>NC_064924.1:45860185-46568310 GCF_023897955.1 Schistocerca gregaria
AATATCGATATCTCGATAGAGCCTTACAAAGAGTGCATACATTTTTCTGGCGCCACACCAACACGTTGTCTCCAGAAATGAGAAGGGCATCTACGTTTATTTAAACTGTTGTTGTTGTGGTCTATAATGGCTTGGTTCAAATGGCTCTGAGCACTATGGGACTTCTGAGGTCATCAATCCACTAGAACCTAAGGACATCACACACCCTCATGCCCGAGGCAGGATTCGAACCTGCGTCCGTAGCGGTCGCGCGATTCCAGACTGTAGCGCCACCCCGGCCGGCTGTGATCTTCAGTCCAGAGATTGGTTTGATGCAGCTCTCCATGCTACTCTATCCTGTGCAGGCTTCTCCATCTCCCAGTACCTACTGCAACCTACATCCTTCTGAATCTGCTTAGTGTATTCATCTCTTGGTCTCCCTCTACGATTTTTACCCTCCACGCTGCCCTCCAATACTAAATTGGTGATCCCTTGATGCCTCAGAATATGCCCTACCAACCGATCCCTTCTTCTAGTCAAGTTGTGCCACAAATTTCTCTTCAATTCCATTCAGTTACGTGATCTACCCATTTAATCTTCAGCATTCTTCTGTAGCACCACATTTCTAAAGCTTCTCTTCTTGTCTAAGCTATTTATCGTCCGCGTTTCATTTCCATACAAGGTCACACTCCATACAAATACTTTCATAAACGACTTCCTGACACTTAAATCTGTACTCGATGTTACAGATTTCTCTTCTTCACAAGCGATTTAAACTGATGGAAGAAAAATCCCAAACCAAAGAGAAGTTGTGCGAGGTAAATGAAAGTTGGTTCACGTGTATCTACATAAAAAAGATGACGTCGATTTATATTTTGCACCAGTTGCGTAAGAGTGGTGTTAGGAACGCCAATATGAGGATACAAATCAGCTTTGCTTTAAACACGCACTGAGGGTGAGCGTTAGTTGCCTTTGAGATTGGACGTAGTAAGTTTGTAACCTTCCCCTTCCTAATTGGCCTACTGGTCTGCGATATAACGGACCGTGATCGCATATGCTTAATGAAATTTTACAGTGAATAAGGTTATCGTTACCGAAGGAAAATAACACCGGTTAGTTGGAGGGAAGTACACATCAGACCTTTCTGAAGGAAGAACTATTCTATATTAAAGCTAAATTTAGATGATAATTTTGAAATGGGTGGAAAATAGCGGAATCGCTCACGAGCCATACAAGGGGGCAAAAGGGTACCACGTAATATTTACTACAAAAGTCACTGATAAAAAAAGAAAACACTGATTAGTTAAAAAAAAAGTATAATTAGACGGTCGCCAGCCCGCTGGGGCACTGAATCTTCAGAAAGGTAATGGCAAAGAATTTTATGCTAATAATCACTGGCGTGGCAACAGAAGGTTGTCACACTTTTCCACAGCACAACAGTTCACGAGAAAATAAACGAATCAGAAAGCACTCAGTTTGCAGTCACTCGTTCTGGAATACTAAATTTTGAAAGTAACGTTAACTGAAATTACTGGTTAAATAAATGACTGACTTAACTAAAACTTTGTTATGGAAAAAAATAGCTTTCCTTAACCTCAATGGAAAGTAATGCAAAATTTAGAAAAAGGCAAGCAATTTACTTTTGATTATTGAAATATTGAACTGAATTTACTTTACGCAAGTGAGCAATTGGTTTTACTTTTAAAATAATAACAATAAAACACATACCAAGCCAACAGAAGTCACTCGCTATGCTAAACACTGAACAAATGAAATTGCGCACTCTTCATTTCGTGCTGTATCATTAGTTATTACTTTTGCCAGTGAAATTTTACTTTAAGTAGCTTCTGATATGCAATACAAGAATGAGCGGTTACTGTGGCAGAAAATTTAGATTGAAACTAGATTTTAGCAAAAACACTAACTGGCAGTAAATAGTTAATCATTTTTCATATTCTCGTGTGATTGCATGGAAAGGAAAGGGACCCTGCTTGGTAATAATATCTGAGGACAATGACAACGTGGGTGCCCTACAAGTTTAACTATTACAAGTTATTATTCAAGTTATTCGTAATGAGATTTTCACTCTGCAGCGGAGTGTACACTGATATGAAACTTCCTGGCAGATTAAAACTGTGTGCCGGACCGAGACTCGAACTCGGGACCTTTGCCTTTCCCCACCTTCCAAACTTTACAGAAGCTCTCCGGTACCCTTTAAATAAAGGACCTGAAAATAAATTTGTGGCTGGTTGCTGTCTCAACACCATCAACATTTGTCTTCAAATAACAGCCACGGTCTCCAACCATGTCATCATATGACAAAATTGCATTAAACAGGATAGTTTTAATTGTAGATTTGAGAAATCAGTCGCTATTTCCACCCACATCAATTTTATAAATTATCCCTAAATAATTAGATATTATAAGAATTACATCAAAGTACGAATATTTCCCCATAAAGTTCGTTGTAAGTTACACCATACAGTTCTAAAAGGATGACGGTGTTCCTTGTTACAAAACTTGTAAAAAAATGACTATTATTCATTTAAATTAGCTTTAGGCTATTAAAAGATATTTCGATGCCAAAATCATTGGTCATTTACTCAACCAAATCCTGACAAAAAGCAAAGCTAAGTTTGAAAGGAAAGTGAAAAAAGTTCGTATGCACAACTCATTCTACATTACAAGGAATTTTTATTTGGAAACTTGCATCCTGTGTAATGCAACAGATACTCACATTTGCTCCTGCTCTGAGAAAAATTCATTTTGAAAGTTCATTTCGTAGATCTGGCTCGAGCACGACACAGCCAGCCTCTCTGCTGCCCAGCTACTGACATGGACTTTGTGGTGACGTGTTGCGCAGCGCGCACACGTGTTCAGCAAGTACTCACAGCGAGCACGGAACCGAATGAATTTCCTAGAAGTGAGTCACACGCAATGTTTGCCACCGGGCACACATGAAAAAGAAACTCCATGTTTGTATTGTGGAAGGCAACAAACCGTGTTATTAACAACATCGCACCAGGTAGAGTTACTTAAAATCGATTAATCGATAATGTCTGCATTGTACATGAAACCCATCAGTTAACTTTTGATAGCAAAAAAGTATACCAACTGTTCAGATGAGAAATAAATACCTCACAATGTTAAAAAAAAAATAGAATACACTGAACGCCTAAAGGGTTACAGGAAGTTCACTTACCGTTTCAAAATCTTGCTCAAATATACTCAAATGGTTCAAATGGCTCTGAGCACTATGGGACTTCACATCTGAGGTCATCAATCACCTAGAACTTAAAACTACTTAAATCTAACTAACTTAAGGTCGCACGATTCCAGACTGAAGCGCCTAGAACCGCTCGGTTGCAACAATGGCAAAATATACTCATTTAAAAGAAAATTTAACCTTACACATGAATTGTGAATAACTATTTTGTATTAACAATGAATGAAGAAATAACATTTATAATAAACTCCCAGTAAGAGGACATTGATAGATGAAGCTTGTCAGTTGGATTTACTTAATAAAAATGTGTAACAACTTTTCAAATGAGATAGGTAATACCTTTTTATAGAAAACATAAAACACTGCACGCCCAAAGAGGCACTTACAGATAGTTTTATATACCTTGCCCAAATATATTCATTTAAAAGGAAAAGTAACTTTACATACGGACTCTCAACTAGGCAGGCAGTAATACGCATCAGACACTTCTCTTACAAATAGTTCCCAGCTCACAGCATCGGTCAAGTGCGGGCATTTAAGTCCTGCGGAGAAGCCAACGCGAGCCACACCTGGTTGTGCCGCTCGGACACGATTTATCGGGCCCGTCGTCAGAATCGTATTGTTATACACTTGCTGTCGGACGAGACCGACATCTAGCTGTTTGTGATCAATGTCATGTAACTGAATGTTTGTTTGGGGCAAGGTCGTTCAGTCTGTTGTCTGTGGCACGGTCTTATCACTGGTTGCCTGCCATGAGGTGAGCGCAGTTGGGTATTGTCTGTGTTACAATCTTGTTGCTCTATATCCTCCACAGAGCAAGCTGCTTGGTCAGTTAGCCATTGGTTTGTGAACAGGTCTGATGACTAGATATCTCCCATGGGCTCAGGTCATTGAACCAGTTGCCTATGAACAGGATATTTATCGCTGGATGGTGCTGGCATGTGATATATGAGTGTACAAATTCTGCTAATTCTTTTGTGAAGTGGTGACGAAGAGAACAGGATCATAAGGAGAATAATAGAAAAATTGTGGAATAGTAAGTGCAACATCAAGTGGATTACGGAAATCAAGGAAGATATGGATGAGCAACAGATTACATTGGAAGACCTAAGAAACAAAACGGACAAAATCAGGAAATCCAGAGACAACAAACCAGACTGCAAACAAGAATCAACAAACAGACAATAGGAAGGGCGATTTCCGATTAAGAAAGAAGGTTGAGATCCGAGAGAATGAAGAAGTACTGGACTGACAGGAAACTGAAAAATTCTTTGTATAAAGTTGGCTAGAGTGGTCCAATGAAGGCCATAAAATATAAATAAAAAATATCAATAATGAGTCGTAACAATTTGACCTAAAAGTTATTTTAACGGGTACTCTAAAGGGACACACCAGCTATACTGACGTGCAGTACTGAGTATGGAAACATGTACCTCAATATAAACGACATGAAGGTGAGCACAAGGCCGAGACCGATCGTGTGTTAAATAAAATCACCTTCAGTTGTGACTGGTGGCGGTTTCCTTCTACAGCCTATAAAGGAACAGTCGCGGAGTTCTCCTACAATTATTATTGGTAAAATACACCTATTTTGAATTTCAACTATTGTCATCTTTCTCAATGGAAAGTGATGTCACTTTTGCGCTACTGTAGGTGCAAGCGAGGTATAGGTCCCCTTGACATGACATGAGGCAACTAACCACATAAAATTAACTGTGGGAATAGCAGATGCCAGGCTTTCATCGGGAGAATCTTAACAAACGTCACTCAGCCATAAAATAAGTGGCTTTCAAAACGCTTGTACGACCGAATATTCAGTATTTCTCATCAGTTTGGGATCCATAATAGGTCGGTTTAACAGAGGAGACAGAGAAGATACATCGTGGGAAGATACATCGTAGGATCGTTGAGTCGACGCTATAGCGTTTTGGAAGCGCTCAACAAACTCCGGTCGCAGACGCTACAAGAGGGACGGTGCACATCACTTGCGTAGCGGAAAGATTTACTACTGACATTTCGAGGGCGTAAGTACGTTCCACAAGGTAATGGGGAGCGTATTACTTCCACTCACATACGTCTGGCGATACGGTCGCGACGAGAAAATCAAAGAAAGTAGAGCTCATACAGACGATCGTTCATCCCACGCGCTACCTGCATCTGGAACAAGGAAGGGGGATAAGATAGTGGTACCACTCGTACCTTCCGCCACACACCGTGAGTTGCGTTTCGGAGTATCGATGCAGAGTTAGATGGTTAGGTCGGGACACGGCAGGAGGAACGGAACTGTCTGACACTCCATCTTTTTCCGGTCTAAAGGCTAAGGAACAATGTGGGACAGCTGGTATGAGGCAGCCCTAGCCAGGCCTTGTTATTTTACTGGGAGCTCTTCCGGCTTTTCAGCTGTGCTCTCGAGAGAAGTACTCTCTGCTTCGGCTACCTGCTGGTACGTAGTCGTATTACCTAGCGTTGACTGGAAAGCTATCTGTCTGCTAATCTGCTATACGACATTGTTTTGCTTGTTGAGTTTCTGAAGCGGAGAAGAAGAAACACCCAGAAATTAAGAGCGTGGTGAGAATACCAAGTTTCAGCCATCACCTCTCACCACGGACAACGCAGTGACCGACGGCTTTCCCTTAACGACCGAGAACAGCGGCGTTTACGTAGAGTTGCCAGTAATAAAAGATAAGCAACACTGCGTGAAATAACCGTAGAAATCAATGTGAAACGTACGACGAACATATATGTTTGTAGTGTGTGGCAAAATTTGGTCTTAATGGGCTATGGCAACAGGCGATTGGCGCTAGTGTCTTTGCTAACAGCACGATATCGCCTGCAGCTCCTATCCTGAGCTCGTGACCACATCATCTGGGCACTAGTCGACTGGAAAATCGTGGCCTGCTCAGCTGAGTCCCGATTTCAATTGGCAACCGTTGATGGTAGGGTTCGAGCGTGGCGCAGACTCCACAAAGCCAAGGCCCCGAGTTGTCAACAAGACACTGTGCAAATTGGTGGTGGCTCCATAACGGTATGGGCTGTGTTTACATGGAATTGACTGGGTGCTCTGTCCAACTGAACCGATCATTGACTGGAAATGGTTATGTTCGGCTAATTGGAGACCATTTCCAGCCCTTCATGGGCTTCATGTTCCCAAACAAAGATGGAATATTTGTGTATGACAGTGCACCATGTCACGAGGCATCAACTGTTCGGGAGTGGTTTGAAGAACTTTGTGGACAATTCGAGAGAACGATTTGGTCACCCATATTACCCAACATGATCCCATCGATCATTTATGGGACATAATCGAGAGGTCATAGGTAATTTCGTGCATAAAATCAATAAAATCATGCACCGGCATAATTTTCGTAGTTACGGACGGCTATAGAGGCAGCATGGCTCAATATTTCTGCTGGGGACATCCCACAACCTGTTGAGTGCATGCCACTTCGAGTTACTCCGGGCGAAAGGAGGTCCGATATCACAGTAAGCTAAGTTATGCCACGACTTTTGTCATGGCAGTTTGCATAGCGTGTACCAAACGGACTTTACAGCTTTGAAAGTTCGTACGAACTTACTCATACGACTTGAAGGAAAATAGATCAAGTTTTGACCTTTTGCTAAGAGTCCGGGATTTGCTAAATGTCCGCTTTCCACAGAATGTGACGAGAGTTGTGCCAGTTGCGTAGCCACCACGTTCACTGGACCTGGCACCTCTTGACTTTTGCTTTTGGGGAGTCATGACGGGTACCTTGTTTGTTCCACCCTCACCAGCATATCAGAGCTCAGAGCGAGAACCTACATCGCAGCTGCACCTGCCATGTGCTACATAACCAATAGAACTAATATTAAACCTGTTTAGGTATATGGTAAAAAAACCAATGTATTTTGATGTAAAATGGCATCAGAACCATATCTGTAGATGAAATGAATAAATCAATATGAGTTTTTAAAATAGTAAAGTTATTTTTGATACACCTTATATATTTATTTACATATACAGAATCTGAATCCTCTGTGCCTCAATAAAAATGAGGTGACGTCTGAAGTTTCGGAGGATATGGTAATGCTGAAATCAATTGAGATGTATTCGGTTTTTATCCGAGTTACTTTTGTTTCTCAGTAAACATTCAAAAATCCTGTAATGTGCAGTGATCAAAACATGCAACATAAAAAACAGAGTAATGCAACAACGACCAATTTTATCACAATGTGTCCATCACTTTTTTTGGGAATACAGTATCGTAAGCAATAAATGCAGGACTGTTCCCTTACAGGTATTGTTTTAAAATGTCGACCACCAGGGTCACGGCAGAGTTTACTGTGTCTCCTGTCAACACACTTCAGAAGCGCAGGAGTTTTGTGTACTACTTTGGCGGCTGCGAAAATTGTGCCTCCTAGTTCTATCTGAGCATCGATCGGAATCTCGTAAACTAGAATCTTCACGTTCCTCCCAGAACTAGAAGGTCTATATTGGTGTCTTGCTTGCTGACAGTGCTGGACGTGAAACACAGCTATCGCGACAAATTCTTCAGTGACAAAACTGTGCATCAGTGTGGGTCGCTCGTCATATAGAAACTACGAGGGTCAGTCAGAAAGTAATGCCTCCTATTTTTTTTTCTACGTTTAATTGTCAGGAAATTTAAATGCAATTACATAGGTTGAAAACCACAACATTGAGGATCATTTTGTCATTTTTCAATGTAATCTCCGCCCATCTCTACAGTTTTGGTCCATCTTTGAACAAGGGCATGTATCCCAGCATGGTAAAAATCACAGCTCTGCTTCCTAAGCCATTGACGCACGGATGTTTTGACGGCCTCCTCATCTTCAAAATGAATCCCATGATGAGCTTCTTTTAGTGGCCCGAACAGATGGAAGTCTGATGGTGCCAGGTCAGGGCTGTATGGGGGATGAGGCAAAACTTCCCATCCAATTTTGACAATCTCGTCAGAGGTGTGACGACTGGTGTGTGGTCTTGCATTGTCATGCAAAAGAAGAACATCTGCCATTGATTTTGTTGGGCGAACTCGCTGAAGACGTGCTTTAAGTTTTTTGAGGGTTGTGACGTATTGAACAGAATTTATTGTGCATCCCTGCTCCAAAAAATCAACCAGAATCACACCCTCTGTATCCCAGAAAACTGTTGCCATAACTTTCCCTGCCGATCGCACAGTTTTGAATTTTTTCTTCCTCGGCGAGCTTGTGTGACGCCACTCCATTGACTGCCTCTTTGATTCGGGTTCAAAAAAATGCACCCATGTTTCGTCCCCGGTCACAATTTTTTTCAGAAACTCATCTCCCTCCAAACGGAAGCGCTGCAAGTGTTGGGAGGCTATTGTTTTCCTTGCCTCTTTATTCTGATCGGCTAACATTCTTGGAACCCACCGTGCACAAACTTTTGAGTACCCCAATTGTTTAATAATCGTGATCACACTGCCTTTACTAAGAGAAATAATGCGACACACTTCATCTGCAGTCACCCGACGGTCACCACGAATGATGTCATCAACTTGCTGAATGTTGTGTGGAGTCACTGCACTCACCGGCCTGCCGCTCCGCTTTTCGTCAGTCAACGGTGTTTGCCCTTCAGCTTCCTTACAACGACGAACCCATCGTCTAACAGTGCTGACATCCACTGTCACAACACCATACACCTTCTTCAGTCTTTCATGAATGCGTATGGGCGTTTCACCTTCTGCATTCAAGAATTCAATCACACAACGCTGTCTCAAACGAACATCGATGTCGGCCATCTTACAAACTTCTGCTGTGCTGCCACCTGTTGACACAGAAAGTTACTACTGCAGTGGATTGCAGAAGAAGGTTTGAGGAATGGCGCCAAATTCAAATTTTTCACTTAACTTAATTTTTTTAAGTAGAAAAAAAATGGGAGGCATTACTTTTTGACCGACCCTCGTACATAAGCTGACGAATTCTGAGCGTCACACCTACCAACTGTTGCAGGAGACGTTGAAAGAACGTTTTGTACAACAGGGCTCTGTTTAGTTCATCGAAAGGTACGTAAGATATAGTCACATAATACAATCAATGATAAAAAGAAAACGACGTACCGCGAAGGAATTATGCGAATGGCACGAAAATCGTTAGATGTGGTGTACGCGTACGGACAAACAAATGGTTACAGTTTCAGAAATATTTGATGATTCATTCAAGAGAAAGAACTTCACAAATTCTACCAGTGAATAAGGCGTTTATCTGCCTCTGACCCTTAGACAAGCAGTTATTCGACTTGGCACCGACTGACAGAATTGTTGGATGTACTCCTGAAGGATATCGTGCCAAATTTAGTCCAACTGGTGGGCTAGATCGTCAAAATCCCGGGCTGGTTAGAGAACCCTGCCCATAATGCTCCAACCGTTCTCTGTAACGGGGAGATACGGAGAGCTTGCTGGCCAAGGTAGAGTTTGGAAAGCACGAAGAAAAGCTGTAGAAACTCTCGCCGTGTCCGGCCGGGCATTACCTCGCTGAAGTGTAAGCCTAGGTTGGCTTGCCGTGAAGGGCAAGAAAACGCGGCGTAGACTATCGACCAGTTACCGCTGTGCTGTAAGGCTGCCAAGGATGAAAACGAGGGGGGTGCTACTAAGAAACGAAATGGCGCTCCTGGTTGTCGTGTCGTATGGCAGACGGCAGTCAGGTCGATATACCACCGCTGTCCGAAGCATCTCCAGACAGGTCTTCGGCCTGGAATCTCATTGACTGGAGTACAACTGTCTTCAGTGACGAGTCCCGCTTCGAACTGGAGCCCGACGACAAGCGATGACTGCCGGTCGGAGTGGCCGAGCTGTTCTAGGCGCTACAGTCTGGAACCGTGCGACCGATACGGTCGCAGGTTCGAATCCTGCCTCGGGCATGGATGAGTGTGTTGTCCCTAGGTTAGTTAGGTTTAAGTAGTTCTAAGTTTTAGGGGACTGATGACCTCAGCAAAATGGTTCAAATGGCTCTGAGCACTATGGGACTTTGAGGTCATCAGTCCCCTAGAAGTTAGAACTACTTAAACCTAACTAAGGACATCACACACATCCATGCCCGAGGCAGGATTCGAACCTGCGACCGTAGCGGTCACGCGGTTCCGGACTGTAGCGCCTAGAACAGCTCGGCCACCGTGGCCGGCGGACCTCAGCAGTTAAGTGCCATAGTGCTCAGAGCCATTTGAACAAGCGATGGCTTGTCTGGAGATGTCCCAGACAGCGGAGAGTAACAACCTGGCTGCGACCCGCCATACGGCCCGACAACCAGGACTGATGCTGTGGAGTGCCATTTCATTCCATAGCAGGATCCCTTTGGTTATCATCGGCGGTACCCACTTATCACAGTGGTACGTCGATGATATTCCACATTCCGTTTTGTTACCCTTCATGGTCTCGTATACAAACAACATGCTAGCAGTAAAATTGTATTTATCCGTACATAGCTGTAAGGAAGCAATCTGCAAGTTTCACTCGACATGAGAAGTTTGTTGACTACAGTGATTGCGCCGTCTGCGGATAGTACGGATAGAGTTGTTTGTAGTCCGCCTCCGTAACGTAACGGTAGCGTTACTACCTGCCACGCAGGGGAGACTGGGTGTTGTGGGTCCGTCACCATTTTCATCATCACTGACTCGCAAGTCGCCGATGTGGCGTCAGCTAAAGAGGCACTACGGCAGTCGAACTCCGCGCATGGGGCCGCCCGGCCAACAATGCCATGCTATCATTTCATTTCATTTCAGTTGTTCGTAGGGTGCTCAATCCGGTTGTTTGGCCTATGTTCAGAGCTGATTCAACGTGCGTTGCTAGTGGCGTGATTGTCATCAATCGCGTGTAACACATTATCTTCCAGACCAGGTGTCCTCGCATATCTCTCACGGCCAAGAGCCTATCACGTGTTCCAACACCGAGGGATCCGGTTTCTCTACGTACAGATGTAAAAACACTGTCAGTTGGTTGTTATTATTGCGAGTGCAGCTCAGTGAAGCGCCATTTTGGGGCCCTTAAACTCGCCAGTCCTGAGCTTATATATTACGAATAAAAAGTTTATACCGGAGGTCAATGTATTGTTCTGGAACAAAATAACGTTAAAATACTAATTTAAAGATCTGTAAGATTCTCTAAAATTTTAGAATATGTTCAAATTAAATACACTTCTGGAAATGGAAAAAAGAACACATTGACACCGGTGTGTCAGACCCACCATACTTGCTCCGGACACTGCGAGAGGGCTGTACAAGCAATGATCACACGCACGGCACAGCGGACACACCAGGAACAGCGGTGTTGGCCGTCGAATGGCGCTAGCTGCGCAGCATTTGTGCACCGCGGCCGTCAGTGTCAGCCAGTTTGCCGTGGCATATGGAGCTCCATCGCAGTCTTTAACACTGGTAGCATGCCGCGACAGCGTGGACGTGAACCGTATATGCAGTTGACAGACTTTAAGCGAGGGCGTATAGTGGGCATGCGGGAGGCCGGGTGGACGTACCGCCGAATTGCTCAACACGTGGGGCGTGAGGTCTCCACAGTACATCGATGTTGTCGCCAGTGGTCGGCGGAAGGTGCACGTGCCCGTCGACCTGGGACCGGACCGCAGCGACGCACGGATGCACGCCAAGACCGTAGGATCCTACGCAGTGCCGTAGGGGACCGCACCGCCACTTCCCAGCAAATTAGGGACACTGTTGCTCCTGGGGTATTGGCGAGGACCATTCGCAACCGTCTCCATGAAGCTGGGCTACGGTCCCGCACACCGTTAGGCCGTCTTCCGCTCACGCCCCAACATCGTGCAGCCCGCCTCCAGTGGTGTCGTGACAGGCGTGAATGGAGGGACGAATGGAGACGTGTCGTCTTCAGCGATGAGAGTCGCTTCTGCCTTGGTGCCAATGATGGTCGTATGCGTGTTTGGCGCCGTGCAGGTGAGCGCCACAATCAGGACTGCATACGACCGAGGCACACAGGGCCAACACCCGGCATCATGGTGTGGGGAGCGATCTCCTACACTGGCCGTACACCTCTGGTGATCGTCGAGGGGACACTGAATAGTGCACGGTACATCCAAACCGTCATCGAACCCATCGTTCTACCATTCCTAGACCGGCAAGGGAACTTGCTGTTCCAACAGGACAATGCACGTCCGCATGTATCCCGTGCCACCCAACGTGCTCTAGAAGGTGTAAGTCAACTACCCTGGCCAGCAAGATCTCCGGATCTGTCCCCCATTGAGCATGTTTGGGACTGGATGAAGCGTCGTCTCACGCGGTGTGCACGTCCAGCACGAACGCTGGTCCAACTGAGGCGCCAGGTGGAAATAGCATGGCAAGCCGTTCCACAGGACTACATCCAGCATCTCTACGATCGTCTCCATGGGAGAATAGCAGCCTGCATTGCTGCGAAAGGTGGATATACACTGTACTAGTGCCGACATTGTGCATGCTCTGTTGCCTGTGTCTATGTGGCTGTGGTTCTGTCAGTGTGATCATGTGATGTATCTGACCCCAGGAATGTGTCAATAAAGCTTCCCCTTCCTGGGACAATGAATTCACGGTGTTCTTATTTCAATTTCCAGGAGTGTAGTATAGTTCGATTAAAATTACTTAATAATTGACGTTTGTCAAACACCGCTTCAGAGCGGCCACTTCGGCTGCCGCTAGGTTAAAGGTGACAAGCAAACACCTTCTCAAGTGCTGAAAATGTGGTACACCACACATTTTTCGGAAGATTTCATCTTTTTCAACAACTCCTTTTCCCCTTTTACGTATTTTAAAAACTCCATCCAAGCCAGCTTTAAGTGAAACTGACACTGCAATACTGATTGCACAGTTCCTGGCAGCAGTTGATTTCTTTCAGTAGTCCAGTGGACCGACATCATCAAAAACACACTTTCCACAGTGCCGTTGTGCGCGCGAATGAAAACAAATATTCGCATAATTTTAGCAGTTTGCATTTGCACTCAAGATTTTCAGTTTCTTTAAGGAAGTAAATAAACTATGTGATCAAAAGTATCCGAGCAACTGGCTGAAAATGACTTACAAGTTCGTGGCGCCCTCCATCGGTAATGCTGGAATTCAGTATGGTGTCGGCCCACCCTTAGCCGTTTCGACAGCTTCCACTTTCGCAGGCATACCTTCAGTCGTGTGCTGGAAGGTTTCTTGCAGAATGGCAGCCCATTATTCAAGGAGTTCTGTACTGACCAGAAGTATCGATGTCCGTCGGTGAGGCCTGGCATGAAGTTGGAGTTCCAAAACATCCCAATAGGATACAGGTCACTACTCTGCCCCAAAACCAAAACAAAAAAGGTCAGTACACTGTGCAGGCCAGTCCACTACAGGGATGTTATTGTCGTGTAACCACTACGCCACAGGCCGTGCATTATGAACAGGTTCTCGATCATGTTGTAAGACGCAATCGCCATCCCCGTATTGCTCTTCCAGTGGGAAGCAAGGAGGTGTTTAAAACATCAAAGTAGGCCTGTGCTGTGATAGTGCAACGCTAAACAAGGGGTGCAAGCCCCGCCATGAAAAACTCGACCTCACCATAACACACCGCCTCCGAATTTTACTGTTGGCTCTACACACGCTGGCAGATGACGTTCACCGTGCATTCGCCATAACCACACCATGCCATCGGATCGCCGCATTCTGTACTGTGATTCGTGACTCCACACAACGTTTTTACGCTCCTTACACCAAACGAGGCGCCGTTTGGCATTTCCCGTCGTGATGTGTGGCTTATGAGCAGCCGTTTGACCATGAAATCCAAGTTTTATCAACTCCCTCCAAACTGTCATAGTACTAGCAGTGGATCCTGATGCAGTTTGGAATTCCTGTGTGAAGGTCTGGACATATGTCTGTCTATTACGCATTATGATCCTCTTCAACTGTCGACGGTCTCTGTCAGTCAACAGATGAGAACGGCCTGTACGCTTTTGTGCTGTACGTCGCCCTTCACGTTTCCACTGCACTATCACATTGGAAACAGTGGACCTAGGGATGTTTAAGAGGGTCGAAATATCGCGTACAGACGTATGACACAAGTGGCAGCCAATGACCTGACCACGTTCGAAGTCCGTGAGTTCCGCAGAGCGCCCCATTCTCACGATGTCTAATGACTACTGAGGTCGCTGATACGAGGTGCCTGGCAGCATGTGGCAGCACAATGCAGCTAGTATGAAAAACGTATGCTTTTCGAGGTGTCCGGATACTTTTGGTCTTCTACAAAGTGTTGAGACTTACAGTCTTCCGAGTCACGCTTACTTTCTAAAAATCTCTTCATTCCTGAAAATAGTTGTGGCCTGAAATCTTCACACCGTTTTTACTGGGGTATATAATAGTGTTTTCAATCATCACCCAGTCTGTGTTTCAAGTAGTTTCATCCAATCAAACATTTTACATTTACTAAAAGAAATAACCAATTTCTCTAACTAATCAAATGCTGTGGTACATAAATCCAGTTTCCCTTCCTCAAATTTCGAAATAAAATTGATTATTTCTTGGTTAGGGATCTCATTCTTTATTTGTTGAGATTCATCTTGGTTTGCATGTCAATAAAACAGACAGCCTTTCTTTCATTCACACATCTTTGAGTGTCTATTACTATATTTCTTATTTCAGTTATCGAGACTTTATTCTTCTCCGCACTTTCTTGTATTTTGTTTTTCAAACATTGCCAAGTCGGACTACAGAAACATGAAGTAGATTTCACTGATCGGACTACTGAAAAAAATCTGGAATTATTTTAGATGGCCTGTCTTCGGCGTCAAGAAACTTTTTAAATAGAATCGAAAGCTTAAGAATTCTCTCAACTGCGGTCATTAACGACAGCCATCTTGTTTCTGAGTGAGATAGGAGAGTCGATGATTGAAATCAACGTACAAGCAGAATTCTTCCAGCTTCTCTTTCTTACCGTGTTTATTGGAAAATAATTAAATATTTTCATGACGATTATTTCATTATAGACAGTGAAAGACTTTAGCAGCGTTTGTATAGTATTGTGGACAATAAGGCGGGGTATCCAATTCCTCCTATATTTTTTGCCAGTCCTAGTTTCATTTAGTGAAACGCGTTTCGTTGGCTGCGTCGATGAAGCCGTCCGAATTTGATATTGGTGCCGTCTCCACAAAAAGCGATTAATTTATCTAATGGAATCTGCAGTTATCTTGAAGTGTCTAGACAAAACTTTGCAGTTGTCTCCAATGATTTATTATTCGGCTTTTGTTGGATTCCATCAGTTTCAGTAAAGTATTGAACAACGATCAGTAAAGTATTGAACAACTAAAGAAAACACCTTTTCAGCCTAGTGGTTCGTTACGTCGGCGCTTATGCCCTAAAATGAAACTTCTTGCAATTGTTTTATGATTTTGGACACCGAATTTAGTGCAATATTTGTAGCAATCGCCGTAGCTTTGGTCCTGGCTGTAGACTGCTTTGCGGCGACTTTCGAGTCACGATACATTGCGGCATTCAGTTTTGATGATGCTTGATACCTTTACAGACTGTTGAACGTTCCTGGGCAGCTTCGAGCAATTCTTCCTTCTTTAATCATAAATGTAGAAATAAGCTTTAATGTCGATGCTACTGAGAATCTATTTGTATGATTCTTCGTAGGAATGTGATGCCTTACACATACCTTACCTTCATGAGTTACTGAGGTAAAAATGCTACAAATCCCGCACAACGCTTCCTGTACGTCCTTTCTTGACAGAAGACCTCTCTTTTGTGTAATTATCCGAGAAGTGGCACTTTCTCATTCCATCCTTAGGCATTTTCGTAAGCTATATTAAGTTTATGAGACGACAAACAGTAGACAGTAACGCTTTAGTCATCGAAATACACGTCACTATACGCTTCACATCCTACATACCCGCAATAAATACTTCGAACATTACTAACTTGCACTCGTTGTTCGTGTTCCGTTTAGAAAGAAGCGTCTTATCAGAACGCTATTCAGATGGGAACTGCCCGTTTCTTCCGCGTGGGGGTGCTTAAATAGTTCCAGCCTGAGATGTATTTTCACACCGCCACATCTCGTCATATAAAACACTCATTTGAGTAACGGAAGAGGCCGAGAGCCATTTATTTCCCAATGTATAATATTTAACTACGCATTGTAATGATGTATTTTGACGTTTTTGAAGGACAAATGAATTCAGAACCACTGACGCGCATAAGAAACTATAGACCAATTCAACGCGCATGTAAAAAACATCGATATTAAAGACAGACTCTGAAGACATTTTAATATTACTGCCGACGTTAACATACTGCTTATAATCTCCCCTTGTAACACTCTTCAAACTCAATTTTAAACTGGCCTTCAGGTACATTTTCAGTGCGAGTGACGTCCGGGAATTTCTTAGCATACTTTACTTCTTCAACAGCACATCGGTCGTTCAAAGCCTCACTGTTCCACGATGGTACGCGGCACTTTCTAAACGGGACGCTAACAGATGAAGCTACTTCAGTACCTGAGCCAAGCTCGTAGCAGTATTTTGCAAAACCGGGACAAAATTGGGTCTTGTCGGGATGTCGGGACAAGAAGGTTCATAACGGTCATGGTCAGCGACCTGCGGCAGGCCTTTTAACCACGCTCGCTTTGTTCACGCGATTAAAGCTGACCTCTGGAGGCAAACTCAAGACAGAAAAAAATTTAGTTTTAGCACTAAAAGCGAACTGTCACTTTTCCCTTTGAACACATACTTGAAGCTATCCTCGACCTGGCTGCATGAACTGACATGATTCCAACAGATCAGCAGTCCTAGTTCGAATTTTCTCACAGGTTATAGGGGACACAGGCAGAGTCCAAAAGAAAAAAAAGAATGATAAGAAGGAAAAAATAAAAATAAAAAATTCATCACAGTGATGAAAATGGTACTACAAAAGATAAAAAATAAAAATAAAATACTTTTAAACCAATTAACTGGAAGTAATAACACAACCAAGTCAACAAGAAAAACGTGCCTAGAAACACAAAAGTAAAACATTATGTTACAGTGCCACGACCAGACTGTTTGTATGGATGCGAATGCTTAACGATGACCTATTTTCTGGACAGAATAGAGGTACTTGTAAGATAATACTACCAGAAAAGTAATGGGTACAATACACACTACAAATTGTCAGAAAATGAGAAGCAACGAGCAGATATACAAAAATGTACAGAAAATATCAAACGTAACGGCTAAAAGAACATTAATCTTTCTTGGACATCTCTAGCGAATGAATGAGAACAGGCTAACGAAACAAATATTCCTGTATTTCTGGAAAAATAAATCGACAATGACATGGATTACAGAAATAAGGAAAGACCTATAAAGAACAGTATCAGAGAATCGGAAGTAACAGAAAGAAAACTTTTAACACTAGAATCACCGGGCTTCGCCTACCCCTAGTAGTACCGTGGGGGTAGTTTTTGACCCACAGCAGAAAACCAGAGTTTTATTCGTATTTGGGTGGTGCTTCGACTGTCTTTATGTTAACAATACGTCTCTAAAATGAATAGTACGCTGTCAAACATAAATTTTCAGAAGTAAACATTTTTTTATTTTAAATTTTACAGAAGGAATTTCACAATCTTTCATCAATCATTAAAACAAATAAGTAAAACAATGTTGTAATTTTTTCTTTATAAAAAGATTGAAACAATCATTTTATGTTATTAATAATACTTTTACTTTTATAGAAAAATAAGGTGAGTACCAAATATTTGCGAAAGATTCTATGCAGCAGGTGACTAAAATACTGTGCGTGTTTTCTTGCTTATTGCAATCAAGGAGTTAAAACATAAGAAGAAAATACATCAGCTTATAATTATAAATATTTAAGAACAAGGACTTGACAGAACTGCCTAAGCTGGGATTCAGACATTCGACAACAGTGTTTGCTCAGCAGCTGGTGCACACACACTTACTGAACTTGAAACATACGCTTGATGTTTTATTTTCCTTTATTGTTTTGTTGCTTGCAGGAAACCTGAATCTGACAAAACCTTTTACTTCCATATTGGCCAGTGCCGGCACGGAGTGCCTGAAAGGAACGATTGACATCTCTCTGCAGTTTGTAAGAGGCAGCAAGCTCATCTGCCACTCTGAGGATAAAGTCCTGAACCTGACAACGCCTTTTCCATTCCGGCCAGCGCCAGTATCGAGAGCTAGCAAGGGGAGACAGGCTCCTGTCTGCAGTTTGTAGAGGGCAGCAAGCTCATGTGCTACTCTGAGGATTATTTCCCGACGTAAAATCTTCTTAGAGCTAAGTAACATAAAAATGTGTGAGCGTCCATCATGGCAAGGTCAAGAATACTGTAAAAGACATGTACAAGCCATCTGTGGGTGTCAGATCGCACACTGTGGGGTCTACCCATTTGCTCAACTATATCGACTCCACCCTTAGTCTCATTATGAAACATCACAGTTTCTGGAAGTTTCTTCTCAGTACTCTCATTTATCTGACATCCAGCATGTATGTTACTCAGGATACGGATATTTTTTTCTTTTTCCATTGGTATCCTGTGAGAAGATTGTCACCTGACTTCTAAGTGTCCTCTGAACTTCAAGCTGCAGGAAAGACCTCCTTGAGGGATCTCCGAAGAGTGCCAAATAAACTTGTCCCTTTTTGTTTCAGTTAATCTGCCAGTTTCAGGAGGTGAAGAAGTTGTCAGTCATGACATCCCGTAAGGGTGAAGGGCCTGACATCTGCCATGTGCTGTCGTGAAAGATAACTGTTAGCAGTACCCCATACAACAGTGTAGAAGGTGGCGGTGGGATTCCCCACTGTATAATATGCTATCCTGTAGCTTCCCAGTGTTACTCCGCAGGTCTGCATGTCACGAGCCAATTGAAAACGGAAAGCCGCGCTGATATAAAGTATCATCCGGCCTCCGAATACTTTGTATTTCAAGTTCTTTTTGGCCCAAAATATCATAATATACTCTAACATCTGGTGAATAACGTCGAGGCACGTTCAGAAACTGTGTTACTGATATCAAATTGCGTTAAAATGCGTATGGGTCGAAAATGAGCCACTTGGAACTACAAGTATAATAGGTAATTTATTTCTACTTCTAGGAAATTTTGGTGAGCTGTACAACCCCATAAATGATGAAAATTTACGGGAGCGTTTGGTTCTGCGATGGTTATGGCCCTATGGCCATCGAAAAACCATCGTGGTTTAAAAATGACCCACATGGTACTTCTAGTGTTAAGAATAAAACACTTAATTTATAAGGGTTTTAATGCCGATGAGGAACAACGTGGACAGAAGAAATAAAAAGACAACATGGGGCTAAAACGAGGGAATAATGGAAAAATAGGAAACAACAACAAGGAAAGAAGGGGAATTGAAGTTATTACGTGAACCTATTTGGTCAATAAGAAAATTTTTAAAAATCAATCATGCTGATAAAGATTTACAAATAAAAAATTTATATCGGCTAATACTTCACGAACACATGACCCTCTGCACGTCAGGATGATAACAGGACCATTTTTTAAAAATTTATTATCAGAGTGACTTGGTACTACCATAAACTTCAGTAGACAATAGTGAAATATAATGTAATATAAGCTGCAAATGGGAGAAAAAATTAATTATACTAACATAACAATAATAAAAGGAGAAAGGAAAAACTGAGAACATAGCCGAAAAAGACCACCAAGCTCTCATATATATATTAGTTTTTATATAGAGTCTAAGAACAGAAAGACAACGAATCAGATTATATTCTAAATAGCAAATCAGAAGGGAAATATACAAAGCAAAGAAAACACCTATCATCAGAATAACGAAATTAACCATCCGCTTGCCGATGGAAAACAAGGTTCGACATGTTAACGAAGAGGTCTCGATGTCGAGGCATTCGCAAGCATGTCCAATACGCCGTGATCATGTACTGCATGAAGTTCACGTGATCTTCCCCCTCGCCTTCTACAACACAATGAACGAAGTGTCCCAGTAAACTCATAACGGTATGGGTTTTCGACCGTGGTAAGAAGGAAGAATCTGGTCGCTATACGATGTCCGTAGTATATAAAGCCTCAGAAGATCGAGTAAGGAAGGCCAATTGCGTCCTAATGCATGACCAATTTGCCATATGACCTCCACAAGTAAAGCTATGTCGTGTCGTATATGCAGCCGTACAACGACTACATAAACCAGTGTCGCTAAGCGCAATACGGAAAAGTCGCTCGTTCGTTGGAATCAGGTTAATTACTACCTTATACCTGCGCGCATCAGCATAATCAGAGGACTGATGTTGCACCAAACGGTCGTCCAGGTTGTTTGCGGCGATCCTCTTTCAATGAGGCTCGGGAAAGGCACTGCTGTCCAACGAGTCTGTAGGAATTTCATGGTGAGGTCGGGTCTCCATAAAATGTCAGCCCGTAAATAGCTCACCGCAACATAGAAGTCACGAATGTGTTTTAACTTATAATTTATGCGACCAACATCAGTAGGGGGTTCAAGACTAAGACGACGGACACAGAGAAATAAACGAGACGTAAATGTGTGAGTTTCTCGAGTTATCATCAAAACAGTGTGTCGCACATGTAGCATCTACGTCTTCCTTTGTATGTCAGCCAGGCCCAACCACCAGAGGATCGAGGTTTCGTGACCATACTGTAAGGGAAAGATATGTCTTTTCCATAAGAACCGACCAGACAGTTGGTGTAGTTTCTTCACCATCATCGAGGGAAGCGGATAAACTTGGGCCACATACTAAGCTTTGCATAAAATATGTGTATCCAGTACTGGGACGCCCTGGAGCAGAGTAAGAGAACGCCTTTCATGTTCTAGTATCTCTCCCTGAATTTTTTCCGTAACGGATTTCCAGTTGAGCGCCGACATTTTGAGTCGACAACGATCATTGGTGATACCGAGAGACATACGAGTACGCCGATCCACCACAGTAGCCCATGGAACAACGGCGTCATCAAAACCCCGCAAAGTAAGAAGCCTGCATTGATCTTCATTAAGTCGTGCAGCTGAACTCCGACTATAACCATTACAGCCTTCAGTCGACGTATCTCCACAGAATTGCGGGGCAGAACCGTTACGTCATTCGCCTATGTACGATCAGATATAGCCCTCTGGAAAGCGTCCAACCTTTCAGCTGAGATGCTATAGGTCTACAACTATGCTTCCGCCGTTTTTTCTCGAAGTTCAGGGATTTATTGTGAAAAAATTACAAAAAATTTATGAGTCATAGTATTGCTCATCGCTGGCCACTACATTCTCCCATCTTTCGGATAGCTACGAATCCCGTGGCGGAAGAACTGGGCGTATTTTGTGGGGATCCATGAATCCATTCAATTTTGCACTTTTTCATATCATCGGAAGTGCTGGTCAGCCAGACTGTAGGCTACTGGTCGAAAAAGATGGTAGTCAGAGAGAGCAACGTATGGAGAATACGGCGGGAAGGATAGGACTTCTCATTTCAACGTTTCC
The DNA here is from genome assembly GCF_023897955.1 of Schistocerca gregaria. Classification (NCBI taxonomy): domain Eukaryota; kingdom Metazoa; phylum Arthropoda; class Insecta; order Orthoptera; family Acrididae; genus Schistocerca; species Schistocerca gregaria. Next base: position 45,881,815 of record NC_064924.1, read on the forward strand.
ATGTATATTTTGACGGGTTTTGAGACATGGGGTAGAGCACTGACCTGCTACAAAATTACCTTTACGTGTCTATCGCTGTATTGTGGCCGTTTGTGTTTCACTGCTGGGCTCGAACGCATCAATAGCTTTCGATGATGATGTCCTGTGACTTCCACCGCCATGCCGGTCTTCGACATGAAAATCCCCTTTCTTAAGGCGTTGAAAACATCCTCTGCAAGTTCTTTCACTAACAGTTCACTTACGATTGGTCTTACCCAGCATTTTGAGAGCCACAGCCGCAGATTTCTGTATGTTAAAGCAGAAAATTAAAACTTCCCGCAAATAGTGAGAAATGGGTATGTACCTTGATGTACTTAATCGAGAATAATCTTATGATGCACTCACAAATCGACTAATATTTTATGGCATTATGTTTACAGATGCCTAAGATTATTGTCTTACACCTATGACCAACCACCTGAACCCAACTTGCCGCTCCTGCCGTCTATTGCAAGAAGGCGAAAGCAAAGTTGTAGACGTAATAGTTTCCGAAGTAATGGCCTCAAAGACAACACAAAGTCATTTACAGCGAGCTTCCTTGAGGCACTCGCCGACGGGTATTTAACAGGGGCGTCAGTTGGCCATTAACAACCACCGAAGCTGAAATACTCGCAAACAGACCTGAGAGCACTCGCCGTGTGTAAATCCAACTGTCTCCAGAATCCGAAGCTAAAGGCGTGATTAACGCGATCAAATGAGTTATCAAAGTGTGGGAAAGCAAGGGCACAAGAAACGGACGTTACAGTAGCAACCGAAACACCGCACGAGACTCCACTATAAAAGTCGGAATGGTGTGGCCAGGTACGCAGCTTTGATGTTTGGCAGCAATCACCCCATCTGAGCCCTCACCATAGTCATAGAATAAAAGTTGAACAAAGTAATTGGGCGAAAACTATCAGGAAAAGCCAATCAAGGGTGTTTCGAAATTAAAACAATTTTTCCCCACTTCGAACGAGGTCGGCACTACTCTACCCTGTAACACTTCATTCAAAAGGGACGTAAAGGTAGCACCCAACAACGGCCCAAAGCAAACGTAAAATTCCTTGGGAAGTCCATCCAGACACGGAAATTTTTGAGAAGGCGAGCCCACAATAGGTTTGTAAGCTTCCTCAGGCTGAAATGTAGCTAAGAGCGTTTCATTATGTTCAGGTGTAATTGTCGTATGCAAAACGCTGAGTAGTGGGTCGTAAGGGGTTGCATTGGACTCATCGATGTCGTAGATATCTACATACTATTGGTGTAAGAGACGCACTATACGAGCTTGTAGAATGAATACAAGCGCGTCGGCGACGGCTCTGATGCCGAAGCAAATGATATAAGGAAGTGAGTTCTTTCGTCACGAATGATCGTGGCTTGGATCGCATTTTCAACCCTTCCATTTGTATTCTTTTCAAGGTCAACAATTTTGCATTTACACGCCTAACATCCGCTAATCACAGAGGGGCATGATCCGCAGCATCATAAGGTCACGCAGGATGGAATAGTAATATTCGTAAGGTCTCCGAAAGTCTCGCGCTTTGGCAGCACATAAAAGTGTCAAAGTTTTGCCTGAGCCTCGGTTTTGCGAGCTGTGTCCACCAGTGAGGACCGAAGACCACGTTCCCACACGGGTCGCGTCACGTCATCGAGAGAGGGGTCAGCTAGTTGAGCGGCGTTTAATACCCACGGAGTGCGAAAGAATGTGACTGGTTGCCGTTCTAGATTGAGGATTGTAGCCACAGCGAAGTGATCCGTAAAGGAAGCTGGGATGGCATCATCATTAAGAATGCAATCGCGAAGGCAGTCATAAGTAAAGCCCATGTAACTGGCTACTAGAAGTCGCAGTAAAGTGAGTAAATTTAACTGACGTCGGGTATTTACATAGCCAGACATCTTGCAGGCGTAAGGAGCGGACCAATTCATGTAACTCGATACAGAAATTAAAATTCTGAGATTGATCTGCAGGACGCAACACACAGTTAAAATCACCACCCAATAGAATACCTGGGGGACTCTTACGCAACAGATAAACAGTATCCTCTTTATAAAAATACGAACCATCCATTGCGCGACTAGTGCCAGAAGGAGCATATAAAAGAAACAAGGTAAATTTAAAAAGTTGACAACCTATGCCCTTGCCAGAATCCAAAATTTGCACCTCAGAAATAACCTTTGTGAAAGGATAAGACAGTCCTTGTAGAACATTTGATGCTACATTAAAGAGCACATGAAAACCAGATAAAGGGAAATGCACAAATAACAGCTCCTGTAAGAAGACTATGTCCGCACATGAATCATTAATGAACTGACGCAGCGAAACGAATCGCATTTCTTATTCCACACGATTAACGTTCAATGAAAGGAACGTGTAGACATGTGTCATTGATCACAGCTATACAGGGATGTACGGAACGTCCGAGCAGAATTAGGTAGACAGCTGAGAGTCAAGGTCCATTGCGGAGTTCACAGAGGAATTAGACATCGGGGAACCAGAACCACCGCACTGCAACCTTTTTTTCTTAGACTTCTTACGTGCCAGCGCACGGTCAGGTTGTATGCGCTGTTTCTGTCGGCTACGTGGCATGGCGGCTTCTGCAGACGGAGGTGTGGGAGGGGTCATAGGCCAGCTTTCTGCCCCTCAGAACTAGCGTCATGTAATGCAGCTCCAGTCACGAAGGCGGAAGCATTCTGTGGAACTTCCAATGCAACAGGTGATACGTGGTCGCTAATTTTATTCTCCTCGGGAGTTGCTATAGTCGGCAAATTCGGGGAACCGCCGGCGGCTGAAGACGAAGGAGGTGGAGGACATTGAATCGTCTCAGACTGTAACGGAGGACACGATGACGAGGGGGGGGGGGGGGGGGGATTCCGCTCCCTTTCCACACACAGGCAGCTCAGAAGGAGCCACTTCGCGAGCAGGAGGGATGCTGGAGGTAACTTCTTCGCCACTCACCGTACCACGGACGGGAGGTATCGTAGCATCGAGAGGAGCAGGGGACACAGTCGATGAGGAGGAGGTTGGCGCAGAAGACACGGTTGAAACCTCACCATCCCCGTCCTGACTGCGACGTCGCTTGTTTGTTACCGTTACAGGTTACATCCTGGGGGCAACACGAGTCTGAACCTGCAGCGAAGGCGGGCATGCATTGACTCGACTGTCAGAATTGATTGTTTGTTCATTATGATCCGGAGCAAAAGTAGGTTCGGCGACGTGAGTGGAAAGAACAAGATCAGCAACCGTCAATTTGCGACTTTGCACTAATGACGGCTTTAATACAAAAACCCTCCGCAGACAATTAGACCGAGCGTTTCCAGTTGCATCACATAGGAGGCAGGTTCCCTCTTGACCAGTATACATGACACGAACGCGGTAACCAGACACTTGTAATGGAATATTGCGTTTGACATGCATTTCCACGGAACGAATTCCACTACAACACTGTGATCTGTGTTGAGTAGACCAGCGTTCACGACGGACGTTTTTCACGTTACTATAAGGAGTCAGTATGTCCTTTACAAAGTTGTTATCAACTACCGGCGGGAGAGTGAACACTCTAACATTAGTATATTCGATTTCAGCATCTGCGAGTGACACCATACTAACGGAATTATCGCGGTGCTTGAACGGGACTTGAATACCACGTCGCGACAGTAATCTTTCAACGTGAAGGGGATCCATAAATTTCACGTAAAACACCTACTCGTCTGCATCAAAATAAGCGGTGTGGACCTGATCAGATAGATGGTATCGTCAAGCCAATTGTGGATTTCACGTTGTTTTATCGAAAGTAAAGCTCACAGTACCTTTCGTGGAATACACGTGGGAACCATGGTAGCCATAGCGGAGCGGCCGACGCCGCTGCAAATAGACGAACACTAAACAGACAGTAAAGGCGGAGCGGAGGCGCTACGACTCACTGGGCAGACAGAACAACACTAACGAGGAGAATTCCACACAAGCGACGCTGCGGCGAGTGGAATAAACAAGAACCTTTCTGCTCGGCGCTCGAAGCGGAACTACGTTATTACGTGAGCCTAGTTGGTCAATAAGAAAATTATAAAAAAATCTGTCATTTTGATAAAGATTTACAAATAAGAAATTTATATTGGCCAATAGGTTCCGAACTCACGATCTGCTGCACGTGAGAAAGATAACAGAACCATTGCGCTACAGCATCACTTAGTATTATCGTCTAATATTTATTTGGCCGGTCCGTGTGGCCGAGCGGTTCTAGGAGCTTCAATCTGGAACCGCGCGACCACTACGGTCGCAGTTCGAATCCTGCCTCGGGCATGGATGTGTGTGATGTCCTTAGGTTATCTAGGTTTAAGTAGTTCTAAGTTCTAGGGGGCTGATGACCTCAGCAGTTAAGTCCCAGAGTGCTCAGAGCGATTTTGAACATTTATTTCACAATACAAGCAGTTGCAATGATAATTTGTTGCCTTCAGAAAATTCGGTCTCATGTAAAATCGTATGAAATTTATCTACTGTTGGCCGATCTCTGTGATATTGATGATAATAATTGGATGTATGACGCCGAATTGCATCATGTGTGAATGGATCCGGTAATGTTTGTCTAGTGCTGTGTACGACCATGCATATTTCTATACAATCTTTTGTGTGTGTGGTTTTTGATGAGGTTATCTGCCAGACGCAGGATTCAGGATCCAAACACATCAAGAATTAAAGCTGGACAAGGAGCTGGAAGTGAACTGACCAATGGTTTATCAGTTTGGCAACTGCAATAATTCGGGCGTGATGTTGAGCGCTCTGATTGGAGGAAGACAGTTCCATCGTGTGAAGTGTCAACTGTGAAGTAATTTTAATCAGACTATAATTATGCTAGAAATTAACCGAACTATGTGCAATACTCAGAAACCTCAGCATTAAATACCTAAAAATTATGAAAACGATACCGCCAGCATGTGAAAGTATAAGCCGTTGCCGAAGGTAGTCCCAGTGGTACATTGAAAAAATATAGAACAGTGTGTTATTGGGAGGATATAATCAATTATTTGATAGTGTGGGTACATTAGCATATTACAGCAACTTCTAAACGCATTCTAGCCCAAAATTACTAAAAAAATAGAAATTACTGTTAGTTCTCGAGGACGTACTGAGACTGCGATAAACGGGTTTCTTTGAACAGTTGCTGGAACCTGCTGGGAACATGCAGAAACGAAAACAAGTGATACATTAGTAGCACATGGTGTAAAGTGAGAGGGTAGTTTACTAAAGTTCTCGGAATGGAATAGAAAGAAACGACTTACCTCAGTGAAATGTTTTTATTTTTCATTGTGCTCAGTCTGTACACAAATGCACTTGGTCCAGCGACGTTCCAGCACCTTAACCCACGTCGAAAATTAGATTCATCTAGGCCTGCAAAACACCCATCAACTTTTATCTGTCAGTTCTTCGTTTTCCACCGAGGAAAATTTCGAGATTGAAGAAGTGATGGGCGTCTGATGGAGCCGAATCAGGCGATTAAAAACGGTATCTAAGTTCATGTATTTTTGGCGTGACAACGACACTTGTGTGAGGTCGCGTATTGTCTTGATGAAAGATGACTTTCTTCCTTTCCTAATATGACCTTTCTTCGCGTATCATTTCCTGTAATTGGTCCCAGAGGTTAGTGTAGTGTTGTTCCGTAATTGTTTCCACAGTGGGAAGACAATCTATCAGCAGAATCTCTCCCGCACATCAGAAAACTGACTCTAGGACTTTTCCGGGAGAGTGGTTCGCCTTTGCTTTCACTGGTGGTGATGAACCAGCATGTTTCCACTGCTTTGATTATTTTTAGTGTGTAGGGAATAGTAGTGCACCCAAATTTCATCTGTGACCACAAACCGGCGCAAAAAATCATGTTAGCTACTCTGAAAACGGGTCAAACATTGTTTGGACATTTCCATTCTGATGCGTTTCTGATCCTGCGATAAGAGTAGCGGGCCCTCCGCTAACGGATAATTTTGCCATATCCAAATCCACTATTGAAATCTGATATACCCGTTCAGAAGTAGTGGGGAATCTTGGCCATCACTGAGTGTATTATCATCTAAGCTGTCACGATCAAATTGAAACCCTTTTGTGCACTTGACAACAGTTGAATATGAACGATTAGAGCCCATAGTGTGCTTTAATAACTGACATGAGTATCCTTTGGTTTCATACCTTTCTTTACCAAGTACTTAATCAGTGCTCGGCTCCCTATTTTTTACATCTTCGCAAATCACTACACCGAAACTACAACAGAGAGTCGTACGCACTGCGGATTTCTACCCAAAGCAATGACGCGTCACATGTTTACCCATAAAGGACAACCGGTTATTACGCGGGAACCTCGTTGCACAAGCACTGACGTCTGCTGGTGATTCAGCAAACTTTTCAAATTGTCATAGGATATGCTATAATCGCGGAAAGCGAATTTGGTTTACTCCGTGAGCTAGAAAAAAATTAATTTTGGATGCTGCGTATAAGCTGAGGGCCAATGGCCTTGCCGCAGTGGTAACACCCATTTCTGTTAGATCATTAAAGTTAAGCGCTGTCGGGCTCGGCTAGCACTTGGATGGGTGACCGTCCGCTTTGCCAAGCGCTGTTGGAAGCGCTAAGTGGGATGCGCTGAGCCCTTGTGAGCCCATCTGAGGAGCTACTTGATTGGAAAGTAGCGGCTACGGTCAGCAAAACTGACAACGGCCGGGAGAGCTGTGTGCTGATCACTTACCCCTCCATATCCGCAGCCAGTAACGCCTGTGAACTGAGGATGACACGGCGGTCGGTCGGTTCCATCAGGCCTTCATGACCTGTTCGGACGGAGCTTAGTATATGCTAAGGATTGACGAGACTAAATTGCACTCAGTGAATCCGAACACTAGGTGCATGTCGACCGCCTCTTCATCGTACCCATACTGGGGTCTGTTAACTGCACTGGCAGAAAACAAATGTCAGATGGAAACGAGCAGTACTGAATGCAAGCTTGGGGGCGAAGAGTAGAATTGACGTGCACAAACACTATTTGTTTCCTTGTCGTGTTAAATCCGTCTAAAATCTAGAGCTTACGACGAATTCCTTCATTCTTCTTCGTAGGAACAACTGACTGCCTCTGCAATTTATCAGATTCCTTGTTAGTATGAAAGCATCTGTAACGTTACCGACAGCTGTGCAGAACATCAAACGCACACTGAAAATAGAAAAGTTGAATTGCCGAGCACAGTCTCACAAACAACACAGAACAATGTTCGATGAATTCAAAATCTTGTTCCGCGATTCTGCTTATTGCGATGAATTGTTTAAGATCCTACGATAGTGGTAGCAGCACCATCGTAGACGCAGACACAATCTCTGACAGCATAACCTAATGATGACTTACCCTGAACATTCGCAAGGCGTGTATGGGCCTTAAACGTTCACCACAACGACAGCCATGACAGTCAGCTGATCCTGGAGAGAACGATGGAGAATTTCGTCGAAATCCCGAGAGCCGAGATTTTACTCAGATTCAACGCCGCAAAAAAACTTGATAGCGTTTTATACAAGACATCGTCGCGAGAAACTACAGTCTCATAGAGAGAGGGTTGCTGTTGTCAAGAGCAAGTGCTGCGAGTGAATGCGATACATACACTGTGTGATCAAAAGTATCCGGACACCCCCAAAAACATACGTTTTTCATATGAAGTGCATTGTGCTGCCACCTACTGCCAGGTACTACGTATCAGCGACCTCAGTAGTCATTAGACATCGTGAGAGAGCAGAATGGGGCGCTCCATGAAACTCACGGACTTTGAACGTGGTCCGGTGACTGGGTGTCACTGGTGTCATACGTCTGTACGTGAGATTTCCACACTCCAAAACATCCCTAGGCCCACTGTTCCGATGTGATAATGAAATGGAAACGTGAAGGGACACGTACAGCACAAAAGCGTACAGGCCTATCTCGTTTATTGACTGACAAGAGACCGCCGATAGTTGAAGAGGGTTGTAGTGTGTAATAGGCAGACATCTACCCAGACCATCACACAGGATTTCCAAACGGCATCAGGATCCAGTGCAAGTACTGTGACAGTTAGGCGGGAGGTGAGAAAACTTGGATTACATATCGAGCGGCTGCTCATAATCCACACATCACGCCGGCAAATGCCAAACGACGCCTCGCTGGGTGTAACGAGCGTAAACATTGTACGATTGAACAGTGGGAAAACGCTGTGTGGAGTGACGAATCACGGTACACAATGTGGCGATCCGATGGCAGGGTTTGGATATGGCGAATGCCCGGTGAACGTCATCATTCGGCGATGACGGTCTCTTCTTTCAAACACGATCGAGCACCTGTTCGTATTTCACGGTCTGTAGCAGAGTGGTTACATGATGATTACATCCCTGTAATGGACTAGCCTGCACAGAGTCCTGGCCTGAATCCTATAGAACACCTCTGGGATGTTTTGGAACGCCGACTTCGTGCCAGGCCTCACCGACCGACATCGATACCTTTCCTCAGTGCAGCACCCCGTGGACGATGGGCTGCCATTCCCAAAGAAACCTTCCAGCACCTGATTGAACGTATGCCTGCGAGAGCGGAAGCCGTCATCAAGGCTAAGGGTGGCCCAACTCCATATTGAATTCCAGCGTTGCCGATGGAGGGCGCCACAAACTTTAAAGTCATTTTCAGCTTGGTGCCCGGATACTTTTGATCACATAGTGTAGCGCTAACCTTCGACATATTTTCAGTGCTACACAGATACTAAATAAACGGGATCAAGAATGCAAACGAAATGCAACTACTGTGAAAGGAGCTACAGGAGAACACGGGTCCGTTACATCAAAGGTGAACCAACCATACGCCGCTGTCTGATACAGTCGATACTTAGCAGGGTGATAAAAAGATAAAATAAAGGGAAACTATTTTGGCCTAGATGTCAACACAGAAGAGCTTCCGAGAAACTGTTAGTAAACGTTTCGACGCGACTTCATCAGGCTACTCGCGCAGGTGAAAAACAAGTTTGTTGGTACTGCAATAGCTAAGAGTGTTGATTTCAAAATTTGCGCCTCGTGTTCAGATTCAAACTTACGGTTTCTTTCATTTGTTCTTTCGGATGTATGTGACACCAATATTTTTTTGGACATCGTGAAATACAATCGAAAGAATGGCAAAAGAAATAAAGATTTCTAACCGTACTGTGTATTAGAAATAGATGTTATCATCACAGCTGACACGGATTAAAACCTGCCCAGAAACTGCTGCGAACAGTTTTCATTTGCCTCCAAGAAGTTAGTGACACATTTGGTCTTCGAGTTCATCGAGATGTAAATCAATTAATGGAACGACATCATAATGGGTAAGCAACAAGCACAAAATCTGAAAAGCTCACAAAACAAATCTGTCATCAGTTTTTTGACGACGTTTTGGAACCTTATGTAAAAATGGAGCCGTTTCTGAACATTATTCAAATGTGGGATCGGCTAAATAATGCTTTCTTGTACGATGGGCTGTTTAGTCGATGTAATCAGTATAACGACATGTCCATTAAAAGTTCTTCGACCAGAGTTTATGCCATTATGTAGACATCGCGACGTATGCTTTTACTGACAGTTAAAGGATTACATTCACCGAATATAGAAGTGCCCTAGTCTCATCGCATATCAGAGGGAAATCCCAAGCAGAAACGATATTGTTAAAAAAAACACCCGATCCATAATCAATTGCAGGCTCTAGCTTTCGAGAAAATGCTTCGATATGCGTGGTTTACCGCGAAATTATTATCAAATCGCAGCGTTGTTTTCCTACGGACATTCACACAAAAAATGTGACTGTGGTATATGTGCCTTCACAAGTCGCTCGTAGTGCTCCAAATCCTTAGGCTCTGATTGTTTTTGTGAGTACACTGGTTCTCTCGAAGCAAAAAAGTAAAATACAAAACAAAAATTGAAATACTAGAATTTTAATGTTTTCAATTTTCAAGTACTGTAAATTATAGAAAATTATGTAAAATATGTGACAAGAAATCCATTTTTTCATGAATTATATTCGCAGTAGCAAATACCGACAATCATCAGCTGTATGACGGAATGACAACAATGAAATTTTGTGCCGGACCGGGACTCGAACCCGGATTTCCTGCTCGTCGCCAGCGGTCGCCACATCGTTTGGCTATCCGAGCACGCTTCACTGGCAGACCCAAACTTCCGCATTTCGTCAACCACTTATCTATACCCTGCGCTCGTACATCCATTATGTAGTCCCGTACAGGGGCGACATTTTTCAAAGTCGCTTGCCCGGTGTCGGTGGATAAATACGATGCTGCAGTGCCTGTGTCGTTCATAAGTACGACGGAATTTTCCTTCGAACATGCATGCATATTCCAAGAAATATTGTGTCGCACTTCTGAACAATGCAGGCACTGCAGTGTCGTAAATCTATTTTGATAAGGTTGAGATGCTTATTTGTTTCGTCAATAATTCCATTGTATTTTACGTAATCACAAAAAATTTGATGTTACATGCAATATAACAAAAAAAAGAAAACACGCAAGACTGGATCTGAACACGGTGCGTGTAATTTCGAAAATGTGTCCTTAAGCAGTCCACTCCCCGCTCACTTAGTTCTGCGATCAGCGAGTGGACAGAGGAAATCGGGTCGACAGTCTGAGCGTCGTTTTCTCGAAAACGTCAAGTGTAGGCAACTAAGCCGAAGTGCGTGATCCTTTATTTTCACGCTTCTTTCACCCTGCCAAGTTCCGACTGTATCAGAGAGCGAACCTATGGCCGGTTCCCCTCGTCAGAAGATGACCTTGAACAGCCTCTGAAATGTCGGTGGATTTCAGGTTTCCGGTGCAGACCAAGTCTTCTTCAGCTGTGAGGACGCTTAACAGAGTGGACAGGCCGCGGCGGCGAAACGGCGTCGTCCCACTTTCCTGGAGAACAGTGCGCGCGGATGCGGGGCCAGGTGAAGGCTGCGGGCGCGGCGAAATGCCACGAGCAGCTGGCGGCTGGCAGCTGGGAGCGGCCGCTGGCTGGAGCCTCCAGACAACTAACTACCTCCGTAGTAGCTGCTGCGCACCGCAGCTGCTGGACCGGTGCTCTGCACGAGGGTGGAAGGCACTCAGCTGGCCGGCTTCTCTCACTCTGTGCTTCTGTCAGTGGATTAACATTCACTGAACAAACTCTTTCAGTTACAATGTTGCTTTCTTTCCTTCGAGTCATCAGTGTGCTGACCGATTCGATATGGCCCGCAACACATTCCTCTTTTGTGCCAATCTTTTTACTTCAGGTATCTGTACGTCCATCTTTTCAGAGATGGATGTGGGACTCGGCTGTTCGCTATAGAATGTCAAATCAAACACCTTTCAGTCGTCTAGTTTCCCAACTTCTTTTATTTGTCTACCAGTTTCGGCGATTTACTACGCCATCTTCAGGCCCCTGAGCGACATGTAGGAAGATTCCACCACGGTTCTGATCGAAACAGAGGACAGCATTCGAATACTGGTATCTGTACCTTTCTGCTTGCTATACCGATGACGTGAACCGTCATTGCTGACTGTCAGGAGACAGATGATGGTTGAAGTGATCGGTATAGCAAGCAGATACCAGTATTCGAATGTTGGCTCCTGTTTTGACCAGAACCGAGGTGAAATCTTCATACACTTCGGTCAGGGGACTGAAGATGGCGTAGTAAATCGCTGAAACTGGTAGCCAAATAAAATAAGTTTTGAAACTAGAAGGCTGAAAGATGTTCGATTTGATATCCTGTGTAAGTAAGCTGTTTAGGTTTTTTTATTGGTAACACCACATAGCGCTCTGTATGAAAAATCACTGGCTGTGCTGTGTGCAGTCAGTGGCTGGTTGGCATTGTTGTAATACTCGCCATTGTAGTGTTGGGCGGGTGGATGTTAACAGCGCATAGCGTTGCGCAGTTGGAGGTGAGCCGCCAGCAGTGGTGGATGTGGGGAGAGATATGGCGGAGTTTTGAAATCTGTAAGAATTGATGTCATGAACTGATATATATATATTATGACTATTAAGGTAAATACATTGTTTGTTCTCTATTAAAATCTTTCATTTGCTAACTGTGCCTATCAGTAGTTATTGACTTCGTAGTTTGAATCTTTTTATTTAGCTGGCAGTAGTGGCGCTCGCTGTATTGCAGTAGTTCGAGTAACGAAGATTTTTGGTGAGGTACGTGATTTGTGAAAGGTATAAGGTTAGGTTAGTCAGGGCCATTCTTTTGTAGGGATTATTGAAAGTCAGATTGCGTTGCGCTAAAAATATTGTGTGTCTGTTTAAGCAGTCATGTATAATTTTTCTAAGGGGACGTTTCGTATGTCGACCCTTAGTCGAGGATACCTCACTGGAATCTTCTGATTTTTTCTTGTAGTTAGTGTAGCCTTTGTTTATTGCTAGCGCGTAATTGTAGAGAGAATTTCCTATGTAGCTGCTGTCTTTCATTGTTGTACAGTAAAACAGATATGGCATGCATGTAGTTTTGCACGAAGTATTTCGCAGCTGCGCTTGCAGTTAACTAGATATTATTTTCAGTGCTATGTTAATGTGTTTTCTTATTTTTGCTCTTCAAATTGTGTTTTTCTGTGTTGTCGTGTGAAATATTGTGACAATAATGGCGTGTGAAAAACGTAATACTAGGCTCCAAAGTAAACTGAGAAATGACAGTGAAGACGAAAGCAGTGTGTTAGTGCCACCATGTAATGAATTAACTAATGTTCAGAGTAGTAATTTGGTAATTGTGCATAGGGAAATGGAGCGGGCGACAAATAATGGTATAGGCAGTGAAACAATTAGTGAACAGGGAAGCATTATCGATCGATCGGTCGTCAACAGCTCGCCTCGGGATTCCGAAATGACAGGACACAATCTTGCAAATACTGTAGATTCAGGTTTTGCGTCCTCACCGTTTTCTCAAACAAGTCAAGACACATTTTCTGTTTTTCAAACTGCGAATATTGCCGGTTATAATGCATTGCCGAATAGCACTGAGGAACATGTTTCAGACACCAGTGCATTGTTATTACAATTAATGGGACAAAAGCTTCAAAAGTTAGACAAAATGGAAAACAAAATCAGAGACAAACACAGCAAAAGCTTCAAAAGTTAGACACAATGGAACAAAATCTTCAAAAGTTAGACACAATGGAACAAAAGCTTCAAAAGTTAGACACCACACTTGAACAAACACGTGAAGATTTAACTAATGAGTTACATAACATTGAATCGAAATGTCGAAAAGTCTGTAATGACGTAAAAACACAAATTTGTGAGCATTTTCAACCTATTTTTTTGCGGCATGAAAATGCATTACAGAATCACAAAGCAGCCATAAAAGAACTGCAAACTATTGTTCATGATAAATCATGAGACCTTGCAAGGTGAAATTGACTCAGTTGCATCTACCAATTCGGTTACGCAACTTGCAAAAACTCAGGAAAACTTAAAGGACACAGTAGATACGATTTCAACACAGATGGACTCTCTGAAACTTGGTTCAGAAAAACACACAGAGGAAATAATTTCACTATCGGATAAAGTAGCCGAACTTTCAGATCAGTTCACTAACTTATCTATAAAGGTAGATGATGATCTGAATGACACGAAACCTGTAGCCTTCACTGACACTGAAGAGTACGAACAAATTAGAAAATTCAAACAGAATCAAAATCAAATCAACACACAGTACAAAAGAGAAGTGCGGGAAGTACAAGATCAGTTGGCTCAAGTAATACAAGAATTACATATTTCAGAGGACACTCGCGCTCCAACACGGGAAGAGGGACTTAGAAATACAGAACAACCACAAAATAATAACAAAGGACACTTCGGAAATTACGAAAGAAATTGGCAAGGAACACCGAATTTTGAGATGGAACCGCCGAAACGACATAACAATGACCGACATGCGACTCGCCGACACGATGATTTTGACTATAAGCTGTTCATTACTACACGTAAATACGAAACATTTAAGAATTCTGACAACGAAATTCATCCACAAGCATGGCTTCATCAATTCTCTCATTGTTTCCCCCCCAACTGGTCATTAGAGCACAGATTAGAATTTATGTGTGGCTACTTAGAGAATGAACCAGCTGTAAGAATGCGATCGGTCATTCACGATTGTCACAGTGAAGGAGAATTATATCATGCCTTCCTCTCAGCATATTGGTCTCAAGCTGCACAAGACCGAGTAAAACATAGCATCATTATGATGAAACATTTCGAACAATCTGAATTTTCCAGTCTTGTGAAATATTTTGAAGACGTGTTACATAAGAATCAGTATCTTTCAAACCCATACAGCCCCTCAGAACTCATCCGCATTTGCTTAATCAAATTGCCTGAACATTTACGACATATTATTTTGGCAGGACGTTGCAAAGAGGACTTGAAGCTTTTCAGGGACTGTTACAAGAATTGGAAATTGACACTGACAATCGCGGAAAGCGAAAACAGGAACACAACAATTACAGGTCACATCCGTCACAATAATAACTGGACACGACAAGGCTATTCTCACAATACAAATCGTCACCAAAACAGACACCACCCGTATGACAACCGTTGGCAGAGTAGTAATAATTACAGGGAAAGATCACATCTCCGCGGTAGTGACTATCACAGAGACAATCAGAGAAACAGACAATACGGGAACCAAAATAATTATTATCAACGAAGACAGAATAACTTTAGATGCAACGGTCGAGCGCGCAGTTACGATTCAGAGAGAAATTCTCCACCACGTGACCGACAAGAAAGAAACTATGGAATCTACCGACATGACGACAACGATATGATCGTAACGACAGACCTGAATTGCAGCAGAACTGGCGGGATTCAAACGGAGCAGGGCCCTCTCGACAAGGTGAATTTGTAGAAGTTAGGTCTCCAAATCCCAATAACGATGCGCGCCAACAAAGACACAATAGGCAATGACTCATACCGCTGGCAGCCACAAAACGTACTTCTGAAACTGACGACGCAGCTGCCGTAGCTAGTAATTACGTAAAAATGGAAGACATTAGGGACATCTTACTCCAGGAACACGACGTAAAACATAACAACATTGCATATCCTGTGATTCACATTACAGTAAATGACGTAAAATTTACGGCATTACTTGACTCTGTAATTAGTGAAATGCAACAAATCGAACGATTGCCCACACGTCCGTTACGTAAGATTAAATTACAAGGAGCAATCTTTGAGAAAAGTGTAGATGTACGCCAACAAACCAACTTAGAATTCTCTTGTCAAAGCCACAGCGTCTCTATGAACTTTCTTATTGTTCCATTGTTGTCGACGGAAATTATATTGGGAGTAGACTTTTTCAACGAATACAAAGCAATCAAACTTTCACGATGCTGAAATAAGTTTAGAGAAAGAAGGTAACTCAATAGCTTTGAAATTTGAAGATTGGCTCTCAAACCATGACAAGGAAATTAATCGGCTTTACCTTCTGTTAGACAACAGTTCGGAATTTTCTACGGAACTAGACACTAACAATCACTCTGCAAATACTGACAGGGATGATATCGACGGCATATTTGAAACTAATGAGTTAATTCAGAATAAAATTCAAACAATTGAGAATTGTAATGATACTGATAGGCAGGACCTTTTTCAGATTTTACAAGCACATTCCACAGTTTTTACTCACAAAACAGGAACAATCAAGGGATTTCAGAACCAATTTCGTGTTCGTGAGCATACTAAATTTTGTGTTAGACCATACGTAATTCCAGCACATTATAGGAACCGTGTTAGAACATAAATACATCTATGCTTGACAAGGGAATTACTGAGCCTGCAGTAAGCTCATACAACAATCCATTACATGTTGTTGAGAAGAAAAATGGATCGATCAAGCTTGTCTTAGATTCGAGACAAATCAATACTATCATAATTCCTGAAACAGACAGGCCGCAAACGTTGGAAGAACTTCTTCAGAATTTAATGGTGTAGAAGTGTTGTCTTCCATTGATCTCAGATCCAGCTTTTATCAGATCGAACTTCATCCAGAATGTAGAAAATACACAGCTTTCCTTTGTTTCAGCGTTTGTTATAAGTTTCGGAAACTTCCTTTTGGTTTGAACATTTCTTCGGCAGCATTCATTCGTGGGCTAAATTCCTGATTTCTCAAAACGTCACATCACCTTATATGTGGGTGATATTCTAATAGCAGAAGTCTCATGGGAACAACATAATTGCATCCGCAACAGTTTGTTACATATTTTTGCAGAATATGAAATTACGGTTAACTTGGAAAAGTCTGAATTCGGTAGGTCAAAGGTGAAGTTTTTAGGACATATTATTTCTTCTGAAGGCATTCAGCCGGATCCTGAAAAGTTAGAAGCAATCAGAGCCATTCCAGTTCCATCCACAAAAAAACAAGTCCGCAGTTTTCTAGGTCTCGTAAATTATTACCGTCGTTTTCTGAATATGCAAATTCTAGTTACATCAAAACTTTGTTCTCTCATTGGAAAAAATACTATTTGGAACTGGGACGAACAAGCACAATTGGAATTCAATTCTTTGAAAGAATCGCTACTTAACGCGCGCCAATACTAGCTCACCCAGATCTCTCACAAGATTTTTGCCTTAGCACGGATTCTTCTAAAGTCGGTCCTGGTGCCCATTTATTTCAAGAAGTCACAGAAAATGACATTACTGTTCAGAAAATCATTGCTTTTCTAGCCGAGTGCTAACAGAATCTGAAAAAAATTATTCCGTTACTGAATTAGAAGCTTTAGCTATCGTTTGGGCACTTAACAAATTCCGTTTCTTTCCTTATGGTAAGTAGGTGAAAGTAGACAGTGATCATCGTGCATTACAATTTCTTATGTCTTCAAAATTAAATCATCACAGGTTAATACGTTGGGCATTGTTTCTGCAAGAATTCCACTTCACAATAGTCTACATTCCCGGCAAGGAGAACATTGTTGCGGACGCACTGTCACGCGCACCGGCTGGGCTCGAGAAAAGTAACACAGAAAGCAACCTCGATAAAAATTTCAGTAGTCTTTACATTCAGAAAGTCGCCTTTGAAAACTTCATCACCACATCTTTAAAGGACATTGCTCATGAACAAGATAAAGATCCGATTTGGAAAGACATCAAAAGTAAATGGCATGAAAAGACACACACACAGATTCGGCATTATTATCTGGTTAGGAACAACATACTGTTCAAACGCTGCACTGTTGATGACAAGCTATGGGTACTTTGCATTCCAGACGATTTAGTTAATAAGCTCATTTGGTACATTCATTTCAGCTATGCACATTTTGGTCCACGAAAATGTTATCATATTCTTCGAACGACTTGTTATTTTAACAATATGGAAAAGAGAATTCGAAGAGTCTTGTCTATTTGTAAACTTTGTCAAAAGGCGAAACCATCTACTGTCTCGCATCGTGCTCCATTGTTTCCTATCATTCCTTATAAATCAAAAGAATTTGTTGCTGTTGATCTCTTGAGACCGCTTGTTAGAACACCTAATGGATTTTCGTACGTTCTAGTCGCTGTTGAACTTACTTCAAAATTTGTTTCTTTCACTCCGTTACGTAAAGCCACTGGACGGTCTATATCCAACGCCTTTGTTAAAAATTTCTTACGTGAAGTTGGACAAGTTAGTAAAGTCATTTCAGATAACGGACCGCAATTCAGATCTGCTGTTTGGTCACACATGCTTCGTAACCATAAAATCAAATCTGTTTTTATCTCGTTGTACTCACCACATTGTAACCCGTCTGAACGGATTATGAAAGAAATCAATAAGCTTTGCAGACTTTATTGTCACAGGAAGCATCAGCATTGGGACAGATATTTACACTTATTTCAAAACGTGCTGAATGAAATGCCTCATGACTCCACTGCTTCACCACCTGTTCTTGTACTGAAGAATAAGGAACCACCGAACAGAATCAGAGAGCTTGTACCTTTTCCGAATACACGCAAACTTCGACACAAAGACATAATTGATTTGGCTATTAAAAATATAAATTCTGCTGCAGACAAAAGGAGAAAATTACACGGTAAAGCAAATGCAAA
Organism: Schistocerca gregaria; assembly: GCF_023897955.1. NCBI lineage: Eukaryota > Metazoa > Arthropoda > Insecta > Orthoptera > Acrididae > Schistocerca > Schistocerca gregaria. The sequence continues at coordinate 45,899,879 of NC_064924.1, forward strand.
GAAATTATATATTGGTCAGAAAGTTATCATTAAAGCTCATTCATTGTCACATAAGAAGAAACACTTGAGTCACAAATTCTTTCTAGTTTACAATGGACCTTACAGAATCCGACGTATACCCCATGATAATTGCGTTGAAGTTGAAACTCTGAGTACTAGGAAGAGTAAAGGATTGCACCACATTTCACATGTAAAACCGTTTATTGAAATATAATCTGCTTTTTAACTTTGTCTTTGCCATAAAACATTTCACTTCACATTTCTAGTATGCTTTGTCACACTGAGAAACTGTTAACATGCAACAATGTTTTGAAGTTAACTATCCAGTCTAGAACCTAGGGAACATTTTAAACAGAAATTACGAATGCATTGTTATAGTGAACAGACGACACAGTGTTGTTATTTGTACATTCTTGCTTGTTAGTTGCACGATTACCTAACGACTATAAGGCTTACATACTTATAACATATACTGTTAATGAGATTTTAATGCAACATTTTGGTTTAGTTGAAAAGACATTCTTTATTTGAAGTACTTTCTGTGAGATTAAAGACGACTTAGCATTTGGTTTCTTTGATAGCTACACGATTATATCACGACGCTACTAATGTGTGACACAATTTACATCGTCCTTTTGCAATGTATCTGTTTTATATTTGCACAGTTTTTCTGAATTCTTCTGGAAAGGAAAACATGTATTAGTAGTAACTTTGTGGTATAGCTACAATGAGACAGCCTTTTCTGTAGCACAACGATACGTTACAGTACAGTACTTACTTCATCACAGCAATAAACGTAGTAACTACGATATCTATACGCAAAGCATTTCACTTTTGTTTATCATGAGATAAGTACATTGACTTTTGCAGAACTTCGCTTTCGGAGGACGATAACTACTACACTTCCACAGAGATTATCTTACAACAAGACGCACAGTTTAGCGCTACAGTACACGTGTTTGAGTGATTAATTTTGTACTTAAAACATTTATTTTTAAAGATATTTGAAGTACAATGATACAAATGTTTTCCGTGATACATTTCATTCCATTGCTGTAATCTGTAACAACTGAGGATATAATTACATTAATCCTCAGGGGGATACACGCCTACTTTGTGTACCATGTGTGGCAAGCACAAGGAGCCCTAGCTAATATGGTATTTGCTTATACATTTTTACACATCGGCACCATATTTCTCTAACACATAAATTACACAGCTATCTGATCATTTAACTGAGAGAAACAAACATTTATTATACCACATCAGTGACAGATGTTTACGTATTTACACCGTTGGATAACTTCACAATTATGAAATTGTATTTTGTCTGTACTTTGTGAACTGTTCATACTTTTTCGGAACCATCGTGATACTATGAGAGCTTTGAATGACGTATTTGGTATGGGATCATGATTTTTAAAGTACGTTTGAGGTAGATGACACTTTAGACATGAGCAGAGAATTTTTTTAGCTTTTGAAATTATTGGAGGCAGCTACGGATTTTGAGAATTTGACTGAGGTGTTATGATGTTATTATTACGATGACTATGTGTATTATGCTGTTGCGGTATGTTTATGTTCAATAACCTGATGCTACATGAGTTATTTCATTATGCTATGTATCTGTTATGATGAAATATTGAAGAAGTGTCGACGAATAAGGTAAGGAATAACGAGTAGTAGTTAGGGACTCTGGTTTGTGAAAAAGGTTGTTGGAAACCAAGAATCGTACTTTAAGAGTTATGAAATGTATGTAAATGCGTTAATGTATTACAATGCCGACGAAAATTTTTTGGACACTTATATTTACAGGATTTTGTTTTTACACATTTGTAACGCAAATTCTCAACCTGTGAAAATATTTTTATATGAGACTGTCACTGTAGCGGAAACTGCTGTCTTAAATATTTCGGTATGAAAGGTAAGTGACCATGACGTAATGCGTTGTGAGCGTCCAGGTGTGCCAGCCACCTTGAGGAAAAGTCATTAGTGTGTGCCTTACAGAGGCACAGGTAAAAAAAAAAAAGAAGCCATTATCTTCGCTATTGACATTCCTTTGTAGAAAGCATCGCAAATACGACACGCCCCAAACTTGAAAACATATGATTAAACTGTGAAGCTCTTAATTTATGATATTTACTGAAATGAAATAATGAGAAACATTTTATATCTATAGTCTTTCTAGCTGAGAGATTGCTCATTTTTTTTAAATATCCAGTTTCTATCTGCACTGCAGCATTGCTTACAATAAAATTTAACAGATGTACTAATATTACTATTTTCTGTCTACAGACCCAGAAAAAATTTTATGATGTACTTTCTTAGAAAAGAGAGCACAAATAGACAGTTCCCTTCACAGGAATTGCAAAAACAATTTTTTTTACCATTTGGTAACTTATCTGCTAGTGTATGTTCTCGTGATGCATCACTCTAATGTTAAGATGTGACATAGGTATCAAACATTTTTGCTGTAATTTTTTTCTGCTTCAGCTTTGTCATGTTTATATATAAGTTATTGCATTTGCTGCTGCTGTTTGCCAGGCATAATGTTACTGAATTTGACTTTGTATTACTCTGTTAAGCCAGTTTTACTACAGATTTATTTTTCTTGTTTGCTGCGCATTGCCTTATATTACTTGTAATATTGCTGCTTGCTTTGACACCTTCCATTTTTTTTATTGCCTTATATTAGTTTTAATATTGCTGCCTGCTTCGACAACTTCCATTTTTTTCATTGCTGTTTGTATTAATTGTTTTGTGCTGCTGCGTTGTCTCGTCCCTTAGTTTAGCATCTGAGCTCAGTAGGTTTAAGTTGGCTTAAGAGGGGGTAGACTATATAAGAAACTAACTATGATGAATTGGAAGAAAAACATTGAGAAGCTATAAGAAAATGGTTTGGCCAAAAAAGTAGTGTACAGTTTAGAAAAACTATTTTTGAAAGAGGATGTGAACAGAATACAGAAAGCATGCTTGGAGAGGATTATTTTATCCCACTATGTGTTTGTGTACCCTGGTGTATTTGTTTTCTTCCTTCCTCTGTGTACTGTTTCATAGAATTTTTTCTCTTCTAATACTGAGCTACATTCACTATGATGAGGAACACTGTTATCCTCAAATATAATTTGCATTTAATAACATGTTATTTACTTTGTAAAGATGTTTATACATTATTTATTCTGTTTTGTTCTAATGCTCATGTGTGAAGTTGATGTTTCAAAAGTTATTCTGATCTTTTATGTATCTATTTATGTCATAATTCTTGTAACACTGATTTCTTTTGTAAAGCCTGTTTTACTACAAATGTTATCTGTGTTGTTATGTTCTTTAATGTTGTATTTTGTACCTTTGTTATTGTATTCTTATGTTATAAAATTGTAATTGACACCAGTTCATCAAATTAAGTAACTTGTAAATTACATTTCACTGCACACATTTCTGTTGGTCATAGTATATGGACAATATGTGAGAAGAAGGGACTCATAGTGTTTGCACGTGTGTTAATAATTCAGCAAGGGACTGGATAACAGCATTGCTGGTTCTAACGACATTTCAAACAAATTCTTTGTGAGTGGACAAGTGGTGGTTCAAGGACTTGCTATATTGTCTACAAGACTTTTCGATGGTGATTGTGCACCTGCACAGTCACAACAGATGGCTGCTGGCAATCGCTACCAGAACTACAGTGGTTCTGCACCTCTGGTGGCCCACCAATACCACAATTTCTACAAGGACTGCAGTGGGTCTGCACCTCTGGTAGCCCACCAATACCATAATCTCTACCAGTACTACAGTGGGTCTGCTCTGTGATGAGCCACCTACCAATATTCTTCAAAACTTCGACTGACTCTGCTGTGGGTTTGCTCTGTTGTGGCCCATTATCTGTCTGCATGTCAAGAGTCAGCACTGTCTTTCCATTGGAAGAACAACACTACTTCTTCAAGACTGCATGGAACTCCACTACTTCCAAGTGCATTTTCTTTTACTGCTCAGACTTTGAGAAAAACACCGCTATTTTACTGTGATGAATGGTCAGGACTGTCTTTATGGACTGTGAGAAAATTTTAGCTTTTGACCAACATTGTATCAATAAGTGTGTGTATTTGATATCTTTGTTACTGTAATTATGAAAAATTTTATCAAATCATTATTGGCCACTGCCCAAAACAATTTGTAAATTTTTTTGTGGGGAGCATGGGGGCTATGTAAGTAGGTTGTTTAGTTTTTTTTATTGGTAACACCACATACCGCACTGTATGAAAAATCACTGGCTGTGCTGTGTGCAGTCAGTGGCTGGTTGGCATTGTTGTAATACTCGCCATACATGTGCTAGCATTCTGCTCCAGTGTTTGCCGTACGTTTATTTCTTCGCTGATTCTATGGAAAACCTCTTCATTCTTTACCTTACCTGTCCACATTATTATCGACATCCTTCTACAACAGCACATCCTCAAACCCTTCGATTTTTTCTTTTCGCACTTCCCACAGTCACTGATTCAACTAGCACACAATGACGTGCCCCAAACGTAAATGCTCAGAAATTTCTTCCTCAGATGAAGTTCGATGTTTGATAATAGCAGATATTTCCTGGCCAGGGATGTTCTCTGTGACTTTGTTTACATGCTTTTTATGTCCCTCTTTCTTCGTTTGTCATATGTTATTTTGCTACCAAGGTAGCAAAACTCCTTTCAACATATGAGGAGCAACTTTTCAAGACGCATTATATCCACTGGTGGACGAAATTGTGTTTCATATGTAATCCGGTATTTTATTACTCGCTGTAGACACTCCCGCAATCATATTGTGTCCAAACATATTTTAACACCTTCAAAAAGACAGCTGAAAAGTAGCAGATGCAACATATAGTATTTCGTCCTCTAGTATGATTGAATTAAACTGCATTAAGTCGAACAGTTGCGTTTATTTTGTTTTATTAAGCTACGTTGGTTACTATGTACAGAACGTACATTTTACATTTGGAATGAGACGCAGGCAGGTAGAGGGTCACAAGAAATTTCCTCTGCTATCACCGATTTCTTGAAGAAAATGACCACTGACACATCTGTCACAATTCTCAGATTGTTTGTGGATGGATGTGTTGGCCGAAACAAAAATCAGCACGTTATTCATGCAATTGATTTCTGGTTAGCCAAAGAATCTCCAGTGCATGTGACTGATGTACTTCTCTGCTTTCCACTTCGCGGACATTCTTTCTTACATCCTGACAAAGTATTTCGACGAGTAGAAAAGAAACTTCGTAACATATGAGAAACATTGAATCCAAATATGTACCAGGATGTTTATGCAGAAGTGAGCGAAACAAGGATTTTAGGGAATGAATGGAAAACATTCGATTTCAAGGAACTAAGTATTATTTTGAGACCTGTAGATGGAATCATTGATCTGAAAAGGATCCATTTGAAGAAATGTATGGTAGGTGAAAGGGTAACTGATATGAAAATCAAAACACACATCACCTACTATTCTGATGATCCTTCAAAGCGCTTTTTGCCATTAGGTAAACGTGGATACAGCTTCAACAAAGTATCAAATATTTCCAAAGTGTCATCACTGATGAGGCTGAAACAAGAAAAGAAAGACGATGTGGAAAAACTACTAAGCCTCTGATATGGAAACAACTGGAGAGAAAATGAAATACTTGAATTTTTCACTCAATCAGCCTTCCATGTAACGAACTTATTGCCCAAGCTTCTATTTGTGATTGTTTAGAAGGGGAGCCTGTTATGGAAAAATATTGTGAACTTTGTTATTGCAAATGAAACACATTTTCGTTTTCGTTCCTACTTCGGGCGTTAGAATGTGTTACTGAATGGTAAAAAATATATTTTCAGACAATAAAAAGTATTTTTACCAGTTGTAGGTCACTGAAAATTTATCAAAACGCATTATGTCCGAAATACACTACTGGCGCGAAATTTAACCGACAGGAAGAAAATGCTGTGATATAAAAATGATTAGCTTTTCAGAGCATTCACATAAGGTTGGCGCCTGTGGCGACACATACAACGTGCTGACATGCGGAAAGTTTCCACCCGATTTCTCATACACAAACAGCAGCTGACCGGCGTTGTCTGGTGAAACGTTGTTGTGATGCCTCGTGTAAGGAGGAGAAATGCGTACCATCACGTTTCTGACTTTGATAAAGGTCGGATTGTAGCCTATCGCGCTTGCGGTTATCGTATCCCGACATTGCTGCTCGCATTGGTCGAGATCCAATGACTGTTAGCAGAATATGGAATCGGTGGGTTCAGGAGGGTAATACGGAACGCCGTGCTGGGTCCCAACGACCTCGTATCACTAGCAGTCGAGATGACAGGCTTCTTATCCGCATGGCTGTAACGGATAGTGCAGCCACGTCTCGATCCCTGAGTCAACAGATATGGACGTTTGCAAGACAACAACCATCTGCACGAACAGTTCGAAGACGTTTACAACATGCAGCATGGACTATCAGCTTGACGCTGCATCTCAGACAGGAGGGCCTCCAATTGTGTACTCAACGACGAAGCTGGGTGCACGAATGGCAAAACGTCATTTTTTCGGATGAATCCAGGTTCTGTTTACAGCATCATGATGGACGGATCCGTGTTTGTCGACATCACGGTGAACGCACATTGGAAGCGTGTATTCGTCATCGCCATACTGGCGTCTCGCCCGGCGTGGTGGTGTGGGGTGCCACTGGTTACACGTCTCGATCAACTCTTGTTCGCATTTACGGCACTTCGAACAGTGGACGTTACATTTCAGATGTGTTACGACCTGTGGCTCTACCCTTCATTCGATCCCTGCAAAACCCTACATTTCAGCAGGACAATGCACGACCGCATGTTGCTGGTCCTGTACTGGTCTTTCTGGATACAGAAAATGTTCCACTGTTGCTCTGGCCAGCACTATCTCCAGATCTTTCTCCAACTGAAAACGTCTTGTCAATGGTGGGCGAGCAACTGGCTTGTCACAATACGCCAGTCACTACTCTTGATGAACTGTGGTATCGTGTTGAAACTGCATGGGCAGCTGTACCTGCACACGCCATCCAAGCTCTGTTTGACTCAATGTCCAGGCGTATCAAGGCCGTTATTACGGCCAGAGGTGGTTGTTCTGGGTATTGATCTCTCAGGATCCATGCACCCAAATTGCGTGAAAATGTAATCGCATGTCAGTTCTAGTATAATATATTTGTCCAATGAATACCGGTTTATGATCTGCAATTCTTCTTGGTGTAGCAATTTTAATGGTCAGTGGTGTATAATAATCGCGATGTGCCAGCTACATGACTTTATTTCACATTTATGTTATTGAAATCGAAACGTTCCGGAAATTTATGGAATCTCTGGGGCCGATATTTTGCCAGTACCAATGTAGATAAAAGACAGAAATGGTCGACATTCTCGATATCTGGAATTGGTAGACTGTCTGTATGCATAACTAAGTGTGTAAGGCAGGATGAACGTGTCAGTCCCACTCGCACCTGGCCAGTTTATTTGAGACGCTCCGCTACTGCGCTACGCCGTGGCCTGCGGCGATCGCTACTGATGTCCGCCAGGGCATCGAACGGCGACCGCCTGCCCCGCTATTTAAGAGGCAGCGCGGCGCCCCGCTGCTATATCGGCCTGTGGTCGCTAAAAGCGGGCACGGCGCCTGCCGCTTTAACGCGCACGCGAGTCGCGGCTCCGCCCTGCACGGTCCGGAATCGATTCCTGCCCCGCCGACCGTCGCACGAATCGCAGCGCCTTCTGTTCCGTGGACGGTCTGTGGTGCGCCCTGCTTACAGTTCAGGAGCTTATACGAGTAATCGAGTTTCCTCTAGTTTGAAGGAAGGAAGGTAGGCAACGCCGGTCAGCTGCTGTTTGTGTATGTATGAGAAATCGGGTGGAAACTTTCCTCATGTCAGTACGTTGTATGTGTCGCCACAGGTGCCAACCTTGTGTGAATGCTCTGAAAAAGCTAATCATTTGCATATCGAATCATCTTCTTCTTGTCGGTTAAATTTCGCGTCTGTAGTACGTCATCTTCACGGTGTAGCAATTTTAATGGCCAGTAGTGTATTTATTAAAGTGAATCAACAGATAACAATCGTGGTGTAGCAATTTTAATGGCCAGTAGTGTAATTAATGAATGTGTGGTGTCTGTTCCTTCGGACATGTCCCAAAGAACCGACCCCGTGCATTCACATAATTTGATAGGCCTAGCTGGGCAATGAATCCACCTTCTTCAGTGAGGATGCACAAATACGTCCGACTTCCTGGGGGAATCTTGGAAGAGCGAATATGGAGGAAATGGACGGGACCCTGTGGGTAGGTGGCTCTCGATGGGAGTGTGGATCGGCTGTGAGGCGACCTGATATATCCGTGCAGGTGTGATAACGCTGTGTCCCGGATGGCGCAGGGGTTACCGCAAATGCCTAGTAACCAAGAGATCTCGGGTTCGAATCCTGGTCCAGTAAGCATTTGCACGCTGACGGCAGTAATCATTCCTGGATATTTGATAATGGATAAATTTCGAAAAACGTTATATGAGCAATAAAGTTTTTCCTTGTCTGATGTTTGAATTCTGCCATTGTGATCCAGTCAGCCTGAATGCAGAACTACTGACTATTTTTACATCAAGTAAATTTTGGATGTTTGTGGCAAATTCCTATGGAACAAAACGGCTCAGATCATCGGCCGCTAGGTTTACACACTACTTAATCTAAGTTACGCCAAGGACAACACACACACCAAAGCCCGACGGAGGACTCGAACATCAGTCGGAATACCCAATTTGAAAGAAAACGACAAATGAGAAAAGAAATATTTTTTCGTGTGATATATCTACAAATTTCCTGTTTCCGGATTTTTCCCTTTGCATGTGCTGCGAAATCTTACTGGTTGCTAAATTTCATGATTCTAGGCCAACCGGAAGACCCTTCAGGTTATGATGTCTCAGTATGCGTGTATCAAATATGTGACAAAAATAGCCGTATCTTTTCACTGCATTGACTTAGAAGCTTCAATTTTTTCTCCGCCGAGGGACCTTAGGATTAGTAAATGATGTGATCGAAAGTATTTGGCCACCTGGCAGAAAATGACTTACAAGTTCGTGCCGCCCTCCACCGGTAATGCTGGAATTCAGTATAGTGCTGGCCCATCTTAGCCTTGATGATAGCTTCCACTGTCGCAGGCATACGTTCAATCAGGTGCTCGAAAGTTTCTTGGGGAATGGCACCCTATTCTTCACGGAGTACTGCACTCAGGAGGGGTATCGATGTCGGTCGGTGAGGTGTGGTACGAAGTCAGCGTTCCAAAACATCCCAAAGGTGTTCTGTAGGATTCAGGTCACGACTCTGTGCAGGCCAGTCCATTACAGAGATGTTATTATCGTGTAACCACTCCGCCACAGGCCGTGCGTTATAAACAGGTCCTCGAGCGTGTTGGAAGATGCGATCGCCATCCCCGAATTGCTCTTCTACAGTGGGAAGCAGGAACATAACAGCACGGCCTCCGAATTTTACTGTTGGCACTACATACGCTGGCAAATGACGTTCACCGGACATTCGCCATACCCACGCCCTGTCATCGGATCGCCACACTGTGTACCGTGATTCGTCACTCCACAGAAAGTTTTTCCACTGTTCAATCGTCCAATGTTTACGCTTCTTACACCAAGCGAGGCGTCGTTTGGCATTTACCGGCGTGATTATGAGCAACCGCTCATCCAAGTTTTCTCACCTCCTGCCTAACTGTAATAGTACTTGCTGTGGATCCTGGTGCGGTTTGGAATTCTTGGGTAATGGTCTGGATAGGTGTCTGGCTATTACACATTACGACCCTCTTCAATCGTCGGCGGTCTTTGTCAGTCAGTAGACCAGGTCGGCCTGTAAGCTTTTGTGCTGTACGCATCCCTTCATGTTTCCACTTCACTATCACATCGGAAACAGTGGACCTAGGGATGTTTAGCAGTGCGGAAACTTCGTGTACAGACGTATGACACAAGTGACACCCAATCACGTGACCACGTTTGAAGTTCGTGAGTTGCGCGGAGTGCCCCATTCTGCTCTCTCACGATGTCTAATGGCTACTAAGGTCTCTGATAAGGAGTTCATGGCAGTAGGTGGCAGCACAATGCCTCTAATATGAAAAAACGTATGTTTTAGAGTGTGTCTGGATACTTCAAATTCAACTTGATGCGTCCATACTTTCCTAAAGAGAAAGTATCTCAGCAGACGGACGAGCAGAAAGACAGACAGACCGATACCAAAGGGATACTATAAGGGTTTCATTTTTATCGGTTGAGGCACAGAACCGTAATACTGAGGGAACTGTCAACTAGAGACGGAAAAGGGATTGTCTGCAATTTAAATGGCCAAATGGGCACAAAACACTCTACATCACATTTCTATAACCAGTGAGAGGATTTTAAGATGAAAATTATGGCCAAAAAAGGGTGAGGGGGTAAAAGGTTCTGAAAATACATAGAAAAAAAAAACACAAAATATGTGATGATGAAATTACTTTATTTGGGTTTAAAATGGCTACATTAACTTCGTAGGTCACATCTAAAGGGTTCTTTTATACCGGGTTACACACATCATATCAATAATTTTAACCCATCCCGCCGGAGGTTCGAGTCCTCCCTCCGGCATGGGTGTGTGTTTTGTTCTTGGCATTAAGTAGTGTGTAAGTCTAGGGACCGATGACCTCAGCAGTTTGGTCCCATAGGAACTTACCACAAATATCAAAAATTTCAAAGCACTTCTTTAATTATAACTTATTATAGTCAATCAATGACCTATTCTTCCTGCCGGAAGACTCAAATAAAATTACGCAAGCACTTTTGGTGATTCACCAATCCGATGCAATGCTCAAAAGCGTTGCGTAAAGGTTACTAAGAGTATGATACATCAACAAATGCCTCAAAGCCATTAAAATCTGCATGACTACATGCTAAAATAGCTAGCGTAATCCCAGTGGCGGATTTACAAATATGCTCACTAGGGATACGGGCGGCACCTTAATGGGGATGGCATTTTTTGCTCTGTACTCATTTTAAAATAATTGCACTTACAAACGACAAATTTTTTTAATATTATTGAACTGCTTGCTATTTTAAATAAGCCTTAAGAACGAAATTAGACAATACAAGCTTGGAAATATAGGTAGTTTACTTGGTGACTGACTGGAAATTTAACATTGGGCTTTTGTCTGGTATCATCTTGATGGTTGTTGAAAATATTTTGAAGTAAGCTATCAGGGCGGCAATCTACAACACAATGTTTGGAACGTCATTTTTCCGAGAATGTTGTCTGTTTCTACTTAACCCTACCATATTTTCCCCGTGAAAATACCGGGACCCCTGAAATCCTGTGATAAACTAATCAGCAGTTTCTTAAATTCTGTAACATGTGTGGGCCTCAGTATGTAAAACCCAATTCTACTTAAATTTTTTGTGGAAATTACGGGGAAGTATCACGTCAACCCTCCATTACTGTAATTAATGCGAAAGCTCTGTGGTCTTCAATATCTGAGCTTTGATTTAATGACACCCGTTTAACAAAACACATTGCTACTGGGAATGTTTTACATTTTTAAACATATGTTTATACGAAAAGAACATAAGCAAAATCTCTAATACTGTGTGAAATTCACTTCACGATAGTTAAAAAATTTTATTTATTTTTTTACTTAGTTACCTTTTTGGCGAAAAAAAGATGAAGATATCAACTTCCGTTGGTCTCATTTATCGTGCTGCAGCCTACACGATGTAAATGTTCCTACTCTGTCCAATTGAATAGTACGTGGCACTGCAAATTTTCTTACCTAAGCTTTTTTTCTACGAGGAAAAAATATTTTTATTTTACGTTGGAACAAAAGGTGCATTTGTGTGTGGACATAACAGCAGTGTTCACACTAATGACAACACACCACATCAACTGCCAACAAGACTACTTAAACGTTGTAGTCCGTATTCTCTGCCCACAGAAACCGCTAAAATGTTATAAGAATAAGTGGAGCACGCCTCACTGCAAGAAACTGCAAAAATTATATTGTTTTTAAATTAGAAAGACAGTGTCAAGAATATTCAGAACATATTTGCGTCCCAGTTAAAATTCTGGCGACCCAGGAAACAAAGCCAAAAAAGGGACTGTCCCGTTTTCTTTACGAGACGAATTCCAGCCAGCAGGTGCGCTTCTGCTGTTCACAGACAAACAGGGAAACAGGTGACAATGAAATTAAATTATTCTGCATTGTTGTTCTTTCATAGCACAGTTACGTCGAGTAATCAGAGTTGCTCATTTCATCGCTCCATGTTTAAAGGAAAAATCTTTGTGCTCGTGTGTCGTGTTTAAAGTAAAAAGTTTTGTGCTCATGTGCGGTGTAGTAAGATTGGAACTGGGTACAGTCTTACTTTTTTTTTCCTTTTACAATTTTTGTTTTGTTTTGAATAGTGGTTGTCAATTTTGTAAGTGCCTTAACATGAATAACAGTGAAAAAAGCAAACATGCAAAATTAAGTGGGGCGGCATTTCGGAAATTATCGAAGGAAAGACGAGAACGAGAAGCCAATGTTTTAAAAACGCTTGGCTGAGTAGATAAATTTTTCGCAAAAAAAGTTGCTGGTTCAACTTCGAGTTCAAGTAGAACGGATGATATTTCTGGCATTGCAGCTATTGTAACGGAAGTAAATACAGACGAAACAAAAGTTAAAAATGATGAAAAGCAAGTTGTTCCTGATTTCGAGTTTCACGAAAAACTAAGTGTCGAGTCAGACATCACAAAAAGAAATGACCTCGTTAGTGATGATGCTGACAATGGTGTGTCAATGAATCAACAATCGACATTCTCTTACGACGTGGCACTAACCAAAACTTTAACGGCGGTTTTTCTAATTCAAGAAGATCAATAGGCGATACAAACAGATAGTTGAACAAAAATGTATTTTACTGTAAACTTTTAAATGGTGAATCAACTTAGTGTGACTTTCTAGTATACTCCTGTAGCACCTGTGATGTTTTTTGTGCACCATGTAAATTGTTCGGAGGTAAGGCCGCTATTGCTACTAATGGTATTGGAGATTGGAAAAATATTTCTAATATTTTATCTCGTCATTAGAATTTACTTGAACACAAAAATTCTGAGTTATCACTCTTAAGAAGAAAACAGTCACTTGGAGCAACAGATAACCATTTCGAGTCATAAGCTGAGACAGAAAAAATGTACTGGCGCAGTGTGTTGAAAAGGGTGTTTGCAGTAGTGAAGATACTAACAAGTCGTAGACTTCCCCTACGTAGACACATTGAAAGATTCCATTCATTACATAATGGTCAATTTATGATGTCTCTTGAACTAATAGCTCATTGAACGATATGGAAATTCAGGGCAGGGACATACAAGTTAACTTTCTTCAACATTCTGTGATGAAATAATAGAGCTTCTTTCTGAACGAATAAAAAGAATTATCATAAGTGAAATAAAACAGGCCAAATATTTCTCTATAATAGTAGATTCTACTGCGGGCATTTCACATATTGATCAAATATCTTTCATATTAAGATATGTGAACGAGAATGGTGAACCTGTTGGACGTTTCCTTCTGTTTTTACCAAATCTAGGACACAAGTCCGAAAACTTACCTGAGGCCGTACCGAAAGTCCTGTCTACAAATTCCATTGGTATTACTGAGTGTAGAGGCCAGTCACATGACAACGCAAGTAATATGTTAGGAACCTACACTGGTTTGTAGGCACTCATTAAAGAACGAAATCCAAAAGCACATTATGTTCCTAGTGAAGCACATTCTTTGAATTTAGTCGGCACTAGTGCTGCAAGCTGTTGTCGGGAAGCATGTTCATTTTCCAGTGTAGTGCAAAACCGCTATAATTTTTTTTCTCTGCTTCTACACAGCGCTGGGATAAACGTCTTTCTTTCATGAAACCAGGAAGCAAAACGGTAAAAGGTTTATAAAAAACATGTTGGTCAGCAAGAGAGGAAGTGTGTGTAAGTCTATATGAAAACTGGGAGGGCGTTATCAATGCCGTCACACATATTGCCAATAATACGTTTGAAAAACCACTTGCGCGAAATGAGGCTTCAGATTTATTGAATCAACTCAGCACACTAGAAATAGTATTCATGATGACAGTTTGGAAGGACATACTCCAGAGATTTAATAGTGTAAATCTGAAATTGCAAAGTGTAAATATTAATACTAAAATAGTACATGAATTATATGAATCACTTGTAGGATTTATTGCATCTATTCGTGGCTTGCTCGACTGTTATGAAAACAAATCCATGGAGATTGTGACTGATATAGATCATGAATGCACCTATAAAAGATCACGAAAAAGGAAACTTCACCATAACGAAAAACGAGGACTCTGAAGAAGTTGTTCTGACTGCAAGTGAAAAACTCAGAGTCGAGCCATTTTTCCCAGTACTCGACAACTTGTACGCCGAATTAGTCAGGGAAAGCTATAGAACGCTGTTGGACTCCTTCACAGTTTTCAGTAACCTTAAGAACAGTTCACCTGACGATATTGTTAAACAGCAGCAAAACGCCAAGCGTCATATGGCACAGATTTAGAGCCTTCCTCCTCTATTGAATGTGTACATTTCGCGGAACTTTTGAAATCTTCTGAGATTAGTGATATACCAGTCGAAATGAGTAAATTTTTGTGAAAAGAGAAGTTACAGTCCGTATATGATAGTACAGTATATTACAACTGATGCGTATTCTAGGCGTCTCCTGTAATGTATAGTTATCGCGGAAATATACTTTATCGGAGAGTGCGCTCACATGAAAAGGTGTCAATAAATAACGTAGTTCAGTTCTGTCGATATATACATATAAGCTTTGCTAATACCGTTAGAAAGAGCTATGGTGAGAGCAGTAGCTACAGTACAAAACTGTTCAGCCCTTACATGGATTAAAGGTATTGTGTACACCTACTATCCAGCATCTAGCTATACAGACCTAATTCTTTACACGTTAACTATTAGATTATAAAATAAATTTGATTTTTCCACACTAGTCTGTAAAATTATGTAATAGCAAATCCAGTTCTGTGTTTGTTCGTCTGTATTTAATTATTAGTTCGTGCACTGAAATCTCTATTTCATTTCTACACTTTCCTATAGATTCACGTATTAATAACGAACTTTTTTTTATCTGCTGCACATTCAAGTTATTAGACCGTAAGACGACAGTTACATTTTAATTTCTTATGTATGACACGTTCGCTGGAATTTTTAGATCGTTACACAACTTTTTTATTTTCATTTTCAACGGTTTCGTGTAAAACAACATATTAATAGTGAATGTATAAGAAAAATCCGTTGTCTCCTACATGCTCTGCTGAATGTTTAGGCCGTAAAATAAATTTTTCTTGTATTCGTGTCTGTTATCTTCCGACAGATGAATGTGTTAGCACAATGCAGTTTTAGGTTTGTTTCGTCCACTGCCATACAACAACCACAGTTCAGGACCTGCATTACATTTTGATTGAGTGTGACTGAACAGCTGTGCAATGAACATTTACAGGACATACAGATAACTGCTATCTGTATGCACTGTAAATGTCCGTCGTACATTTTTGACGTCTTGTAAGTAGGCTGTTTAGGTTTTTTTTATTGGTAACACCACCGCCACGTAGCGCTCTGTGTGAAAATCACTGACTGTGCCGTGTGCAGTCTGTGGCTGGTTTGCATTGTTGTCTGTCATTGTAGTTTTGGGCAGCGGCAGCTGGATGCTAACAGCGCGTAGCGTTGCGCAGTTGGAGGTGAGCCGCCAGCAGTGGTGGTCGTGGGGAGAGAGATGGCGGAGTTTTGAAATTTGTAAGAATTGGTGTCATGAACTGATATATATATATATATATATATATATATATATATATATATATATATATATATAAAATGACTATTAATGTAAATACATTGTTTGTTCTCTATTAAAATCTTTCATTTGCTAACTGTGCCTATCAGCAGTAGTTAGTGACTTCCGTAGTTTGAATCTTTTAGTTAACTGGCAGTAGTGGCACTCGCTGTATTGCAGTAGTTCGAGTAACGAAGATTTTTGTGAGGTAAGTGATTTGTGAAACATATAGGTTAATGTTAGTCAGGGCCATTCTCTTGTAGGGATTACTGAAAGTCAGATTGCGTTGCGCTAAATATATATATATATAGTGTGTCAGTTTAAGCACAGTTATGTACAATTTTTCAAAGGGGAAGTTTCATATGTCGACCCTTAGCCAAGGATACCTCACTCGAATCTTCAGATTTTTTCTTGTAGTTTGTGTAATTAGTGTAGCTATTGTTTATTGCTAGCACGTAATCATAGAGAGAATTTCCTTTGTAGTTGTAGTTTGTCATTGTTGCACAGTAAAACAGTTGTGGCATGCATGTAGATTTGCACCACATATTTCGCAGCTGCGCTTGCAATGACAAAGTTATTATTTTCAGTGCCATGTTAATGTGTTTTTTGATTTTGCTCTTCAAATTTTGCTTTCCTGTGTTATCATGTGAGAAACGTAACGACTATAAGGCTCACATACTTAGAACATTTACCAGTACTGCTAATGAGATTTTAAGGCAACATTTTGGTTTACTTGAAAATACATTCTGGATTTAAAGTACTTTCTGTGAGATACCAGATGACACAGTGGTTAGTGTATGTAACAGCTACACGATTTTATCACGACGCTACTAATGAGTGACAATTTACAATGTTGCTTTTGCGGTGTTTCTGTTTTATATCTGCACAGTTTTTCTGAATTATTCTGGAAAGTAAAACATGTTTTAGTAATAACTTTTGTGGTATAGCTACAATGATACAGCCTTTTCCGCAGCCCAACAATAGGTTACAGCACAGTACTTTCTTCATCACGGCAATAAGCGTAATAACTAAGATATCTATTCGCAAAGCATTTCACTTTTGTATATCATGAGGAAAGTACATTGACTTCTGCAGAACTTCGCTTTTGGAGGACGATAACTACGACACTTCCACAGAGATTATCTTACAACACGACACACAGTTTAGCGCTACAGTACACGTATTTGAGTGACTAATTTTGTACTTAAAAGATTTATTTTTAAAGATATTTGAAGTACAATGATACAAAGGTTTTCCGTGATACATTTCATTCCATTCTTGTAATCTGCAACACCTAAGGATATAATTACATTAATCCTCAGGGGGTGCACGCTTACTTTGTGTACTATGTGTGTGGCAAGCACAAGAAGCCCTAGCTAATATGGTATTTGCTTATACAACTTTACACATCGGTACCATATTTCTCTAACACAGAATTACACAGCTATCTGATCATTTAACTGAGAGAGACAAACATTTTTTTTATGTCAGTGACAGATGTTTACGCAATTACACATCTGGATAACTTCACACTTATGAAATTGTATTTTGTCTGTACTTTGTGACCTATTCATATTTTTGCGGAACCATTGTGATACTATGAGAGCTTTGAATGATGTATTTGGTATGGGATCATGATTTTTAGAGTACGTTTGAGGTAGATGAAACTTTTTAAATGAGCAGAGAATTTTTCAGGTTTTGAAATTACTGGAGGAAACTACGACGATTTTGAGAGTTGACTGAGGTGTTATGAAGTTATTATTACGATGACTATGTGTATTACGCTGTTGCAGTATGTTTATGATCAATAAGCTGATGCTATATGAGTTATTTGATTATGCTATGTATCTGTTATGATGAAATATTGAAGAAGTGTCGACGAATAAGGTAAGGAATAATGAGTAGTGATTAGCGACTCTGGTTTTTGAAAAAGGTTGTTGGAAACCAACAATCGTACTTTAAGAGTTATGAAATGTGTGTATATGCATGAATGTATCACTATGCTGGCGAAAATGTTTTGGACACTATTATATTTAAAGGATTTTGTTTCTACAAATTTGTATCGCAAATTCTTGACCTGTGAAATATTTTTATATGAGACTGTCTCTGCAGTGGAAACTGCTGTCGTAAATATTTCGGTAAGAAAGTTAAGTGACCACCTGCACGTAATGCGTCGTGGGCAGCCAGCTGCGCGACAGACGCCTTGAAAAAAGCCATTAGTGTCTGCCTGTCAGAGGCACAAGTGGAGAGAAAAAAAAGGAGGCCATTATCCTCGCTATTGAAATTCCTTTGTAGAAAGCATCGGAAATACGACACGCCCAAACTTGAAAACATATGATTACACTGTGAAACTCTTAATTTATGATATTTACTGAAATGAAATGATGAGAAACATTTTATATCTATAGTCTTTCTAGCTGAGAGATTGCTCATTTTGTTTAATATCCAGTTTCTAGCTGCACAGCAGCATTGGTTACTATAAAATTTAATGGATGTACTAATATAAATATTTTATCCCTGCAGATCCAGTAAATAATAACTTTGTGATGTAGTTAAAAAAAAACAAAGGAGCTCAAAAAGACATTTCCCTTGGCAGGAATTGCATACAGAATTTTATTTTCAAGTACATGGTAATATTTTTTATTTTAACAATACGTTTTTGTGGTGCACCACTTTAATCATGTAGACATTAAGATGTGAATATACATTTCCCGTATCTGCATTGTTGTCTTTAGTGTAATGTTTTTTCTGCTTGAGCTTTGTCATGATTAGATATAAGTTATTGTATTTGCTGCTGCTGTTTGCCAGACATAGTACTACTAAATTTCACTTTGTATTACTCTGTTAAGTTGGTTTTACTACTGATTTATTTTTCTTGTTGCTGCACATTGGTTCATATTAGTTGTAATGTTGCATTGCTTGGTAATTTAGATTTACTGTAGCTTGCTTTGCCCATTGCCATTTTTTTTTGTTATTGCTGTTTGTGTTAATGGTTTTGTGCTGCTGCATTGTGTCGTCCCTTAGTTTATCATCTGAGCTCAGTAAGTTTAAGTTCGCTTAAGAGGGGGTAGACTATATAAGAAACTAACTACGATGAATTGGAAGAAAAGCATTGAGAAGCTATAAGAAAATGGTTTGGCCAAAAAAGTTACCCTGGAAACAAACCCTGTCCTTTCCTTTTGTGTTATCCCACTATGTGTTTGTGTACCCTGGTGTATTTATTTTCTTCCTGCCTCTGTGTACTGTTTCATAGAATTTTTTCTCTTCTAATACTAAGCTACATTCACTATGATGAGGAATACTGTTATCCTCAAATATAATTTGCATTTAATAACATGTTATTTACTTTGTAAAAATGTTTACACATTATTTATTCTGTTTTGTTCTAAAGCTCATGTGTGAAGTTGATGTTTCAAAAGTTGTTCTGATCTTTTATGTATGTACTTATGTCATAATTCTTGTAACACTGATTTCTTTTGTAAAGCCTGTTTTACTACAAACGTTATCTGTGTTGTTATGTTCTTTAATGTTGTATTTTGTACCTTTGTTATTGTATTCTTATGTTATAAAATTGTAATTGACACCAGTTCATCAAATTAAGTAACTTGTAAATTACATTTCACTGCACACATTTCTGTTAGTCATAGTATATGGACAATATGTGAGAAGAAGGGACTCATAGTGTTTGCATGTGTGTTAATAATTCAGCAAGGGGCTGGATAACAGCATTGCTGGTTCTAACAACATTTCAAACAAATTCTTTGTGAGTGGACAAGTGGTGGTTCAAGAACTTGCTATATTGTCTACAAGACTTTTCGATGGTGATTGTGCACCTGCACAGTCACAACAGATGGCTGCTGGCAATCTCTGCCAGAACTATAGTGGGTCTGCACTTCTGGTGGCCCACTAATACCACAATTTCTACAAGGACTGCAGTGGGTCTGCACCTCTGGTAGCCCACCAATACCATAATCTCTACCAGGACTACAGTGGGTCTGCTCTGTGATGAGCTACCTACCAATATTCTTCAAAACTTCGACTGACTCTGCTGTGGGTTTGCTCTGTTGTGGCCCATTACCTGTCTGCATGACAAGAGTCAGCACTGTCTTACCACTGGAAGGACAACACTACTTCTTCAAGACTGCATGGAACTCCACTACTTCCAAGTGCATTTTCTTTTACTGCTCAGAATTTGAGAAAAACACCGCTATTTTACTGTGATGAATGGTCAGGACTGTCTTTATGGACTGTGAGAAAATTTTAGCTTTTGACCAACATTGTATCAATAAGTGTGTGTATTTGATATCTTTGTTACTGTAATTATGAAAAATTTTATCAAATCATTATTGGCCACTGCCCAAAACAATTTGTAAATTTTTTTGTGGGGAGCATGGGGGCTATGTAAGTAGGCTGTTTAGGTTTTTTTATTGGTAACACCACATAGCGCTCTGTATGAAAAATCACTGGCTGTGCTGTGTGCAGTCAGTGGCTGGTTGTCATTGTTGTAATACTCGCCATTGCAGTGTTGGGTGGGTTTATGTTAACAGCGCGTAGCGTTGCGCAGTTGGAGGTTAGCCGCCAGCAGTGGTGGACGTGGGGAGAGAGATGGCGGAGTTTTGAAATTTGTAAGAATTGATGTCATGAACTGATATCTATATTATGACTATTAAGGTAAATACATTGTTTGTTCTCTATTAAAATCTTTAATTTGCTGACTGTGCGTATCAGTAGTTAGTGACTTCTGTAGTTTGAATCTTTTTATTTAGCTGGCAGTAGTTTTACTACAAACGTTATCTGTGTTGTTATGTTCTTTAATGATGTATTTTGTACCTTTGTTATTGTATTCTTATGTTATAAAATTGTAATTGACACCAGTTCATCAAATTAAGTAACTTGTAAAGATTATTTCACTGCACACGTTTCTGTTGGTCATAGTATATGGATAATATATGTGAAGTAGGGACTGATAGTGTTTGCATGTGTGTTGATAATTCAGCAAGGGACTGGTTAACAGCATTGTTGGTTCTAAGGACAATTAGAAAAAAACTTTGTGAGTGCACAAGTGGTGGTACAAGGACTTGCAATATTGTCTGCAAGACTCTTCGATGGTGATTGTGCACCTGCACAGTCACAACGGATGGCTCCTGACCATCTCTACAAGGACTACAGTGGGTCTACACCTTTGATGACTCACCAATACCATTATTTCTACAAGGACTGTAGTGGGTCTGCAACTCTGGTGGCCCACCAATACCGTAATCTCTACCAGGACTACAATGGGTCTACTCTGTGATGACCTACCTACCAATATTCTTTAAAACTTCGACTTACTCTGCTGTGGGTTTGCTCTGTTGTGGCCCATTACTTATCAGCATGTCAAGAGTCAGCACTGTCTTTCCGTTGGAAGGACAACACTACTTCTTCGCCGGCCACGGTGGTCTCGCGGTTCTAGGCGCGCAGTCCGGAACCGTGCGACTGCTACGGTCGCAGGTTCGAATCCTGCCTCGGGCATGGATGTGTGTGATGTCCTTAGGTTAGTTAGGTTTAAGTAGTTCTAAGTCCTAGGGGACTAATGACCACAGCAGTTGAGTCCCATAGTGCTCAGAGCCATTTGAACCATTTTGAACTACTTCTTCAAGACTGCATGGAAATCCACTACTTCCAAGTGCATTTTCTTTTACTGCTCAGACATTGAGCAAAAACACTGCTATTTTACTTTGATGAATGATCAGGACTGTCTTTATGGACTGTGAGAAAATTTTAGCTTTTGACCAACATTGTATCGATAAGTGTGTGCATTTCACTTCTTTATTATTGTAATTATGAAAAATTTTTTCAAATCTGTATTTGCCACTCCCCAAAACAATTTGTAAATTTTTTTGTTGGGAGCATGGGGGCTATGTAAGTAGGCTGTTTAGGTTTTTTTATTGGTAACGCCGCTGCCACATAGCGCTCTGTGTGAAAATCACTGGCTGTGCCAGGTGCAGTCTGTGGCTGGTTTCGATTGTTGTCTGCCATTGTAGTTTTGGGCAGTGGCAGCTGGATGCTAACAGCGCGTAACGTTGCGCAGTTGGAGGTAAGCCGCCAGCAGTGGTGGACGTGGGGAGAGAGATGGCGGAGTTTGAAATTTGTAAGAATTGGTGTCATGAACTGATATACATATTGTGACTATTAAGGTAAATACATTGTTTGTTCTCTATTAAAATCTTTCATTTGCTAACTGTGCCTATCAGTACTTAGTGACTTCCTTAGTTTGAATCTTTTAGTTACCTGGCAGTAGTGGTGCTCTCTGTATTGCAGTAGTTCGAGTAACGATGATTTTTGTGAGATAAGTGATTTGTGAAACATATAGGTTAATGTTAGTCCGGGCCATTCTCTTGTAGGGGTTACGGAAAACCTGATTGCGTTGCGAAAAAAAGAAAAAAAACTGTGTGTCAGTTTAAGCACAGTCTTGTATAATTTTTCTAAAGGGACGTTTCAGTCTTCGGAAATTCCATTTTCTACTTTGTTACAATGATTTGTAAATGGGTCTCGGCACAAAACTAGTTATCGAACGAATTAAACGTAAAAATTTGTAACTTGGACAGGTTTTTTGTTCTTCTGGTTAACAGACCCAAGCTACTCCATCAGGCTGGAAGTTGGTGCAAAATTAGTTTCGCGTTGTTTCAATTTCACGTAAGTAAAGTACCAAAATTTTACTGGCTCCTATAAATTTCTTTTCATATGAATAACATGCACTGTTGTAGCAGTGAGAAGGAAGAAAGAAGGGGAAAAATGCTGCTGCTGGAGCACAAAAATGGCGGATATGGTCCTGTTTAAAAGACCCTGACTGAAAACTGGGGTACCAGCTGTCTCAAATCTTCGTGCAACAGTACCTTTAAAAATGTTCCAGAAAACAATTTTGCCGTCCGAGCATAGGCACGCTTTTTCATGCTGAAAGAGGAAGAGAGAGCGGCAGTGGGAAAGAGACGGAAAAGTGATAAATACTGGAAGATAGTAGACAGTGATTATGGTATAGAAAGAGTGAAAGAGACAATGGCAGTTTTATAGAAGGAGAGGGACATAGTGGCAGTGGAACGTAGTTGACATATGAGAGTGCCAGGAGAAAAGTGAGGGGGATACCGCCAGTGGAAGAGGAATAAAGAGAAGGAGAAAGTAGAAGTGATAATGAGCGACAGAGTCTATGAAAATGGTAGTAAGGAAGAGATACTGAGAGTGAGCAGAGACAACAGCAGTGGGAAGGAAGAAATGACACAGCACTAAGAGAAAGCAAGAGGAAGGTAGTGACAGCAAGAGGAGTCAGTAGTAGTAGGACATAACAGAGAAGACAGTGGCTGTGACACAGGAGACAGTGACAGAGAGAAACAAAAAGAAAATGACGAAGCCGATTGAGTGAGTGGGAACAGACAAGTGAGAGTGGATAGGTATGAACGATTTGCAGCGATGCACTAGTGGGTGTGAGAGAGTGACAGTTAGGGGAGCTGGTGGCAGTTTGGGGTGAGCTGCGTCTTAAAAAGGGGGCGAATATGTTCCCATGACAAAAATTTTGAAGATGCTGAGGAAGGTAGTATGAGGCAACTCTTACCCCACTTTTCAGACAGTATCTTTTAAACAGAAGCATATTCGCCTTTTCTGTGCTCTGATAGAAGCATATTTCCGCCGTTCGTTTATATACCTGCCAGTGGTCTGTAGGTAAACGAATTTACATTGGCATCATACCATGTTACTTAGGTTTAATTAGTTCTAAGTTCTAGGTGACTGATGACCTCAGAAGTTAAGTCGCATAGTGTTCAGAGCCATTTGAATTATTTGTTGGAGTACTCACTTAAACTGCAGTATGCTTACGATGTAAAAAACAAATCGTAATTACAGAACAGCTACTGCTGAAAATGGCCCTCCAGGCAAACATATTATTGTTTGCATATTCCGTTACGAGCCCCAGTCTCCGCTATTTTGTCGTTATGTGAATGAACGGCGGGGACGGTAAAACAGTAATTCTGCAGTCTGTCGCAAACTTCCTCAACAGCGTTTCGCGAAAAGACCGTCCTATATCCTTCAAGGGTTCCCACCTAAGCTCGCAGATCAATTCCGCAGCACTCTCGAACTAGTCCAACCGACCGCCAACGAATCTTGCAGCACGCCTCCGAACTGCTTCGATGTGTTACTTTAAGCTGACTTCTCGTTACCCAAAACACTCGAGCAGTGAACAAGAATGGCACGCACAAGTGTTTTGTATGCTGCCTCCCTTACACGTTCGCTACACTTTCACCCACCCCTCCGAATAAACCGGCCCATTTGCTGCCTTTACATTTAAGATGGGAGTCTCCGTCAAGGTAGCTGCCTTTAACTCGTCGCTAATAGCCGTGAATCAGCCGCCGTGCGAGGTGATAACGAGCCCTAAGTGCTCCCTGCGGCAAGAGTTGACAGCCGAACTGTTTAATTCTGACTGCCGTTGCATCACACGGACCACGAATCTCAGCACCTCTTATTCTTAGCGCAACTGTCGTGTGTCGCTTTTCCACTTAGATATACAATACATACAGCTCATCGTTTGCACACTGATGGTAACATCACCGCTGGGCTACACCATCGCTCATGCGTGTTACTAGTCGATAAATGAGCACCATATCGCAATTCGTGGATTAATTGATCCACACAGTACAGCATCTTAGAAAATGACGATTCGTGGACAAAAGGGGAAACTGTTTAGCAAATGTATAAGATGTTTTCTGAATAAAGATGAAGGCAAACGAAAAGAAAATCTCAGATTACACAAGGAACATATTTAAGAGAAGAAGGAGGTTCCGAAAACAATGAGAGACCCTTAATAGGACACAGCAAATGAAACAAAATATTCGGAAATTGTTGAACGTGTGTTGTGCGTCGAGGATGGGACAGGGAGGGGCGGGGGGGGGGGGGGGGGGGAGGAAGAAAAAGAAAAGCATGACAAAGCAAAACGGAAACTCTCTTATTTGACATTGAATTTGATCATATGAAATTGTAGATGACACAGTTACTAATAGCATACAGAAAATTATACTGACGGAAAAAAAAAAATCGCGACATCAAACAGGAATAGTGCAACATAACCAAAAGTTGGTAGGCATGTTTCTACATCTCAAAGATATCTATTCAAATTTCGCGCCAGTCATATAAGTAGCGCCACTTTTAGAATGCAAATCTGGGTCGCTTTAAATACGTGCTGCAACGGTTGTGAGCGTTAGTTATCTTCGAAATTAGACTGCTGAGTTGATGTTAGTCAAGAATGCCTTTAAGGCGACAAAGACGCCATTATCAGCACTTTACTGAGTTTGAACGAGGTTTTGTAATAGTACAGGATGTCCCTGATTACATAAATTGATAACTCAGGCTAGAAGTAAGATACAAATATAAAACGTGTGTCGAATTGTTTACAACTATCAAAGTTTGTTTCTGTTTTATGTTCGCAGTACGTAAGTAGTGGATGAGGTGCAGTGCCCAAGAAGCCATGTTAACCAATCAGGAGAAGCCACAGTGCGTCCTGTGGTACCATGAGACACGATCACCATCCACAGTGCAGAGACACTTCCAGACAACATTTGGAAGGAATCCACCTGATGTTAAGAGCATTAAAGCCTGGTATGAGAAGTTCAAGAACACAGTATTGGTTGCTGACCTTACAAGGTCTGGTCGACCAAGAACTTCAGTAGACAGGGTGGAAGCTGTAAGATTGTATTTTCTGCGAAGTCCGAAGAAATCGGTGGGCAGGGCCTCACGTGAATTAAAGATGCCATAAGCTCTCTCCATGACATTTTACACAAACGTTTATTGTTTCGTGCATACAAAGTGCAAATCGTTCAGGTCTTGTTGCCCAATGGCAGTACACGTCGATATGACATTGCAATCGAAATGATTGTGATTATCTCAGTCTTTTCCGACGAAGCGTCCTTTTTTTGTCAGTGGAGTAGTGAATCGTCATAATGTGCGCATTTGGGGTTCACAACCTCCTGGCGAGCTTATGGAGTGCACCAGAGGAAGTCCTGCGTGCTATTGCACGATCGACTTATCAGGCCATTCTTCTTCGCTGAGACTACCATCACATCTGCAGTGTATCTGGACATGATGCAACTGTATGCTGTTGCTCAGCTGCTTCAATATCACCCCAATGTCTTGTTTCAGCAAGACGGTGCACCGCCTCATTGGGGTTTGGCCTCCACGCTCTCCTGACATAACCCCATTAGACTTCTTTTTATGGGGTTATGTCAAGGACGAGGTGTACCGAACACGTGTACCAGATCTTGAAACTCTGCGGCAATGGATAACCAAAGTCGTTGAATCGATCCCTCCAGTGATGTTGGCTAATGTGTGGACGGAAATTGAATATCGCCAAGATGTGCTACGTGCTACCAAGGGTGCTCATGTGGAAGTTTACTGATGTGTGACAAAAACTTTGATAGTTTGTAAACAATTAGACACCAGTTTCATATTTGTACCTTACTTCTAGCTTGAGTTATGAATTTATGTAATCAGGGTAAGACTTTTCGGACACTCTGTATTACGAGAAGCCGGATGTTACTTCTGCAACACTTCAGGAGGACTTGGCAGGAATACAGCCACTGTACACGACTGATGGCAGCAGACAGCTCCGAGCGAGACGGACTGTTGCATGCATTCCCCTGACCCCGAACCATCGCCATTTGCGACTTCAGCGACAGCTCATTGGAGGCAGGGTGGAGGTCTGTTGTGTTTCCTGCCTCGGTGGCAGTGATGGTCGTGTACTGGTTTGAAGGAGGCCAGTTGAGGACCTGCAACCAACCTATGTGCGCCTGTGTGCGTGTTAGACACACTCAACCTACATCCGGTGGCGGATACAAAGAAACCTCAAGGAGGGGGCGCTAAAGATATCTTGAGCTACCTTTACTTTTACTGTAATGAAAAATAAGTGACATGCAAAATTTAAGAAATTTATTTAAACTGATTATACACATATGCCATCTTATGATATAAAGTTACAACTGCGGTATTACCAGTTAGGTATGGGAAACAACTGTTACATTGTGATTATTGAGTTTCTCCCGGCGTATTTGATAATCAAAATACCCACGGGTGTACTGCCGGTCTATAGTGTCCAACGGGCACAATATTTCGGCGATCAAACATGTCGCCATCATCAGGTGAACTGACGGACTGAGCTCCTGTGAACGCGCCGGCACGGAGATCCGTACGCTATGGCTGCTCAGGGGGAACTGGGTTCGGTCGCGGCGGCGGTCGATTTAAATACCCTCCGCCCGCGGCGCGCTCCCTCCGCCGTCCGCGCCCCGCCCCACGGTAGCGCGGTGGAACAGATTGCGAAGACGTCTGAGATGACGTCGGTGTGATGGCTCTGTCCGCCGTGGTCGTCACAACTATGCGTTTGCTCGATTTACTCTTGATTAACCCAATCGCTGGTTCCCAAGCCTTGCTAAGATTATAGTCACAGTCACGGTTTATGAGGTCGTCATTGGTGCGAATTTCGATGGCCTCTCCCAGTATCTCGACGTCTGTACCAGAATCCTCGTGCGGTCATATTCCACAACGTGATTTTCCGACAAACAATGTTCAGCGACCGCCGACTTGCTCGGATACATCAGTCGAGTGTGCCTCTGGTGTTCACGGCATCGATCCTCGACGGTACGCATCGTCTGACCAATATACGACTTGCCACATTGACACGGAATCTGGTACACGCCGGCCTTCCTCAAACCGAGGTCATCTTTGGCGCTCCCCACCAGTGTTCGAGTTTTATTCGGAGGACAAAACACAGTTCCGACCCGGTGTTTCTTCAGAATGCGGGCGATTTTCCCCGAGAGTGCGCCTGTGTATGGAATAAATGTAGTGCCTACCTCCTCCCTCGTGACTTCATTCATCTCAACAGGTTGTGATGCAGTGGTTGGGCGGAGAGCACGTTGGATCTGCCACTCTGAGTACCCATTTTTTCGAAATACAGTTCTCAGATGTTCCAACACTTTGTGTCAGAGATAGTGCGCGCCCTATGTACTAGAGTTTTAAGTACCCTGAGCATCCAAAGCGTAAGGATCTCCATGCCGGCGCGTTCACAGGAGCTCAGTCCGTCAGTTCACCTGATGATGGCGACATGTTTGATCGCCGAATTATTGTGCCCGTTGGACACTATAGACCGGCAGTATACCGTGGATATTTTGATTATCAAATACGCCGGGAGAAACTCAAGAATCACATCATACACCTTTACAGGGAGGAGATGTATCGCAGCATGAAAAAATTTGAAAAGTTGCGCCACCGTAGACGTCGTTTGCTAAGTACTCTTGCCATTCTAGAGAGATGTCGTTCCGAGAATGTTGTTCCAAATTTTGCTAAGGTTATGCATCACATCGATTCTGCACCAGCTAAGAGAATCAAGAAACGAGCCAGCCTCGCATTGGTACGTGAGAGAGTGCAATTCACCCGCCGGAGCCTTGAGTTTATCTCACAGGAATTACTCAAATTACATTTGCAACTGGCTACTAAGTTCACTTCTTTTTCCTGGGATTGGATTGATGGTGTCACCTGGGTGTCAGCTGATTCCGCCCATAAGAAGGCTACGGGACGTCAAAGAGCTAAGTTCTCACGTCTCCTTGACAAACCATCTCTGCAGGTTCCATGCAAGACTGTCATCAATTTGAGTGGCATGGTGTTGAGTGATGATGCGGTCTCGGTTTTGCAGAAAGGTCTCAACTTCGCTCCCACCCCCAAGTTCACTCCGGTCGCAGAAATTGTTAGTGCTGTTGAACAGGTTGCAGCTCGACTTCCGCCAGAATCAGCCGAGGAAATAAATCGTGAAACTTGTCGTGCGTTGACGAAATCCAAGCTAATGGAGTCAAATATCAGCAGTAAAGAGAGGGCGGCCATTCGTCATCTGAGCGAACGCTCTGAAATTGTTGTCTTACCGGCTGACAAAGGCAATGCTGCAGTTGTTGTCTCCCATAAGGACTACACTGATAAGATGCAGAGCCTGCTAAATGACGATTCCTACCGGAAGATCAGCGTTGAGCCTACAAAGAAGGTGGAGAACAAGACGAGGGTTCTTGTCAAGGACGCAGATTTATCGGAGGGTGACGCTAAGAAATTGTTACCCCAAGGTCCGGTACCGCCTAGACTATATGGACTCCCGAAGGTTCACTAAGAGGGGGTACCATTACGCCCCATTGTCAGCAACATCAGGGCACCTACATATTTGTTGGCCAAATACCTGACGGGAATATTAAGTCCTTATGTGGGTAAATGCCCTCATCACATCCGTAATTCCGTGGATTTTGTTAAACGCCTTGATAGCTTCAGGTTGGATGAGTCAGATATCATGGTGAGTTTTGACGTCGTTTCCTTGTTTACGAGGGTACCCCTGCGCGAGTCGCTAGAGTTGATTGGTCAGAGGTTTGACGAGAATACCACTGAACTTTTTAGGCATGTCTTGACTTCCACGTATTTTCTTTTTAATGGAGAATACTACGAACAAACGGAAGGAGTCGCCATGGGTAGCCCACTCTCACCAGTGGTAGCGAATTTGTACATGGAGAACTTCGAGGAGGAAGCCCTGTCGTCATCCGAATGGAAACCTACTTGCTTTTTCCGTTACGTGGACGACACGTTCGTCATCTGGCCACATGGTATGGATAAACTCCTTGACTTCCTTACACATCTAAACTCCATGCACCCCAACATCAAATTCACTGTGGAGACTGAAGCGGAGGGTAAATTACCTTTCCTTGACGTCTTGGTCAGGAGAAGGGCTGACAGCACCCTAGGTCATGGGGTGTTTCGAAAGACAACACACACTGATCTGTATTTGCACGCAGACAGCTACCACCACCCTTCACAGAGGAATGGGGTACTTAAAACTCTAGTACATAGAGCGCGCACTATCTCTGCCACAAAGTGTCGACCCCAGGAATTGGAACATCTGAGAACTGTATTTCGAAAAAATGGGTACTCAGAGTGGCAGATCCAACGTGCTCTCCGCCCAACCGCTGCATCACAACCTGTTGAGATGGATGAAGTCACGAGGGAGGAGGTAGGCACTACATTTATTCCATACACAGGCGCACTCTCGGGGAAAATCGCCCGCATTCTGAAGAAACACCGGGTCGGAACTGTGTTTTGTCCTCCGAATAAAACTCGTACACTGGTGGGGAGCGCCAAAGATGACCTCGGTTTGAGGAAGGCCGGCGTGTACCAGATTCCGTGTCAATGTGGCAAGTCGTATATTGGTCAGACGATGCGTACCGTCGAGGATCGATGCCGTGAACACCAGAGGCACACTCGACTGATGTATCCGAGCAAGTCGGCGGTCGCTGAACATTGTTTGTCGGAAAATCACGTTGTGGAGTATGACCGCACGAGGATTCTGGTACAGACGTCGAGATACTGGGAGAGGCCATCGAAATTCGCACCAATGACGGCCTCATAAACCGTGACTGTGGCTATAATCTTAGCAAGGCTTGGGAACCAGCGATTGGGTTAATCAAGAGTAAATCGAGCAAACGCATAGTTGTGACGACCACGGCGGACAGAGCCATCACACCGACGTCATCTCAGACGCCGTCGCAATCTGTTCCACCGCGCTATCGTGGCGCGGGGCGCGGACGGCGGAGGGAGCGCGCCGCGGGCGGAGGGTATTTAAATCGACCGCCGCCGCGACCGAACCCAGTTCCCCCTGAGCAGCCTAGCGTACGGATCTCCGTGCCGGCGCGTTCACAGGAGCTCAGTCCGTCAGTTCACCTGATGATGGCGACATGTTTGATCGCCGAAATATTGTGCCCGTTGGACACTATAGACCGGCAGTACACCCGTGGATGTTTTGATTAACTGTTACATTATTAGTAAAAATATTGTTACGAGTCTCGTAACAATATTTTTACTGAGAAATTACTATGAATTGCTGCTCTTAATGTTTCACAATAAAATGATCGTTCTCACTCTTGGCTAATCTTCACACTTGCACTTGGCTCAACTAGGACTCGTTACTTATTCATTCTTCAGTCTTAATATTTTTGCTTCTGAATGTAAACTAACTTCCTATTCTCCGAATAGTCCGTATGTATAAAGTTACGTGTGGAAGGTTCTCTGTACAAGAAAAAGTAGAATATTCGACACTTTCTCGAACAAATGCCAGAAATACTTGTTTTGTAAATAAAACTGCCTTTTCCTCCTGCTACTTAATTTGTTTACCCCATACGCGTTTTGCCCTGTCTTGTTGTAAGGCGTCATCAGTGGGATCTATAAAGATACTGTTTTGTTAGATTTAGATTATTGAACAGTTCACGTAGCGATTTTTTTTTTTTTTTTTTTTTTTTTTTTGTAAAAAAGGAGTTACTTACGATATGCTGATATGCGTTTCCTCGCAACTGGTCTGAAGATCGCATTACCACTTTTATTACTGCCATATTGAGCACAACTTGGCGTTCTGATCTTCTTCACACTGTTGACCATGTTTAATAATAAATGTAGCCTACCAGTGGTGTGCCAACAGCACCTTTTTCACGATTTTAATTTTTAAAATTTGGATACGCGTTTCGTTCGATGGTGCGTTAGCTTCGCGTAAATACGGTCACAACAGGCACAGTCCCTATCCATTGCGTGTGAAACAAAAGTAACACTTAACCTAGCAGTCGCAACATATGTACTGCTGCTACACTGCTTATCACGACTCTATGAATGGTTGTGTATTTACAGAAAAAATTGAGACACTAGTCAACACAGATACATACAGAGCCACTTCACAAAAGCACGTGAGAAAAAGCTAAAGAAAACTTCCAGACACAGGGACTGCACTCGGCTCGTATACCTGACCATCCAGGTAGACCAGGGTCAACCGGAAGTGTGCCTTAGCCGCGCAGTGTATCCGTTTGGCGAACACTGCCGTGCGTGCAAGCCACGAAGCAGTGGGACGGGTAAACCGCGACTGTGCTTATGTCAGCGCGTCAGAGTGGGAACTCTGAACTTCGTCGACAGTGCTGGAACCGCACTGCTGCTCACTGGCGCCCGGTAACACTCTCCGAAGACTGAACTTGTCGTCTGCTCCAGTAGGCCGACAACCTGGAGCTTTTCTGGCGTAAATGTCTGAGGATAAACAGGATACAGCCAAAGGCGAACTTGTGAAAGCTTTCCGGGACTCTTAGGCACCGCGGAAGTCATTCTTCACTCATTTTGTTACGGATTCATTCTGGACGCACTGCTGCTCACTGGTGCCAGGTAACACTCTCCGTACACTGAACTTGTCGTCTGCTCCAGTAGGCCGACAACCTGGAGCTTTTCTGGCATAAATGTCTGAGGATAAACAGGATACAGTCAAAGGCGAACTTGTGAAAGGTTTCCGGGTCTCTTAGGCCCCGTGGAAGTCATTCTTCACTGATTTTGTTACGGATTCATTCTGGACGCACTGCTGCTCACTGGCGCCCGGTAACACTCTCCGTAGACAGAACTTGTCGTCTGCTCCAGTAGGCCGACAACCTGGAGCTTTTCTGGCGTAAATGTCTGAGGATAAACAGGATACAGCCAAAGGCGAACTTGTGAAAGGTTTCCGGGACTCTTAGGCATCGTGGAAGTCATTCTTCACCCACTTTCTTACGGATTCATTCTGGACGCACTGCTGCTCACTGGCGCCCGGTAACACTCTCCGTAGACAGAACTTGTCGTCTGCTCCAGTAGGCCAAAAACCTGGAGCTTTTCTGGCGTAAATGTCTGAGGATAAACAGGATACAGCCAAAGGCGAACTTGTGAAAGGTTTCCGGGACTCTTAGGCACCGTGGAAGTGATTCTTCACTGATTTTGTTACGGATTCATTCTGGACGCACTGCTGCTCACTGGCGCCCGGTAACACTCTCCGTAGACAGAACTTGTCGTCTGCTCCAGTAGGCCGACAACCTGGAGCTTTTCTGGCGTAAATGTTCGAGAATAAACAGAATACAGCCAAAGGCGAACTTGTGAAAGGTTTCCGGGACTCTTAGGCCCCGTGGAAGTCATTCTTCACTAATTTTGTTACGGATTCATTCTGGACGCACTGCTGCTCACTGGCGCCCGGTAACACTCTCCGTAGACAGAACTTGTCGTCTGCTCCAGTAGGCCGACAACCTGGAGCTTTTCTGGCGTAAATGTCTGAGGATAAACAGGATACAGACAACGGCGAACTTGTGAAAGGTTTCCGGGACTCTTAGGCCCCGTGGAAGTCATTCTTCACTCATTTTGTTACGGATTCATCCTGGACGCACTGCTGCTCACTGGCGCCCGGTAACACTCTCCGTAGACAGAACTTGTGGTCTGCTCCAGTAGGCCGACAACCTGGAGCTTTTCTGGCGTAAATGTTCGAGGATAAACAGGATACAGCCAAAGGCGAACTTGTGAAAGGTTTCCGGGACTCTTATGCCCCGTGGAAGTCATTCTTCACTGATTTTGTTATGGATTCATCCTGGACGCACTGCTGCTCACTGGCGCCCGGTAACACTCTCCGTACACTGAACTTGACGTCTGCTCCAGTAGGCCGACAACCTGGAGCTTTTCTGGCGTAAATGTCTGAGGATAAACAGGATACAGCCAAAGGCGAACTTGTGAAAGGTTTCCGGGACTCTTAGGCACCGTGGAAGTCATTCATCAGTCATTTTCTTACGGATTCATTCTGGACGCACTGCTGCTCACTGGCGCCCGGTAACACTCTCCGTAGACAGAACTGGTCGTCTGCTCCAGTAGGCCGACAACCTGGAGCTTTTCTGGCGTAAATGTCTGAGGATAAACAGGATGCAGCCAAAGGCGAACTTGTGAAAGGTTTCCGGGACTCTTAGGCCCCGTGGAAGTCATTCTTCACTGATTTTGTTACGGATTCATTCTGGACGCACTGTTGCTCACTGGCGCCCGGTAACACTCTCCGTAGACAGAACTTGTGGTCTGCTCCAGTAGGCCGACAACCTGGAGCTTTTCTGGCGTAAATGTCTTAGGATAACAGGATACAGCCAAAGGCGAACTAGTGAAAGGTTTCCGGGTCTCTTAGGCCCCGTGGAAGTCAATCTTCACTCATTTTGTTACGGATTCATTCTGGACGCACTGCTGCTCACTGGCGCCCGGTAACACTCTCCTTAGACAGAACTTGTCGTCTGCTCGAGTAGGCCGACAACCTGGAGCTTTTCTGGCGTAAATGTCTGAGGATAAACAGGATACAGACAACGGCGAACTTGTGAAAGGTTTCCGGGACTCTTAGGCCCCGTGGAAGTCATTCTTCACTCATTTTGTTACGGATTCATCCTGGACGCACTGCTGCTCACTGGCGCCCGGTAACACTCTCCGTAGACAGAACTTGTCGTCTGCTCCAGTAGGCCGACAACCTGGAGCTTTTCTGGCGTAAATGTCTGAGAATAAACAGGATACAGCCAAAGGCGAAATTGTGATAGGTTTCCGGGACTCTTAGGCCCCGTGGAAGTCATTCTTCACTCATTTTGTTACGGATTCATTCTGGACGCACTGCTGCTCACTGGCGCCCGGTAACACTCTCCGTAGACAGAACTTGTGGTCTGCTCCAGTAGGCCGACAACCTGGAGCTTTTCTGGCGTAAATGTTCGAGGATAAACAGAATACAGCCAAAGGCGAACTTGTGAAAGGTTTCCGGGACTCTTAGGCCCCGTGGAAGTCATTCTTCACTAATTTTGTTACGGATTCATTCTGGACGCACTGCTGCTCACTGGCGCCCGGTAACAAATCTCCGTAGACTGAACTTGTGGTCTGCTCCAGTAGGCCGACAACCTGGAGCTTTTCTGGCGAAAATGTCTGAGGATAAACAGGATACAGCCAAAGGCGAACTTGTGAAAGGTTTCCGGGACTCTTAGGCCCCGTGGAAGTCATTCTTAACTCATTTTGTTACGGATTCATTCTGGACGCACTGCTGCTCACTGGCGCCCGGTAACACTCTCCATAGACTGAACTTGTGGTCTGCTCCAGTAGGCCGACAACCTGGAGCTTTTCTGGCGTAAATGTCTGAGGATAAACAGGATACAGCCAAAGGCGAACTTGTGAAAGGTTTCTGGGACTCTTAGGCCCCGAGGATGTCATTCTTCACTGATTTTGTTACGGATTCATTATGGATGCACTGCTGCTCACTGGCGCCCGGTAATACCCCCCGTAGACAGAACTTGTGGTCTGCTCCAGTAGGCCGACAACCTGGAGCTTTTCTGGTGTAAATGTCTGAGGATAAACAGGATACAGCCAAAGACGAACTTGTGAAAGGTTTCCAGGACTCTTAGGCCCCGTGGAAGTCATTCTTCACTGATTTTGTTACGGATTCATTCTGGACACACTGCTGCTCACGGGCGCCCGGTAACACTCTCCGTAGACTGAACTTGTGGTCTGCTCCAGTAGGCCGACAACCTGGAGCTTTTCTGGCGTAAATGTCTGAGGATAAACAGGATACAGCCAAAGGCGAACTTGTGAAAGGTTTCCGGGACTCTTAGGCCCCGTGGAAGTCATTCTTCACTCATTTTGTTACGGATTCATTCTGGACGCACTGCTGCTCACTGGCGCCCGGTAACACTCTCCGTAGACTGAACTTGTGGTCTGCTCCAGTAGGCCGACAACCTGGAGCTTTTCTGGCGTAAATGTCTGAGGATAAACAGGATACAGCCAAAGGCGAACTTGTGAAAGGTTTCCAGGTCTCTTAGGCCCCGTGGAAGTCATTCTTCACTGATTTTGTTACGGATTCATTCTGGACGCACTGCTGCTCACTGGCGCCCGGTAACACACTCCGTAGACAGAACTTGTGGTATACTCCAGTCGGCCGGCAACCTGGAGCTTTTCTGGCGTAAATGTCTGAGGATAAGCAGGATACAGCCGACGGCGAACTTGTGGAAGGTTTCCGGGACACTTAGGCCCCGTGGAAGTCATTCTTCACTCATTTTGTTACGGATTCATTCTGGACGCACTGCTGCTCACTGGCGCTCGGTAACACTCTCCGTAGCCTGAACTTCTGGTCTGCTCCAGTAGGCCGACAACCTGGAGCTTTTCTGGCATAAATGTCTGAGGATAAACAGGATACCACCAACGGCGAACTTTTGAAAGGTTTCCGGGACTCTTAGGCCCCGTGGAAGTCATTCTTCACTCATTTTGTTACGGATTCATTCTGGACGCACTGCTGCTCACTGGCGCCCTGTAACACTCTCCGTAGACTGAACTTGTGGTCTGCTCCAGTAGGCCGACAACCTGGAGCTTTTCTGGCGTAAATGTCTGAGGATAAACAGGATACAGCCAAAGGCGAACTTTTGAAAGGTTTCCGGGACTCTTAGGCCCCGTGGAAGTCATTCTTCACTGATTTTGTTACGGATTCATTCTGGACGCACTGCTGCTCACTGGCGCCCGGTAACACTCTCTGTAGACAGAACTTGTCGTCTGCTCCAGTAGGACGACAACCTGGAGCTTTTCTGGCGTAAATGTCTTAGGATAACAGGATACAGCCAAAGGCGAACTAGTGAAAAGTTTCCGGGACTCTTAGGCCCCGTGGAAGTCATTCTTCACTGATTTTGTTACGGATTCATTCTGGACGCACTGCTGCTCACTGGCGCCCGGTAACACTCTCCGTAGACAGAACTTGTCGTCTGCTCCAGTAGGCCGACAACCTGGAGCTTTCCTGGCGTAAATGTCTGAGGATAAACAGGATACAGCCAACGGCGAACTTGTGAAAGGTTTCCGGGACTCTTCGGCCCCGTGGAAGTCATTCTGCACTCATTTTGTTACGGATTCATTCTGGACGCACTGCTGCTCACTGGCGCCCGGTAACACTCTCCGTAGACTGAACTTGTGGTCTGCTCCAGTAGGCCGACAACCTGGAGATTTTCTGGTGTAAATGTCTGAGGATAAACAGGATATAGCCAAAGGCGAACTTGTGAAAGGTTTCCGGGACTCTTAGGCCCCGTGGAAGTTATTCTTCACTGATTTTGTTACGGATTCTTCCTGGACGCACTGCTGCTCACTGGCGCCCGGTAACACTCTCCGTAGACTGAACTTGTGGTCTGCTCCAGTAGGCCGACAACCTGGAGCTTTTCTGGCGTAAATGTCTGAGGATAAACAGGATACAGCCAAAGGCGAACTTGTGAAAGGTTGCCGGGACTCTTAGGCCCCGTGGAAGTCATTCTTCACTCATTTTGTTACGGATTCATTCTGGACGCACTGCTGCTCACTGGCGTCCGGTAACACTCTCCGTAGACAGAACTTGTGGTCTGCTCCAGTAGGCTGACAACCTGGAGCTTTTCTGTCATAAATGTCTGAGGATAAACAGGATACAGCCAAAGGCGAACTTGTGAAAGGTTTCCGGGACTCTTAGGCCCCGAGGAAGTCATTCTTCACTCATTTTGTTACGGATTCATTCTGGACGCACTGCTGCTCACTGGCGCCCGGTAACACTCTCCATAGACAGAACTTGTCGTCTGCTCCAGTAGGCCGAAAACCTGGAGCTTTTCTGGCATAAATGTCTGAGGATAAACAGGATACAGCCAAAGGCGAACTTGTGAAAGGTTTCCGGGACTCTTAGGCCCCGCGGAAGTCATTCTTCACTCATTTTGTTACGGATTCATTCTGGACGCACTGCTGCTCACTGGCACCCGGTAACACTCTCCGTAGACTGAACTTGTGGTCTGCTCCAGTAGGCCGACAACCTGGAGCTTTTCTGGTGTAAATGTCTGAGGATAAACAGGATACAGCCAAAGGCGAACTTGTGAAAGGTTGCCGGGACTCTTAGGCCCCGTGGAAGTCATTCTTCACTCATTTTGTTACGGATTCATTCTGGACGCACTGCTGCTCACTGGCGTCCGGTAACACTCTCCGTAGACAGAACTTGTGGTCTGCTCCAGTAGGCTGACAACCTGGAGCTTTTCTGTCATAAATGTCTGAGGATAAACAGGATACAGCCAAAGGCGAACTTGTGAAAGGTTTCCGGGACTCTTAGGACCCGAGGAAGTCATTCTTCACTCATTTTGTTACGGATTCATTCTGGACGCACTGCTGCTCACTGGCGCCCGGTAACACTCTCCGTAGACTGAACTTGTGGTCTGCTCCAGTAGGCCGACAACCTGGAGCTTTTCTGGCGAAAATGTCTGAGGATAAACAGGATACAGCCAAAGGCGAACTTGTGAAAGGTTTCCGGGACTCTTAGGCCCCGTGGAAGTCATTCTTCACTCATTTTGTTACGGATTCATTCTGGACGCACTGCTGCTCACTGGCGCCCGGTAACACTCTCCGTAGACTGAACTTGTGGTCTGCTCCAGTAGGCCGACAACCTGGAGCTTTTCTGGCGTAAATGTCTGAGGATAAACAGGATACAGCCAAAGGCGAACTTGTGAAAGGTTTCCGGGACTCTTAGGCCCTGCGGAAGTCAT
Organism: Schistocerca gregaria; assembly: GCF_023897955.1. NCBI lineage: Eukaryota > Metazoa > Arthropoda > Insecta > Orthoptera > Acrididae > Schistocerca > Schistocerca gregaria. The sequence goes on from NC_064924.1 coordinate 45,938,124, forward strand.
TCTTCACTCATTTTGTTACAGATTCATTCTGGACGCACTGCTGCTCACTGGCACCCGGTAACTCTCTCCGTACACTGAACTTGTCGTCTGCTCCAGTAGGCCGACAACCTGGAGATTTTCTGGCGTAAATGTCTGAGGATAAACAGGATACAGCCAAAGGCGAACTTGTGAAAGGTTTCCGGGACTCTTAGGCCCCGTGGAAGTCATTCTTCACTCATTTTGTTACGGATTCATTCTGGACGCACTGCTGCTCACTGGCGCCCGGTAACACTCTCCGTAGACAGAACTTGTCGTCTGCTCCAGTAGGCCGACAACCTGGAGCTTTTCTGGCGTAAATGTCTGAGGATAAACAGGATACAGCCGTCGGCGAACTTGTGGAAGGTTTCCGGGACTCTTAGGCCCCGTGGAAGTCATTCTTCACTCATTTTGTTACGGATTCATTCTGGACGCACTGCTGCTCACTGGCGCCCGGTAACACTCTCCGTAGACAGAACTTGTGGTCTGCTCCAGTAGGCCGACAACCTGGAGCTTTTCTGGCGTAAATGTCTGAGGATAAACAGGATACAGCCAAAGGCGAACTTGAGAAAGGTTTCCGGGACTCTTAGGCCCCGTGGAAGTCATTCTGCACTCATTTTGTTACGGATTCATTCTGGACGCACTGCTGCTCACTGGCGCCCGGTAACACTCTCCGTAGACAGAACTTGTCGTCTGCTCCAGTAGGCCGACAACGTGGAGCTTTTCTGGCGTAAATGTCTGAGGATAAACAGGATACAGCCAAAGGCGAACTTGAGAAAGGTTTCCGGGACTCTTAGGCCCCGTGGAAGTCATTCTTCACTCATTTTGTTACGGATTCATTCTGGACGCACTGCTGCTCACTGGCGCCCTTTAAGACTCTCCGTAGACAGAACTTGTGGTCTGCTCCAGTAGGCCGACAACCTGGAGCTTTTCTGGTGTAAATGTCTGAGGATAAACAGGATACAGCCAAAGACGAACTTGTGAAAGGTTCCCGGGACTCTTAGGCCCCGTGGAAGTCATTCTTCACTCATTTTGTTACGGATTCATTCTGGACGCACTGCTGCTCACTGGCACCCGGTAACACTCTCCGTAGACAGAACTTGTGGTCTGCTCCAGTAGGCCGACAACCTGGAGCTTTTCTGGCGTAAATGTCTGAGGATAAACAGGATACAGCCAAAGGCGAACTTGAGAAAGGTTTCCGGGACTCTTAGGCCCCGTGGAAGTCATTCTTCACTGATTTTGTTACGGATTCATTCTGCACGCACTGCTGCTCACTGGCGCCCGGTAACACTCTCCGTAGACTGAACTTGTGGTCTGCTCCAGTAGGCCGAAAACCTGGAGTTTTTCTGGCGTAAATGTCTGAGGATAAACAGGATACAGCCAAAGGCGAACTTGTGAAAGGTTTCCGGACTCTTAGGCCCCGCGGAAGTCATTCTTCACTCATTTTGTTACGGATTCATTCTGGACGCACTGCTTCTCACTGGCACCCGGTAACACTCTCCGTACACTGAACTTGTCGTCTGCTCCAGTAGGCCGACAACGTGGAGCTTTTCTGGCGTAAATGTCTGAGGATAAACAGGATACAGCCAACGGCGAACTTGTGAAAGGTTTCCGGGACTCATAGGCCCCGCGGAAGTCATTCTTCACTGATTTTGTTACGGATTCATCCTGGACGCACTGCTGCTCACTGGCGCCCGGTAACACTCTCCGTAGACAGAACTTGTGGTCTGCTCCAGTAAGCCGACAACCTGGAGCTTTTCTGGCGTAAATGTCTGAGGATAAACAGGATACAGCCAAAGGGGAACTTGTGAAAGGTTTCCGGAACTCTTAGGCAACGCGGAAGTCATTTTTCACTGATTTTATTACGGATTCATTCTGGACGCACTGCTGCTCACTGGCGCCCGGTAACACTCTCCGTAGACAGAACTTGTGGTATACTCCAGTAGGCCGACAACCTGGAGCTTTTCTGGCGTAAATGTCTGAGGATAAACAGGATACAGCCGACGGCGAACTTGTGGAAGGTTTCCGGGACACTTAGGCCCCGTGGAAGTCATTCTTCACTCATTTTGTTACGGATTCATCCTGGACGCACTGCTGCTCACTGGCGCCCGGTAACACTCTCCGTAGACAGAACTTGTCGTCTGCTCCAGTAGGACGACAACCTGGAGCTTTTCTGGCGTAAATGTTTTAGGATAACAGGATACAGCCAAAGGCGAGCTAGTGAAAGGTTTCCGGGACTCTTAGGCCCCGTGGAAGTCATTCTTCACTCATTTTGTTACGGATTCATTCTGGACGCACTGCTGCTCACTGGCGCCCGGTAACACTCTCCGTAGACAGAACTTGTCGTCTGCTCCAGTAGGCCGAAAACCTGGAGCTTTTCTGGCATAAATGTCTGAGGATAAACAGGATACAGCCAAAGGCGAACTTGTGAAAGGTTTCCGGGACTCTTAGGCCCCGCGGAAGTCATTCTTCACTCATTTTGTTACGGATTCATTCTGGACGCACTGCTGCTCACTGGCACCCGGTAACACTCTCCGTAGACTGAACTTGCGGTCTGCTCCAGTAGGCCGACAACCTGGAGCTTTTCTGGTGTAAATGTCTGAGGATAAACAGGATACAGCCAAAGGCGAACTTGTGAAAGGTTGCCGGGACTCTTAGGCCCCGTGGAAGTCATTCTTCACTCATTTTGTTACGGATTCATTCTGGACGCACTGCTGCTCACTGGCGTCCGGTAACACTCTCCGTAGACAGAACTTGTGGTCTGCTCCAGTAGGCTGACAACCTGGAGCTTTTCTGTCATAAATGTCTGAGGATAAACAGGATACAGCCAAAGGCGAACTTGTGAAAGGTTTCCGGGACTCTTAGGCCCCGAGGAAGTCATTCTTCACTCATTTTGTTACGGATTCATTCTGGACGCACTGCTGCTCACTGGCGCCCGGTAACACTCTCCGTAGACTGAACTTGTGGTCTGCTCCAGTAGGCCGAAAACCTGGAGCTTTTCTGGCGAAAATGTCTGAGGATAAACAGGATACAGCCAAAGGCGAACTTGTGAAAGGTTTCCGGGAATCTTAGGCCCCGTGGAAGTCATTCTTCACTCATTTTGTTACGGATTCATTCTGGATGCACTGCTGCTCACTGGCGCCCGGTAACACTCTCCGTAGACTGAACTTGTGGTCTGCTCCAGTAGGCCGACAACCTGGAGCTTTTCTGGCGTAAATGTCTGAGGATAAACAGGATACAGCCAAAGGCGAACTTGTGAAAGGTTTCCGGGACTCTTAGGCCCCGCGGAAGTCATTCTTCACTCATTTTGTTACGGATTCATTCTGGACGCACTGCTGCTCACTGGCACCCGGTAACTCTCTCCGTACACTGAACTTGTCGTCTGCTCCAGTAGGCCGACAACCTGGAGATTTTCTGGCGTAAATGTCTGAGGATAAACAGGATACAGCCAAAGGCGAACTTGTGAAAGATTTCCGGGACTCTTAGGCCCCGTGGAAGTCATTCTTCACTCATTTTGTTACGGATTCATTCTGGACGCACTGCTGCTCACTGGCGTCCGGTAACACTCTCCAAAGACAGAACTTGTGGTCTGCTGCAGTAGGCTGACAACCTGGAGCTTTTCTGTCATAAATGTCTGAGGATAAACAGGATACAGCCAAAGGCGAACTTGTAAAAGGTTTCCGGGACTCTTAGGCCCCGAGGAAGTCATTCTTCACTCATTTTGTTACGGATTCATTCTGGACGCACTGCTGCTCACTGGCGCCCGGTAACACTCTCCGTAGACTGAACTTGTGGTCTGCTCCAGTAGGCCGACAACCTGGAGCTTTTCTGGCGAAAATGTCTGAGGATAAACAGGATACAGCCAAAGGCGAACTTGTGAAAGGTTTCCGGGACTCTTAGGCCCCGTGGAAGTCATTCTTCACTCATTTTGTTACGGATTCATTCTGGACGCACTGCTGCTCACTGGCGCCCGGTAACACTCTCCGTAGACTGAACTTGTGGTCTGCTCCAGTAGGCCGACAACCTGGAGCTTTTCTGGCGTAAATGTCTGAGGATAAACAGGATACAGCCAAAGGCGAACTTGTGAAAGGTTTCCGGGACTCTTAGGCCCTGCGGAAGTCATTCTTCACTCATTTTGTTACAGATTCATTCTGGACGCACTGCTGCTCACTGGCACCCGGTAACTCTCTCCGTACACTGAACTTGTCGTCTGCTCCAGTAGGCCGACAACCTGGAGATTTTCTGGCGTAAATGTCTGAGGATAAACAGGATACAGCCAAAGGCGAACTTGTGAAAGGTTTCCGGGACTCTTAGGCCCCATGGAAGTCATTCTTCACTCATTTTGTTACGGATTCATTCTGGACGCACTGCTGCTCACTGGCGCCCGGTAACACTCTCCGTAGACAGAACTTGTGGTCTGCTCCAGTAGGCCGACAACCTGGGGCTTTTCTGGCGTAAATGTCTGAGGATAAACAGGATACAGCCAAAGGCGAACTTGAGAAAGGTTTCCGGGACTCTTAGGCCCCGTGGAAGTCATTCTTCACTGATTTTGTTACGGATTCATTCTGCACGCACTGCTGCTCACTGGCGCCCGGTAACACTCTCCGTAGACAGAACTTGTGGTCTGCTCCAGTAGGCCGAAAACCTGGAGTTTTTCTGGCGTAAATGTCTGAGGATAAACAGGATACAGCCAAAGGCGAACTTGTGAAAGGTTTCCGGACTCTTAGGCCCCGCGGAAGTCATTCTTCACTCATTTTGTTACGGATTCATTCTGGACGCACTGCTTCTCACTGGCACCCGGTAACACTCTCCGTACACTGAACTTGTCGTCTGCTCCAGTAGGCCGACAACCTGGAGCTTTTCTGGCGTAAATGTCTGAGGATAAACAGGATACAGCCAACGGCGAACTTGTGAAAGGTTTCCGGGACTCATAGGCCCCGCGGAAGTCATTCTTCACTGATTTTGTTACGGATTCATTCTGGACGCAGTGCTGCTCACTGGCGCTCGGTAACACTCTCCGTAGACTGAATTTGTGGTCTGCTCCAGTAGGCCGACAACCTGGAGCTTTTCTGGCATAAATGTCTGAGGATAAACAGGATACCGCCAACGGCGAACTTGTGAAAGGTTTCCGGGACTCTTAGGCCCCGTGGAAGTCATTCTTCACTGATTTTGTTACGGATTCATTCTGGACGCACTGCTGCTCACTGGCGCCCTGTAACACTCTCCGTAGACTGAACTTGTGGTCTGCTCCAGTAGGCCGACAACCTGGAGCTTTTCTGGCGTAAATGTCTGAGGATAAACAGGATACAGCCAAAGGCGAACTTTTGAAAGGTTTCCGGGACTCTTAGGCCCCGTGGAAGTCATTCTTCACTCATTTTGTTACGGATTCATTCTGGACGCACTGCTGCTCACTGGCGCCCGGTAACACTCTCTGTAGACAGAACTTGTCGTCTGCTCCAGTAGGACGACAACCTGGAGCTTTTCTGGCGTAAATGTTTTAGGATAACAGGATACAGCCAAAGGCGAGCTAGTGAAAGGTTTCCGGGACTCTTAGGCCCCGTGGAAGTCATTCTTCACTCATTTTGTTACGGATTCATTCTGGACGCACTGCTGCTCACTGGCGCCCGGTAACACTCTCCGTAGACAGAACTTGTCGTCTGCTCCAGTAGGCCGAAAACCTGGAGCTTTTCTGGCATAAATGTCTGAGGATAAACAGGATACAGCCAAAGGCGAACTTGTGAAAGGTTTCCGGGACTCTTAGGCCCCGCGGAAGTCATTCTTCACTCATTATGTTACGGATTCATTCTGGACGCACTGCTGCTCACTGGCACCCTGTAACACTCTCCGTAGACTGAACTTGCGGTCTGCTCCAGTAGGCCGACAACCTGGAGCTTTTCTGGTGTAAATGTCTGAGGATAAACAGGATACAGCCAAAGGCGAACTTGTGAAAGGTTTCCGGGACTCTTAGGCCCCGTGGAAGTCATTCTTCACTCATTTTGTTACGGATTCATTCTGGACGCACTGCTGCTCACTGGCGTCCGGTAACACTCTCCGTAGACAGAACTTGTGGTCTGCTCCAGTAGGCTGACAACCTGGAGCTTTTCTGTCATAAATGTCTGAGGATAAACAGGATACAGCCAAAGGCGAACTTGTGAAAGGTTTCCGGGACTCTTAGGCCCCGAGGAAGTCATTCTTCACTCATTTTGTTACGGATTCATTCTGGAGGCACTGCTGCTCACTGGCGCCCGGTAACACTCTCCGTAGACAGAACTTGTGGTCTGCTCCAGTAGGCCGACAACCTGGAGCTTTTCTGGCGTAAATGTCTGAGGATAAACAGGATACAGCCAAAGGCGAACTTAAGAAAGGTTTCCGGGACTCTTAGGCCCCGTGGAAGTCATTCTTCACTCATTTTGTTACGGATTCATTCTGGACGCACTGCTGCTCACTGGCGCCCGGTAACACTCTCCGTAGACAGAACTTGTCGTCTGCTCCAGTAGGCCGACAACCTGGAGCTTTTCTGGCGTAAATGTCTGAGGATAAACAGGATGCAGCCAAAGGCGAACTTGTGAAAGGTTTCCAGGACTCTTAGGCCCCGTGGAAGTCATTCTTCACTCATTTTGTTACGGATTCATTCTGGACGCACTGCTGCTCACTGGCGCCCGGTAACACTCTCCGTACACTGAACTTGTGGTCTGCTCCAGTAGGCCGACAACCTGGAGCTTTTCTGGTGTAAATGTCTGAGGATAAACAGGATACAGCCAAAGGCGAACTTGTGAAAGGTTGCCGGGACTCTTAGGCCCCGTGGAAGTCATTCTTCACTCATTTTGTTACGGATTCATTCTGGACGCACTGCTGCTCACTGGCGTCCGGTAACACTCTCCGTAGACAGAACTTGTGGTCTGCTCCAGTAGGCTGACAACCTGGAGCTTTTCTGTCATAAATGTCTGAGGATAAACAGGATACAGCCAAAGGCGAACTTGTGAAAGGTTTCCGGGACTCTTAGGCCCCGAGGAAGTCATTCTTCACTCATTTTGTTACGGATTCATTCTGGACGCACTGCTGCTCACTGGCGCCCGGTAACACTCTCCGTAGACTGAACTTGTGGTCTGCTCCAGTAGGCCGACAACCTGGAGCTTTTCTGGCGAAAATGTCTGAGGATAAACAGGATACAGCCAAAGGCGAACTTGTGACAGGTTTCCAGGACTCTTAGGCCCCGTGGAAGTCATTCTTCACTGATTTTGTTACGGATTCATTCTGGACGCACTGCTGCTCACTGGCGCCCGGTAACACTCTCCGTAGACTGAACTTGTGGTCTGCTCCAGTAGGCCGACAACCTGGAGCTTTTCTGGCGTAAATGTTTGAGGATAAACAGGATACAGCCAAAGGCGAACTTGTGAAAGGTTTCCGGGACTCTTAGGCCCCGCGGAAGTCATTCTTCACTCATTTTGTTACGGATTCATTCTGGACGCACTGCTGCTCACTGGCACCCGGTAACACTCTCCGTACACTGAACTTGTCCTCTGCTCCAGTAGGCCGACAACCTGGAGATTTTCTGGCGTAAATGTCTGAGGATAAACAGGATACAGCCAAAGGCGAACTTGTGAAAGGTTTCCGGTACTCTTAGGCCCAGTGGAAGTCATTCTTCACTCATTTTGTTACGGATTCATTCTGGACGCACTGCTGCTCACTGGCGCCCGGTAACACTCTCCGTAGACAGAACTTGTCGTCTGCTCCAGTAGGCCGACAACCTGGAGCTTTTCTGGCGTAAATGTCTGAGGATAAACAGGATACAGCCAAAGGCGAACTTGAGAAAGGTTTCCGGGACTCTTAGGCCCCATGGAAGTCATTCTTCACTGATTTTGTTACGGATTCATTGTGGACGCACTGTTGCTCACTAACGCCCGGTAACACTCTCCGTAGACAGAACTTGTGGTCTGCTCCAGTAGGCCGACAACCTGGAGCTTTTCTGGCGTAAATGTCTGAGGATAAACAGGATACAGCCAAAGGCGAACTTGAGAAAGGTTTCCGGTACTCTTAGGCCCAGTGGAAGTCATTCTTCACTCATTTTGTTACGGATTCATTCTGGACGCACTGCTGCTCACTGGCGCCCGGTAACACTCTCCGTAGACAGAACTTGTGGTCTGCTCCAGTAGGCCGACAACCTGGAGCTTTTCTGGCGTAAATGTCTGAGGATAAACAGGATACAGCCAAAGGCGAACTTGAGACAGGTTTCCGGTACTCTTAGGCCCAGTGGAAGTCATTCTTCACTCATTTTGTTACGGATTCATTCTGGACGCACTGCTGCTCACTGGCGCCCGGTAACACTCTCCGTAGACAGAACTTGTCGTCTGCTCCAGTAGGCCGACAACCTGGATCTTTTCTGGCGTAAATGTCTGAGGATAAACAGGATGCAGCCAAAGGCGAACTTGTGAAAGGTTTCCAGGACTCTTAGGCCCCGTGGAAGTCATTCTTCACTCATTTTGTAACGGATTCATTCTGGACGCACTGCTGCTCACTGGCGCCCGGTAACACTCTCCGTACACTGAACTTGTGGTCTGCTCCAGTAGGCCGACAACCTGGAGCTTTTCTGGTGTAAATGTCTGAGGATAAACAGGATACAGCCAAAGGCGAACTTGTGAAAGGTTGCCGGGACTCTTAGGCCCCGTGGAAGTCATTCTTCACTCATTTTGTTACGGATTCATTCTGGACGCACTGCTGCTCACTGGCGTCCGGTAACACTCTCCGTAGACAGAACTTGTGGTCTGCTCCAGTAGGCTGACAACCTGGAGCTTTTCTGCCATAAATGTCTGAGGATAAACAGGATACAGCCAAAGGCGAACTTGTGAAAGGTTTCCGGGACTCTTAGGCCCCGAGGAAGTTATTCTTCACTCATTTGGTTACGGATTCATTCTGGACGCACTGCTGCTCACTGGCGCCCGGTAACACTCTCCGTAGACAGAACTTGTGGTCTGCTCCAGTAGGCCGACAACCTGGAGCTTTTCTGGCGAAAATGTCTGAGGATAAACAGGATACAGCCAAAGGCGAACTTGTGACAGGTTTCCAGGACTCTTAGGCCCCGTGGAAGTCATTCTTCACTGATTTTGTTACGGATTCATTCTGGACGCACTGCTGCTCACTGGCGCCCGGTAACACTCTCCGTAGACTGAACTTGTGGTCTGCTCCAGTAGGCCGACAACCTGGAGCTTTTCTGGCGTAAATGTTTGAGGATAAACAGGATACAGCCAAAGGCGAACTTGTGAAAGGTTTCCGGGACTCTTAGGCCCCGCGGAAGTCATTCTTCACTCATTTTGTTACGGATTCATTCTGGACGCACTGCTGCTCACTGGCACCCGGTAACACTCTCCGTACACTGAACTTGTCCTCTGCTCCAGTAGGCCGACAACCTGGAGATTTTCTGGCGTAAATGTCTGAGGATAAACAGGATACAGCCAAAGGCGAACTTGTGAAAGGTTTCCGGTACTCTTAGGCCCAGTGGAAGTCATTCTTCACTCATTTTGTTACGGATTCATTCTGGACGCACTGCTGCTCACTGGCGCCCGGTAACACTCTCCGTAGACAGAACTTGTCGTCTGCTCCAGTAGGCCGACAACCTGGAGCTTTTCTGGCGTAAATGTCTGAGGATAAACAGGATACAGCCAAAGGCGAACTTGAGAAAGGTTTCCGGGACTCTTAGGCCCCATGGAAGTCATTCTTCACTGATTTTGTTACGGATTCATTGTGGACGCACTGTTGCTCACTAACGCCCGGTAACACTCTCCGTAGACAGAACTTGTGGTCTGCTCCAGTAGGCCGACAACCTGGAGCTTTTCTGGCGTAAATGTCTGAGGATAAACAGGATACAGCCAAAGGCGAACTTGAGAAAGGTTTCCGGTACTCTTAGGCCCAGTGGAAGTCATTCTTCACTCATTTTGTTACGGATTCATTCTGGACGCACTGCTGCTCACTGGCGCCCGGTAACACTCTCCGTAGACAGAACTTGTGGTCTGCTCCAGTAGGCCGACAACCTGGAGCTTTTCTGGCGTAAATGTCTGAGGATAAACAGGATACAGCCAAAGGCGAACTTGAGAAAGGTTTCCGGTACTCTTAGGCCCAGTGGAAGTCATTCTTCACTCATTTTGTTACGGATTCATTCTGGACGCACTGCTGCTCACTGGCGCCCGGTAACACTCTCCGTAGACAGAACTTGTGGTATGCTCCAGTAGGCCGATAACCTGGAGCTTTTCTGGTGTAAATGTCTGAGGATAAACAGGATACAGCAAAAGGCGAACTTGTGAAAGGTTCCCGGGACTCTTAGGCCCCGTGGAAGTCATTCTTCACTCATTTTGTTACGGATTCATTCTGGACGCACTGCTGCTCACTGGCACCCGGTAACACTCTCCGTAGACAGAACTTGTGGTCTGCTCCAGTAGGCCGACAACCTGGAGCTTTTCTGGCGTAAATGTCTGAGGATAAACAGGATACAGCCAAAGGCGAACTTGAGAAAGGTTTCCGGGACTCTTAGGCCCCGTGGAAGTCATTCTTCACTGATTTTGTTACGGATTCATTCTGCACGCACTGCTGCTCACTGGCGCCCGGTAACACTCTCCGTAGACTGAACTTGTGGTCTGCTCCAGTAGGCCGAAAACCTGGAGCTTTTCTGGCGTAAATGTCTGAGGATAAACAGGATACAGCCAAAGGCGAACTTGTGAAAGGTTTCCGGGACTCTTAGGCCCCGCGAAAGTCATTCTTCACTCATTTTGTTACGGATTCATTCTGGACGCACTGCTGCTCACTGGCACCCGGTAACACTCTCCGTAGACAGAACTTGTCTTCTGCTCCAGTAGGACGACAACCTGGAGCTATTCTGGCGTAAATGTCTGAGGATAAACAGGATACAGCCAAAGGCGAACTTGTGAAAGGTTTCCGTGACTCTTAGGCCCCGTGGAAGTCATTCTTCACTGATTTTGTTAAGGATTCATTCTGGACGCACTGCTGCTCACTGGCGCCCGGTAACACTCTCCGTAGACTGAACTTGTGGTCTGCTCCAGTAGGCCGACAACCTGGAGCTTTTCTGGCGTAAATGTCTGAGGATAATCAGGATACAGCCAAGGGCGAACTTGTGAAAGGTTTCCGGGTCTCTTAGGCCCCGTGGAAGTCATTCTTCACTGATTTTGTTACGGATTCATCCTGGACGCACTGCTGCTCACTGGCGCCCGGTAACACTCTCTGTAGACCGAACTTGTGGTCTGCTCCAGTAGGCCGACAACCTGGAGCTTTTCTGGCGTAAATGTCTGAGGATAAACAGGATACAGTTAAAGGCGAACTTGTGAAAGGTTTCCGGGACTCTTAGGCCCTGTGGAAGTCATTCTTCACTCATTTTGTTACAGGTTCATTCTGGACGCACTGCTGCTCACTGGCGCCCGGTAACACTCTCCGTAGACTGAACTTGTGGTCTGCTCCAGTAGGCCGACAACCTGGAGCTTTTCTGGCGTAAATGTCTGAGGATAAACAGGATACAGCCAAAGGCGAACTTGTGAAAGGTTTCCGGGACTCTTAGGCCAAGAGGAAGTCATTCTTCACTCATTTTGTTACGGATTCATTCTGGACGCACTGCTGCTCACTGGCGCCCGGTAACACTCTCCGTAGACAGAACTTGTGGTCTGCTCCAGTAGGCCGACAACCTGGAGCTTTTCTGGCGAAAATGTCTGAGGATAAACAGGATACAGCCAAAGGCGAACTTGTGAAAGGTTTCCGGGACTCTTAGGCCCCGTGGAAGTTATTCTTCACTGATTTTGTTACGGAGTCATTCTGGACACACTGCTGCTCACTGGCGCCCGGTAACACTCTCCGTAGACTGAACTTGTTTTCTGCTCCAGTAGGCCGACAACCTGGAGCTTTTCTGGCGTAAATGCTGATGATAAACAGGATACAGCCAAAGGCGAACTTGTGAAAGGTTTCCGGGACTCTTAGGCCCCGCGGAAGTCATTCTTCACTCATTTTGTTACGGATTCATTCTGGACGCACTGCTGCTCACTGGTGCCAGGTAACACTCTCCGTACACTGAACTTGTCGTCTGCTCCAGTAGGCCGACAACCTGGAGCTTTTCTGGCGTAAATGTCTGAGGATAAACAGGATACAGCCAAAGGCGAACTTGAGAAAGGTTTCCGGGACTCTTAGGCCCCGTGGAAGTCATTCTTCACTCATTTTGTTACGGATTCATCCTGGACGCACTGCTGCTCACTGGCGCCCGGTAACACTCTCCGTAGACAGAACTTGTGGTCTGCTCCAGTAGGCCGACAACCTGGAGCTTTTCTATCGTAAATGTCTGAGGATAAACAGGATACAGCCGACGGCGAACTTGTGGAAGGTTTCCGGGACTCTTAGGCCCCGTGGAAGTCATTCTGCACTCATTTTGTTACGGATTCATCCTGGACGCACTGCTGCTCACTGGCGCCCGGTAACACTCTCCTTAGACAGAACTTGTCGTCTGCTCCAGTAGGCCGACAACCTGGAGCTTTTCTGGTGTAAATGTCTGAGGATAAACAGGACACAGCCAAAGGCGAACTTGTGAAAGGTTTCCGGGACTCTTAGTCCCTGTGGAAGTTATTCTTCACTGATTTTGTTACGGATTCATCCTGGACGCACTGCTGCTCACTGGCGCCCGGTAACACTCTCCGTAGACAGAACTTGTCGTCTCCTAAAGTAGGCCGACAAACTGGAATTTTTCTGGCGTAAATGTCTGAGGATAAACAGGATACAGCCAAAGGCGGACTTGTGAAAGGTTTCCGGGACTCTTAGGCCCCGTGGAAGTCATTCTTCACTCATTTTGTTACGGATTCATTCTGGACGCACTGCTGCTCACTGGCGCCCGGTAACACTCTCCGTAGACCGAACTTGTGGTCTGCTCCAGTAGGCCGACAACCTGGAGCTTTTCTGGCGTAAATGTCTGAGGATAAACAGGATACAGCCAAAGGCGAACTTGTGAAGGGTTTCCGGGACTCTTAGGCCCCGTGGAAGTCATTCTTCACTCATTTTGTTACGGGTTCATTCTGGACGCACTGCTGCTCACTGGCGCCCGGTAACACTCTCCGTAGACTGAACTTGTGGTCTGCTCCAGTACGCCGAACACCTGGAGCTTTTCTGGCGTAAATGTCTGAGGATAAACAGGATACAGCCAATGGCGAACTTGTGAAAGGTTTCCGGGACTCTTAGGCCCCGAGGAAGTCATTCTTCACTCATTTTGTTACGGATTCATTCTGTACGCACTGCTGCTCACTGTCGCCCGGTAACACTCTCCGTAGAAAGAACTTGTCGTCTGCTCCAGTAGGCCGACAACCTGGAGCTTTTCTGGTGTAAATGTCTGAGGATAAACAGGATACAGCCAAAGGCGAACTTGTGAAAGGTTTCCAGGACTCTTAGGCCCCGTGGAAGTCATTCTTCACTGATTTTGTTACGGGTTCATTCTGGACGCACTGCTGCTCACTGGCGCCCGGTAACACTCTCCGTAGACAGAACTTGTGGTCTGCTCCAGCAGGCCGACAACCTGGAGCTTTTCTGGCGTAAATGTCTGAGGATAAACAGGATACAGCCAAAGGCGAACTTGAGAAATGTTTCCGGGACTCTTAGGCCCCGTGGAAGTCATTCTTCACTGATTTTGTTACGGATTCATTCTGGACACACTGCTGCTCACTGGTGCCCGGTAACACTCTCCGTAGACAGAACTTGTGGTCTGCTCCAGTAGGCCGACAACCTGGAACTTTTCTGGTGTAAATGTCTGAGGATAAACAGGATACAGCCAAAGGCGAACTTGTGAAACGTTGCCGGGAGTCTTAGGCCCCGTGGAAGTCATTCTTCACTCATTTTGTTACGGATTCATTCTGGACGCACTGCTGCTCACTGGCGCCCGGTAACACTCTTCATAGACAGAACTTGTGGTCTGCTCCAGTAGGCCGACAACCTGGAGCTTTTCTGGCGTAAATGTCTGAGGATAAACAGGATACAGCCAAAGGCGAACTTGTGAAAGGTTTCCGGGACTCTTAGGCCCCGTGGAAGTCATTCTTCACTCATTTTGTTACGGATTCATTCTGGACACACTGCTGCTCACTGGCACCCGGTAACACTCTCTGTACACTGAACTTGTGGTCTGCTCCAGTAGGCCGACAACCTGGAGCTTTTCTGGCGTAAATGTCTGAGGATAAACAGGATACAGCCAAAGGCGAACTTGAGAAAGGTTTCCGGGACTCTTAGGCCCCGTGGAAGTCATTCTTCACTGATTTTATTACAGATTCATTCTGGACGCACTGCTGCTCACTGGCGCCCGGTAACACTCTCTGTAGACAGAACTTGTCGTCTGCTCCAGTAGGCCGACAACCTGGAGCTTTTCTGGCGTAAATGTCTGAGGATAAACAGAATACAGCCGACGGCGAACTTGTGGAAGGTTTCCGAGACTCTTAGGCCCCGTGGAAGTCATTCTTCACTGATTTTGTTACGGATTCATTCTGGACGCACTGCTGCTCACTGGCGCCCGGTAACACTCTCCGTAGACAGAACTTGTGGTCTGCTCCAGTAGGCCGACAACCTGGAGCTTTTCTGGCGTAAATGTCTTAGGATAATAGGATACAGCCAAAGGCGAACTTGTGAAAGTTTTCCGGGACTCTTAGGCCCCGTGGAAGTCATTCTTCACTCATTTTGTTACGGATTCATTTTGGACGCACTGCTGCTCACTGGCGCCCGGTAACACTCTCCGTAGACAGAACTTGTCGTCTGCTCCAGTAGGCCGACAACGTGGAGCTTTTCTGGCGTAAATGTCTGCGGATAAACAGGATACAGCCAAAGGCGAACTTGTGAAAGGTTTCCGGGACTCTTAAGCCCCGAGGAAGTCATTCTTCACTCATTTTGTTACGGATTCATTCTGGACGCACTGCTGCTCACTGTCGCCCGGTAACACTCTCCGTAGAAAGAACTTGTCGTCTGCTCCTGTAGGCCGACATCCTGGAGCTTTTCTGGTGTAAATGTCTGAGGATAAACAGGATACAGCCAAAGGCGAACTTGTGAAAGGTTTCCAGGACTCTTAGGCCCCGTGGAAGTCATTCTTCACTGATTTTGTTACGGATTCATTCTGGACGCACTGCTGCTCACTGGCGCCCGGTAACATTCTCCGTAGACTGAACTTGTGGTCTGCTCCAGTAGGCCGACAACCTGGAGCTTTTCCGGTGTAAATGTCTGAGGATAAACAGGATACAGCCAAAGGCGAACTTGTGAAAGGTTGCCGGGACCCTTAGGCCCCGTGGACGTCATTCTTCACTCATTTTGTTACGGATTCATTCTGGACGCACTGCTGCTCACTGGCGCCCGGTAACACTCTCTGTAGACAGAACTTGTGGTCTGCTCCAGTAGGCTGACAACCTGGAGCTTTTCTGGCATAAATGTCTGAGGATAAACAGGATACAGGCAAAGGCGAACTTGTGAAAGGTTTCCGGGACTCTTAGGCCCCGAGGAAGTCATTTTTCACTCATTTTGTTACGGAATCATTCAGGACGCACTGTTGCTCACTGGCGCCCGGTAACACTCTCCGTAGACTGAACTTGCGGTCTGCTCCAGTAGGCCGACAACCTGGAGATTTTCTGGCGTAAATGTCTGAGGATAAACAGGATACAGCCAAAGGCGAACTTGAGAAAGGTTTCCGGGACTCTTAGGCCCCGTGGAAGTCATTCTTCACTGATTTTGTTACGGGTTCATTCTGGACGCACTGCTGCTCACTGGCGCCCGGTAACACTCTCCGTAGACAGAACTTGTGGTCTGCTCCAGCAGGCCGACAACCTGGAGCTTTTCTGGCGTAAATGTCTGAGGATAAACAGGATACAGCCAAAGGCGAACTTGAGAAATGTTTCCGGGACTCTTAGGACACGTCGAAGTCATTCTTCACTGATTTTGTTACGGATTCATTCTGGACACACTGCTGCTCACTGGTGCCCGGTAACACTCTCCGTAGACAGAACTTGTGGTCTGTTCCAGTAGGCCGACAACCTGGAACTTTTCTGGTGTAAATGTCTGAGGATAAACAGGATACAGCCAAAGACGAACTTGTGAAAGGTTTCCGAGACTCTTAGGCCCCGTGGAGTCATTCTTCACTCATTTTGTTACGGATTCATTCTGGACGCACTGCTGCTCACTGGCGCCCGGTAACACTCTCCGTAGACAGAACTTGTCGTCTGCTCCAGTAGGCCGACAACGTGGAGCTTTTCTGGCGTAAATGTCTGAGGATAAACAGGATACAGCCAAAGGCGAACTTGTGAAAGGTTTCCGGGACTCTTAGGCCCCGTGGAAGACATTCTTCACTCATTTTGTTACGGATTCATTTTGGACGCACTGCTGCTCACTGGCGCCCGGTAACACTCTCCGTAGACAGAACTTGTGGTCTGCTCCAGTAGGCCGACAACCTGGAGCTTTTCTGGTGTAAATGTCTGAGGATAAACAGGATACAGCCAAAGGCGAACTTGTGAAAAGTTGCCGGGACTCTTAGGCCCTGTGGAAGTCATTCTTCACTCATTTTGTTACGGATTCATTCTGGACGCACTGCTGCTCACTGGCACCCGGTAACACTCTCCGTACAGTGAACTTGTCGTCTGCTCCAGTAGGCCGAACACCTGGAGATTTTCTGGCGTAAATGTCTGAGGATAAACAGGATACAGAAAAAGGCGAACTTGAGAAAGGTTTCCGGGACTCTTCGACCCCGTGGAAGTCATTCTTCACTCATTTTGTTACGGATTCATTCTGGACGCACTGCTGCTCACTGGCGCCCGGTAACACTCTCCGTAGACAGAACTTGTGGTCTGCTCCAGTAGGCCGACAACCTGGAGCTTTTCTGGCGTAAATGTCTGAGGATAAACAGGATACAGCCAAAGGCGAACTTGAGAAAGGTTTCCGGGAGTCTTAGGCCCCGTGGAAGTCATTCTTCACTGATTTTGTTACGGACTCATTCTGGACGCACTGCTGCTCACTGGCGCCCGGTAACACTCTCCGTAGACAGAACTTGTGGTCTGCTCCAGTAGGCCGACAACCTGGAGCTTTTCTGGCGTAAATGTCTGTGGATAAACAGGATACAGCCAAAGGCGAACTTGTGAAAGGTTTCCGGGACTCTTATGCCCCGTGGAAGTCATTCTTCACTCATTTTGTTACGGATTCATTCTGGATGCACTGCTGCTCACTGGCGCCCGGTAACACTCTCCGTAGACAGAACTTGTGGTCTGCTCCAGTAGGCCGACAACCTGGAGCCTTTCTGGCGCTAATGTCTGAGGATAAACAGGATACAGCCAAAGGCGAACTTGAGAAAGGTTTCTGGGACTCTTAGGACCCGTGGAAGTCATTCTTCACTGATTTTGTTACGGATTCATTCTGGACGCACTGCTGCTCACGGGTGCCCGGTAACACTCTCCGTAGACAAAACTTGTGGTCTGCTCCAGTAGGCCGACAACCTGGAGCTTTTCTGGCGTAAATGTCTGAGGATAAACAGGATACAGCCGACGGCGAACTTGTGGAAGGTTTCCGGGACTCTTAGGCCCCGTGGAAGTCATTCTTCACGGATTTTGTTACGGATTCATTCTGGACGCACTGCTGCTCACTGGCGCCCGGTAACACTCTCCGTAGACAGAACTTGTGGTCTGCTCCAGTAGGCCGACAACCTGGAGCCTTTCTGGCGCTAATGTCTGAGGATAAACAGGATACAGCCAAAGGCGAACTTGAGAAAGGTTTCTGGGACTCTTAGGACCCGTGGAAGTCATTCTTCACTGATTTTGTTATGGATTCATTCTGGACGCACTGCTGCTCACGGGTGCCCGGTAACACTCTCCGTAGACAAAACTTGTGGTCTGCTCCAGTAGGCCGACAACCTGGAGCTTTTCTGGCGTAAATGTCTGAGGATAAACAGGATACAGCCGACGGCGAACTTGTGGAAGGTTTCCGGGACTCTTAGGCCCCGTGGAAGTCATTCTTCACGGATTTTGTTACGGATTCATTCTGGACGCACTGCTGCTCACTGGCGCCCGGTAACACTCTCCGTAGACAGAACTTGTGGTCTGCTCCAGTAGGCCGACAACCTGGAGCTTTTCTGGCGTAAATGTCTGAGGATAAACAGGATACAGCCAAAGGCGAACTTGTGAAAGGTTTCCGGGACTCTTAGGCCCCGTGGAAGTCATTCTTCACTGATTTTGTTACGGATTCATCCTGGACGCACTGCTGCTCACTGGCGCCCGGTAACACTCTCCGTAGACAGAACTTTTGGTCTGCTCCAGTAGGCCGACAACCTGGAGCTTTTCTGGCGTAAATGTCTGAGGATAAACAGGATACAGCCAAAGGCGAACTTTTGAAAGGTTTCCGGGACTCTTAGGCCCCGTGGAAGTCATTCTTCACTGATTTTGTTGCGGATTCATTCTGGACGCACTGCTGCTCACTGGCGCCCGGTAACACTCTCCGTAGACAGAACTTGTGGTCTGCTCCAGTAGGCCGACAACCTGCAGCTTTTCTGGCGTAAATGTCTGAGGATAAACAGGATACAGCCGACGGCGAACTTGTGGAACGTTTCCGGGACTCTTAGGCCCCGTGGAAGTCATTCTTCACTCATTTTGTTACGGATTCATTCAGGACGCACTGCTGCTCACTGGCGCCCGGTAACACTCTCCGTAGACAGAACTTGTTGTCTGCTCCAGTAGGCCGACAACCTGGAGCTTTTCTGGCGTAAATGTCTGAGGATAAACAGGATACAGCCAAAGGCGAACTTGTGAAAGGTTACGGGACTTTTAGGCCCCGTGGAAGTCATTCTTCACTGATTTTGTTACGGATTCATCCTGGACGCACTGCTGCTCACTGGCGCCCGGTAACACTCTCCGTAGACAGAACTTGTCGTCTGCTCCAATAGGCCGACAACCTGGAGCTTTTCTGGCGTAAATGTCTGAGGATAAACAGGATACAGCCAAAGGCGAACTTGTGAAAGGTTTCCGGGACTCTTAGGCCCCGTGGAAGTCATTCTTCACTCATTTTGTTACGGATTCATTCTGGACGCACTGCTGCTCACTGGCGCCCAGTAACACTCTCCGTAGACAGAACTTGTCGTCTGCTCCAGTTGGCCGACAACCTGGAGCTTTTCTGGCGTAAATGTCTGAGGATAAACAGGATACAGCCAAAGGCGTACTTGAGAAAGGTTTCCGGGACTCTTAGGCCCCGTGGAAGTCATTCTTCACTCATTTTGTTACGGATTCATTCTGGACGCACTGCTGCTCACTGGCGCCCGGTAACACTCTCCGTAGACAGAACTTGTGGTCTGCTCCAGTAGGCCGACAACCTGGAGCTTTTGTGGCGTAAATGTCATAGGATAACAGGATACAGGCAAAGGCGAACTTATGAAAGGTTTCCGGGACTCTTAGGCCCCGTGGAAGTCATTCTTCACTCATTTTGTTACGGATTGATTCTGGACGCACTGCTGCTCACTGGCGCCCGGTAACACTCTCCGTAGACAGAACTTGTGGTCTGCTCCAGTAGGCCGACAACCTGGAGCCTTTCTGGCGCTAATGTCTGAGGATAAACAGGATACAGCCAAAGGCGAACTTGAGAAAGGTTTCTGGGACTCTTAGGACCCGTGGAAGTCATTCTTCACTGATTTTGTTACGGATTCATTCTGGACGCACTGCTGCTCACTGGCGCCCGGTAACACTCTCCGTAGACAGAACTTGTGGTCTGCTCCAGTAGGCCGACAACCTGGAGCTTTTCTGGCGTAAATGTCTGAGGATAAACAGGATACAGCCAAAGGCGAACTTTTGAAAGGTTACCGGGACTCTTAGGCCCCGTGGAAGTCATTCTTCACTGATTTTGTTGCGGATTCATTCTGGACGCACTGCTGTTCACTGGCGCCCGGTAACACTCTCCGTAGACAGAACTTGTGGTCTGCTCCAGTAGGCCGACAACCTGGAGCTTTTCTGGCGTAAATGTCTGAGGATAAACAGGATACAGCCGACGGCGAACTTGTGGAACGTTTCCGGGACTCTTAGGCCCCGTGGAAGTCATTCTTCACTCATTTTGTTACGGATTCATTCAGGACGCACTGCTGCTCACTGGCGCCCGGTAACACTCTCCGTAGACAGAACTTGTGGTCTGCTCCAGTAGGCCGACAACCTGGAGCTTTTCTGGCGTAAATGTCTGAGGATAAACAGGATACAGCCAAAGGCGAACTTGTGAAAGGTTACGGGACTTTTAGGCCCCGTGGAAGTCATTCTTCACTGATTTTGTTACGGATTCATCCTGGACGCACTGCTGCTCACTGGCGCCCGGTAACACTCTCCGTAGACAGAACTTGTCGTCTGCTCCAGTAGGCCGACAACCTGGAGCTTTTCTGGCGTAAATGTCTGAGGATAAACAGGATACAGCCAAAGGCGAACTTGTGAAAGGTTTCCGGGACTCTTAGGCCCCGTGGAAGTCATTCTTCACTCATTTTGTTACGGATTCATTCTGGACGCACTGCTGCTCACTGGCGCCCAGTAACACTCTCCGTAGACAGAACTTGTCGTCTGCTCCAGTTGGCCGACAACCTGGAGCTTTTCTGGCGTAAATGTCTGAGGATAAACAGGATACAGCCGATGGCGAACTTGTGGAAGGTTTCCGGGACTCTTAGGCCCCGTGGAAGTCATTCTTCACTCATTTTTTTACGGATTCATTCTGGACGCACTGCTGCTCACTGGCGCCCGGTAACACTCTCCGTAGACAGAACTTGTGGTCTGCTCCAGTAGGCCGACAACCTGGAGCTTTTCTGGCGTAAATGTCTGAGGATAAACAGGATACAGCCAAAGGCGAACTTGTGAAAGGTTTCCAGGACTCTTAGGCCCCGTGGAAGTCATTCTTCACTCATTTTGTTACAGATTCATTCTGGACGCACTGCTGCTCACTGGCACCCGGTAACACTCTCCGTACACTGAACTTGTGGTCTGCTCCAGTAGGCCGACAACCTGGAGCTTTTCTGGCGTAAATGTCTGAGGATAATCAGGATACAGCCAAAGGCGAACTTGAGAAAGGTTTCCGGGTCTCTTAGGCCCCCATGGAAGTCATTCTTCACTGATTTTATTACGGATTCATTCTGGACGCACTGCTGCTCACTGGCGCCCGGTAACACTCTCCGTAGACAGAACTTGTGGTCTGCTCCAGTAGGCCGACAACCTGGAGCTTTTCTGGCGTAAATGTCTGAGGATAAAGAGGATACAGCCAAAGGCGTACTTGAGAAAGGTTTCCGGGACTCTTAGGCCCCGTGGAAGTCATTCTTCACTCATTTTGTTACGGATTCATTCTGGACGCACTGCTGCTCACTGGCGCCCGGTAACACTCTCCGTAGACAGAACTTGTGGTCTGCTCCAGTAGGCCGACAACCTGGAGCTTTTGTGGCGTAAATGTCATAGGATAACAGGATACAGGCAAAGGCGAACTTGTGAAAGGTTGCCGGGACTCTTAGGCCCCGTGGAAGTCATTCTTCACTCATTTTGTTACGGATTGATTCTGGACGCACTGCTGCTCACTGGCGCCCGGTAACACTCTCCATAGACAGAACTTGTCGTCTGCTCCAGTAGGACGACAACCTGGAGCTTTTCTGGCGTAAATGTCTGAGGATAAACAGGATACAGCCAAAGGCGAACTTGTGAAAGGTTTCCGGGACTCATAGGCCCCGTGGAAGTCATTCTTCACTGATTTTGTTACGGATTCATTCTGGACGCACTGCTGCTCACTGGCGCCCGGTAACACTCTCCGTAGACAGAACTTGTGGTCTGCTCCAGTAGGCCGACAACCTGGAGCTTTTCTGGCGTAAATGTCTTAGGATAATAGGATACAGCCAAAGGCGAACTTGTGAAAGGTTTCCGGGACTCTTAGGCCCCGTGGAAGTCATTCTTCACTCATTTTGTTACGGATTCATTTTGGACGCACTGCTGCTCACTGGCGCCCGGTAACACTCTCCGTAGACAGAACTTGTCGTCTGCTCCAGTAGGCCGACAACGTGGAGCTTTTCTGGCGTAAATGTCTGAGGATAAACAGGATACAGCCAAAGGCGAACTTGTGAAAGGTTTCCGGGACTCTTAGGCGCCGTGGAAGTCATTCTTCACTGATTTTGTTACGGATTCATTCTGGACGCACTGCTGCTCACTGGCGCCCGGTAACACTCTCCGTAGACAGAACTTGTGGTCTGCTCCAGTAGGCCGACAACCTGGAGCTTTTCTGGTGTAAATGTCTGAGGATAAACAGGATACAGCCAAAGGCGAACTTGTGAAAGGTTGCCGGGACTCTTAGGCCCTGTGGAAGTCATTCTTCACTCATTTTGTTACGGATTCATTCTGGACGCACTGCTGCTCACTGGCACCCGGTAACACTCTCCGTACAGTGAACTTGTCATCTGCTCCAGTAGGCCGAACACCTGGAGATTTTCTGGCGTAAATGTCTGAGGATAAACAGGATACAGGAAAAGGCGAACATGAGAAAGGTTTCCGGGACTCTTAGGCCCCGTGGAAGTCATTCTTCACTCATTTTGTTACGGATTCATTCTGGACGCACTGCTGCTCACTGGCGCCCGGTAACACTCTCCATAGACAGAACTTGTGGTCTGCTCCAGTAGGCCGAAAACCTGGAGCTTTTCTGGCGTAAATGTCTGAGGATAAACAGGATACAGCCAAAGGCGAACTTGAGAAAGGTTTCCGGGACTCTTAGGCCCCGTGGATGTCATTCTTCACTGATTTTGTTACGGACTCATTCTGGACGCACTGCTGCTCACTGGCGCCCGGTAACACTCTCCGTAGACAGAACTTGTCGTCTGCTCCAGTAGGCCGACAACCTGGAGCTTTTCTGGCGTAAATGTCTGTGGATAAACAGGATACAGCCAAAGGCGAACTTGTGAAAGGTTGCCGGGGCTCTTAGGCCCCGTGGAAGTCATTCTTCACTCATTTTGTTACGGATTCATTCTGGTCGCACTGCTGCTCACTGGCGCCCGGTAACACTCTCCGTAGACAGAACTTGTGGTCTGCTCCAGTAGACCGACAACCTGGAGCTTTTCTGGCGTAAACGTCTGAGGATAAACAGGATACAGCCAAAGGCGAACTTGAGAAAGGTTTCCGGGACTCTTAGGCCCCGTGGAAGTCATTCGTCACTGATTTTGTTACGGATTCATTCTGGACGGACTGCTGCTCACTGGCGCCCGGTAACACTCTCCGTAGACAGAACTTGTGGTCTGCTCCAGTAGGCCGACAACCTGGAGCTTTTCTGGCGTAAATGTCTGAGGATAAACAGGATACAGCCAAAGGCGAACTTGTGAAAGGTTTCCGGGACTCTTAGGCCCCGTGGAAGTCATTCTTCACTGATTTTGTTACGGATTCATCCTGGACGCACTGCTGCTCACTGGCGCCCGGTAACACTCTCCGTAGACAGAACTTGTCGTCTGCTCCAGTAGGCCGACAACCTGGAGCTTTTCTGGCGTAAATGTCTGAGGATAAACAGGATACAGCCAAAGGCGAACTTTTGAAAGGTTTCCGGGACTCTTAGGCCCCGTGGAAGTCATTCTTCACTGATTTTGTTGCGGATTCATTCTGGACGCACTGCTGCTCACTGGCGCCCGGTAACACTCTCCGTAGACAGAACTTGTGGTCTGCTACAGTAGGCCGACAACCTGCAGCTTTTCTGGCGTAAATGTCTGAGGATAAACAGGATACAGCCAAAGGCGAACTTGTGAAAGGTTTCTGGGACTCTTAGGCCCCGTGGAAGTCATTCTTCACTCATTTTGTTACGGATTCATTCTGGACGCACTGCTGCTCACTGGCGCCCGGTAACACTCTCCGTACACTGAACTTGTGGTCTGCTCCAGTAGGCCGACAACCTGGAGCTTTTCTGGCGTAAATGTCTGAGGATAAACAGGATACAGCCAAAGGCGAACTTGTGAAAGGTTTCCGGGACTCTTAGGCCCCGTGGAAGTCATTCTTCACTCATTTTGTTACGGATTCATTCTGGACGCACTGCTGCTCACTGGCACCCGGTAACACTCTCCGTAGACTGAACTTGTGGTCTGCTCCAGTATGCCGACAACCTGTAGCTTTTCTGGCGTAAATGTCTGAGGATAAACAGGATACAGCCAAAGGCGAACTTGAGAAAGGTTTCCGGGACTCTTAGGCCCCGTGGAAGTCATTCGTCACTGATTTTGTTACGGATTCATTCTGGACGGACTGCTGCTCACTGGCGCCCGGTAACACTCTCCGTAGACAGAACTTGTGGTCTGCTCCAGTAGGCCGACAACCTGGAGCTTTTCTGGCGTAAATGTCTGAGGATAAACAGGATACAGCCAAAGGCGAACTTTTGAAAGGTTTCCGGGACTCTTAGGCCCCGTGGAAGTCATTCTTCACTGATTTTGTTGCGGATTCATTCTGGACGCACTGCTGCTCACTGGCGCCCGGTAACACTCTCCGTAGACAGAACTTGTGGTCTGCTACAGTAGGCCGACAACCTGCAGCTTTTCTGGCGTAAATGTCTGAGGATAAACAGGATACAGCCAAAGGCGAACTTGTGAAAGGTTTCTGGGACTCTTAGGCCCCGTGGAAGTCATTCTTCACTCATTTTGTTACGGATTCATTCTGGACGCACTGCTGCTCACTGGCGCCCGGTAACACTCTCCGTACACTGAACTTGTGGTCTGCTCCAGTAGGCCGACAACCTGGAGCTTTTCTGGCGTAAATGTCTGAGGATAAACAGGATACAGCCAAAGGCGAACTTGTGAAAGGTTTCCGGGACTCTTAGGCCCCGTGGAAGTCATTCTTCACTCATTTTGTTACGGATTCATTCTGGACGCACTGCTGCTCACTGGCACCCGGTAACACTCTCCGTAGACTGAACTTGTGGTCTGCTCCAGTATGCCGACAACCTGTAGCTTTTCTGGCGTAAATGTCTGAGGATAAACAGGATACAGCCAAAGGCGAACTTGAGAAAGGTTTCCGGGACTCTTAGGCCCCGTGGAAGTCATTCTTTACTGATTTTGTTACGGATTCATTCTGGACGCACTGCTGCTCACTGGCGCCCGGTAACACTCTCCGTAAACAGAACTTGTCATCTGCTCCAGTAGGCCGACAACGTGGAGCTTTTCTGGCGTAAATTTCTGAGGATTAACAGAATACAGCCGACGGCGAACTTGAGGAAGGTTTCCGGGACTCTTAGGCCCCGTGGAAGTCATTCTTCACTCATTTTGTTACGGATTCATTCTGGACGCACTGCTGCTCACTGGCGCCCGGTAACACTCTCCGTAGACAGAACTTGTGGTCTGCTCCAGTAGGCCGACAACCTGGAAATTTTCTGGCGTAAATGTCTGAGGATAAACAGGATACAGACAAAGGCGAACTTGTGAAAGGTTTCCGGGACTCTTAGGCCCCGTGGAAGTCATTCTTCACTCATTTTGTTACGGATTCATTCTGGACGCACTGCTGCTCACTGGCGCCCGGTAACACTCTCCGTAGACAGAACTTGTGGTCTGCTCCAGTAGGCCGACAACCTGGAGCTTTTCTGGCGTAAATGTCTGAGGATAAACAGGATACAGCCAAAGGCGAACTTGTGAAAGGTTACGGGACTTTTAGGCCCCGTGGAAGTCATTCTTCACTGATTTTGTTACGGATTCATCCTGGACGCACTGCTGCTCACTGGCGCCCGGTAACACTCTCCGTAGACAGAACTTGTCGTCTGCTCCAGTAGGCCGACAACCTGGAGCTTTTCTGGCGTAAATGTCTGAGGATAAACAGGATACAGCCAAAGGCGAACTTGTGAAAGGTTTCCGGGACTCTTAGGCCCCGTGGAAGTCATTCTTCACTGATTTTGTTACGGATTCATTCTGGACGCACTGCTGCTCACTGGCACCCAGTAACACTCTCCGTAGACAGAACTTGTCGTCTGCTCCAGTTGGCCGACAACCTGGAGCTTTTCTGGCGTAAATGTCTGAGGATAAACAGGATACAGCCGATGGCGAACTTGTGGAAGGTTTCCGGGACTCTTAGGCCCCGTGGAAGTCATTCTTCACTCATTTTGTTACGGATTCATTCTGGACGCATTGCTGCTCACTGGCGCCCGGTAACACTCTCCGTAGACAGAACTTGTGGTCTGCTCCAGTAGGCCGACAACCTGGAGCTTTTCTGGCGTAAATGTCTGAGGATAAACAGGATACAGCCAAAGGCGAACTTGTGAAAGGTTTCCGGGACTCTTAGGCCCCGTGGAAGTCAATCTTCACTCATTTTCTACAGATTCATTCTGGACGCACTGCTGCTCACTGGCACCCGGTAACACTCTCCGTACACTGAACTTGTGGTCTGCTCCAGTAGGCCGACAACCTGGAGCTTTTCTGGCGTAAATGTCTGAGGATAATCAGGATACAGCCAAAGGCGAACTTGAGAAAGGTTTCCGGGACTCTTAGGCCCCCATGGAAGTCATTCTTCACTGATTTTATTACGGATTCATTCTGGACGCACTGCTGCTCACTGGCGCCCGGTAACACTCTCCGTAGACAGAACTTGTGGTCTGCTCCAGTAGGCCGACAACCTGGAGCTTTTCTAGCGTAAATGTCTGAGGATAAACAGGATACAGCCAAAGGCGTACTTGAGAAAGGTTTCCGGGACTCTTAGGCCCCGTGGAAGTCATTCTTCACTCATTTTGTTACGGATTCATTCTGGACGCACTGCTGCTCACTGGCGCCCGGTAACACTCTCCGTAGACAGAACTTGTGGTCTGCTCCAGTAGGCCGACAACCTGGAGCTTTTGTGGCGTAAATGTCTTAGGATAACAGGATACAGGCAAAGGCGAACTTGTGAAAGGTTTCCGGGACTCTTAGGCCCTGTGGAAGTCATTCTTCACTCATTTTGTTACGGATTGATTCTGGACGCACTGCTGCCCACTGGCGCCCAGTAACACTCTCCGTAGACAGAACTTGTGGTCTGCTCCAGTAGGCCGACTACCTGGAGCTTTTCTGGTGTAAATGTCTGAAGATAAACAGGATACAGCCAAAGGCGAACTTGTGAAAGGTTGTCGGGACTCTTAGGCCCTGTGGAAGTCATTCTTCACTCATTTTGTTACGGATTCATTCTGGACGCACTGCTGCTCACTGGCACCCGGTAACACTCTCCGTACACTGAACTTGTCGTCTGCTCCAGTAGGCCGAACACCTGGAGCTTTTCTGGCGTAAATGTCTGAGGATAAACAGGATACAGCCAAGGCGAACTTGAGAAAGGTTTCCGGGACTCTTAGGCCCCGTGGAAGTCATTCTTCACTCATTTTGTTACGGAATCATTCTGGACGCACTGCTGCTCACTGGTGCCCGGTAACACTCTCCGTAGACTGAACTTGTGGTCTGCTCCAGTAGGCTGACAACCTGAAGCTTTTCTGGTGTAAATGTCTGTGTATAAACAGGATACAGCCTAAGGCGAACTTGTGAAAGGTTGCCGGGCCTCTTAGGCCCCGTGGAAGTCATTCTTCACTGATTTTGTTACGGATTCATTCTGGACGAACTGCTGCTCACTGGCGCCCGGTAACACTCTCCATAGACTGAACTTGTGGTCTGCTCCAGTAGGCCGATAACCTGGAGCTTTTCTGGCATAAATGGCTGAGGATAAACAGGATACAGCCGACGGCGAACTTGTGGAAGTTTTCCGGGACTCTTAGGCCCCGTGGAAGTCATTCTTCACTCATTTTGTTACGGATTCATTCTGGACGCACTGCTGCTCACTGGCGCCCGGTAACACTCTCCGTAGACAGAACTTGTGGTCTGCTCCAGTAGGCCGACAACCTGGAGCTTTTCTGGCGTAAATGTCTGAGGATAAACAGGATACAGCCAAAGGCGAACTTGTGAAAGGTTTCCGGGACTCTTAGGCCCCGTGGAAGTCATTCTTCACTGATTTTGTTACGGATTCATCCTGGACGCACTGCTGCTCACTGGCGCCCGGTAACACTCTCCGTAGACAGAACTTGTGGTCTGCTCCAGTAGGCCGACAACCTGGAGCTTTTCTGGTGTAAATGTCTGAGGATAAACAGGATACAGCCAAAGGCGAACTTGTGAAAGGTTGCCGGGACTCTTAGGCCCTGTGGAAGTCATTCTTCACTCATTTTGTTACGGATTCATTCTGGACGCACTGCTGCTCACTGGCACCCGGTAACACTCTCCGTACAGTGAACTTGTCATCTGCTCCAGTAGGCCGAACACCTGGAGATTTTCTGGCGTAAATGTCTGAGGATAAACAGGATACAGG
The DNA here is from genome assembly GCF_023897955.1 of Schistocerca gregaria. Classification (NCBI taxonomy): domain Eukaryota; kingdom Metazoa; phylum Arthropoda; class Insecta; order Orthoptera; family Acrididae; genus Schistocerca; species Schistocerca gregaria. The sequence goes on from NC_064924.1 coordinate 45,966,416, forward strand.
AAAAGGCGAACATGAGAAAGGTTTCCGGGACTCTTAGGCCCCGTGGAAGTCATTCTTCACTCATTTTGTTACGGATTCATTCTGGACGCACTGCTGCTCACTGGCGCCCGGTAACACTCTCCATAGACAGAACTTGTGGTCTGCTCCAGTAGGCCGAAAACCTGGAGCTTTTCTGGCGTAAATGTCTGAGGATAAACAGGATACAGCCAAAGGCGAACTTGAGAAAGGTTTCCGGGACTCTTAGGCCCCGTGGATGTCATTCTTCACTGATTTTGTTACGGACTCATTCTGGACGCACTGCTGCTCACTGGCGCCCGGTAACACTCTCCGTAGACAGAACTTGTCGTCTGCTCCAGTAGGCCGACAACCTGGAGCTTTTCTGGCGTAAATGTCTGTGGATAAACAGGATACAGCCAAAGGCGAACTTGTGAAAGGTTGCCGGGGCTCTTAGGCCCCGTGGAAGTCATTCTTCACTCATTTTGTTACGGATTCATTCTGGTCGCACTGCTGCTCACTGGCGCCCGGTAACACTCTCCGTAGACAGAACTTGTGGTCTGCTCCAGTAGACCGACAACCTGGAGCTTTTCTGGCGTAAACGTCTGAGGATAAACAGGATACAGCCAAAGGCGAACTTGAGAAAGGTTTCCGGGACTCTTAGGCCCCGTGGAAGTCATTCGTCACTGATTTTGTTACGGATTCATTCTGGACGGACTGCTGCTCACTGGCGCCCGGTAACACTCTCCGTAGACAGAACTTGTGGTCTGCTCCAGTAGGCCGACAACCTGGAGCTTTTCTGGCGTAAATGTCTGAGGATAAACAGGATACAGCCAAAGGCGAACTTGTGAAAGGTTTCCGGGACTCTTAGGCCCCGTGGAAGTCATTCTTCACTGATTTTGTTACGGATTCATCCTGGACGCACTGCTGCTCACTGGCGCCCGGTAACACTCTCCGTAGACAGAACTTGTCGTCTGCTCCAGTAGGCCGACAACCTGGAGCTTTTCTGGCGTAAATGTCTGAGGATAAACAGGATACAGCCAAAGGCGAACTTTTGAAAGGTTTCCGGGACTCTTAGGCCCCGTGGAAGTCATTCTTCACTGATTTTGTTGCGGATTCATTCTGGACGCACTGCTGCTCACTGGCGCCCGGTAACACTCTCCGTAGACAGAACTTGTGGTCTGCTACAGTAGGCCGACAACCTGCAGCTTTTCTGGCGTAAATGTCTGAGGATAAACAGGATACAGCCAAAGGCGAACTTGTGAAAGGTTTCTGGGACTCTTAGGCCCCGTGGAAGTCATTCTTCACTCATTTTGTTACGGATTCATTCTGGACGCACTGCTGCTCACTGTCGCCCGGTAACACTCTCCGTACACTGAACTTGTGGTCTGCTCCAGTAGGCCGACAACCTGGAGCTTTTCTGGCGTAAATGTCTGAGGATAAACAGGATACAGCCAAAGGCGAACTTGTGAAAGGTTTCCGGGACTCTTAGGCCCCGTGGAAGTCATTCTTCACTCATTTTGTTACGGATTCATTCTGGACGCACTGCTGCTCACTGGCACCCGGTAACACTCTCCGTAGACTGAACTTGTGGTCTGCTCCAGTATGCCGACAACCTGTAGCTTTTCTGGCGTAAATGTCTGAGGATAAACAGGATACAGCCAAAGGCGAACTTGAGAAAGGTTTCCGGGACTCTTAGGCCCCGTGGAAGTCATTCTTTACTGATTTTGTTACGGATTCATTCTGGACGCACTGCTGCTCACTGGCGCCCGGTAACACTCTCCGTAAACAGAACTTGTCATCTGCTCCAGTAGGCCGACAACGTGGAGCTTTTCTGGCGTAAATTTCTGAGGATTAACAGAATACAGCCGACGGCGAACTTGAGGAAGGTTTCCGGGACTCTTAGGCCCCGTGGAAGTCATTCTTCACTCATTTTGTTACGGATTCATTCTGGACGCACTGCTGCTCACTGGCGCCCGGTAACACTCTCCGTAGACAGAACTTGTGGTCTGCTCCAGTAGGCCGACAACCTGGAGATTTTCTGGCGTAAATGTCTGAGGATAAACAGGATACAGCCAAAGGCGAACTTGTGAAAGGTTTCCGGGACTCTTAGGCCCCGTGGAAGTCATTCTTCACTCATTTTGTTACGGATTCATTCTGGACGCACTGCTGCTCACTGGCGCCCGGTAACACTCTCCGTAGACAGAACTTGTGGTCTGCTCCAGTAGGCCGACAACCTGGAGCTTTTCTGGCGTAAATGTCTGAGGATAAACAGGATACAGCCAAAGGCGAACTTGTGAAAGGTTACGGGACTTTTAGGCCCCGTGGAAGTCATTCTTCACTGATTTTGTTACGGATTCATCCTGGACGCACTGCTGCTCACTGGCGCCCGGTAACACTCTCCGTAGACAGAACTTGTCGTCTGCTCCAGTAGGCCGACAACCTGGAGCTTTTCTGGCGTAAATGTCTGAGGATAAACAGGATACAGCCAAAGGCGAACTTGTGAAAGGTTTCCGGGACTCTTAGGCCCCGTGGAAGTCATTCTTCACTGATTTTGTTACGGATTCATTCTGGACGCACTGCTGCTCACTGGCACCCAGTAACACTCTCCGTAGACAGAACTTGTCGTCTGCTCCAGTTGGCCGACAACCTGGAGCTTTTCTGGCGTAAATGTCTGAGGATAAACAGGATACAGCCGATGGCGAACTTGTGGAAGGTTTCCGGGACTCTTAGGCCCCGTGGAAGTCATTCTTCACTCATTTTGTTACGGATTCATTCTGGACGCATTGCTGCTCACTGGCGCCCGGTAACACTCTCCGTAGACAGAACTTGTGGTCTGCTCCAGTAGGCCGACAACCTGGAGATTTTCTGGCGTAAATGTCTGAGGATAAACAGGATACAGCCAAAGGCGAACTTGTGAAAGGTTTCCGGGACTCTTAGGCCCCGTGGAAGTCAATCTTCACTCATTTTCTACAGATTCATTCTGGACGCACTGCTGCTCACTGGCACCCGGTAACACTCTCCGTACACTGAACTTGTGGTCTGCTCCAGTAGGCCGACAACCTGGAGCTTTTCTGGCGTAAATGTCTGAGGATAATCAGGATACAGTCAAAGGCGAACTTGAGAAAGGTTTCCGGGACTCTTAGGCCCCCATGGAAGTCATTCTTCACTGATTTTATTACGGATTCATTCTGGACGCACTGCTGCTCACTGGCGCCCGGTAACACTCTCCGTAGACAGAACTTGTCGTCTGCTCCAGTAGGCCGACAACCTGGAGCTTTTCTAGCGTAAATGTCTGAGGATAAACAGGATACAGCCAAAGGCGTACTTGAGAAAGGTTTCCGGGACTCTTAGGCCCCGTGGAAGTCATTCTTCACTCATTTTGTTACGGATTCATTCTGGACGCACTGCTGCTCACTGGCGCCCGGTAACACTCTCCGTAGACAGAACTTGTGGTCTGCTCCAGTAGGCCGACAACCTGGAGCTTTTGTGGCGTAAATGTCTTAGGATAACAGGATACAGGCAAAGGCGAACTTGTGAAAGGTTTCCGGGACTCTTAGGCCCCGTGGAAGTCATTCTTCACTCATTTTGTTACGGATTGATTCTGGACGCACTGCTGCTCACTGGCGCCCGGTAACACTCTCCGTAGACAGAACTTGTGGTCTGCTCCAGTAGGCCGACTACCTGGAGCTTTTCTGGTGTAAATGTCTGAAGATAAACAGGATACAGCCAAAGGCGAACTTGTGAAAGGTTGTCGGGACTCTTAGGCCCTGTGGAAGTCATTCTTCACTCATTTTGTTACGGATTCATTCTGGACAAACTGCTGCTCACTGGCACCCGGTAACACTCTCCGTACACTGAACTTGTCGTCTGCTCCAGTAGGCCGAACACCTGGAGCTTTTCTGGCGTAAATGTCTGAGGATAAACAGGATACAGCCAAGGCGAACTTGAGAAAGGTTTCCGGGACTCTTAGGCCCCGTGGAAGTCATTCTTCACTCATTTTGTTACGGAATCATTCTGGACGCACTGCTGCTCACTGGTGCCCGGTAACACTCTCCGTAGACTGAACTTGTGGTCTGCTCCAGTAGGCTGACAACCTGAAGCTTTTCTGGTGTAAATGTCTGTGTATAAACAGGATACAGCCTAAGGCGAACTTGTGAAAGGTTGCCGGGCCTCTTAGGCCCCGTGGAAGTCATTCTTCACTGATTTTGTTACGGATTCATTCTGGACGAACTGCTGCTCACTGGCGCCCGGTAACACTCTCCATAGACTGAACTTTTGGTCTGCTCCAGTAGGCCGATAACCTGGAGCTTTTCTGGCATAAATGGCTGAGGATAAACAGGATACAGCCGACGGCGAACTTGTGGAAGTTTTCCGGGACTCTTAGGCCCCGTGGAAGTCATTCTTCACTCATTTTGTTACGGATTCATTCTGGACGCACTGCTGCTCACTGGCGCCCGGTAACACTCTCCGTAGACAGAACTTGTGGTCTGCTCCAGTAGGCCGACAACCTGGAGCTTTTCTGGCGTAAATGTCTGAGGATAAACAGGATACAGCCAAAGGCGAACTTGTGAAAGGTTTCCGGGACTCTTAGGCCCCGTGGAAGTCATTCTTCACTGATTTTGTTACGGATTCATTCTGGACGCACTGCTGCTCACTGGCGCCCGGTAACACTCTCCGTAGACAGAACTTGTCGTCTGCTCCAGTAGGCCGACAACCTGGAGCTTTTCTGGCGTAAATGTCTGAGGATAAACAGGATACAGCCAAAGGCGAACTTGAGAAAGGTTTCCGGGACTCTTAGGCCCCGTGGAAGTCATTCTTCACTGATTTTGTTACGGATTCATTCTGGACGCACTGCTGTTCACTGGCGCCCGGTAACACTCTCAGTAGACAGAACTTGTGGTCTGCTCCAGTAGGCCGACAACCTGGAGCTTTTCTGGTGTAAATGTATGAGGATAAACAGGATACACCCAAAGGCGAACTTGTGAAAGGTTGCCGGGACTCTTAGGCCGCGTGGAAGTCATTCTTCACTCATTTTGTTACGGATTCATTCTGGACGCACTGATGGTCACTGGCACCCGGTAACACTCTCCGTACACTGAACTTGTCGTCTGCTCCAGTAGGCCGACAACCTGGAGCTTTTCTGGCGTAAATGTCTGAGGATAAACAGGATACAGCCAAAGGCGAACTTGAGAAAGGTTTCCGGGACTCTTAGGCCCCGTGGAAGTCATTCTTCACTGATCTTGTTACGGATTCATTCTGGACGCACTGCTGCTCACTGGCGCCCGGTAACACTCTCCGTAGACAGAACTTGTGGTCTGCTCCAGTAGGCCGACAACCTGGAGCTTTTCTGGCGTAAATGTCTGAGGATAAACAGGATACAGCCAAAGGCGAACTTGAGAAAGGTTTCCGGGACTCTTAGGACCCGTGGAAGTCATTCTTCACTGATTTGGTTACGGATTCATTCTGGACGCACTGCTGCTCACTGGTGCCCGGTAACACTCTCCGTAGACTGAACTTGTGGTCTGCTCCAGTAGGCCGACAACCTGGAGCTTTTCTGGCGTAAATGTGTTAGGATAAAAGGATACAGCCAAAGGCGAACTTGTGAAAGGTTTCCGGAACTCTTAGGCCCCGTGGAAGTCATTCTTCACTCATTTTGTTACGGATTCATTCTGGACGCACTGCTGCTCACTGGCGCCCGGTAACACTCTCCGTAGATTGAACTTGTGGTCTGCTCCAGTAGGCCGACAACCTGGAGCTTTTCTGGCGTAAATGTCTGAGGATAAACAGGATACAGCCAAAGGCGAACTTGTGAAAGGTTTCCGGGACTCTTAGGCCCCGCGGAAGTCATTCTTCACTGATTTTGTTACGGATTCATTCTGAACGCACTGCTGCTCACTGGCACCCGGTAACACTCTCCGTACACTGAACTTGTCGTCTGCTCCAGTAGGCCGACAACCTGGAGCTTTTCTGGCGTAAATGTCTGAGGATAAACAGGATACAGCCAAAGGCGAACTTGTGAAAGGTTTCCGGGACTCTTAGGCCCCGTGGAAGTCATTCTTCACTCATTTTGTTACGGATTCATTCTGGACGCACTGCTGCTCACTGGCGCCCGGTAACACTCTCCGTAGACAGAACTTGTGGTCTGCTACAGTAGGCCGACAACGTGGAGCTTTTCTGGCGTAAATGTCTGAGGATAAACAGGATACAGCCAAAGGCGAACTTGAGAAAGGTTTCCGGGACTCTTAGGCCCCGTGGAAGTCATTCTTCACTGATTTTGTTACGGATTCATTCTGGACGCACTGCTGCACACTGGCGCCCGGTAACACTCTCCGTAAACAGAACTTGTCGTCTGCTCCAGTAGGCCGACAACCTGGAGCTTTTCTGGCGTAAATGTCTGAGGATAAACAGAATACAGCCGACGGCGAACTTGTGGAAGGTTTCCGGGACTCTTAGGGCCCGTGGAAGTCATTCTTCACTCATTTTGTTACGGATTCATTCTGGACGCACTGCTGCTCACTGGCGCCCGGTAACACTCTCCGTAGACTGAACTTGTGGTCTGCTCCAGTAGGCCGACAACCTGGAGCTTTTCTGGCGTAAATGTCTTAGGAAAACAGGATACAGCCAAAGGCGAACTTGTGAAAGGTTTCCGGGACTCTTAGGCCCCGTGGAAGTCATTCTTCACTCATTTTGTTACGGATTCATTCTGGACGCACTGCTGCTCACTGGCGCCCGGTAACACTCTCCGTAGACAGAACTTGTGGTCTGCTCCAGTAGGCCGACAACCTGGAGCTTTTCTGGCGTAAATGTCTGAGGATAAACAGGATACAGCCTTCGGCGAACTTGTGGAAGGTTTCCGGGACTCTTAGGCCCCGTGGAAGTCATTCTTCACTCATTTTGTTACGGATTCATTCTGGAAGCACTGCTGCTCACTGGCGCCCGGTAACACTCTCCGTAGGCAGAACTTGTGGTCTGCTCCAGTAGGCCGACAACCTGCAGCTTTTCTGGCGTAAATGTCTGAGGATGAACAGGATACAGCCAAAGGTGAACTTGTGATTGGTTTCCGGGACCCTTAGGCCCCGTGGAAGTCATTCTTCACTCATTTTGTTACGGATTCATTCTGGACGCACTGCTGCTCACTGGCACCCGGTAACACTCTCCGTACACTGAACTTGTCGTCTGCTCCAGTAGGCCGACAATCTGGAGCTTTTCTGGCGTAAATGTTTTAGGATAACAGGATACAGCCGACGGCGAACTTGTGGAAGGTTTCCGGGACTCTTAGGCCCCGTGGAAGTCATTCTTCACTCATTTTGTTACGGATTCATTCTGGACGCACTGCTGGTCACTGGTGCCCGGTAACACTCTCCGTAGGCAGAACTTGTGGTCTGCTCCAGTAGGCCGACAACCTGGAGCTTTTCTGGCGTAAATGTCTGAGGATAAACAGGATACAGCCAAAGGCGAACTTGTGAAAGGTTTCCGGGACTCTTAGGCCCCGTGGAAGTCATTCTTCACTGATTTTGTTACGGATTCATTCTGGACGCACTGCTGCTCACTGGCGCCCGGTACCAGTCTCCGTAAACAGAACTTGTCGTCTGCTCCAGTAGGCCGACAACCTGGAGCTTTTCTGGCGTAAATGTCTGAGGATAAACAGAATACAGCCGACGGCGAACTTGTGGAAGGTTTCCGGGACTCTTAGGCCCCGTGGAAGTCATTCTTCACTCATTTTGTTACGGATTCATTCTGGACGCACTGCTGCTCACTGGCGCCCGGTAACACTCTCCGTAGACAGAACTTGTGGTCTGCTCCAGTAGGCTGACAACCTGGAGCTTTTCTGGCGTAAATGTCTTAGCATAACATGATACAGCCAAAGGCGAACTTGTGAAAGGTTTCCGGGACTCTTAATCCCCGTGGAAGTCATTCTTCACTGATTTTGTTACGGATTCATTCTGGACGAAATGCTGCTCACTGGCGCCCGGTAACACTCTCCGTAGACAGAAGTTGTGGTCTGCTCCAGTAGGCCGACAACCTGGCGCTTTTCTGGCGTAAATGTCTTAGGATAACAGGATACAGCCAAAGGCGAAGTTGTGAAAGGTTTCCGGGACTCTTAGGCCCCGTGGAAGTCATTCTTCACTCATTTTGTTACGGATTCATTCTGGATGCACTGCTGCTCACTGGCGCCCGGTAACACTCTCCGTAGACAGAACTTGTGGTCTGCTCCAGTAGGCCGACAACCTGGAGCTTTTCTGGCGTAAATGTCTTAGGATAAACAGGATACAGCCAAAGGCGAACTTGTGGAAGGTTTCCGGGACTCTTAGGCCGTGTGGAAGTCATTCTTCACTCATTTTGTTACGGATTCATTCTGGACGCACTGCTGCTCACTGGCACCCGGTAACACTCTCCGTACACTGAACTTGTCGTCTGCTCCAGTAGGCCGACAACCTGGAGCTTTTCTGGCGTAAATGTCTGAGGATAAACAGGATACAGCCAACGGCGAACTTGAGAAAGGTTTTTGGGACTCTTAGGCCCCGTGGAAGTCATTCTTCACTGATTTTGTTACGGATTCATTCTGGACGCACTGCTGCTCACTGGCACCCGGTAACACTCTCCGTACACTGAACTTGTCGTCTGCTCCAGTAGGCCGACAATCTGGAGCTTTTCTGGCGTAAATGTTTTAGGATAACAGGATACAGCCGACGGCGAACTTGTGGAAGGTTTCCGGGACTCTTAGGCCCCGTGGAAGTCATTCTTCACTCATTTTGTTACGGATTCATTCTGGACGCACTGCTGGTCACTGGTGCCCGGTAACACTCTCCGTAGGCAGAACTTGTGGTCTGCTCCAGTAGGCCGACAACCTGGAGCTTTTCTGGCGTAAATGTCTGAGGATAAACAGGATACAGCCAAAGGCGAACTTGTGAAAGGTTTCCGGGACTCTTAGGCCCCGTGGAAGTCATTCTTCACTGATTTTGTTACGGATTCATTCTGGACGCACTGCTGCTCACTGGCGCCCGGTACCAGTCTCCGTAAACAGAACTTGTCGTCTGCTCCAGTAGGCCGACAACCTGGAGCTTTTCTGGCGTAAATGTCTGAGGATAAACAGAATACAGCCGACGGCGAACTTGTGGAAGGTTTCCGGGACTCTTAGGCCCCGTGGAAGTCATTCTTCACTCATTTTGTTACGGATTCATTCTGGACGCACTGCTGCTCACTGGCGCCCGGTAACACTCTCCGTAGACAGAACTTGTGGTCTGCTCCAGTAGGCTGACAACCTGGAGCTTTTCTGGCGTAAATGTCTTAGCATAACATGATACAGCCAAAGGCGAACTTGTGAAAGGTTTCCGGGACTCTTAATCCCCGTGGAAGTCATTCTTCACTGATTTTGTTACGGATTCATTCTGGACGAAATGCTGCTCACTGGCGCCCGGTAACACTCTCCGTAGACAGAAGTTGTGGTCTGCTCCAGTAGGCCGACAACCTGGCGCTTTTCTGGCGTAAATGTCTTAGGATAACAGGATACAGCCAAAGGCGAAGTTGTGAAAGGTTTCCGGGACTCTTAGGCCCCGTGGAAGTCATTCTTCACTCATTTTGTTACGGATTCATTCTGGATGCACTGCTGCTCACTGGCGCCCGGTAACACTCTCCGTAGACAGAACTTGTGGTCTGCTCCAGTAGGCCGACAACCTGGAGCTTTTCTGGCGTAAATGTCTTAGGATAAACAGGATACAGCCAAAGGCGAACTTGTGGAAGGTTTCCGGGACTCTTAGGCCGTGTGGAAGTCATTCTTCACTCATTTTGTTACGGATTCATTCTGGACGCACTGCTGCTCACTGGCACCCGGTAACACTCTCCGTACACTGAACTTGTCGTCTGCTCCAGTAGGCCGACAACCTGGAGCTTTTCTGGCGTAAATGTCTGAGGATAAACAGGATACAGCCAACGGCGAACTTGAGAAAGGTTTTTGGGACTCTTAGGCCCCGTGGAAGTCATTCTTCACTGATTTTGTTACGGATTCATTCTGGACGCACTGCTGCTCACTGGCGCCCGGTAACACTCTCCGTAGGCAGAACTTGTGGTCTGCTCCAGTAGGCCGACAACGTGGAGCTTCTCTGGCGTAAATGTCTGAGGATAAACAGGATACAGCCAAAGGCGAACTTGAGAAAGGTTTCCGTGACTCTTAGGCCCCGTGGAAGTCATTCTTCACTGATTTTGTTACGGATTCATTCTGGACGCACTGCTGCACACTGGCGCCCGGTAACACTCTCCGTAAACAGAACTTGTCGTCTGCTCCAGTAGGCCGACAACCTGGAGCTTTTCTGGCGTAAATGTCTGAGGATAAACAGAATACAGCCGACGGCGAACTTGTGGAAGGTTTCCGGGACTCTTAGGCCCCGTGGAAGTCATTCTTCACTCATTTTGTTACGGATTCATTCTGGACGCACTGCTGCTCACTGACGCCTGGTAACACTCTCCGTAGACAGAACTTGTGGTCTGCTCCAGTAGGCTGACAACCTGGAGCTTTTCTGGCGTAAATGTCTTAGGATAACATGATACAGCCAACGGCGAACTTGTGAAAGTTTTCCGGGACTCTTAGGGCCCGTGGAAGTCATTCTTCACTCATTTTGTTACGGATTCATTCTGGACGCACTGCTGCTCACTGGCGCCCGGTAACACTCTCCGTAGACTGAACTTGTGGTCTGCTCCAGTAGGCCGACAACCTGGAGCTTTTCTGGCGTAAATGTCTTAGGAAAACAGGATACAGCCAAAGGCGAACTTGTGAAAGGTTTCCGGGACTCTTAGGCCCCGTGGAAGTCATTCTTCACTCATTTTGTTACGGATTCATTCTGGACGCACTGCTGCTCACTGGCGCCCGGTAACACTCTCCGTAGACAGAACTTGTCGTCTGCTCCAGTAGGCCGACAACCTGGAGCTTTTCTGGCGTAAATGTCTGAGGATAAACAGGATACAGCCTTCGGCGAACTTGTGGAAGGTTTCCGGGACTCTTAGGCCCCGTGGAAGTCATTCTTCACTCATTTTGTTACGGATTCATTCTGGAAGCACTGCTGCTCACTGGCGCCCGGTAACACTCTCCGTAGGCAGAACTTGTGGTCTGCTCCAGTAGGCCGACAACCTGGAGCTTTTCTGGCGTAAATGTCTGAGGATGAACAGGATACAGCCAAAGGTGAACTTGTGATTGGTTTCCGGGACCCTTAGGCCCCGTGGAAGTCATTCTTCACTCATTTTGTTACGGATTCATTCTGGACGCACTGCTGCTCACTGGCACCCGGTAACACTCTCCGTACACTGAACTTGTCGTCTGCTCCAGTAGGCCGACAATCTGGAGCTTTTCTGGCGTAAATGTTTTAGGATAACAGGATACAGCCGACGGCGAACTTGTGGAAGGTTTCCGGGACTCTTAGGCCCCCATGGAAGTCATTCTTCACTCATTTTGTTACGGATTCATTCTGGACGCACTGCTGGTCACTGGTGCCCGGTAACACTCTCCGTAGGCAGAACTTGTGGTCTGCTCCAGTAGGCCGACAACCTGGAGCTTTTCTGGCGTAAATGTCTGAGGATAAACAGGATACAGCCAAAGGCGAACTTGTGAAAGGTTTCCGGGACTCTTAGGCCCCGTGGAAGTCATTCTTCACTGATTTTGTTACGGATTTATTCTGGACGCACTACTGCTCACTGGCGCCCGGTAACAGTCTCCGTAAACAGAACTTGTCGTCTGCTCCAGTAGGCCGACAACCTGGAGCTTTTCTGGCGTAAATGTCTGAGGATAAACAGAATACAGCCGACGGCGAACTTGTGGAAGTTTTCCGGGACTCTTAGGCCCCGTGGAAGTCATTCTTCACTCATTTTGTTACGGATTCATTCTGGACGCACTGCTGCTCACTGGCGCCCGGTAACACTCTCCGTAGACAGAACTTGTGGTCTGCTCCAGTAGGCTGACAACCTGGAGCTTTTCTGGCGTAAATGTCTTAGGATAACATGATACAGCCAAAGGCGAACTTGTGAAAGGTTTCCGGGACTCTTAATCCCCGTGGAAGTCATTCTTCACTGATTTTGTTACGGATTCATTCTGGACGCAATGCTGCTCACTGGCGCCCGGTAACACTCTCCGTAGACTGAACTTGTGGTCTGCTCCAGTAGGCCGACAACCTGGAGCTTTTCTGGCGTAAATGTCTGAGGATAAACAGGATACAGCCAAAGGCGAACTTGAGAAAGGTTTCCGGGACTCTTAGGCCCCGTGGAAGTCATTCTTCACTGATTTTGTTACGGATTCATTCTGGACGCACTGCTGCTCACTGGTGCCCGGTAACACTCTCCGTAGACTGAACTTGTGGTCTGCTCCAGTAGGCCGACAACCTGGAGCTTTTCTGGCGTAAATGTGTTAGGATAAAAGGATACAGCCAAAGGCGAACTTGTGAAAGGTTTCCGGAACTCTTAGGCCCCGTGGAAGTAATTCTTCACTCATTTTGTTACGGATTCATTCTGGACGCACTGCTGGTCACTGGTGCCCGGTAACACTCTCCGTAGGCAGAACTTGTGGTCTGCTCCAGTAGGCCGACAACCTGGAGCTTTTCTGGCGTAAATGTCTGAGGATAAACAGGATACAGCCAAAGGCGAACTTGTGAAAGGTTTCCGGGACTCTTAGGCCCCGTGGAAGTCATTCTTCACTGATTTTGTTACGGATTTATTCTGGACGCACTGCTGCTCACTGGCGCCCGGTAACAGTCTCCGTAAACAGAACTTGTCGTCTGCTCCAGTAGGCCGACAACCTGGAGCTTTTCTGGCGTAAATGTCTGAGGATAAACAGAATGCAGCCGACGGCGAACTTGTGGAAGGTTTCCGGGACTCTTAGGCCCCGTGGAAGTCATTCTTCACTCATTTTGTTACGGATTCATTCTGGACGCACTGCTGCTCACTGGCGCCCGGTAACACTCTCCGTAGACAGAACTTGTGGTCTGCTCCAGTAGGCTGACAACCTGGAGCTTTTCTGGCGTAAATGTCTTAGGATAACATGATACAGCCAAAGGCGAACTTGTGAAAGGTTTCCGGGACTCTTAATCCCCGTGGAAGTCATTCTTCACTGATTTTGTTACGGATTTATTCTGGACGCAATGCTGCTCACTGGCGCCCGGTAACACTCTCCGTAGACTGAACTTGTGGTCTGCTCCAGTAGGCCGACAACCTGGAGCTTTTCTGGCGTAAATGTCTGAGGATAAACAGGATACAGCCAAAGGCGAACTTGAGAAAGGTTTCCGGGACTCTTAGGCCCCGTGGAAGTCATTCTTCACTGATTTTGTTACGGATTCATTCTGGACGCACTGCTGCTCACTGGCGCCCGGTAACACTCTCCGTAGACAGAACTTGTGGTCTGCTCCAGTAGGCCGACAACCTGGAGCTTTTCTGGCGTAAATGTCTGAGGATAAACAGGATACAGCCAAAGGCGAACTTGAGAAAGGTTTCCGGGACTCTTAGGACCCGTGGAAGTCATTCTTCACTGATTTGGTTACGGATTCATTCTGGACGCACTGCTGCTCACTGGTGCCCGGTAACACTCTCCGTAGACTGAACTTGTGGTCTGCTCCAGTAGGCCGACAACCTGGAGCTTTTCTGGCGTAAATGTGTTAGGATAAAAGGATACAGCCAAAGGCGAACTTGTGAAAGGTTTCCGGAACTCTTAGGCCCCGTGGAAGTCATTCTTCACTGATTTTGTTACGGATTCATTCTGGACGCACTGCTGCTCACTGGCGCCCGGTAACACTCTCCGTAGATTGAACTTGTGGTCTGCTCCAGTAGGCCGACAACCTGGAGCTTTTCTGGCGTAAATGTCTGAGGATAAACAGGATACAGCCAAAGGCGAACTTGTGAAAGGTTTCCGGGACTCTTAGGCCCCGTGGAAGTCATTCTTCACTGATTTTGTTACGGATTCATTCTGGACACACTGCTGCTCACTGGCGCCCGGTAACACTCTCCGTAGACAGAACGTGTGGTCTGCTACAGTAGGCCGACAACGTGGAGCTTTTCTGGCGTAAATGTCTGAGGATAAACAGGATACAGCCAAAGGCGAACTTGAGAAAGGTTTCCGGGACTCTTAGGCCCCGTGGAAGTCATTCTTCACTCATTTTGTTACGGATTCATTCTGGACGCACTGCTGCACACTGGCGCCCGGTAACACTCTCCGTAAACAGAACTTGTCGTCTGCTCCAGTAGGCCGACAACCTGGAGCTTTTCTGGCGTAAATGTCTGAGGATAAACAGAATACAGCCGACGGCGAACTTGTGGAAGGTTTCCGGGACTCTTAGGCCCCGTGGAAGTCATTCTTCACTCATTTTGTTACGGATTCATTCTGGACGCACAGCTGCTCACTGACGCCCGGTAACACTCTCCGTAGACAGAACTTGTGGTCTGCTCCAGTAGGCTGACAACCTGAAGCTTTTCTGGCGTAAATGTCTTAGGATAACATGATACAGCCAACGGCGAACTTGTGAAAGTTTTCCGGGACTCTTAGGGCCCGTGGAAGTCATTCTTCACTCATTTTGTTACGGATTCATTCTGGACGCACTGCTGCTCACTGGCGCCCGATAACACTCTCCGTAGACTGAACTTGTGGTCTGCTCCAGTAGGCCGACAACCTGGAGCTTTTCTGGCGTAAATGTCTTAGGAAAACAGGATACAGCCAAAAGCGAACTTGTGAAAGGTTTCCGGGACTCTTAGGCAACGTGGAAGTCATTCTTCACTCATTTTGTTACGGATTCATTCTGGACGCACTGCTGCTCACTGGCGCCCGGTAACACTCTCCGTAGACAGAACTTGTGGTCTGCTCATGTAGGCCGACAACCTGGAGCTTTTCTGGCGTAAATGTCTGAGGATAAACAGGATACAGCCAAAGGTGAACTTGTGATTGGTTTCCGGGACCCTTAGGCCCCGTGGAAGTCATTCTTCACTCATTTTGTTACGGATTCATTCTGGACGCACTGCTGCTCACTGGCACCCGGTAACACTCTCCGTACACTGAACTTGTCGTCTGCTCCAGTAGGCCGACAATCTGGAGCTTTTCTGGCGTAAATGTTTTAGGATAACAGGATACAGCCGACGGCGAACTTGTGGAAGGTTTCCGGGACTCTTAGGCCCCGTGGAAGTCATTCTTCACTCATTTTGTTACGGATTCATTCTGGACGCACTGCTGGTCACTGGTGCCCGGTAACACTCTCCGTTGACAGAACTTGTGGTCTGCTCCAGTAGGCCGACAACCTGGAGCTTTTCTGGCGTAAATGTCTGAGGATAAACAGGATACAGCCAAAGGCGAACTTGTGAAAGGTTTCCGGGACTCTTAGGCCCCGTGGAAGTCATTCTTCACTGATTTTGTTACGGATTCATTCTGGACGCAGTGCTGCTCACTGGCGCCCGGTAACAGTCTCCGTAAACAGAACTTGTCGTCTGCTCCAGTAGGCCGACAACCTGGAGCTTTTCTGGCGTAAATGTCTGAGGATAAACAGAATACAGCCGACGGCGAACTTGTGGAAGGTTTCCGGGACTCTTAGGCCCCGTGGAAGTCATTCTTCACTCATTTTGTTACGGATTCATTCTGGACGCACTGCTGCTCACTGGCGCCCGGTAACACTCTCCGTAGACAGAACTTGTGGTCTGCTCCAGTAGGCTGACAACCTGGAGCTTTTCTGGCGTAAATGTCTTAGGATAACATGATACAGCCAAAGGCAAACTTGTGAAAGGTTTCCGGGACTCTTAATCCCCGTGGAAGTCATTCTTCACTGATTTTGTTACGGATTCTTTCTGGACGCAATGCTGCTCAATGGCGCCCGGTAACACTCTCCGTAGACTGAACTTGTGGTCTGCTCCAGTAGGCCGACAACCTGGAGCTTTTCTGGCGTAAATGTCTGAGGATAAACAGGATACAGCCAACGGCGAACTTGTGAAAGGTTTCCGGGACTCTTAGGGCCCGTGGAAGTCATTCTTCACTCATTTTGTTACGGATTCATTCTGGACGCACTGCTGCTCACTGGCGCCCGGTAACACTCTCCGTAGACAGAAGTTGTGGTCTGCTCCAGTAGGCCGACAACCTGGCGCTTTTCTGGCGTAAATGTCTTAGGATAACAGGATACAGCCAAAGGCGAAGTTGTGAAAGGTTTCCGGGACTCTTAGGCCCCGTGGAAGTCATTTTTCACTCATTTTGTTACGGATTCATTCTGGATGCACTGCTGCTCACTGGCGCCCGGTAACACTCTCCGTAGACAGAACTTGTTGTCTGCTCCAGTAGGCCGACAACCTGGAGCTTTTCTGGCGTAAATGTCTTAGGATAAACAGGATACAGCCAAAGGCGAACTTGTGGAAGGTTTCCGGGACTCTTAGGCCGTGTGGAAGTCATTCTTCACTCATTTTGTTACGGATTCATTCTGGACGCACTGCTGCTCACTGGCGCCCGGTAACACTCTCCGTAGGCAGAACTTGTGGTCTGCTCCAGTAGGCCGACAACCTGGAGCTTTTCTGGCGTAAATGTCTGAGGATAAACAGGATACAGCCAAAGGCGAACTTGTGAAAGGTTTCCGGGACTCTTAGGCCCCGTGGAAGTCATTCTTCACTCATTTTGTTACGGATTCATTCTGGACGCACTGCTGCTCACTGGCACCCGGTAACACTCTCCGTACACTGAACTTGTCGTCTGCTCCAGTAGGCCGACAACCTGGAGCTTTTCTGGCGTAAATGTCTGAGGATAAACAGGATACAGCCAACGGCGAACTTGAGAAAGGTTTTTGGGACTCTTAGGCCCCGTGGAAGTCATTCTTCACTGATTTTGTTACGGATTCATTCTGGATGCACTGCTGCTCACTGGCGCCCGGTAACACTCTCCGTAAACAGAACTTGTGGTCTGCTCCAGTAGGCCGAAAACCTGGAGCTTTTCTGGCGTAAATGTCTGAGGATAAACAGAATACAGCCGACGGCGAACTTGTGGAAGGTTTCCGGGACTCTTAGGCCCCGTGGAAGTCATTCTTCACTCATTTTGTTACGGATTCATTCTGGACGCACTACTGCTCACTGGCGCCCGGTAACACTCTCCGTAGACAGAACTTGTGGTCTGCTCCAGTAGGCTGACAACCTGGAGCTTTTCTTTCGTAAATGTCTTAGGATAACAGGATACAGCCAAAGGCGAACTTGTGAAAGGTTTCCGGGACTCTTAATCCCCGTGGAAGTCATTCTTCACTGATTTTGTTACGGATTCATTCTGGACGCAATGCTGCTCACTGGCGCCCGGTAACACTCTCCGTAGACTGAACTTGTGGTCTGCTCCAGTAGGCCGACAACCTGGAGCTTTTCTGGCGTAAATGTCTGAGGATAAACAGGATACAGCCAATGGCAAACTTGTGAAAGGTTTCCGGGACTCTTAGGCCCCGTGGAAGTCATTCTTCACTGATTTTGTTACGGATTCATTCTGGACGCACTGCTGCTCACTGGCGCCTGGTAACACTCTCCGTAGACAGAACTTGTGGTCTGCTCCAGTAGGCCGACAACCTGGAACTTTTCTGGCGTAAATGTCTTAGGAAAACAGGATACAGCCAAAGGCGAACTTGTGAAAGGTTTCCGGGACTCTTAGGCCCCGTGGAAGTCATTCTTCACTGATTTAGTTACGGATTCATTCTGGATGCACTGCTGCTCACTGGCGCCCGGTAACACTCTCCGTAAACAGAACTTGTGGTCTGCTCCAGTAGGTGGAAATCCAGGAGATTTTCTACTGTAAATGTCTGAGGATAAACAGGATACAGCCTAAGGCGAACTTGTGAAAGGTTTCCGGGGCTCTTAGGCCTTGTGCATGTCATTCTTCACTGATTTTGTTACGGATTCATTCTGGACGCACTGCTGCTCACTGGCGCCCGGTAACACTCTCCGTAGACAGAACTTGTGGTCTGCTCCAGTAGGCCAACTACCTCGAGCTTTTCTGGCGTAAATGTCTGAGGATAAACAGGATACAGCCAAAGGCGAACTTGTGAAAGGTTGCCGCGACTCTTAGGCCCCGTGGAAGTCATTCTTCACTCATTTTGTTACGGATTCATTCTGGACGCACTGCTGCTCACTGGTGCCCGGTAACACTCTCCGTAGACTGAACTTGTGGTCTGCTCCAGTAGGCCGACAACCTGGAGCTTTTCTGGCGTAAATGTCTGAGGATAAACAGGATACAGCCAAAGGCGAACTTGAGAAAGGTTTCTGGGACTCTTAGGACCCGTGGAAGTCATTCTTCACTGATTTTGTTACGGATTCATTCTGGACGCACTGCTGCTCACTGGCGCCCGGTAACACTCTCCGTAGACAGAACTTGTGGTCTGCTCCAGTAGGCCGACAACCTGGAGCTTTTCTGGCGTGAATGTCTGAGGATAAACAGGATACAGCCGTCGGCGAACTTGTGGAAGGTTTCCGGGACTCTTAGGCCCCGTGGAAGTCATTCTTCACGGATTTTGTTACGGATTCATTCTGGACGCACTGCTGCTCACTGGCGCCCGGTAACACTCTCCGTAGACAGAACTTGTGGTCTGCTCCAGTAGGCCGACAACCTGGAGCTTTTCTGGCGTAAATGTCTGAGGATAAACAGGATACAGCCAAAGGCGAACTTGTGAAAGGTTTCCGGGACTCTTAGGCCCCGTGGAAGTCATTCTTCACTGATTTTGTTACGGATTCATCCTGGACGCACTGCTGCTCACTGGCGCCCGGTAACACTCTCCGTAGACAGAACTTGTGGTCTGCTCCAGTAGGCCGACAACCTGGAGCTTTTCTGGCGTAAATGTCTGAGGATAAACAGGATACAGCCAAAGGCGAACTTTTGAAAGGTTTCCGGGACTCTTAGGCCCCGTGGAAGTCATTCTTCACTGATTTTGTTGCGGATTCATTCTGGACGCACTGCTGCTCACTGGCGCCCGGTAACACTCTCCGTTGACAGAACTTGTGGTCTGCTCCAGTAGGCCGACAACCTGGAGCTTTTCTGGCGTAAATGTCTGAGGATAAACAGGATACAGCCAAAGGCGAACTTGTGAAAGGTTTCCGGGACTCTTAGGCCCCGTGGAAGTCATTCTTCACTCATTTTGTTACGGATTCATTCTGGACGCACTGCTGCTCACTGGCGCCCGGTAACACTCTCCGTAGGCAGAACTTGTCGTCTGCTCCAGTAGACCGACAACGTGGAGCTTTTCTGGCGTAAATTTCTGAGGATTAACAGAATACAGCCGACGGCGAACTTGAGGAAGGTTTCCGGGACTCTTAGGCTCCGTGGAAGTCATTCTTCACTCATTTTGTTACGGATTCATTCTGGACGCACTGCTGCTCACTGGCGCCCGGTGACACTCTCCGTAGACAGAACTTGTCGTCTGCTCCAGTAGGCCGACAACCTGGAGCTTTTCTGGCGTAAATGTCTGAGGATAAACAGGATACAGCCAAAGGCGAACTTGTGAAAGGTTTCCGGGACTCTTAGGCCCCGTGGAAGTCATTCTTCACTGATTTTGTTACGGATTCATTCTGGACGCACTGCTGCTCACTGGCGCCCAGTAACACTCTCCGTAGACAGAACTTGTCGTCTGCTCCAGTTGGCCGACAACCTGGAGCTTTTCTGGCGTAAATGTCTGAGGATAAACAGGATACAGCCGATGGCGAACTTGTGGAAGGTTTCCGGGACTCTTAGGCCCTGTGGAAGTCATTCTTCACTCATTTTGTTACGGATTCATTCTGGACGCACTGCTGCTCACTGGCGCCCGGTAACACTCTCCGTAGACAGAACTTGTCGTCTGCTCCAGTAGGCCGACAACCTGGAGCTTTTCTGGCGTAAATGTCTGAAGATAAACAGGATACAGCCAAAGGCGAACTTGTGAAAGGTTTCCGGGTCTCTTAGGCCCCGTGGAAGTCATTCTTCACTCATTTTGTTACAGATTCATTCTGGACGCACTGCTGCTCACTGGCACCCGGTAACACTCTCCGTACACTGAACTTGTGGTCTGCTCCAGTAGGCCGACAACCTGGAGCTTTTCTGGCGTAAATGTCTGAGGATAATCAGGATACAGCCAAAGGCGAACTTGAGAAAGGTTTCCGGGACTCTTAGGCCCCCATGGAAGTCATTCTTCACTGATTTTATTACGGATTCATTCTGGACGCACTGCTGCTCACTGGCGCCCGGTAACACTCTCCGTAGACAGAACTTGTGGTCTGCTCCAGTAGGCCGACAACCTGGAGCTTTTCTGGCGTAAATGTCTGAGGATAAACAGGATACAGCCAAAGGCGTACTTGAGAAAGGTTTCCGGGACTCTTAGGCCCCGTGGAAGTCATTCTTCACTCATTTTGTTACGGATTCATTCTGGACGCACTGCTGCTCACTGGCGCCCGGTAACACTCTCCGTAGACAGAACTTGTGGTCTGCTCCAGTAGGCCGACAACCTGGAGCTTTTGTGGCGTAAATGTCTTAGGATAACAGGATACAGCCAAAGGCGAACTTGTGAAAGGTTTCCGGGACTCTTAGGCCCCGTGGAAGTCATTCTTCACTCATTTTGTTACGGATTGATTCTGGACGCACTGCTGCTCACTGGCGCCCGGTAACACTCTCCGTAGACAGAACTTGTGGTCTGCTCCAGTAGGCCGACTACCTGGAGCTTTTCTGGTGTAAATGTCTGAAGATAAACAGGATACAGCCAAAGGCGAACTTGTGAAAGGTTGTCGGGACTCTTAGGCCCTGTGGAAGTCATTCTTCACTCATTTCGTTACGGATTCATTCTGGACGCACTGCTGCTCACTGGCACCCGGTAACACTCTCCGTACACTGAACTTGTCGTCTTCTCCTGTAGGCCGAACACCTGGAGCTTTTCTGGCGTAAATGTCTGAGGATAAACAGGATACAGCCAAAGGCGAACTTGAGAAAGGTTTCCGGGACTCTTAGGCCCCGTGGAAGTCATTCTTCACTCATTTTGTTACGGATTCATTCTGGACGCACTGCTGCTCACTGGCGCCCGGTAACACTCTCCGTAGACAGAACTTGTGGTCTGCTCCAGTAGGTCGACAACCTGGAGCTTTTCTGGCGTAAATGTCTGAGGATAAACAGGATACAGCCAAAGGCGAACTTGAGAAAGGTTTCCGGGACTCTTAGGACCCGTGGAAGTCATTCTTCACTGATTTTGTTACGGATTCATTCTGGACGCACTGCTGCTCACTGGTGCCCGGTAACACTCTCCGTAGACTGAACTTGTGGTCTGCTCCAGTAGGCTGACAACCTGAAGCTTTTCTGGTGTAAATGTCTGTGTATAAACAGGATACAGCCTAAGGCGAACTTGTGAAAGGTTGCCGGGACTCTTAGGCCCCGTGGAAGTAATTCTTCACTGATTTTGTTACGGATTCATTCTGGACGAACTGCTGCTCACTGGCGCCCGGTAACACTCTCCATAGACTGAACTTGTGGTCTGCTCCAGTAGGCCGAACACCTGGAGCTTTTCTGGCATAAATGGCTGAGGATAAACAGGATACAGCCGACGGCGAACTTGTGGAAGGTTTCCGGGACTCTTAGGCCCCGTGGAAGTCATTCTTCACTCATTTTGTTACGGATTCATTCTGGACGCACTGCTGCTCACTGGCGCCCGGTAACACTCTCCGTAGACAGAACTTGTGGTCTGCTCCAGTAGGCCGACTACCTGGAGCTTTTCTGGTGTAAATGTCTGAAGATAAACAGGATACAGCCAAAGGCGAACTTGTGAAAGGTTGTCGGGACTCTTAGGCCCTGTGGAAGTCATTCTTCACTCATTTCGTTACGGATTCATTCTGGACGCACTGCTGCTCACTGGCACCCGGTAACACTCTCCGTACACTGAACTTGTCGTCTTCTCCAGTAGGCCGAACACCTGGAGCTTTTCTGGCGTAAATGTCTGAGGATAAACAGGATACAGCCAAAGGCGAACTTGAGAAAGGTTTCCGGGACTCTTAGGCCCCGTGGAAGTCATTCTTCACTCATTTTGTTACGGATTCATTCTGGACGCACTGCTGCTCACTGGCGCCCGGTAACACTCTCCGTAGACAGAACTTGTGGTCTGCTCCAGTAGGCCGACAACCTGGAGCTTTTCTGGCGTAAATGTCTGAGGATAAACAGGATACAGCCAAAGGCGAACTTGAGAAAGGTTTCCGGGACTCTTAGGCCCCGTGGAAGTCATTCTTCACTGATTTTGTTACGGATTCATTCTGGACGCACTGCTGCTCACTGGTGCCCGGTAACACTCTCCGTAGACTGAACTTGTGGTCTGCTCCAGTAGGCTGACAACCTGAAGCTTTTCTGGTGTAAATGTCTGTGTATAAACAGGATACAGCCTAAGGCGAACTTGTGAAAGGTTTCCGGGACTCTTAGGCCCCGTGGAAGTCATTCTTCACTGATTTTGTTACGGATTCATTCTGGACGAACTGCTGCTCACTGGCGCCCGGTAACACTCTCCATAGACTGAACTTGTGGTCTGCTCCAGTAGGCCGACAACCTGGAGCTTTTCTGGCATAAATGGCTGAGGATAAACAGGATACAGCCGACGGCGAACTTGTGGAAGGTTTCCGGGACTCTTAGGCCCCGTGGAAGTCATTCTTCACTCATTTTGTTACGGATTCATTCTGGACGCACTGCTGCTCACTGGCGCCCGGTAACACTCTCCGTAGACAGAACTTGTGGTCTGCTCCAGTAGGCCGACAACCTGGAGCTTTTCTGGCGTAAATGTCTGAGGATAAACAGGATACAGCCAAAGGCGAACTTGTGAAAGGTTTCCGGGACTCTTAGGCCCCGTGGAAGTCATTCTTCACTGATTTTGTTACGGATTCATTCTGGACGCACTGCTGCTCACTGGCGCCCGGTAACACTCTCCGTAGACAGAACTTGTCGTCTGCTCCAGTAGGCCGACAACCTGGAGCTTTTCTGGCGTAAATGTCTGAGGATAAACAGGATACAGCCAAAGGCGAACTTGTGAAAGGTTTCCGGGACTCTTAGGCCCCGTGGAAGTCATTCTTCACTGATTTTGTTACGGATTCATTCTGGACGCACTGCTGCTCACTGGCGCCCAGTAACACTCTCCGTAGACAGAACTTGTCGTCTGCTCCAGTTGGCCGACAACCTGGAGCTTTTCTGGCGTAAATGTCTGAGGATAAACAGGATACAGCCGATGGCGAACTTGTGGAAGGTTTCCGGGACTCTTAGGCCCTGTGGAAGTCATTCTTCACTCATTTTGTTACGGATTCATTCTGGACGCACTGCTGCTCACTGGCGCCCGGTAACACTCTCCGTAGACAGAACTTGTCGTCTGCTCCAGTAGGCCGACAACCTGGAGCTTTTCTGGCGTAAATGTCTGAAGATAAACAGGATACAGCCAAAGGCGAACTTGTGAAAGGTTTCCGGGTCTCTTAGGCCCCGTGGAAGTCATTCTTCACTCATTTTGTTACAGATTCATTCTGGACGCACTGCTGCTCACTGGCACCCGGTAACACTCTCCGTACACTGAACTTGTGGTCTGCTCCAGTAGGCCGACAACCTGGAGCTTTTCTGGCGTAAATGTCTGAGGATAATCAGGATACAGCCAAAGGCGAACTTGAGAAAGGTTTCCGGGACTCTTAGGCCCCCATGGAAGTCATTCTTCACTGATTTTATTACGGATTCATTCTGGACGCACTGCTGCTCACTGGCGCCCGGTAACACTCTCCGTAGACAGAACTTGTGGTCTGCTCCAGTAGGCCGACAACCTGGAGCTTTTCTGGCGTAAATGTCTGTGTATAAACAGGATACAGCCTAAGGCGAACTTGTGAAAGGTTGCCGGGACTCTTAGGCCCCGTGGAAGTAATTCTTCACTGATTTTGTTACGGATTCATTCTGGACGAACTGCTGCTCACTGGCGCCCGGTAACACTCTCCATAGACTGAACTTGTGGTCTGCTCCAGTAGGCCGAACACCTGGAGCTTTTCTGGCATAAATGGCTGAGGATAAACAGGATACAGCCGACGGCGAACTTGTGGAAGGTTTCCGGGACTCTTAGGCCCCGTGGAAGTCATTCTTCACTCATTTTGTTACAGATTCATTCTGGACGCACTGCTGCTCACTGGCGCCCGGTAACACTCTCCGTAGACAGAACTTGTGGTCTGCTCCAGTAGGCCGACTACCTGGAGCTTTTCTGGTGTAAATGTCTGAAGATAAACAGGATACAGCCAAAGGCGAACTTGTGAAAGGTTGTCGGGACTCTTAGGCCCTGTGGAAGTCATTCTTCACTCATTTCGTTACGGATTCATTCTGGACGCACTGCTGCTCACTGGCACCCGGTAACACTCTCCGTACACTGAACTTGTCGTCTTCTCCAGTAGGCCGAACACCTGGAGCTTTTCTGGCGTAAATGTCTGAGGATAAACAGGATACAGCCAAAGGCGAACTTGAGAAAGGTTTCCGGGACTCTTAGGCCCCGTGGAAGTCATTCTTCACTCATTTTGTTACGGATTCATTCTGGACGCACTGCTGCTCACTGGCGCCCGGTAACACTCTCCGTAGACAGAACTTGTGGTCTGCTCCAGTAGGCCGACAACCTGGAGCTTTTCTGGCGTAAATGTCTGAGGATAAACAGGATACAGCCAAAGGCGAACTTGAGAAAGGTTTCCGGGACTCTTAGGCCCCGTGGAAGTCATTCTTCACTGATTTTGTTACGGATTCATTCTGGACGCACTGCTGCTCACTGGTGCCCGGTAACACTCTCCGTAGACTGAACTTGTGGTCTGCTCCAGTAGGCTGACAACCTGAAGCTTTTCTGGTGTAAATGTCTGTGTATAAACAGGATACAGCCTAAGGCGAACTTGTGAAAGGTTGCCGGGACTCTTAGGCCCCGTGGAAGTAATTCTTCACTGATTTTGTTACGGATTCATTCTGGACGAACTGCTGCTCACTGGCGCCCGGTAACACTCTCCATAGACTGAACTTGTGGTCTGCTCCAGTAGGCCGACAACCTGGAGCTTTTCTGGCATAAATGGCTGAGGATAAACAGGATACAGCCGACGGCGAACTTGTGGAAGGTTTCCGGGACTCTTAGGCCCCGTGGAAGTCATTCTTCACTCATTTTGTTACGGATTCATTCTGGACGCACTGCTGCTCACTGGCGCCCGGTAACACTCTCCGTAGACAGAACTTGTGGTCTGCTCCAGTAGGCCGACAACCTGGAGCTTTTCTGGCGTAAATGTCTGAGGATAAACAGGATACAGCCAAAGGCGAACTTGTGAAAGGTTTCCGGGACTCTTAGGCCCCGTGGAAGTCATTCTTCACTGATTTTGTTACGGATTCATTCTGGACGCACTGCTGCTCACTGGCGCCCGGTAACACTCTCCGTAGACAGAACTTGTCGTCTGCTCCAGTAGGCCGACAACCTGGAGCTTTTCTGGCGTAAATGTCTGAGGATAAACAGGATACAGCCAAAGGCGAACTTGAGAAAGGTTTCCGGGACTCTTAGGCCCCGTGGAAGTCATTCTTCACTGATTTTGTTACGGATTCATTCTGGACGCACTGCTGCTCACTGGCGCCCGGTAACACTCTCAGTAGACAGAACTTGTGGTCTGCTCCAGTAGGCCGACAACCTGGAGCTTTTCTGGTGTAAATGTCTGAGGATAAACAGGATACAGCCAAAGGCGAACTTGTGAAAGGTTGCCGGGACTCTTAGGCCGAGTGGAAGTCATTCTTCACTCATTTTGTTACGGATTCATTCTGGACGCACTGCTGGTCACTGGCACCCGGTAACACTCTCCGTACACTGAACTTGTCGTCTGCTCCAGTAGGCCGACAACCTGGAGCTTTTCTGGCGTAAATGTCTGAGGATAAACAGGATACAGCCAAAGGCGAACTTGAGAAAGGTTTCCGGGACTCTTAGGCCCCGTGGAAGTCATTCTTCACTGATTTTGTTACGGATTCATTCTGGACGCACTGCTGCTCACTGGCGCCAGGTAACACTCTCCGTAGACAGAACTTGTGGTCTGCTCCAGTAGGCCGACAACCTGGAGCTTTTCTGGCGTAAATGTCTGAGGATAAACAGGATACAGCCAAAGGCCAACTTGTGAAAGGTTACGGGACTTTTAGGCCCCGTGGAAGTCATTCTTCACTGATTTTGTTACGGATTCATCCTGGACGCACTGCTGCTCACTGGCGCCCGGTAACACTCTCCGTAGACAGAACTTGTCGTCTGCTCCAGTAGGCCGACAACCTGGAGCTTTTCTGGCGTAAATGTCTGAGGATAAACAGGATACAGCCAAAGGCGAACTTGTGAAAGGTTTCCGGGACTCTTAGGCCCCGTGGAAGTCATTCTTCACTGATTTTGTTACGGATTCATTCTGGACGCACTGCTGCTCACTGGCGCCCAGTAACACTCTCCGTAGACAGAACTTGTCGTCTGCTCCAGTTGGCCGACAACCTGGAGCTTTTCTGGCGTAAATGTCTGAGGATAAACAGGATACAGCCGATGGCGAACTTGTGGAAGGTTTCCGGGACTCTTAGGCCTTGTGGAAGTCATTCTTCACTCATTTTGTTACGGATTCATTCTGGACGCACTGCTGCTCACTGGCGCCCGGTAACACTCTCCGTAGACAGAACTTGTCGTCTGCTCCAGTAGGCCGACAACCTGGAGCTTTTCTGGCGTAAATGTCTGAAGATAAACAGGATACAGCCAAAGGCGAACTTGTGAAAGGTTTCCGGGTCTCTTAGGCCCCGTGGAAGTCATTCTTCACTCATTTTGTTACAGATTCATTCTGGACGCACTGCTGCTCACTGGCACCCGGTAACACTCTCCGTAGACAGAACTTGTGGTCTACTCCAGTAGGCCGACAACCTGGAGCTTTTCTGGCGTAAATGTCTGAGGATAAACAGGATACAGCCAAAGGCGTACTTGAGAAAGGTTTCCGGGACTCTTAGGCCCCGTGGAAGTCATTCTTCACTCATTTTGTTACGGATTCATTCTGGACGCACTGCTGCTCACTGGCGCCCGGTAACACTCTCCGTAGACAGAACTTGTGGTCTGCTCCAGTAGGCCGACAACCTGGAGCTTTTGTGGCGTAAATGTCTTAGGATAACAGGATACAGCCAAAGGCGAACTTGTGAAAGGTTTCCGGGACTCTTAGGCCCCGTGGAAGTCATTCTTCACTCATTTTGTTACGGATTGATTCTGGACGCACTGCTGCTCACTGGCGCCCGGTAACACTCTCCGTAGACAGAACTTGTGGTCTGCTCCAGTAGGCCGACTACCTGGAGCTTTTCTGGTGTAAATGTCTGAAGATAAACAGGATACAGCCAAAGGCGAACTTGTGAAAGGTTGTCGGGACTCTTAGGCCCTGTGGAAGTCATTCTTCACTCATTTCGTTACGGATTCATTCTGGACGCACTGCTGCTCACTGGCACCCGGTAACACTCTCCGTACACTGAACTTGTCGTCTTCTCCAGTAGGCCGAACACCTGGAGCTTTTCTGGCGTAAATGTCTGAGGATAAACAGGATACAGCCAAAGGCGAACTTGAGAAAGGTTTCCGGGACTCTTAGGCCCCGTGGAAGTCATTCTTCACTCATTTTGTTACGGATTCATTCTGGACGCACTGCTGCTCACTGGCGCCCGGTAACACTCTCCGTAGACAGAACTTGTGGTCTGCTCCAGTAGGTCGACAACCTGGAGCTTTTCTGGCGTAAATGTCTGAGGATAAACAGGATACAGCCAAAGGCGAACTTGAGAAAGGTTTCCGGGACTCTTAGGACCCGTGGAAGTCATTCTTCACTGATTTTGTTACGGATTCATTCTGGACGCACTGCTGCTCACTGGTGCCCGGTAACACTCTCCGTAGACTGAACTTGTGGTCTGCTCCAGTAGGCTGACAACCTGAAGCTTTTCTGGTGTAAATGTCTGTGTATAAACAGGATACAGCCTAAGGCGAACTTGTGAAAGGTTGCCGGGACTCTTAGGCCCCGTGGAAGTAATTCTTCACTGATTTTGTTACGGATTCATTCTGGACGAACTGCTGCTCACTGGCGCCCGGTAACACTCTCCAGGGACTGAACTTGTGGTCTGCTCCAGTAGGCCGACAACCTGGAGCTTTTCTGGCATAAATGGCTGAGGATAAACAGGATACAGCCGACGGCGAACTTGTGGAAGGTTTCCGGGACTCTTAGGCCCCGTGGAAGTCATTCTTCACTCATTTTGTTACGGATTCATTCTGGACGCACTGCTGCTCACTGGCGCCCGGTAACACTCTCCGTAGACAGAACTTGTGGTCTGCTCCAGTAGGCCGACTACCTGGAGCTTTTCTGGTGTAAATGTCTGAAGATAAACAGGATACAGCCAAAGGCGAACTTTTGAAAGGTTTCCGGGACTCTTAGGCCCTGTGGAAGTCATTCTTCACTCATTTCGTTACGGATTCATTCTGGACGCACTGCTGCTCACTGGCACCCGGTAACACTCTCCGTACACTGAACTTGTCGTCTTCTCCAGTAGGCCGAACACCTGGAGCTTTTCTGGCGTAAATGTCTGAGGATAAACAGGATACAGCCAAAGGCGAACTTGAGAAAGGTTTCCGGGACTCTTAGGCCCCGTGGAAGTCATTCTTCACTCATTTTGTTACGGATTCATTCTGGACGCACTGCTGCTCACTGGCGCCCGGTAACACTCTCCGTAGACAGAACTTGTGGTCTGCTCCAGTAGGCCGACAACCTGGAGCTTTTCTGGCGTAAATGTCTGAGGATAAACAGGATACAGCCAAAGGCGAACTTGAGAAAGGTTTCCGGGACTCTTAGGCCCCGTGGAAGTCATTCTTCACTGATTTTGTTACGGATTCATTCTGGACGCACTGCTGCTCACTGGTGCCCGGTAACACTCTCCGTAGACTGAACTTGTGGTCTGCTCCAGTAGGCTGACAACCTGAAGCTTTTCTGGTGTAAATGTCTGTGTATAAACAGGATACAGCCTAAGGCGAACTTGTGAAAGGTTGCCGGGACTCTTAGGCCCCGTGGAAGTAATTCTTCACTGATTTTGTTACGGATTCATTCTGGACGAACTGCTGCTCACTGGCGCCCGGTAACACTCTCCATAGACTGAACTTGTGGTCTGCTCCAGTAGGCCGACAACCTGGAGCTTTTCTGGCATAAATGGCTGAGGATAAACAGGATACAGCCGACGGCGAACTTGTGGAAGGTTTCCGGGACTCTTAGGCCCCGTGGAAGTCATTCTTCACTCATTTTGTTACGGATTCATTCTGGACGCACTGCTGCTCACTGGCGCCCGGTAACACTCTCCGTAGACAGAACTTGTGGTCTGCTCCTGTAGGCCGACAACCTGGAGCTTTTCTGGCGTAAATGTCTGAGGATAAACAGGATACAGCCAAAGGCGAACTTGTGAAAGGTTTCCGGGACTCTTAGGCCCCGTGGAAGTCATTCTTCACTGATTTTGTTACGGATTCATTCTGGACGCACTGCTGCTCACTGGCGCCCGGTAACACTCTCCGTAGACAGAACTTGTCGTCTGCTCCAGTAGGCCGACAACCTGGAGCTTTTCTGGCGTAAATGTCTGAGGATAAACAGGATACAGCCAAAGGCGAACTTGAGAAAGGTTTCCGGGACTCTTAGGCCCCGTGGAAGTCATTCTTCACTGATTTTGTTACGGATTCATTCTGGACGCACTGCTGCTCACTGGCGCCCGGTAACACTCTCCGTAGACAGAACTTGTCGTCTGCTCCAGTAGGCCGACAACCTGGAGCTTTTCTGGCGTAAATGTCTGAGGATAAACAGGATACAGCCAAAGGCGAACTTGAGAAAGGTTTCCGGGACTCTTAGGCCCCGTGGAAGTCATTCTTCACTGATTTGGTTACGGATTCATTCTGGACGCACTGCTGCTCACTGGTGCCCGGTAACACTCTCCGTAGACTGAACTTGTGGTCTGCTCCAGTAGGCCGACAACCTGGAGCTTTTCTGGCGTAAATGTGTTAGGATAAAAGGATACAGCCAAAGGCGAACTTGTGAAAGGTTTCCGGAACTCTTAGGCCCCGTGGAAGTCATTCTTCACTCATTTTGTTACGGATTCATTCTGGACGCACTGCTGCTCACTGGCGCCCGGTAACACTCTCCGTAGATTGAACTTGTGGTCTGCTCCAGTAGGCCGACAACCTGGAGCTTTTCTGGCGTAAATGTCTGAGGATAAACAGGATACAGCCAAAGGCGAACTTGTGAAAGGTTTCCGGGACTCTTAGGCCCCGCGGAAGTCATTCTTCACTGATTTTGTTACGGATTCATTCTGAACGCACTGCTGCTCACTGGCACCCGGTAACACTCTCCGTACACTGAACTTGTCATCTGCTCCAGTAGGCCGACAACCTGGAGCTTTTCTGGCGTAAATGTCTGAGGATAAACAGGATACAGCCAAAGGCGAACTTGTGAAAGGTTTCCGGGACTCTTAGGCCCCGTGGAAGTCATTCTTCACTGATTTTGTTACGGATTCATTCTGGACGCACTGCTGCTCATTGGCGCCCGGTAACACTCTCCGTAGACAGAACTTGTGGTCTGCTCCAGTAGGCCGACAACCTGGAGCTTTTCTGGCGTAAATGTCTGAGGATAAACAGGATACAGCCTTCGGCGAACTTGTGGAAGGTTTCCGGGACTCTTAGGCCCCGTGGAAGTCATTCTTCACTCATTTTGTTAAGGATTCATTCTGGACGCACTGCTGCTCACTGACGCCCGGTAACACTCTCCGTAGACAGAACTTGTGGTCTGCTCCAGTAGGCTGACAACCTGGAGCTTTTCTGGCGTAAATGTCTTAGGATAACATGATACAGCCAAAGGCGAACTTGTGAAAGGTTTCCGGGACTCTTAGGCCCCGCGGAAGTCATTCTTCACTGATTTTGTTACGGATTCATTCTGGACGCAATGCTGCTCACTGGCGCCCGGTAACACTCTCCGTAGACAGAACTTGTGGTCTGCTCCAGTAGGCCGACAACCTGGAGCTTTTCTGGCGTAAATGTCTGAGGATAAACAGGATACAGCCAAAGGCGAACTTGAGAAAGGTTTCCGGGACTCTTAGGACCCGTGGAAGTCATTCTTCACTGATTTGGTTACGGATTCATTCTGGACGCACTGCTGCTCACTGGTGCCCGGTAACACTCTCCGTAGACTGAACTTGTGGTCTGCTCCAGTAGGCCGACAACCTGGAGCTTTTCTGGCGTAAATGTGTTAGGATAAAAGGATACAGCCAAAGGCGAACTTGTGAAAGGTTTCCGGAACTCTTAGGCCCCGTGGAAGTCATTCTTCACTCATTTTGTTACGGATTCATTCTGGACGCACTGCTGCTCACTGGCGCCCGGTAACACTCTCCGTAGATTGAACTTGTGGTCTGCTCCAGTAGGCCGACAACCTGGAGCTTTTCTGGCGTAAATGTCTGAGGATAAACAGGATACAGCCAAAGGCGAACTTGTGAAAGGTTTCCGGGACTCTTAGGCCCCGCGGATGTCATTCTTCACTGATTTTGTTACGGATTCATTCTGAACGCACTGCTGCTCACTGGCACCCGGTAACACTCTCCGTACACTGAACTTGTCGTCTGCTCCAGTAGGCCGACAACCTGGAGCTTTTCTGGCGTAAATGTCTGAGGATAAACAGGATACAGCCAAAGGCGAACTTGTGAAAGGTTTCCGGGACTCTTAGGCCCCGTGGAAGTCATTCTTCACTGATTTTGTTACGGATTTATTCTGGACGCACTGCTGCTCATTGGCGCCCGGTAACACTCTCCGTAGACAGAACTTGTGGTCTGCTCCAGTAGGCCGACAACCTGGAGCTTTTCTGGCGTAAATGTCTGAGGATAAACAGGATACAGCCTTCGGCGAACTTGTGGAAGGTTTCCGGGACTCTTAGGCCCCGTGGAAGTCATTCTTCACTCATTTTGTTAAGGATTCATTCTGGACGCACTGCTGCTCACTGACGCCCGGTAACACTCTCCGTAGACAGAACTTGTGGTCTGCTCCAGTAGGCTGACAACCTGGAGCTTTTCTGGCGTAAATGTCTTAGGATAACATGATACAGCCAAAGGCGAACTTGTGAAAGGTTTCCGGGACTCTTAGGCCCCGCGGAAGTCATTCTTCACTGATTTTGTTAAGGATTCATTCTGGACGCACTGCTGCTCACTGGCGTCCGGTAACACTCTCCGTAGACTGAACTTGTGGTCTGCTCCAGTAGGCCGACAACCTGGAGCTTTTCTGGCGTAAATGTCTTAGGAAAACAGGATACAGCCAAAGGCCAACTTGTGAAATGTTTCCGGGACTCTTAGGCCCCGTGGAAGTCATTCTTCACTCATTTTGTTACGGATTCATTCTGGACGCACTGCTGCTCACTGGCGCCCGGTAACACTCTCCGTAGACAGAACTTGTGGTCTGCTCCAGTAGGCCGACAACCTGGAGCTTTTCTGGCGTAAATGTCTGAGGATAAACAGGATACAGCCTTCGGCGAACTTGTGGAAGGTTTCCGGGACTCTTAGGCCCCGTGGAAGTCATTCTTCACTCATTTTGTTACGGATTCATTCTGGAAGCACTGCTGCTCACTGGCGCCCGGTAACACTCTCCGTAGGCAGAACTTGTGGTCTGCTCCAGTAGGCCGACAACCTGGAGCTTTTCTGGCGTAAATGTCTGAGGATGAACAGGATACAGCCAAAGGTGAACTTGTGATTGGTTTCCGGGACCCTTAGGCCCAGTGGAAGTCATTCTTCACTCATTATGTTACGGATTCATTCTGGACGCACTGCTGCTCACTGGCACCCGGTAACACTCTCCGTACACTGAACTTGTCGTCTGCTCCAGTAGGCCGACAATCTGGAGCTTTTCTGGCGTAAATGTCTTAGGATAACAGGATACAGCCGACGGCGAACTAGTGGAAGGTTTCCGGGACTCTTAGGCCCCGTGGAAGTCATTCTTCACTCATTTTGTTACGGATTCATTCTGGACGCACTGCTGGTCACTGGTGCCCGGTAACACTCTCCGTAGGCAGAACTTGTGGTCTGCTCCAGTAGGCCGACAACCTGGAGCTTTTCTGGCGTAAATGTCTGAGGATAAACAGGATACAGCCAAAGGCGAACTTGTGAAAGGTTTCCGGGACTCTTAGGCCCCCCGGAAGTCATTCTTCACTGATTTTGTTACGGATTCATTCTGGACGCACTGCTGCTCACTGGCACCCGGTAACACTCTCTGTACACTGAACTTGTCGTCTGCTCCAGTAGGCCGACAACCTGGAGCTTTTCTGGCGTAAATGTCTGAGGATAAACAGGATACAGCCAAAGGCGAACTTGAGAAAGGTTTCCGGGACTCTTAGGCCCCGTGGAAGTCATTCTTCACTGATTTTGTTACGGATTCATTCTGGACGCACTGCTGCTCACTGGCGCCCGGTAACAGTCTCCGTAAACAGAACTTGTCGTCTGCTCCAGTAGGCCGACAACCTGGAGCTTTTCTGGCGTAAATGTCTGAGGATAAACAGAATACAGCCAAAGGCGAACTTGTGGAAGGTTTCCGGGACTCTTAGGCCCCGTGGAAGTCATTCTTCACTCATTTTGTTACGGATTCATTCTGGACGCAATGCTGCTCACTGGCGCCCGGTAACACTCTCCGTAGACAGAACTTGTGGTCTGCTCCAGTAGGCTGACAACCTGGAGCTTTTCTGGCGTAAATGTCTTAGGATAACATGATACAGCCAAAGGCGAACTTGTGAAAGGTTTCCGGGACTCTTAATCCCCGTGGAAGTCATTCTTCACTGATTTTGTTACGGATTCATTCTGGACGCAATGCTGCTCACTGGCGCCCGGTAACACTCTCCGTAGACTGAACTTGTGGTCTGCTCCAGTAGGCCGACAACCTGGAGCTTTTCTGGCGTAAATGTCTGAGGATAAACAGGATACAGCCAACGGCGAACTTGTGAAAGGTTTCCGGGACTCTTAGGGCCCGTGGAAGTCATTCTTCAATCATTTTGTTACGGATTCATTCTGGACGCACTGCTGCTCACTGGCGCCCGGTAACACTCTCCGTAGACAGAAGTTGTGGTCTGCTCCAGTAGGCCGACAACCTGGAGCTTTTCTGGCGTAAATGTCTTAGGATAACAGGATACAGCCAAAGGCGAAGTTGTGAAAGGTTTCCGGGACTCTTAGGCCCCGTGGAAGTCATTCTTCACTCATTTTGTTACGGATTCATTCTGGATGCACTGCTGCTCACTGGCGCCCGGTAACACTCTCCGTAAACAGAACTTGTGGTCTGCTCCAGTAGGCCGAAAACCTGGAGTTTTCTGGCGTAAATGTCTGAGGATAAACAGAATACAGCCGACGGCGAACTTGTGGAAGGTTTCCGGGACTCTTAGGCCCCGTGGAAGTCATTCTTCACTGATTTTGTTACGGATTCATTCTGGACGCACTACTGCTCACTGGCGCCCGGTAACACTCTCCGTAGACAGAACTTGTGGTCTGCTCCAGGAGGCTGACAACCTGGAGCTTTTCTGGCGTAAATGTCTTAGGATAACAGGATACAGCCAAAGGCGAACTTGTGAAAGGTTTCCGGGACTCTTAATCCCCGTGGAAGTCATTCTTCACTGATTTTGTTACGGATTCATTCTGGAGGCAATGCTGCTCACTGGCGCCCGGTAACACTCTCCGTAGACTGAACTTGTGGTCTGCTCCAGTAGGCCGACAACCTGGAGCTTTTCTGGCGTAAATGTCTGAGGATAAACAGGATACAGCCAACGGCAAACTTGTGAAAGGTTTCCGGGGCTCTTAGGCCCCGTGGAAGTCATTCTTCACTCATTTTGTTACGGATTCATTCTGGACGCACTGCTGCTCACTGGCGCCTGGTAACACTCTCCGTAGACAGAACTTGTGGTCTGCTCCAGTAGGCCGACAACCTGGAACTTTTCTGGCGTAAATGTCTTAGGAAAACAGGATACAGCCAAAGGCGAACTTCTGAAAGGTTTCCGGGACTCTTAGGCCCCGTGGAAGTCATTCTTCACTGATTTTGTTATGGATTCATTCTGGATGCACTGCTGCTCACTGGCGCCCGGTAACACTCTCCGTAAACAGAACTTGTGGTCTGCTCCAGTAGGTGGAAAACCAGGAGATTTTCTACTGTAAATGTCTGAGGATAAACAGGATACAGCCAAAGGCGAACTTGTGAAAGGTTTCCGGGACTCTTAGGCCCCGTGGAAGTCATTCTTCACTGATTTTGTTACGGATTCATTCTGGACGCACTGCTGCTCACTGGCGCCCAGTAACACTCTCCGTAGACAGAACTTGTCGTCTGCTCCAGTTGGCCGACAACCTGGAGCTTTTCTGGCGTAAATGTCTGAGGATAAACAGGATACAGCCGATGGCGAACTTGTGGAAGGTTTCCGGGACTCTTAGGCCCTGTGGAAGTCATTCTTCACTCATTTTGTTACGGATTCATTCTGGACGCACTGCTGCTCACTGGCGCCCGGTAACACTCTCCGTAGACAGAACTTGTCGTCTGCTCCAGTAGGCCGACAACCTGGAGCTTTTCTGGCGTAAATGTCTGAAGATAAACAGGATACAGCCAAAGGCGAACTTGTGAAAGGTTTCCGGGTCTCTTAGGCCCCGTGGAAGTCATTCTTCACTCATTTTGTTACAGATTCATTCTGGACGCACTGCTGCTCACTGGCACCCGGTAACACTCTCCGTACACTGAACTTGTGGTCTGCTCCAGTAGGCCGACAACCTGGAGCTTTTCTGGCGTAAATGTCTGAGGATAATCAGGATACAGCCAAAGGCGAACTTGAGAAAGGTTTCCGGGACTCTTAGGCCCCCATGGAAGTCATTCTTCACTGATTTTATTACGGATTCATTCTGGACGCACTGCTGCTCACTGGCGCCCGGTAACACTCTCCGTAGACAGAACTTGTGGTCTGCTCCAGTAGGCCGACAACCTGGAGCTTTTCTGGCGTAAATGTCTGAGGATAAACAGGATACAGCCAAAGGCGTACTTGAGAAAGGTTTCCGGGACTCTTAGGCCCCGTGGAAGTCATTCTTCACTCATTTTGTTACGGATTCATTCTGGACGCACTGCTGCTCACTGGCGCCCGGTAACACTCTCCGTAGACAGAACTTGTGGTCTGCTCCAGTAGGCCGACAACCTGGAGCTTTTGTGGCGTAAATGTCTTAGGATAACAGGATACAGCCAAAGGCGAACTTGTGAAAGGTTTCCGGGACTCTTAGGCCCCGTGGAAGTCATTCTTCACTCATTTTGTTACGGATTGATTCTGGACGCACTGCTGCTCACTGGCGCCCGGTAACACTCTCCGTAGACAGAACTTGTGGTCTGCTCCAGTAGGCCGACTACCTGGAGCTTTTCTGGTGTAAATGTCTGAAGATAAACAGGATACAGCCAAAGGCGAACTTGTGAAAGGTTGTCGGGACTCTTAGGCCCTGTGGAAGTCATTCTTCACTCATTTCGTTACGGATTCATTCTGGACGCACTGCTGCTCACTGGCACCCGGTAACACTCTCCGTACACTGAACTTGTCGTCTTCTCCAGTAGGCCGAACACCTGGAGCTTTTCTGGCGTAAATGTCTGAGGATAAACAGGATACAGCCAAAGGCGAACTTGAGAAAGGTTTCCGGGACTCTTAGGCCCCGTGGAAGTCATTCTTCACTCATTTTGTTACGGATTCATTCTGGACGCACTGCTGCTCACTGGCGCCCGGTAACACTCTCCGTAGACAGAACTTGTGGTCTGCTCCAGTAGGTCGACAACCTGGAGCTTTTCTGGCGTAAATGTCTGAGGATAAACAGGATACAGCCAAAGGCGAACTTGAGAAAGGTTTCCGGGACTCTTAGGACCCGTGGAAGTCATTCTTCACTCATTTTGTTACGGATTCATTCTGGACGCACTGCTGCTCACTGGTGCCCGGTAACACTCTCCGTAGACTGAACTTGTGGTCTGCTCCAGTAGGCTGACAACCTGAAGCTTTTCTGGTGTAAATGTCTGTGTATAAACAGGATACAGCCTAAGGCGAACTTGTGAAAGGTTGCCGGGACTCTTAGGCCCCGTGGAAGTAATTCTTCACTGATTTTGTTACGGATTCATTCTGGACGAACTGCTGCTCACTGGCGCCCGGTAACACTCTCCATAGACTGAACTTGTGGTCTGCTCCAGTAGGCCGACAACCTGGAGCTTTTCTGGCATAAATGGCTGAGGATAAACAGGATAAAGCCGACGGCGAACTTGTGGAAGGTTTCCGGGACTCTTAGGCCCCGTGGAAGTCATTCTTCACTCATTTTGTTACGGATTCATTCTGGACGCACTGCTGCTCACTGGCGCCCGGTAACACTCTCCGTAGACAGAACTTGTGGTCTGCTCCAGTAGGCCGACTACCTGGAGCTTTTCTGGTGTAAATGTCTGAAGATAAACAGGATACAGCCAAAGGCGAACTTGTGAAAGGTTGTCGGGACTCTTAGGCCCTGTGGAAGTCATTCTTCACTCATTTCGTTACGGATTCATTCTGGACGCACTGCTGCTCACTGGCACCCGGTAACACTCTCCGTACACTGAACTTGTCGTCTTCTCCAGTAGGCCGAACACCTGGAGCTTTTCTGGCGTAAATGTCTGAGGATAAACAGGATACAGCCAAAGGCGAACTTGAGAAAGGTTTCCGGGACTCTTAGGCCCCGTGGAAGTCATTCTTCACTCATTTTGTTACGGATTCATTCTGGACGCACTGCTGCTCACTGGCGCCCGGTAACACTCTCCGTAGACAGAACTTGTGGTCTGCTCCAGTAGGCCGACAACCTGGAGCTTTTCTGGCGTAAATGTCTGAGGATAAACAGGATACAGCCAAAGGCGAACTTGAGAAAGGTTTCCGGGACTCTTAGGCCCCGTGGAAGTCATTCTTCACTGATTTTGTTACGGATTCATTCTGGACGCACTGCTGCTCACTGGTGCCCGGTAACACTCTCCGTAGACTGAACTTGTGGTCTGCTCCAGTAGGCTGACAACCTGAAGCTTTTCTGGTGTAAATGTCTGTGTATAAACAGGATACAGCCTAAGGCGAACTTGTGAAAGGTTGCCGGGACTCTTAGGCCCCGTGGAAGTAATTCTTCACTGATTTTGTTACGGATTCATTCTGGACGAACTGCTGCTCACTGGCGCCCGGTAACACTCTCCATAGACTGAACTTGTGGTCTGCTCCAGTAGGCCGACAACCTGGAGCTTTTCTGGCATAAATGGCTGAGGATAAACAGGATACAGCCGACGGCGAACTTGTGGAAGGTTTCCGGGACTCTTAGGCCCCGTGGAAGTCATTCTTCACTCATTTTGTTACGGATTCATTCTGGACGCACTGCTGCTCACTGGCGCCCGGTAACACTCTCCGTAGACAGAACTTGTGGTTTGCTCCAGTAGGCCGACAACCTGGAGCTTTTCTGGCGTAAATGTCTGAGGATAAACAGGATACAGCCAAAGGCGAACTTGTGAAAGGTTTCCGGGACTCTTAGGCCCCGTGGAAGTCATTCTTCACTGATTTTGTTACGGATTCATTCTGGACGCACTGCTGCTCACTGGCGCCCGGTAACACTCTCCGTAGACAGAACTTGTCGTCTGCTCCAGTAGGCCGACAACCTGGAGCTTTTCTGGCGTAAATGTCTGAGGATAAACAGGATACAGCCAAAGGCGAACTTGAGAAAGGTTTCCGGGACTCTTAGGCCCCGTGGAAGTCATTCTTCACTGATTTTGTTACGGATTCATTCTGGACGCACTGCTGCTCACTGGCGCCCGGTAACACTCTCCGTAGACAGAACTTGTCGTCTGCTCCAGTAGGCCGACAACCTGGAGCTTTTCTGGCGTAAATGTCTGAGGATAAACAGGATACAGCCAACGGCGAACTTGTGAAAGTTTTCCGGGACTCTTAGGGCCCGTGGAAGTCATTCTTCACTGATTTTGTTACGGATTCATTCTGGACGCACTGCTGCTCACTGGCGTCCGGTAACACTCTCCGTAGACTGAACTTGTGGTCTGCTCCAGTAGGCCGACAACCTGGAGCTTTTCTGGCGTAAATGTCTTAGGAAAACAGGATACAGCCAAAGGCCAACTTGTGAAATGTTTCCGGGACTCTTAGGCCCCGTGGAAGTCATTCTTCACTCATTTTGTTACGGATTCATTCTGGACGCACTGCTGCTCACTGGCGCCCGGTAACACTCTCCGTAGACAGAACTTGTGGTCTGCTCCAGTAGGCCGACAACCTGGAGCTTTTCTGGCGTAAATGTCTGAGGATAAACAGGATAAAGCCTTCGGCGAACTTGTGGAAGGTTTCCGGGACTCTTAGGCCCCGTGGAAGTCATTCTTCACTCATTTTGTTACGGATTCATTCTGGAAGCACTGCTGCTCACTGGCGCCCGGTAACACTCTCCGTAGGCAGAACTTGTGGTCTGCTCCAGTAGGCCGACAACCTGGAGCTTTTCTGGCGTAAATGTCTGAGGATGAACAGGATACAGCCAAAGGTGAACTTGTGATTGGTTTCCGGGACCCTTAGGCCCAGTGGAAGTCATTCTTCACTCATTATGTTACGGATTCATTCTGGACGCACTGCTGCTCACTGGCACCCGGTAACACTCTCCGTACACTGAACTTGTCGTCTGCTCCAGTAGGCCGACAATCTGGAGCTTTTCTGGCGTAAATGTCTTAGGATAACAGGATACAGCCGACGGCGAACTAGTGGAAGGTTTCCGGGACTCTTAGGCCCCGTGGAAGTCATTCTTCACTCATTTTGTTACGGACTCATTCTGGACGCACTGCTGGTCACTGGTGCCCGGTAACACTCTCCGTAGGCAGAACTTGTGGTCTGCTCCAGTAGGCCGACAACCTGGAGCTTTTCTGGAGTAAATGTCTGAGGATAAACAGGATACAGCCAAAGGCGAACTTGTGAAAGGTTTCCGGGACTCTTAGGCCCCCCGGAAGTCATTCTTCACTGATTTTGTTACGGATTCATTCTGGACGCACTGCTGCTCACTGGCACCCGGTAACACTCTCTGTACACTGAACTTGTCGTCTTCTCCAGTAGGCCGACAACCTGGAGCTTTTCTGGCGTAAATGTCTGAGGATAAACAGGATACAGCCAAAGGCGAACTTGAGAAAGGTTTCCGGGACTCTTAGGCCCCGTGGAAGTCATTCTTCACTGATTTTGTTACGGATTCATTCTGGACGCACTGCTGCTCACTGGCGCCCGGTAACAGTCTCCGTAAACAGAACTTGTCGTCTGCTCCAGTAGGCCGACAACCTGGAGCTTTTCTGGCGTAAATGTCTGAGGATAAACAGAATACAGCCAAAGGCGAACTTGTGGAAGGTTTCCGGGACTCTTAGGCCCCGTGGAAGTCATTCTTCACTCATTTTGTTACGGATTCATTCTGGACGCAATGCTGCTCACTGGCGCCCGGTAACACTCTCCGTAGACAGAACTTGTGGTCTGCTCCAATAGGCTGACAACCTGGAGCTTTTCTGGCGTAAATGTCTGAGGATAAACAGGATACAGCCAACGGCGAACTTGTGAAAGGTTTCCGGGACTCTTAGGGCCCGTGGAAGTCATTCTTCAATCATTTTGTTACGGATTCATTCTGGACGCACTGCTGCTCACTGGCGCCCGGTAACACTCTCCGTAGACAGAAGTTGTGGTCTGCTCCAGTAGGCCGACAACCTGGAGCTTTTCTGGCGTAAATGTCTTAGGATAACAGGATACAGCCAAAGGCGAAGTTGTGAAAGGTTTCCGGGACTCTTAGGCCCCGTGGAAGTCATTCTTCACTCATTTTGTTACGGATTCATTCTGGATGCACTGCTGCTCACTGGCGCCCGGTAACACTCTCCGTAAACAGAACTTGTGGTCTGCTCCAGTAGGCCGAAAACCTGGAGCTTTTCTGGCGTAAATGTCTGAGGATAAACAGAATACAGCCGACGGCGAACTTGTGGAAGGTTTCCGGGACTCTTAGGCCGTGTGGAAGTCATTCTTCACTCATTTTGTTACGGATTCATTCTGGACGCACTACTGCTCACTGGCGCCCGGTAACACTCTCCGTAGACAGAACTTGTGGTCTGCTCCAGGAGGCTGACAACCTGGAGCTTTTCTGGCGTAAATGTCTTAGGATAACAGGATACAGCCAAAGGCGAACTTGTGAAAGGTTTCCGGGACTCTTAATCCCCGTGGAAGTCATTCTTCACTGATTTTGTTACGGATTCATTCTGGAGGCAATGCTGCTCACTGGCGCCCGGTAACACTCTCCGTAGACTGAACTTGTGGTCTGCTCCAGTAGGCCGACAACCTGGAGCTTTTCTGGCGTAAATGTCTGAGGATAAACAGGATACAGCCAACGGCAAACTTGTGAAAGGTTTCCGGGGCTCTTAGGCCCCGTGGAAGTCATTCTTCACTCATTTTGTTACGGATTCATTCTGGACGCACTGCTGCTCACTGGCGCCTGGTAACACTCTCCGTAGACAGAACTTGTGGTCTGCTCCAGTAGGCCGACAACCTGGAACTTTTCTGGCGTAAATGTCTTAGGAAAACAGGATACAGCCAAAGGCGAACTTGAGAAAGGTTTCCGGGACTCTTAGGCCCCGTGGAAGTCATTCTTCACTGATTTTGTTATGGATTCATTCTGGATGCACTGCTGCTCACTGGCGCCCGGTAACACTCTCCGTAAACAGAACTTGTGGTCTGCTCCAGTAGGTGGAAAACCAGGAGATTTTCTACTGTAAATGTCTGAGGATAAACAGGATACAGCCAAAGGCGAACTTGTGAAAGGTTTCCGGGACTCTTAGGCCCCGTGGAAGTCATTCTTCACTGATTTTGTTACGGATTCATTCTGGACGCACTGCTGCTCACTGGCGCCCAGTAACACTCTCCGTAGACAGAACTTGTCGTCTGCTCCAGTTGGCCGACAACCTGGAGCTTTTCTGGCGTAAATGTCTGAGGATAAACAGGATACAGCCGATGGCGAACTTGTGGAAGGTTTCCGGGACTCTTAGGCCCTGTGGAAGTCATTCTTCACTCATTTTGTTACGGATTCATTCTGGACGCACTGCTGCTCACTGGCGCCCGGTAACACTCTCCGTAGACAGAACTTGTCGTCTGCTCCAGTAGGCCGACAACCTGGAGCTTTTCTGGCGTAAATGTCTGAAGATAAACAGGATACAGCCAAAGGCGAACTTGTGAAAGGTTTCCGGGTCTCTTAGGCCCCGTGGAAGTCATTCTTCACTCATTTTGTTACAGATTCATTCTGGACGCACTGCTGCTCACTGGCACCCGGTAACACTCTCCGTACACTGAACTTGTGGTCTGCTCCAGTAGGCCGACAACCTGGAGCTTTTCTGGCGTAAATGTCTGAGGATAATCAGGATACAGCCAAAGGCGAACTTGAGAAAGGTTTCCGGGACTCTTAGGCCCCCATGGAAGTCATTCTTCTCTGATTTTATTACGGATTCATTCTGGACGCACTGCTGCTCACTGGCGCCCGGTAACACTCTCCGTAGACAGAACTTGTGGTCTGCTCCAGTAGGCCGACAACCTGGAGCTTTTCTGGCGTAAATGTCTGAGGATAAACAGGATACAGCCAAAGGCGTACTTGAGAAAGGTTTCCGGGACTCTTAGGCCCCGTGGAAGTCATTCTTCACTCATTTTGTTACGGATTCATTCTGGACGCACTGCTGCTCACTGGCGCCCGGTAACACTCTCCGTAGACAGAACTTGTGGTCTGCTCCAGTAGGCCGACAACCTGGAGCTTTTGTGGCGTAAATGTCTTAGGATAACAGGATACAGCCAAAGGCGAACTTGTGAAAGGTTTCCGGGACTCTTAGGCCCCGTGGAAGTCATTCTTCACTCATTTTGTTACGGATTCATTCTGGACGCACTGCTGCTCACTGGCGCCCGGTAACACTCTCCGTAGACAGAACTTGTGGTCTGCTCCAGTAGGCCGACTACCTGGAGCTTTTCTGGTGTAAATGTCTGAAGATAAACAGGATACAGCCAAAGGCGAACTTGTGAAAGGTTGTCGGGACTCTTAGGCCCTGTGGAAGTCATTCTTCACTCATTTCGTTACGGATTCATTCTGGACGCACTGCTGCTCACTGGCACCCGGTAACACTCTCCGTACACTGAACTTGTCGTCTTCTCCAGTAGGCCGAACACCTGGAGCTTTTCTGGCGTAAATGTCTGAGGATAAACAGGATACAGCCAAAGGCGAACTTGAGAAAGGTTTCCGGGACTCTTAGGCCCCGTGGAAGTCATTCTTCACTCATTTTGTTACGGATTCATTCAGGACGCACTGCTGCTCACTGGCGCCCGGTAACACTCTCCGTAGACAGAACTTGTGGTCTGCTCCAGTAGGTCGACAACCTGGAGCTTTTCTGGCGTAAATGTCTGAGGATAAACAGGATACAGCCAAAGGCGAACTTGAGAAAGGTTTCCGGGACTCTTAGGACCCGTGGAAGTCATTCTTCACTGATTTTGTTACGGATTCATTCTGGACGCACTGCTGCTCACTGGTGCCCGGTAACAC
Source organism: Schistocerca gregaria (assembly GCF_023897955.1). NCBI lineage: Eukaryota > Metazoa > Arthropoda > Insecta > Orthoptera > Acrididae > Schistocerca > Schistocerca gregaria. The sequence goes on from NC_064924.1 coordinate 46,009,962, forward strand.
TCTCCGTAGACTGAACTTGTGGTCTGCTCCAGTAGGCTGACAACCTGAAGCTTTTCTGGTGCAAATGTCTGTGTATAAACAGGATACAGCCTAAGGCGAACTTGTGAAAGGTTGCCGGGACTCTTAGGCCCCGTGGAAGTAATTCTTCACTGATTTTGTTACGGATTCATTCTGGACGAACTGCTGCTCACTGGCGCCCGGTAACACTCTCCATAGACTGAACTTGTGGTCTGCTCCAGTAGGCCGACAACCTGGAGCTTTTCTGGCATAAATGGCTGAGGATAAACAGGATACAGCCGACGGCGAACTTGTGGAAGGTTTCCGGGACTCTTAGGCCCCGTGGAAGTCATTCTTCACTCATTTTGTTACGGATTCATTCTGGACGCACTGCTGCTCACTGGCGCCCGGTAACACTCTCCGTAGACAGAACTTGTGGTCTGCTACAGTAGGCCGACTACCTGGAGCTTTTCTGGTGTAAATGTCTGAAGATAAACAGGATACAGCCAAAGGCGAACTTGTGAAAGGTTGTCGGGACTCTTAGGCCCTGTGGAAGTCATTCTTCACTCATTTCGTTACGGATTCATTCTGGACGCACTGCTGCTCACTGGCACCCGGTAACACTCTCCGTACACTGAACTTGTCGTCTTCTCCAGTAGGCCGAACACCTGGAGCTTTTCTGGCGTAAATGTCTGAGGATAAACAGGATACAGCCAAAGGCGAACTTGAGAAAGGTTTCCGGGACTCTTAGGCCCCGTGGAAGTCATTCTTCACTCATTTTGTTACGGATTCATTCTGGACGCACTGCTGCTCACTGGCGCCCGGTAACACTCTCCGTAGACAGAACTTGTGGTCTGCTCCAGTAGGCCGACAACCTGGAGCTTTTCTGGCGTAAATGTCTGAGGATAAACAGGATACAGCCAAAGGCGAACTTGAGAAAGGTTTCCGGGACTCTTAGGCCCCGTGGAAGTCATTCTTCACTGATTTTGTTACGGATTCATTCTGGACGCACTGCTGCTCACTGGTGCCCGGTAACACTCTCCGTAGACTGAACTTGTGGTCTGCTCCAGTAGGCTGACAACCTGAAGCTTTTCTGGTGTAAATGTCTGTGTATAAACAGGATACAGCCTAAGGCGAACTTGTGAAAGGTTGCCGGGACTCTTAGGCCCCGTGGAAGTAATTCTTCACTGATTTTGTTACGGATTCATTCTGGACGAACTGCTGCTCACTGGCGCCCGGTAACACTCTCCATAGACTGAACTTGTGGTCTGCTCCAGTAGGCCGACAACCTGGAGCTTTTCTGGCATAAATGGCTGAGGATAAACAGGATACAGCTGACGGCGAACTTGTGGAAGGTTTCCGGGACTCTTAGGCCCCGTGGAAGTCATTCTTCACTCATTTTGTTACGGATTCATTCTGGACGCACTGCTGCTCACTGGCGCCCGGTAACACTCTCCGTAGACAGAACTTGTGGTCTGCTCCAGTAGGCCGACAACCTGGAGCTTTTCTGGCGTAAATGTCTGAGGATAAACAGGATACAGCCAAAGGCGAACTTGTGAAAGGTTTCCGGGACTCTTAGGCCCCGTGGAAGTCATTCTTCACTGATTTTGTTACGGATTCATTCTGGACGCACTGCTGCTCACTGGCGCCCGGTAACACTCTCCGTAGACAGAACTTGTCGTCTGCTCCAGTAGGCCGACAACCTGGAGCTTTTCTGGCGTAAATGTCTGAGGATAAACAGGATACAGCCAAAGGCGAACTTGAGAAAGGTTTCCGGGACTCTTAGGCCCCGTGGAAGTCATTCTTCACTGATTTTGTTACGGATTCATTCTGGACGCACTGCTGCTCACTGGCGCCCGGTAACACTCTCCGTAGACAGAACTTGTCGTCTGCTCCAGTAGGCCGACAACCTGGAGCTTTTCTGGCGTAAATGTCTGAGGATAAACAGGATACAGCCAAAGGCGAACTTGAGAAAGGTTTCCGGGACTCTTAGGCCCCGTGGAAGTCATTCTTCACTGATTTGGTTACGGATTCATTCTGGACGCACTGCTGCTCACTGGTGCCCGGTAACACTCTCCGTAGACTGAACTTGTGGTCTGCTCCAGTAGGCCGACAACCTGGAGCTTTTCTGGCGTAAATGTGTTAGGATAAAAGGATACAGCCAAAGGCGAACTTGTGAAAGGTTTCCGGAACTCTTAGGCCCCGTGGAAGTCATTCTTCACTCATTTTGTTACGGATTCATTCTGGACGCACTGCTGCTCACTGGCGCCCGGTAACACTCTCCGTAGATTGAACTTGTGGTCTGCTCCAGTAGGCCGACAACCTGGAGCTTTTCTGGCGTAAATGTCTGAGGATAAACAGGATACAGCCAAAGGCGAACTTGTGAAAGGTTTCCGGGACTCTTAGGCCCCGCGGAAGTCATTCTTCACTGATTTTGTTACGGATTCATTCTGAACGCACTGCTGCTCACTGGCACCCGGTAACACTCTCCGTACACTGAACTTGTCGTCTGCTCCAGTAGGCCGACAACCTGGAGCTTTTCTGGCGTAAATGTCTGAGGATAAACAGGATACAGCCAAAGGCGAACTTGTGAAAGGTTTCCGGGACTCTTAGGCCCCGTGGAAGTCATTCTTCACTGATTTTGTTACGGATTCATTCTGGACGCACTGCTGCTCATTGGCGCCCGGTAACACTCTCCGTAGACAGAAGTTGTGGTCTGCTCCAGTAGGCCGACAACCTGGAGCTTTTCTGGCGTAAATGTCTGAGGATAAACAGGATACAGCCTTCGGCGAACTTGTGGAAGGTTTCCGGGACTCTTAGGCCCCGTGGAAGTCATTCTTCACTCATTTTGTTAAGGATTCATTCTGGACGCACTGCTGCTCACTGACGCCCGGTAACACTCTCCGTAGACAGAACTTGTGGTCTGCTCCAGTAGGCTGACAACCTGGAGCTTTTCTGGCGTAAATGTCTTAGGATAACATGATACAGCCAAAGGCGAACTTGTGAAAGGTTTCCGGGACTCTTAGGCCCCGCGGAAGTCATTCTTCACTGATTTTGTTACGGATTCATTCTGGACGCAATGCTGCTCACTGGCGCCCGGTAACACTCTCCGTAGACAGAACTTGTGGTCTGCTCCAGTAGGCCGACAACCTGGAGCTTTTCTGGCGTAAATGTCTGAGGATAAACAGGATACAGCCAAAGGCGAACTTGAGAAAGGTTTCCGGGACTCTTAGGACCCGTGGAAGTCATTCTTCACTGATTTGGTTACGGATTCATTCTGGACGTACTGCTGCTCACTGGTGCCCGGTAACACTCTCCGTAGACTGAACTTGTGGTCTGCTCCAGTAGGCCGACAACCTGGAGCTTTTCTGGCGTAAATGTGTTAGGATAAAAGGATACAGCCAAAGGCGAACTTGTGAAAGGTTTCCGGAACTCTTAGGCCCCGTGGAAGTCATTCTTCACTGATTTTGTTACGGACTCATTCTGGACGCACTGCTGCTCACTGGCGCCCGGTAACACTCTCCGTAGATTGAACTTGTGGTCTGCTCCAGTAGGCCGACAACCTGGAGCTTTTCTGGCGTAAATGTCTGAGGATAAACAGGATACAGCCAAAGGCGAACTTGTGAAAGGTTTCCGGGACTCTTAGGCCCCGCGGAAGTCATTCTTCACTGATTTTGTTACGGATTCATTCTGAACGCACTGCTGCTCACTGGCACCCGGTAACACTCTCCGTACACTGAACTTGTCGTCTGCTCCAGTAGGCCGACAACCTGGAGCTTTTCTGGCGTAAATGTCTGAGGATAAACAGGATACAGCCAAAGGCGAACTTGTGAAAGGTTTCCGGGACTCTTAGGCCCCGTGGAAGTCATTCTTCACTGATTTTGTTACGGATTCATTCTGGACGCACTGCTGCTCATTGGCGCCCGGTAACACTCTCCGTAGACAGAACTTGTGGTCTGCTCCAGTAGGCCGACAACCTGGAGCTTTTCTGGCGTAAATGTCTGAGGATAAACAGGATACAGCCTTCGGCGAACTTGTGGAAGGTTTCCGGGACTCTTAGGCCCCGTGGAAGTCATTCTTCACTCATTTTGTTAAGGATTCATTCTGGACGCACTGCTGCTCACTGACGCCCGGTAACACTCTCCGTAGACAGAACTTGTGGTCTGCTCCAGTAGGCTGACAACCTGGAGCTTTTCTGGCGTAAATGTCTTAGGATAACATGATACAGCCAAAGGCGAACTTGTGAAAGGTTTCCGGGACTCTTAGGCCCCGCGGAAGTCATTCTTCACTGATTTTGTTACGGATTCATTCTGGACGCAATGCTGCTCACTGGCGCCCGGTAACACTCTCCGTAGACTGAACTTGTGGTCTGCTCCAGTAGGCCGACAACCTGGAGCTTTTCTGGCGTAAATGTCTGAGGATAAACAGGATACAGCCAACGGCGAACTTGTGAAAGTTTTCCGGGACTCTTAGGGCCCGTGGAAGTCATTCTTCACTGATTTTGTTACGGATTCATTCTGGACGCACTGCTGCTCACTGGCGTCCGGTAACACTCTCCGTAGACTGAACTTGTGGTCTGCTCCAGTAGGCCGACAACCTGGAGCTTTTCTGGCGTAAATGTCTTAGGAAAACAGGATACAGCCAAAGGCCAACTTGTGAAATGTTTCCGGGACTCTTAGGCCCCGTGGAAGTCATTCTTCACTCATTTTGTTACGGATTCATTCTGGACGCACTGCTGCTCACTGGCGCCCGGTAACACTCTCCGTAGACAGAACTTGTGGTCTGCTCCAGTAGGCCGACAACCTGGAGCTTTTCTGGCGTAAATGTCTGAGGATAAACAGGATACAGCCTTCGGCGAACTTGTGGAAGGTTTCCGGGACTCTTAGGCCCCGTGGAAGTCATTCTTCACTCATTTTGTTACGGATTCATTCTGGAAGCACTGCTGCTCACTGGCGCCCGGTAACACTCTCCGTAGGCAGAACTTGTGGTCTGCTCCAGTAGGCCGACAACCTGGAGCTTTTCTGGCGTAAATGTCTGAGGATGAACAGGATACAGCCAAAGGTGAACTTGTGATTGGTTTCCGGGACCCTTAGGCCCAGTGGAAGTCATTCTTCACTCATTATGTTACGGATTCATTCTGGACGCACTGCTGCTCACTGGCACCCGGTAACACTCTCCGTGCACTGAACTTGTCGTCTGCTCCAGTAGGCCGACAATCTGGAGCTTTTCTGGCGTAAATGTCTTAGGATAACAGGATACAGCCGACGGCGAACTAGTGGAAGGTTTCCGGGACTCTTAGGCCCCGTGGAAGTCATTCTTCACTCATTTTGTTACGGATTCATTCTGGACGCACTGCTGGTCACTGGTGCCCGGTAACACTCTCCGTAGGCAGAACTTGTGGTCTGCTCCAGTAGGCCGACAACCTGGAGCTTTTCTGGCGTAAATGTCTGAGGATAAACAGGATACAGCCAAAGGCGAACTTGTGAAAGGTTTCCGGGACTCTTAGGCCCCCCGGAAGTCATTCTTCACTGATTTTGTTACGGATTCATTCTGGACGCACTGCTGCTCACTGGCACCCGGTAACACTCTCTGTACACTGAACTTGTCGTCTGCTCCAGTAGGCCGACAACCTGGAGCTTTTCTGGCGTAAATGTCTGAGGATAAACAGGATACAGCCAAAGGCGAACTTGAGAAAGGTTTCCGGGACTCTTAGGCCCCGTGGAAGTCATTCTTCACTGATTTTGTTACGGATTCATTCTGGACGCACTGCTGCTCACTGGCGCCCGGTAACAGTCTCCGTAAACAGAACTTGTCGTCTGCTCCAGTAGGCCGACAACCTGGAGCTTTTCTGGCGTAAATGTCTGAGGATAAACAGAATACAGCCAAAGGCGAACTTGTGGAAGGTTTCCGGGACTCTTAGGCCCCGTGGAAGTCATTCTTCACTCATTTTGTTACGGATTCATTCTGGACGCAATGCTGCTCACTGGCGCCCGGTAACACTCTCCGTAGACAGAACTTGTGGTCTGCTCCAGTAGGCTGACAACCTGGAGCTTTTCTGGCGTAAATGTCTTAGGATAACATGATACAGCCAAAGGCAAACTTGTGAAAGGTTTCCGGGACTCTTAATCCCCGTGGAAGTCATTCTTCACTGATTTTGTTACGGATTCATTCTGGACGCAATGCTGCTCACTGGCGCCCGGTAACACTCTCCGTAGACTGAACTTGTGGTCTGCTCCAGTAGGCCGACAACCTGGAGCTTTTCTGGCGTAAATGTCTGAGGATAAACAGGATACAGCCAACGGCGAACTTGTGAAAGGTTTCCGGGACTCTTAGGGCCCGTGGAAGTCATTCTTCAATCATTTTGTTACGGATTCATTCTGGACGCACTGCTGCTCACTGGCGCCCGGTAACACTCTCCGTAGACAGAAGTTGTGGTCTGCTCCAGTAGGCCGACAACCTGGAGCTTTTCTGGCGTAAATGTCTTAGGATAACAGGATACAGCCAAAGGCGAAGTTGTGAAAGGTTTCCGGGACTCTTAGGCCCCGTGGAAGTCATTCTTCACTCATTTTGTTACGGATTCATTCTGGATGCACTGCTGCTCACTGGCGCCCGGTAACACTCTCCGTAAACAGAACTTGTGGTCTGCTCCAGTAGGCCGAAAACCTGGAGCTTTTCTGGCGTAAATGTCTGAGGATAAACAGAATACAGCCGACGGCGAACTTGTGGAAGGTTTCCGGGACTCTTAGGCCCCGTGGAAGTCATTCTTCACTCATTTTGTTACGGATTCATTCTAAACGCACTACTGCTCACTGGCGCCCGGTAACACTCTCCGTAGACAGAACTTGTGGTCTGCTCCAGGAGGCTGACAACCTGGAGCTTTTCTGGCGTAAATGTCTTAGGATAACAGGATACAGCCAAGGGCGAACTTGTGAAAGGTTTCCGGGACTCTTAATCCCCGTGGAAGTCATTCTTCACTGATTTTGTTACGGATTCATTCTGGAGGCAATGCTGCTCACTGGCGCCCGGTAACACTCTCCGTAGACTGAACTTGTGGTCTGCTCCAGTAGGCCGACAACCTGGAGCTTTTCTGGCGTAAATGTCTGAGGATAAACAGGATACAGCCAACGGCAAACTTGTGAAAGGTTTCCGGGGCTCTTAGGCCCCGTGGAAGTCATTCTTCACTCATTTTGTTACGGATTCATTCTGGACGCACTGCTGCTCACTGGCGCCTGGTAACACTCTCCGTAGACAGAACTTGTGGTCTGCTCCAGTAGGCCGACAACCTGGAACTTTTCTGGCGTAAATGTCTTAGGAAAACAGGATACAGCCAAAGGCGAACTTCTGAAAGGTTTCCGGGACTCTTAGGCCCCGTGGAAGTCATTCTTCACTGATTTTGTTATGGATTCATTCTGGATGCACTGCTGCTCACTGGCGCCCGGTAACACTCTCCGTAAACAGAACTTGTGGTCTGCTCCAGTAGGTGGAAAACCAGGAGATTTTCTACTGTAAATGTCTGAGGATAAACAGGATACAGCCTAAGGCGAACTTGTGAAAGTTTTCCGGGGCTCTTAGGCCCCGTGCAAGTCATTCTTCACTGATTTTGTTACGGATTCATTCTGGACGCACTGCTGCTCACTGGCGCCCGGTAACACTCTCCGTAGACAGAACTTGTGGTCTGCTCCAGTAGGCCGACTACCTCGAGCTTTTCTGGCGTAAATGTCTGAGGATAAACAGGATACAGCCAAAGGCGAACTTGTGAAAGGTTTCCGGGACTCTTAGGCGCTTTGGAAGTCATACTTCACTCATTTTGTTACGGATTCATTCTGGACGCACTGCTGCTCACTGGCGCCCGGTAACACTCTCCGTAGACAGAACTTGTCGTCTGCTCCAGTAGGCCGACAACCTGGAGCTTTTCTGGCGTAAATTACTTAGGATAACAGGATACAGCAAAAGGCGAATTTGTGAAAGGTTTCCTGGACTCTTAGGCCCCGTGGAAGTCATTCTTCACTGATTTTGTTACGGATTCATTCTGGATGCACTGCTGCTCACTGGCGCCAGGTAACACTCTCCGTAGACTGAACTTGTGGTCTGCTCCAGTAGGCCGACAACCTGGAGCTTTTCTGGCGTAAATGTCTGAGGATAAACAGGATACAGCCAACGGCGAACTTGTGAAAGGTTTCCGGGACTCTTAGGCCCCGTGGAAGTCATTCTTCACTCATTTTGTTACGGATTCATTCTGGACGCACTGCTGCTCACTGGCGGCCGGTAACACTCTCCGTAGACTGAACTTGTGGTCTGCTCCAGTAGGCCGACAACCTGGAGCTTTTCTGGCGTAAATGTCTGAAGATAAAAAGGATACAGCCAACGACGAACTTGTGAAAGGTTTCCGGGAATCTTAGGCCCGGTGGAAGTTATTCTTCACTGATTTTGTTACGGATTCATTCTGGACGCACTGCTGCTCACTGGCGCCAGGTAACACTCTCCGTAGACTGAACTTGTGGTCTGCTCCAGTAGGCCGACAACCTGGAGCTTTTCTGGCGTAAATGTCTGAGGATAAACAGGATACAGCCAACGGCGAACTTGTGAAAGGTTTCCGGCACTCTTAGGCCCCGTGGAAGTCATTCTTCACTCATTTTGTTACGGATTCATTCTGGACGCACTGCTGCTCACTGGCGGCCGGTAACACTCTCCGTAGACTGAACTTGTGGTCTGCTCCAGTATGCCGACAACCTGGAGCTTTTCTGGCGTAAATGTCTGAGGATAAACAGGATACAGCCAACGGCGAACTTGTGAAAGGTTTCCGGAACTCTTAGGCCCCGAGCAAATCATTCTTCACTCATTTTGTTACGTATTCATTCTGGACGCACTGCTGCTCACTGGCGCCCGGTAACACTCTCCGTAGACAGAACTTGTGGTCTGCTCCAGTAGGCCGACAACCTGGAGCTTTTCTGGCGTAAATGTCTTAGGATAACAGGATACAGCCAAAGGCGAACTTGTGAAAGGTTTCCGGGACTCTTAGGCCCTGTGGAAGTCATTCTCCACTGATTTTGTTACGGATTCATTCTGGACGCACTGCTGCTCACTGGCGCCCGGTAACACTCTCCGTAGACTGAACTTGTGATCTGCTCCAATAGGCCGAACACCTGGAGCTTTTCTGGCGTAAATGTCTGACGATAAACAGGATACAGCCAAAGGCGAACTTGAGAAAGGTTTCCGGGACTCTTAGGCCCCGTGGAAGTCATTCTTCACTCATTTTGTTACGGATTCATTCTGGACGCACTGCTGCTCACTGGCGCCCGGTAACACTCTCCGTAAACAGAACTTGTGGTCTGCTCCAGTAGGCCGACAACGTGGAGCTTTTCTGGCGTAAATGTCTGAGGATAAACAGGATACAGCCAAAGGCGAACTTGAGAAAGGTTTCCGGGACTCTTAGGACCCGTGGAAGTCATTCTTCACTGATTTTGTTACGGATTCATTCTGGACGCACTGCTGCTCACTGGCGCCCGGTAACACTCTCTGTAGACAGAACTTGTCGTCTGCTCCAGTAGGCCGACAACCTTGGAGCTTTTCTGGCGTAAATGTCTTAGGATAACAGGATACAGCCAAAGGCGAACTTATGAAAGGTTTCCGGGACTCTTAGGCCCTGTGGAAGTCATTCTTCACTGATTTTGTTACGGATTCATTCTGGACGCACTGGTGCTCACTGTCGCCCGGTAACACTCTCCGTAGACAGAACTTGTGGTCTGCTCCAGTAGGCCGACAACCTGGAGCTTTTCTGGCGTAAATGTTTTAGGATAACAGGATACAGCCAAGGGCGAACTTGTGAAAGGTTAACGGGACTCTTAGGCCCTGTGGAAGTCATTCTTCACTGATTTTGTTACGGATTCATTCTGGACGCACTGCTGCTCACTGGCGCCCGGTAACACTCTCCGTAGACAGAACTTGTGGTCTGCTCCAGTAGGCCGAAAACCTGGAGCTTTTCTGGCGTAAATGTCTGAGGATAAACAGAATACAGCCGACCGCGAACTTGTGGAAGGTTTCCGGGACTCTTAAGCCCCGTGGAAGTCATTCTTCACTCATTTTGTTACGGATTCATTCTGGACGCAATGCTGCTCACTGGCGCCTGGTAACACTCTCCGTAGACTGAACTTGTGGTCTGCTCCAGTAGGCCGAAAACCTGGAGCTTTTCTGGCGTAAATGTCTTAGGATAACAGGATACAGCCAAAGGCGAACTTATGAAAGGTTTCCGGGACTCTTAGGCCCTGTGGAAGTCATTCTTCACTGATTTTGTTACGGATTCATTCTGGACGCACTGCTGCTCACTGGCGCCCGGTAACACTCTCCGTAGACAGAACTTGTGGTCTGCTCCAGTAGGCCGACAACCTGGAGCTTTTCTGGCGTAAAAGTCTTAGGATAACAGGATACAGCCAAGGCGAACTTGTGAAAGGTTTCCGGGACTCTTAGGCCCTGTGGAAGTCATTCTTCACTGATTTTGTTACGGATTCATTCTGGACGCACTGCTGCTCACTGGCGCCCGGTAACACTCTCCGTAGACAGAACTTGTGGTCTGCTCCAGTAGGCCGAAAACCTGGAGCTTTTCTGGCGTAAATGTCTGAGGATAAACAGAATACAGCCGACGGCGAACTTGTGGAAGGTTTCCGGGACTCTTAATCCCCGTGGAAGTCATTCTTCACTGATTTTGTTACGGATTCATTCTGGACGCAATGCTGCTCACTGGCGCCCGGTAACACTCTCCGTAGACTGAACTTGTGGTCTGCTCCAGTAGGCCGACAACCTGGAGCTTTTCTGGCGTAAATGTCTGAGGACAAACAGGATACAGCCAATGGCAAACTTGTGAAAGGTTTCCGGGACTCTTAGGCCCCGTGGAAGTCATTCTTCACTCATTTTGTTACGGATTCATTCTGGACGCACTGCTGCTCACTGGCGCCTGGTAACACTCTCCGTAGACAGAACTTGAGGTCTGCTCCAGTAGGCCGACAACCTGGAGCTTTTCTGGCGTAAATGTCTTAGGAAAACAGGATACAGGGAAAGGCGAACTTGTGAAAGGTTTCCGGGACTCTTAGGCCCCGTGGAAGTCATTCTTCACTGATTTTGTTACGGATTCATTCTGGATGCACTGCTGCTCACTGGCGCCCAGTAACACTCTCTGTAGACAGAACTTGTGGTCTGCTCCAGTAGGTGGAGAACCAGGAGATTTTCTACTGTAAATGTCTGAGGATAAACAGCATACAGCCTAAGGCGAACTTGTGAAAGGTTTCCGGGGCTCTTAGGCCCCGTGCAAGTCATTCTTCACTGATTTTGTTACGGATTCATTCTGGACGCACTGCTGCTCACTGGCGCCCGGTAACACTCTCCGTAGACAGAACTTGTGGTCTGCTCCAGTAGACCGACAACCTGGAGCTTCACTGGCGTAAATGTGTTAGGATAACAGGATACAGCCAAAGGCGAACTTGTGAAAGGTTTCCGGGACTCTTAGGCGCCTTGGAAGTCATTCTTCACTCATTTTGTTACGGATTCATTCTGGACGCACTGCTGCTCACTGGCGCCCGGTAACACTCTCCGTAGACACAACTTGTCGTCTGCTCCAGTAGGCCGACAACCTGGAGCTTTTCTGGCGTAAATTACTTAGGATAACAGGATACAGCCAAAGGCGAATTTGTGAAAGGTTTCCGGGACTCTTAGGCCCCGTGGAAGTCTTTCTTCACTGATTTTGTTACGGATTCATTCTGGATGCACTGCTGCTCACTGGCGCCAGGTAAAACTCTCCGTAGACTGAACTTGTGGTCTGCTCCAGTAGGCCGACAACCTGGAGCTTTTCTGGCGTAAATGTCTGAGGATAAACAGGATACAGCCAACGGCGAACTTGTGATAGGTTTCCGGGACTCTTAGGCCCCGTGGAAGTCATTCTTCACTCATTTTGTTACGGATTCATTCTGGACGCACTGCTGCTCACTGGCGGCCGGTAACACTCTCCGTAGACTGAACTTGTGGTCTGCTCCAGTAGGCCGACAACCTGGAGCTTTTCTGGCGTAAATGTCTGAGGATAAACAGGATACAGCCAACGGCGAACTTGTGAAAGGTTTCCGGGACTCTTAGGGCCCGTGGAAGTCATTCTTCACTCATTTTGTTACGGATTCATTCTGGACGCACTGCTGCTCACTGGCGCCCGGTAACACTCTCCGTAGACAGAAGTTGTGGTCTGCTCCAGTAGGCCGACAACCTGGAGCTTTTCTGGCGTAAATGTCTTAGGATAACAGGATACACCCAAAGGCGAACTTGTGAAAGGTTTCCGAGACTCTTAGGCCCCGTGGAAGTCATTCTTCACTGACTTTGTTACGGATTCATTCTGGACGCACTGCTGCTCACTGGCGCCCAGTAACACTCTCCGTAGACAGAACTTGTGGTCTGCTCCAGTAGGCCGACAACCTGGAGCTTTTCTGGCGTAAATGTCTGAGGATAAACAGGATACAGCCTTCGGCGAACTTGTGGAAGGTTTCCGGGACTCTTAGGCCGTGTGGAAGTCATTCTTCACTCATTTTGTTACGGATTCATTCTGGACGCACTGCTGCTCACTGGCGCCCGGTAACACTCTCCGTAGGCAGAACTTGTGGTCTGCTCCAGTAGGCCGACAACCTGGAGCTTTTCTTGCGTAAATGTCTGAGGATAAACAGGATACAGCCAAAGGCGAACTTGTGAAAGGTTTCCGGGACTCTTAGGCCCCGTGGAAGTCATTCTTCACTCATTTTGTTACGGATTCATTCTGGACGCACTGCTGCTCACTGGCACCCGGTAACACTCTCCGTACACTGAACTTGTCGTCTGCTCCAGTAGGCCGACAACCTGGAGCTTTTCTGGCGTAAATGTCTGAGGATAAACAGGATACAGCCAACGGCGAACTTGAGAAAGGTTTCCGGGACTCTTAGGCCCCGTGGAAGTCATTCTTCACTGAATTTGTTACGGATTCATTCTGGATGCACTGCTGCTCACTGGCGCCCGGTAACACTCTCCGTAAACAGAACTTGTGGTCTGCTCCAGTAGGCCGAAAACCTGGAGCTTTTCTGGCGTAAATGTCTGAGGATAAACAGAATACAGCCGACGGCGAACTTGTGGAAGGTTTCCGGGACTCTTAGGCCCCGTGGAAGTCATTCTTCACTCATTTTGTTACGGATTCATTCTGGACGCACTGCTGCTCACTGGCGCCCGGTAACACTCTCCGTAGACTGAACTTGTGGTCTGCTCCAGTAGGCCGACAACCTGGAGCTTTTCTGGCGTAAATGTCTGAGGATAAACAGGATACAGCCAACGGCGAACTTGTGAAAGGTTTCCGGGACTCTTAGGGCCCGTGGAAGTCATTCTTCACTCATTTTGTTACGGATTCATTCTGGACGCACTGCTGCTCACTGGCGCCCGGTAACACTCTCCGTAGACAGAAGTTGTGGTCTGCTCCAGTAGGCCGACAACCTGGAGCTTTTCTGGCGTAAATGTCTTAGGATAACAGGATACACCCAAAGGCGAACTTGTGAAAGGTTTCCGGGACTCTTAGGCCCCGTGGAAGTCATTCTTCACTGATTTTGTTACGGATTCATTCTGGACGCACTGCTGCTCACTGGCGCCCAGTAACACTCTCCGTAGACAGAACTTGTGGTCTGCTCCAGTAGGCCGACAACCTGGAGCTTTTCTGGCGTAAATGTCTGAGGATAAACAGGATACAGCCTTCGGCGAACTTGTGGAAGGTTTCCGGGACTCTTAGGCCGTGTGGAAGTCATTCTTCACTCATTTTGTTACGGATTCATTCTGGACGCACTGCTGCTCACTGGCGCCCGGTAACACTCTCCGTAGGCAGAACTTGTGGTCTGCTCCAGTAGGCCGACAACCTGGAGCTTTTCTGGCGTAAATGTCTGAGGATAAACAGGATACAGCCAAAGGCGAACTTGTGAAAGGTTTCCGGGACTCTTAGGCCCCGTGGAAGTCATTCTTCACTCATTTTGTTACGGATTCATTCTGGACGCACTGCTGCTCACTGGCACCCGGTAACACTCTCCGTACACTGAACTTGTCGTCTGCTCCAGTAGGCCGACAACCTGGAGCTTTTCTGGCGTAAATGTCTGAGGATAAACAGGATACAGCCAACGGCGAACTTGAGAAAGGTTTCCGGGACTCTTAGGCCCCGTGGAAGTCATTCTTCACTGATTTTGTTACGGATTCATTCTGGATGCACTGCTGCTCACTGGCGCCCGGTAACACTCTCCGTAAACAGAACTTGTGGTCTGCTCCAGTAGGCCGAAAACCTGGAGCTTCTCTGGCGTAAATGTCTGAGGATAAACAGAATACAGCCGACGGCGAACTTGTGGAAGGTTTCCGGGACTCTTAGGCCCCGTGGAAGTCATTCTTCACTCATTTTGTTACGGATTCATTCTGGACGCACTGCTGCTCACTGGCGCCCGGTAACACTCTCCGTAGACAGAACTTGTGGTCTGCTCCAGTAGGCTGACAACCTGGAGCTTTTCTGGCGTAAATGTGTTAGGAGAACAGGATACAGCCAAAGGCGAACTTGTGAAAGGTTTCCGGGTTTCTTAATCCCCGTGGAAGTCATTCTTCACTGATTTTGTTACGGATTCATTCTGGACGCAATGCTGCTCACTGGCGCCCGGTAACACTCTCCGTAGACTGAACTTGTGGTCTGCTCCAGTAGGCCGACAACCTGGAGCTTTTCTGGCGTAAATGTCTGAGGATAAACAGGATACAGCCAATGGCAAACTTGTGAAAGGTTTCCTTGACTCTTAGGCGCCGTGGAAGTCATTCTTCACTCATTTTGTTACGGATTCATTCTGGACGCACTGCTGCTCACTGGCGCCTGGTAACACTCTCCGTAGACAGAACTTGTGGTCTGCTCCAGTAGGCCGACAACCTGGAGCTTTTCTGGCGTAAATGTCTTAGGAAAACAGGATACAGCCAAAGGCGAACTTGTGAAAGGTTTCCGGGACTCTTAGGCCCCGTGGAAGTCATTCTTCACTGATTTTGTTACGGATTCATTCTGGACGCACTGCTGCTCACTGGCGCCCGGTAACACTCTCTGGAGACAGAACTTGTGGTCTGCTCCAGTAGGTGGAAAACCAGGAGATTTTCTACTGTAAATGTCTGAGGATAAACAGGATACAGCCTGAGGCGAACTTGTGAAAGGTTTCCGGGGCTCTTAGGCCCCGTGCAAGTCATTCTTCACTGATTTTGTTACGGATTCATTCTGGACGCACTGCTGCTCACTGGCGCCCGGTAACACTCTCCGTAGACAGAACTTGTGGTCTGCTCCAGTAGGCCGACTACCTCGAGCTTTTCTGGCGTAAATGTCTGAGGATAAAGAGGATACAGCCAAAGGCGAACTTGTGAAAGGTTTCCGGGACTCTTAGGCGCTTTGGAAGTCATTCTTCACTCATTTTGTTACGGATTCATTCTGGACGCACTGCTGCTCACTGGCGCCATGTAACACTCTCCGTAGACTGAACTTGTGGTCTGCTCCAGTAGGCCGACAACCTGGAGCTTTTCTGGCGTAAATGTCTGAGGATAAACAGGATACAGCCAACGGCGAACTTGTGAAAGGTTTCCGGGACTCTTAGGCCCCGTGGAAGTCATTCTTCACTCATTTTGTTACGGATTCATTCTGGACGCACTGCTGCTCACTGGCGGCCGGTAACACTCTCCGTAGACTGAACTTGTGGTCTGCTCCAGTAGGCCGACAACCTGGAGCTTTTCTGGCGTAAATGTCTGAAGATAAACAGGATACAGCCAACGGCGAACTTGTGAAAGGTTTCCGGGACTCTTAGGCCCTGTGGAAGTCGTTCTTCACTGATTTTGTTACGGATTCATTCTGGACGCACTGCTGCTCACTGGCGCCCGGTAACACTCTCCGTAGACTGAACTTGTGGTCTGCTCCAGTAGGCCGAACACCTGGAGCTTTTCTGGCGTAAATGTCTGAGGATAAACAGGATACAACCAAAGGCGAACTTGAGAAAGGTTTCCGGGACTCTTAGGACCCGTGGAAGTCATTCTTCACTGATTTTGTTACGGATTAATTCTGGACGCACTGCTGCTCACTGGCGCCCGGTAACACTCTCCGTAGACAGAACTTGTGGTCTGCTCCAGTAGGCCGACAACCTGGAGCTTTTCTGGCGTAAATGTCTGAGGATAAACAGGATACAGCCAAAGGCGAACTTGAGAAAGGTTTCCGGAACTCTTAGGACCCGTGGAAGTCATTCTTCACTGATTTTGTTACGGATTAATTCTGGACGCACTGCTGCTCACTGGCGCCCGGTAACACTCTCCGTAGACAGAACTTGTGGTCTGCTCCAGTAGGCCGACAACCTGGAGCTTTTCTGGCGTAAATGTTTTAGGATAACAGGATACAGCCAAGGGCGAACTTGTGAAAGGTTTCCGGGACTCTTAGGCCCTGTGGAAGTCATTCTTCACTCATTTTGTTACGGATTCATTCTGGACGCACTGGTGCTCACTGGCGCCCGGTAACACTCTCCGTAGACAGAACTTGTGGTCTGCTCCAGTAGGCCGACAACCTGGAGCTTTTCTGGCGTAAATGTCTGAGGATAAACAGAATACAGCCGACGGCCAACTTGTGGAAGGTTTCCGGGACTCTTAGGCCCCGTGGAAGTCATTCTTCACTCATTTTGTTACGGATTCATTCTGGACGCACTGCTGCTCACTGGCGCCCGGTAACACTCTCCGTAGACAGAACTTGTGGTCTGCTGCAGTAGGCTGACAACCTGGAGCTTTTCTGGCGTAAATGTCTTAGCATAACAGGATACAGCCAAAGGCGAACTTGTGAAAGGTTTCCGGGACTCTTAATCCCTGTGGAAGTCATTCTTCACTGATTTCGTTACGGATTCATTCTGGACGCACTGGTGCTCACTGGCGCCCGGTAACACTCTCCGTAGACTGAACTTGTGGTCTGCTCCAGTAGGCCGACAACCTGGAGCTTTTCTGGCGTAAATGTCTGAGGATAAACAGGATACAGTCAATGGCCAACTTGTGAAAGGTTTCCGGGACTCTTAGGCCCCGTGGAAGTCATTCTTCACTCATTTTGTTACGGATTCATTCTGGACGCACTGCTGCTCACTGGCGCCTGGTAACACTCTCCGTAGACAGAACTTGTGGTCTGCTCCAGTAGGCCGACAACCTGGAGCTTTTCTGGCGTAAATGTCTTAGGAAAACAGGATACAGCCAAAGGCGAACTTGTGAAAGGTTTCCGGGACTCTTAGGCCCCGTGGAAGTCATTCTTCACTGATTTTGTTACGGATTCATTCTGGATGCACTGCTGCTCACTGGCGCCCGGTAACACTCTCTGTAGACAGAACTTGTGGTCTGCTCCAGTAGGTGGAAAACCAGGAGATTTTCTACTGTAAATGTCTGAGGATAAACAGGATACAGCCTAAGGCGAACTTGTGAAAGGTTTCCAGGGCTCTTAGGCCCCGTGCAAGTCATTCTTCACTGATTTTGTTACGGATTCATTCTGGACGCACTGCTGCTCACTGGCGCCCGGTAACACTCTCCGTAGACAGAACTTGTGGTCTGCTCCAGTAGGCCGACTACCTCGAGCATTTCTGCCGTAAATGTCTGAGGATAAACAGGATACAGCCAAAGGCGAACTTGTGAAAGGTTTCCGGGACTCTTAGGCGCTTTGGAAGTCATTCTTCACTCATTTTGTTACGGATTTATTCTGGACGCACTGCTGCTCACTGGCGCCCGGTAACACTCTCCGTAGACAGAACTTGTCGTCTGCTCCAGTAGGCCGACAACCTGGAGCTTTTCTGGCGTAAATTACTTAGGATAACAGGATACAGCCAAAGGCGAATTTGTGAAAGGTTTCCGGGACTCTTAGGCCCCGTGGAAGTCATTCTTCACTGATTTTGTTACGGATTCATTCTGGATGCACTGCTGCTCACTGGCGCCAGGTAAAACTCTCCGTAGACTGAACTTGTGGTCTGCTCCAGTAGGCCGACAACCTGGAGCTTTTCTGGCGTAAATGTCTGAGGATAAACAGGATACAGCCAACGGCGAACTTGTGATAGGTTTCCGGGACTCTTAGGCCCCGTGGAAGTCATTCTTCACTCATTTTGTTACGGATTCATTCTGGACGCACTGCTGCTCACTGGCGGCCGGTAACACTCTCCGTAGACTGAACTTGTGGTCTGCTCCAGTAGGCCGACAACCTGGAGCTTTTCTGGCGTAAATGTCTGAAGATAAACAGGATACAGCCAACGGCGAACTTGTGAAAGGTTTCCGGGACTCTTAGGCCCCGTGGAAGTTATTCTTCACTGATTTTGTTACGGATTCATTCTGGACGCACTGCTGCTCACTGGCGCCCGGTAACACTCTCCGTAGACTGAACTTGTGGTCTGCTCCAGTATGCCGACAACCTGGAGCTTTTCTGGCGTAAATGTCTGAGGATAAACAGGATACAGCCAACGGCGAACTTGTGAAAGGTTTCCGGGACTCTT
Organism: Schistocerca gregaria; assembly: GCF_023897955.1. Classification (NCBI taxonomy): domain Eukaryota; kingdom Metazoa; phylum Arthropoda; class Insecta; order Orthoptera; family Acrididae; genus Schistocerca; species Schistocerca gregaria. The sequence goes on from NC_064924.1 coordinate 46,028,483, forward strand.
AGGCCCCGAGCAAGTCATTCTTCACTCATTTTGTTACGTATTCATTCTGGACGCACTGCTGCTCACTGGCGCCCGGTAACACTCTCCGTAGACAGAACTTGTGGTCTGCTCCAGTAGGCCGACAACCTGGAGCTTTTCTGGCGTAAATGTCTTAGGATAACAGGATACAGCCAAAGGCGAACTTGTGAATGGTTTCCTGGGACTCTTAGGCCCTGTGGAAGTCATTCTTCACTCATTTTGTTACGGATTCATTCTGGACGCACTGCTGCTCACTGGCGCCCGGTAACACTCTCCGTAGACTGAACTTGTGGTCTGCTGCAGTAGGCCGAACACCTGGAGCTTTTCTGGCGTAAATGTCTGAGGATAAACAGGATACAGCCAAAGGCGAACTTGAGAAAGGTTTCCGGGACTCTTAGGCCCCGTGGAAGTCATTCTTCACTCATTTTGTTACGGATTCATTCTGGACGCACTGCTGCTCACTGGCGCCCGGTAACACTCTCCGTAGACAGAACTTGTGGTCTGCTCCAGTAGGCCGACAACCTGGAGCTTTTCTGGCGTAAATGTCTGAGGATAAACAGGATACAGCCAAAGGCGAACTTGAGAAAGGTTTCCGGGACTCTTAGGACCCGTGGAAGTCATTCTTCACTGATTTTGTTACGGATTCATTCTGGACGCACTGCTGCTCACTGGCGCCCGGTAACACTCTCTGTAGACAGAACTTGTCGTCTGCTCCAGTAGGCCGACAACCTGGAGCTTTTCTGGCGTAAATGTCTTAGGATAACAGGATACAGCCAAAGGCGAACTTATGAAAGGTTTCCGGGACTCTTAGGCCCTGTGGAAGTCATTCTTCACTGATTTTGTTACGGATTCATTCTGGACGCACTGGTGCTCACTGGCGCCCGGTAACACTCTCCGTAGACAGAACTTGTGGTCTGCTCCAGTAGGCCGACAACCTGGAGCTTTTCTGGCGTAAATTACTTAGGATAACAGGATACAGCCAAAGGCGAATTTGTGAAAGGTTTCCGGGACTCTTAGGCCCCGTGGAAGTCATTCTTCACTGATTTTGTTACGGATTCATTCTGGATGCACTGCTGCTCACTGGCGCCAGGTAAAACTCTCCGTAGACTGAACTTGTGGTCTGCTCCAGTAGGCCGACAACCTGGAGCTTTTCTGGCGTAAATGTCTGAGGATAAACAGGATACAGCCAACGGCGAACTTGTGATAGGTTTCCGGGACTCTTAGGCCCCGTGGAAGTCATTCTTCACTCATTTTGTTACGGATTCATTCTGGACGCACTGCTGCTCACTGGCGGCCGGTAACACTCTCCGTAGACTGAACTTGTGGTCTGCTCCAGTAGGCCGACAACCTGGAGCTTTTCTGGCGTAAATGTCTGAAGATAAACAGGATACAGCCAACGGCGAACTTGTGAAAGGTTTCCGGGACTCTTAGGCCCCGTGGAAGTTATTCTTCACTGATTTTGTTACGGATTCATTCTGGACGCACTGCTGCTCACTGGCGCCCGGTAACACTCTCCGTAGACTGAACTTGTGGTCTGCTGCAGTAGGCCGAACACCTGGAGCTTTTCTGGCGTAAATGTCTGAGGATAAACAGGATACAGCCAAAGGCGAACTTGAGAAAGGTTTCCGGGACTCTTAGGCCCCGTGGAAGTCATTCTTCACTCATTTTGTTACGGATTCATTCTGGACGCACTGCTGCTCACTGGCGCCCGGTAACACTCTCCGTAGACAGAACTTGTGGTCTGCTCCAGTAGGCCGACAACCTGGAGCTTTTCTGGCGTAAATGTCTGAGGATAAACAGGATACAGCCAAAGGCGAACTTGAGAAAGGTTTCCGGGACTCTTAGGACCCGTGGAAGTCATTCTTCACTGATTTTGTTACGGATTCATTCTGGACGCACTGCTGCTCACTGGCGCCCGGTAACACTCTCTGTAGACAGAACTTGTCGTCTGCTCCAGTAGGCCGACAACCTGGAGCTTTTCTGGCGTAAATGTCTTAGGATAACAGGATACAGCCAAAGGCGAACTTATGAAAGGTTTCCGGGACTCTTAGGCCCTGTGGAAGTCATTCTTCACTGATTTTGTTACGGATTCATTCTGGACGCACTGGTGCTCACTGGCGCCCGGTAACACTCTCCGTAGACAGAACTTGTGGTCTGCTCCAGTAGGCCGACAACCTGGAGCTTTTCTGGCGTAAATGTTTTAGGATAACAGGATACAGCCAAGGGCGAACTTGTGAAAGGTTTCCGGGACTCTTAGGCCCTGGGGAAGTCATTCTTCACTCATTTTGTTACGGATTCATTCTGGACGCACTGCTGCTCACTGGCGCCCGGTAACACTCTCCGTAGACAGAACTTGTGGTCTGCTCCAGTAGGCCGACAACCTGGAGCTTTTCTGGCGTAAATGTCTTAGGATAACAGGATACAGCCAAGGGCGAACTTGTGAAAGGTTTCCGGGACTCTTAGGCCCCGTGGAAGTCATTCTTTACTGATTTTGTTACGGATTCATTCTGGACGCACTGCTGCTCACTGGCGCCCGGTAACACTCTCCGTAGACTGAACTTGTGGTCTGCTCCAGTAGGCCGACAACCTGGAGCTTTTCTGGCGTAAATGTCTAAGGATAAACAGGATACAGCCAACGGCGAACTTGTGAAAGGTTTCCGGGACTCTTAGGCCCCGTGGAAGGCATTCATCACTGATTTTGTTACGGATTCATTCTGGACGCACTGCTGCTCACTGGCGCCCGGTAACACTCTCCGTAGACTGAACTTGTGGTCTGCTCCAGTAGGCCGACAACCTGGAGCTTTTCTGGCGTAAATGTCTGAGGATAAACAGGATACAGCCAACGGCGAACTTGTGAAAGGTTTCCGGGACTCTTAGCCCCCGTGGAAGTCATTCTTCACTGATTTTGTTATGGATTCATTCTGGACGCACTGCTGCTCACTGGCGCCCTGTAACACTCTCCGTAGACTGAACTTGTGGTCTGCTCCAGTAGGCCGACAACGTGGATCTTTTCTGGCGTATATGTCTGAGGATAAACAGGATACAGCCAACAGCGAACTTGTGAAAGGTTTCCGGGACTCTCAGGCCCCGTGGAAGTCATTCTTCACTCATTTTGTTACGGATTCATTCTGGACACACTGCTGCTCACTGGCGCCCGGTAACACTCTCCGTAGACTGAACTTGTGGTCTGCTCCAGTAGGCCGACAACCTGGAGCTTCACTGGCGTAAATGTGTTAGGATAACAGGATACAGCCAAAGGCAAACTTGTGAAAGGTTTCCGGGACTCTTAGGCCCCGTGGAAGTCATTCTTCACTGATTTTGTTACGGATTCATTCTGGACGCACTGCTGCTCACTGGCGCCCGGTAACACTCTCCGTAGACTGAACTTGTGGTCTGCTCCAGTAGGCCGACAACCTGGAGCTTTTCTGGCGTAAATGTCTGAGGATAAACAGGATACAGCCAACGGCGAACTTGTGAAAGGTTTCCGGGACTCTTAGGCCCCGTGGAAGGCATTCATCACTGATTTTGTTACGGATTCATTCTGGACGCACTGCTGCTCACTGGCGCCCGGTAACACTCTCCGTAGACTGAACTTGTGGTCTGCTCCAGTAGGCCGACAACCTGGAGCTTTTCTGGCGTAAATGTCTGAGGATAAACAGGATACAGCCAACGGCGAACTTGTGAAAGGTTTCCGGGACTCTTAGCCCCCGTGGAAGTCATTCTTCACTGATTTTGTTATGGATTCATTCTGGACGCACTGCTGCTCACTGGCGCCCGGTAACACACTCCGTAGACTGAACTTGTGGTCTGCTCCAGTAGGCCGACAACCTGGAGCTTTTCTGGCGTAAATGTCTAAGGATAAACAGGATACAGCCAACGGCGAACTTGTGAAAGGTTTCCGGGACTCTTAGGCCCCGTGGAAGTCATTCTTCACTGATTTTGTTACGGATTCATTCTGGACGCACTGCTGCTCACTGGCGCCCAGTAACACTCTCCGTAGACTGAACTGGTGGTCTGCTCCAGTAGGCAAACATCCTGGAGCTTTTCTGGCGTAAATGTCTGAGGATAAACAGGATACAGCCAACGACGAACTTGTGAAAGGTTCCCGGGACTCTTAGGCTCCGTGGAAGTCATTCTTCACTCATTTTGTTACGGATTCGTTCTGGACGCACTGCTGCTCACTGGCGCCCGGTAACACTCTCCGTAGACAGAACTTGTGGTCTGCTCCAGTAGGCCGACAACCTGGAGCTTTTCTGGCGTAAATGTCTTAAGGATAAGAGGATACAGCCAAGGGAAACTTGTGAAAGGTTTCCGGGACTCTTAGGCCCCGTTGAAGTCATTCTTCACTGATTTTGTTACGGATTCATTCTGGATGCACTGCTGCTCACTGGCGCCCGGTAACACTCTCTGTAGACAGAACTTATCGTCTGGTACAGTAGGCCGACAACCTGGAGCTTTTCTTTCGTAAATGTCTTAGGATAACAGGATACAGCCAAAGGCGAACTTGTGAAAGGTTTCTGGGACCCTTATTCCCCGTGGAAGTCATTCTTCACTGATTTTGTTACGGATTCATTCTGGACGCACTGCTGCTCACTGGCGCCCGGTAACACTCTCCGTAGACTGAACTTGTCGTCTGCTCCAGTAGGCCGACAACGTGGAGCTTTTCTGGCGTAAATGTCTGAAGATAAACAGAATACACCCAACGGCGAACTTGTGAAAGGTTTCCGGGACTCTTAGGCCTCGTGGAAGTCATTCTTCACTCATTTTGTTACGGATTCATTCTGGACGCACTGCTGCTCACCGGCGCCCGGTAACACTCTCCGTAGACTGAACTTGTGGTCTGCTCCAGTAGGCCGACAACCTGGAGCTTTTCTGGCGTAAATGTCTGAGGATAAACAGGATACAGCCAAAGGCGAACTTGTGAAAGGTTTCCGGGACTCTTAGGCCCCGTGGAAGTCATTCTTCACTCATTTTGTTACGGATTCATTCTGGACGCACTGCTGCTCAATGGCGCCCGGTAACACTCCCTGTAGACTGAACTTGTCGTCTGCTCCAGTAGGCCGACAACCTGGAGCTTCTCTGGCGTAAATGTCTGAGGATAAACAGGATACAGCCAACAGCGAACTTGTGAAAGGTTTCCGGGACTCTTAGGCCCCGTGGAAGTCATTCTTCACTGATTTTGTTACGGATTCATTCTGGACGCACTGCTGCTCACTGGCGCCCGATAACACTCTCCGTAGACAGAACATGTGGTCTCCTCCAGTAGGCCGACAACGTGGAGCTTTTCTGGCGTAAATGTCTGAGGATAAACAGGATACAGCCAACGGCGAACTTGTGAAAGGTTTCCGGGACTCTTAGGCCCCGTGGAAGTCATTCTTCACTCATTTTGTTACGGATTCATTCTGGACGCACTGCTGCTCACTGGCGCCCGGTAACACACTCCGTAGACAGAACTTGTGGTCTGCTCCAGTAGGCCGACAACCTGGAGCTTTTCTGGCGTAAATGTCTGAGGATAAACAGGATACAGCCAAAGGCGAACTTGTGAAAGGTTTCCGGGACTCTTAGGCCCCGTGGAAGTCATTCTTCACTCATTTTGTTACGGATTCATTCTGGACGCACTGCTGCTCACTGGCGCCCAGTAACACTCTCCGTAGACTGAACTGGTGGTCTGCTCCAGTAGGCAAACATCCTGGAGCTTTTCTGGCGTAAATGTCTGAGGATAAACAGGATACAGCCAACGACGAACTTGTGAAAGGTTCCCGGGACTCTTAGGCTCCGTGGAAGTCATTCTTCACTCATTTTGTTACGGATTCGTTCTGGACGCACTGCTGCTCACTGGCGCCCGGTAACACTCTCCGTAGACAGAACTTGTGGTCTGCTCCAGTAGGCCGACAACCTGGAGCTTTTCTGGCGTAAATGTCTTAAGGATAAGAGGATACAGCCAAGGGAAACTTGTGAAAGGTTTCCGGGACTCTTAGGCCCCGTTGAAGTCATTCTTCACTGATTTTGTTACGGATTCATTCTGGACGCACTGCTGCTCACTGGCGCCCGGTAACACTCTCTGTAGACGGAACTTATCGTCTGCTACAGTAGGCTGACAACCTGGAGCTTTTCTTTCGTAAATGTCTTAGGATAACAGGATACAGCCAAAGGCGAACTTGTGAAAGGTTTCTGGGACCCTTATTCCCCGTGGAAGTCATTCTTCACTGATTTTGTTACGGATTCATTCTGGACGCACTGCTGCTCACTGGCGCCCGGTAACACTCTCCGTAGACTGAACTTGTCGTCTGCTCCAGTAGGCCGACAACCTGGAGCTTTTCTGGCGTAAATGTCTTAGGATAACAGGATACAGCCAAAGGCGAACTTGTGAAAGGTTTCCGGGACTCTTAGGCCCTGTGGAAGTCATTCTTCACTGATTTTGTTACGGATTCATTCTGGACGCACTGCTGCTCACTGGCGCCCGGTAACACTCTCCGTAGACAGAACTTGTGGTCTGCTCCAGTAGGCCGACAACGTGGAGCTTTTCTGGCGTAAATGTCTGAGGATAAACAGGATACAGCCAACGGCGAACTTGTGAAAGGTTTCCGGGACTCTTAGGCCCCGTGGAAGTCATTCTTCACTCATTTTGTTACGGATTCATTCTGGACGCACTGCTGCTCACTGGCGCCCGGTAACACACTCCGTAGACAGAACTTGTGGTCTGCTCCAGTAGGCCGACAACCTGGAGCTTTTCTGGCGTAAATGTCTGAGGATAAACAGGATACAGCCAAAGGCGAACTTGTGAAAGGTTTCCGGGACACTTAGGCCCCGTGGAAGTCATTCTTCACTCATTTTCTTACGGATTCATTCTGGACGCACTGCTGCTCACTGGCGCCCGGTAACACTCTCCGTAGACTGAACTTGTGGTCTGCTCCAGTAGGCCGACAACCTGGAGCTTTTCTGGCGTAAATGTCTGAGGATAAACAGGATACAGCCAACGGCGAACTTGTGAAAGGTTTCCGGGACTCTTAGGCCCCGTGGAAGTCATTCATCACTCATTTTGTTACGGATTCATTCTGGACGCACTGCTGCTCACTGGCGCCCGATAACACTCTCCGTAGACAGAACTTGTGGTCTGCTCCAGTAGGCTGACAACCTGGAGCTTTTCTGGCGTAAATGTCTGAGGATAAACAGGATACAGCCAAAGGCGAACTTGTGAAAGGTTTCCGGGACTCTTAGGCCCCGTGGAAGTCATTCTTCACTCATTTTGTTATGGATTCATTCTGGACGCACTGCTGCTCACTGGCACCCGGTAACACTCTCCGTACACTGAACTTGTGGTCTGCTCCAGTAGGCCGACAACCTGGAGCTTTTCTGGCGTAAATGTCTAAGGATAAAGAGGATACAGCCAACGGCGAACTTGTGAAAGGTTTCCGGGACTCTTAGGCCCCGTAGAAGTCATTCTTCACTGATTTTGTTACGGATTCATTCTGGACGCACTGCTGCTCACTGGCGCCTAGTAACACTTTCCGTAGACTGAACTGGTGGTCTGCTCTAGTAGACAAACATCCTGGAGCTTTTCTGGCGTAAATGTTGAGGATAAACAGGATACAGCCAACGACGAACTTGTGAAAGGTTCCCGGGACTCTTAGGCTCCGTGGAAGTCATTCTTCACTCATTTTGTTACGGATTCGTTCTGGACGCACTGCTGCTCACTGGCGCCCGGTAACACTCTCCGTAGACAGAACTTGTGGTCTGCTCCAGTAGGCCGACAACCTGGAGCTTTTCTGGCGTAAATGTCTGAGGATAAACAGGATACAGCCAACGGCGAACTTGTGAAAGGTTTCCGGGACTCTTAGGCCCCGTGGAAGTCATTCTTCACTCATTTTGTTACGGATTCATTCTGGACGCACTGCTGCTCACTGGCGCCCGGTAACACACTCCGTAGACAGAACTTGTGGTCTGCTCCAGTAGGCCGACAACCTGGAGCTTTTCTGGCGTAAATGTCTTAGGATAAGAGGATACAGCCAAAGGCGAACTTGTGAAAGGTTTCCGGGACTCTTAGGCCCCGTTGAAGTCATTCTTCACTGATTTTGTTACGGATTCATTCTGGACGTACTGCTGCTCACTGGCGCCCGGTAACACTCTCTGTAGACAGAACTTATCGTCTGCTCCAGTAGGCCGACAACCTGGAGCTTTTCTTTCGTAAATGTCTTAGGATAACAGGATACAGCCAAAGGCGAACTTGTGAAAGGTTTCTGGGACTCTTAGGCCCTGTGGAAGTCATTCTTCACTCATTTTGTTACGGATTCATTCTGGACGCACAGCTGCTCACTGGCGCCCGGTAACACAATCCGTAGACAGAACATGTCGTCTGCTCCAGTAGGCCGACAACCTGGAGCTTTTCTGGCGTAAATGTCTTAGGATAACAGGATACAGCCAAAGGCGAACTTGTGAAACGTTTCCGGGACTCTTAGGCCCCGTGGAAGTCATTCTTCACTGATTTTGTTACGGTTTCATTCTGGACGCACTGCTGCTCACTGGCGCCCGGTAACACTCTCCGTAGACTGAACTTGTGGTCTGCTCTAGTAGGCCGACAACGTGGAGCTTTTCTGGCGTAAATGTCTGATTATAAACAGAATACACCCAACGGCGAACTTGTGAAAGGTTTCCGGGACACTTAGGCCCCGTGGAAGTCATTCTTCACTCATTTTGTTACGGATTCATTCTGGACGCACTGCTGCTCACTGGCACCCGGTAACACTCTCCGTAGACTGAACTTGTGGTCTGCTCCAGTAGGCCGACAACCTGGAGCTTTTCTGGCGTAAATGTCTGAGGATAAACAGGATACAGCCAAAGGCGAACTTGTGAAAGGTTTCCGGGACTCTTAGGCCCCGTGGAAGTCATTCTTCACTGATTTTTTTACGGATTCATTCTGGACGCACTGCTGCTCACTGGCGCCCGGTAATACTCTCCGTAGACTGAACTTGTCGTCTGCTCCAGTAGGCCGACAACCTGGAGCTTTTCTGGCGTAAATGTCTTAGGATAAGAGGATACAGCCAAAGGCAAACTTGTGAAAGGTTTCTTGGACTCTTAGGCCCCGTTGAAGTCATTCTTCACTGATTTTGTTACGGTTTCATTCTGGACGCACTGCTGCTCACTGGCGCCCGGTAACACTCTCCGTACAGTGAACTTGTCGTCTGCTCCAGTAGGCCGACAACCTGGAGCTTTTCTGGCGTAAATGTCTGAGGATAAACAGGATACAGCCAAAGGCGAACTTGTGAATGGTTTCCGGGACTCTTAGGCCCCGTGGTAGTCATTCTTCACTGATTTTGTTACGGATTCATTCTGGACGCACTGCTGCTCACTGGCGCCCGGTAACACTCTCCGTAGACTGAACTTGTGGTCTGCTCCAGTAGGCCGACAACGTGGAGCTTTTCTGGCGTAAATGTCTGATTATAAACAGAATACACCCAACGGCGAACTTGTGAAAGGTTTCCGGGACACTTAGGCCCCGTGGAAGTCATTCTTCACTCATTTTGTTACGGATTCATTCTGGACGCACTGCTGCTCACTGGCACCCGGTAACACTCTCCGTAGACTGAACTTGTGGTCTGCTCCAGTAGGCCGACAACCTGGAGCTTTTCTGGCGTAAATGTCTGAGGATAAACAGGATACAGCCAAAGGCGAACTTGTGAAAGGTTTCCGGGACTCTTAGGCCCCGTGGAAGTCATACTTCACTGATTGTTTTACGGATTCATTCTGGACGCACTGCTGCTCACTGGCGCCCGGTAACACTCTCCGTAGACTGAACTTGTCGTCTGCTCCAGTAGGCCGACAACCTGGAGCTTTTCTGGCGTAAATGTCTTAGGATAAGAGGATACAGCCAAAGGCAAACTTGTGAAAGGTTTCTTGGACTCTTAGGCCCCGTTGAAGTCATTCTTCACTGATTTTGTTACGGTTTCATTCTGGACGCACTGCTGCTCACTGGCGCCCGGTAACACTCTCCGTAGACTGAACTTGTGGTCTGCTCCAGTAGGCCGACAACCTGGAGCTTTTCTGGCGTAAATGTCTTAGGATAAGAGGATACAGCCAAAGGCAAACTTGTGAAAGGTTTCCGGGACTCCTAGGCCCCGTTGAAGTCATTCTTCACTGATTTTGTTACGGATTCATTCTGGACGCACTGCTGCTCACTGGCGCCCGGTAACACTCTCTGTAGACAGAACTTATGGTCTGCTCCAGTAGGCCGACAACCTGGAGCTTTTCTTTCGTAAATGTCTTAGGATAACAGGATACAGCCAAAGGCGAACTTGTGAAAGGTTTCTGGGACTCTTAGGCCCCGTGGAAGTCATTCTTCACTGATTTTGTTACGGATTCATTCTGGACGCACTGCTGCTCACTGGCGCCCGGTAACACTCTCCATAGACAGAACTTGTCGTCTGCTCCAGTAGGCCGACAACCTGGAGCTTTTCTGGCGTAAATGTCTGAGGATAAACAGGATACAGCCAAAGGCGAACTTGTGAAAGGTTTCCGGACTCTTAGGCCCCGTGGAAGTCATTCTTCACTGATTTTGTTACGGATTCATTCTGGACGCACTGCTGCTCACTGGCGCCCGGTAACACTCTCCGTAGACTGAACTTGTGGTCTGCTCCAGTAGGCCGACAACGTGGAGCTTTTCTGGCGTAAATGTCTGAGGATAAACAGAATACACCCAACGGCGAACTTGTGAAAGGTTTCTGGGACTCTTAGGCAACGTGGAAGTCATTCTTCACTCATTTTGTTACGGATTCATTCTGGACACACTGCTGCTCACTGGCGCCCGGTAACACTCTCCGTAGACTGAACTTGTGGTCTGCTCCAGTAGGCCGACAACCTGGAGCTTTTCTGGCGTAAATGTCTGAGGATAAACAGGATACAGCCAAAGGCGAACTTGTGAAAGGTTTCCGTGACTCTTAGGCCCCGTGGAAGTCATTCTTCACTCATTTTGTTACGGATTCATTCTGGACGCACTGCTGCTCAATGGCGCCTGGTAACACTCTCCGTAGACTGAACTTGTCGTCTGCTCCAGTAGGCCGACAACCTGGAGCTTCTCTGGCGTAAATGTCTGAGGATAAACAGGATACAGCCAACGGCGAACTTGTGAAAGGTTTCCGGGACTCTTAGGCCCCGTGGAAGTCATTCTTCACGGATTTTGTTACGGATTCATTCTGGACGCTCTGCTGCTGTGGGGCGACGAAGAAGTTGTCGAATGAGTTGTTTGAATGTTCATTTCACGTAACAGACTATTGCCGATGCAACATATGTGGGACGGCGAAGAAGTCGTTGTTTAATGTTGAATGAAAGTTGAACATTGCCACCTTAAATCACGCGAGCCTGGCAACTAATTTGGTGGCCAGTCAGAAAGCGAAGGGAAACTTACTGACCTTAGTTCCCAGTCTGCACGGCCACATTCCTGTAGAGCCCAGCTAAACGAAAAATATCCATAGTTCTTCACGGGATTAGGGCTGCTTCAATAAAATTTAAAGTTCCAAACAAGATTTTATTATCTTAAAGGCTCACACAAATTCTGAAAATGCTAAAGACATTAAATATTGTTAATTCAGCCAATCGTTTAATAGTTCAGAGGCGACTTCTACAGCAAGTTCCTCCCGAATAGTTCATTACTCTAACTAACGGTGCTCTATTAATAGTTCGCAATAATGTTAAAAAAAAAAAGATTAATGCTCGCCTTAAAAGTGGAGTTAGTCACCACTTGCCACGCGGAATTATACTTCACACGGACGGCACAATAACAGTTTGTTACCGAAGTCTAAACGATCCAGGACGGTGTACAGTCCTCGCGATTTTCAATGTCCGTTTACATTGTTAAGTACGCGCATGTCACAGCCCGCTATGACGTCACCCGAGGCGAGGCGCGATCGGACGTTAAGCTCGCGTGGACTAGGCGTTGGTCTAATGCGGAGTGAGCTTACTACTGCCTCTGCCGCTCTTTTTATATAGCTCCGGCGCGTACCGCCAAGAGAGCATCTGTTCTTTCCGTTCCTATGCAGATGCCTGCAGCCTCCAAATGATCGCTATCTCAGGCACATAATCTTAAATATCACATTTAATAATAGCTTTACAAACTTCTCAATTTTTGTATACATACATCTGAGCAGTACAGAAGCACGTAGAAAATCTCAGCCCGCTAAAATTAAAACTTTACTCTCTAGAATTTTTACAATGGAACTAACGGTAGATTGTTACCTCTGAACCATAGCTTTATCAAGACTTGTATCAGCTGTTAATTATGCTACAAGACTAAAACTTGGTGTAGCTTTGTTAATTGTCCTATCTGATCGTTGGTCTTAAAGAATTTGTTTTATCATTAAAATTTAAAGTACTTAATCTATAATGCTTATGTACATTTTACTCACAAAAGTAGTTTTTATTAAATTACTAAAAAACTAGAAGAGGTAACTGATTGTGGTACTTCCATTATTATTATTAGGGTGAACTGAAGCATCCTACCAATTTTCAATATTGTAGCTCTATTATTTCGCGCCTCTGATTTCTCCGAAAAACGCGGATTCTGGAGTCAATTTTAGTTTTATGGTTTTGGAAACCAGCACCACTCATTAATGACTTCTTACTGCACCTTCTCACCAAATTTTGGCTTCCTAGCGTCATTATTTAGCGCCTCCTATTTTTCTTTCAAAACGTGAATTTTACGTAAACTACTAATTTTATAACATTAAGATTTGTTACCTGAAACATTATTACATAGAACTATACTTTAACAAAGTTTTACACACAAATCTTAATTTTTACTTTTATGTTAAATGTGGTGCAATACTATATGCAGGCGCGTTACGATGACGTGACGCTACTAGCAGTGAACTAGGGTAAGTCCCGTGCACTCGCTCGCCTCTGTATCTTATACATGATACAGCGCTTGCTTTGCTTCACTGCTCACTGGCGCCCGGTAACACTCTCCGTAGACAGAACTTGTGGTCTGATCCAGTAGGCCGACAACCTGGAGCTTTTCTGGCGTAAATGTCTGAGGATAAACAGGATACAGCCAAAGGCGAACTTGTGAAAGGTTTCCGGGACTCTTAGGCCCCGTGGAAGTCATTCTTCACTCATTTTGTACGGATTCATTCTGGACGCACTGCTGCTCACTGGCGCCCGGTAACACTCTCCGTACACTGAACTTGTGGTCTGCTCCAGTAGGCCGACAACGTGGAGCTTTTCTGGCGTAAATGTCTGAAGATAAACAGAATACACCCAACGGCGAACTTGTGAAAGGTTTCCGGGACTCTTAGGCCCCGTGGAAGTCATTATTCACTCAATTTGTTACGGATTCATTCTGGACGCACTGCTGCTCACCGGCGCCCGGTAACACTCTCCGTAGACTGAACTTGTGGTCTGCTCCAGTAGGCCGACAACCTGGAGCTTTTCTGGCGTAAATGTCTGAGGATAAACAGGATACAGCCAACGGCGAACTTGTGAAAGGTTTCCGGGACTCTTAGGCCCCGTGGAAGTCATTCTTCAATCATTTTGTTACGGATTCATTCTGGACGCACTGCTGCTCACTGGCGCCCGGTAACACTCTCCGTAGACAGAACTTGTGGTCTGCTCCAGTAGGCCGACAACCTGGAACTTTTCTGGCGTAAATGTCTGAGGACAAACAGGATACAGCCAAAGGCGAACTTGTGAAAGGTTTCCGGGACTCTTAGGCCCCGTGGAAGTCATTCTTCACTGATTTTGTTACGGATTCATTCTGGACGCACTGCTGCTCACTGGCGCCCGGTAACACTCTCCGTAGACAGAACTTGTGGTCTGCTCCAGTAGGCCGACAACGTGGAGCTTTTCTGGCGTAAATGTCTGAGGATAAACAGGATACAGCCAACGGCGAACTTGTGAAAGGTTTCCGGGACTCTTAGGCCCCGTGGAAGTCATTCTTCACTCATTTTGTTACGGATTCATTCTGGACGCACTGCTGCTCACTGGCGCCCGGTAACACACTCCGTAGACAGAACTTGTGGTCTGCTCCAGTAGGCCGACAACCTGGAGCTTTTCTGGCGTAAATGTCTTAGGATAACAGGATACAGCCAAAGGCGAACTTGTGAAAGGTTTCCGGCACTCTTAGGCCCCGTGGAAGTCATTCTTCACTGATTTTGTTACGGATTCATTCTGGACGCACTGCTGCTCACTGGCGCCCGGTAACACTCTCCGTAGACTGAACTTGTGGTCTGCTCCAGTAGGCCGACAACCTGGAGCTTTTCTGGCGTAAATGTCTGAGGATAAACAGGATACAGCCAACGGCGAACTTGTGAAAGGTTTCCGTGACTCTTAGGCCCCGTGGAAGTCATTCTTCACTCATTTTGTTACGGATTCATTCTGGACGCACTGCTGCTCACTGGCGCCCGGTAACACTCTCCGTAGACAGAACTTGTGGTCTGCTCCAGTAGGCCGACAACCTGGAGCTTTTCTGGCGTAAATGTCTGAGGATAAACAGGATACAGCCAAAGGCGAACTTGTGAAAGGTTTCCGGGACTCTTAGGCCCCGTGGAAGTCATTCTTCACTCATTTTGTTACGGATTCATTCTGGACGCACTGCTGCTCACTGGCGCCCGGTAACACTCTCCGTATACTGAACTTGTGGTCTGCTCCAGTAGGCCGACAACCTGGAGCTTCTCTGCCGTAAATGTCTGAGGATAAACAGGATACAGCCAAAGGCGAACTTGTGAAAGGTTTCCGGGACTCTTAGGCTCCGTGGAAGTCATTCTTCACTCATTTTGTTACGGATTCGTTCTGGACGCACTGCTGCTCACTGGCGCCCGGTAACACTCTCCGTAGACAGAACTTGTGGTCTGCTCCAGTAGGCCGACAACCTGGAGCTTTTCTGGCGTAAATGTCTTAAGGATAAGAGGATACAGCCAAGGGAAACTTGTGAAAGGTTTCCGGGACTCTTAGGCCCCGTGGAAGTCATTCTTCACTCATTTTGTTACGGATTCATTCTGGACGCACTGCTGCTCACTGGCGCCCGGTAACACTCTCCGTATACTGAACTTGTGGTCTGCTCCAGTAGGCCGACAACCTGGAGCTTTTCTGGCGTAAATGTCTGAGGATAAACAGGATACAGCCAACGGCGAACTTGTGATAGGTTTCCGGGACTCTTAGGCCCCGTGGAAGTCATTCTTCACTCATTTTGTTACGGATTCATTCTGGACGCACTGCTGCTCACTGGCGCCCGGTAACACTCTCTGTAGACAGAACTTATCGTCTGCTACAGTAGGCCGACAACCTGGAGCTTTTCTTTCGTAAATGTCTTAGGATAACAGGATACAGCCAAAGGCGAACTTGTGAAAGGTTTCTGGGACCCTTATTCCCCGTGGAAGTCATTCTTCACTGATTTTGTTACGGATTCATTCTGGACGCACTGCCGCTCACTGGCGCCCGGTAACACTCTCCGTAGACTGAACTTGTCGTCTGCTCCAGTAGGCCGACAACCTGGAGCTTTTCTGGCGTAAATGTCTTAGGATAACAGGATACAGCCAAAGGCGAACTTGTGAAAGGTTTCCGGGACTCTTAGGCCCTGTGGAAGTCATTCTTCACTGATTTTGTTACGGATTCATTCTGGACGCACTGCTGCTCACTGGCGCCCGGTAACACTCTCCGTAGACTGAACTTGTGGTCTGCTCCAGTAGGCCGACAACGTGGAGCTTTTCTGGCGTAAATGTCTGAAGATAAACAGAATACACCCAACGGCGAACTTGTGAAAGGTTTCCGGGACTCTTAGGCCCCGTGGAAGTCATTCTTCACTCATTTTGTTACGGATTCATTCTGGACGCACTGCTGCTCACCGGCGCCCGGTAACACTCTCCGTATACTGAACTTGTGGTCTGCTCCAGTAGGCCGACAACCTGGAGCTTTTCTGGCGTAAATGTCTGAGGATAAACAGGATACAGCCAAAGGCGAACTTGTGAAAGGTTTCCGGGACTCTTAGGCCCCGTGGAAGTCATTCTTCACTCATTTTGTTACGGATTCATTCTGGACGCACTGCTGCTCAATGGCGCCCGGTAACACTCCCTGTAGACTGAACTTGTCGTCTGCTCCAGTAGGCCGACAACCTGGAGCTTCTCTGGCGTAAATGTCTGAGGATAAACAGGATACAGCCAACAGCGAACTTGTGAAAGGTTTCTGGGACGCTAAGGCCCCGTGCAAGTCCTTCATCACGGATTTTGTTACGGATTCATTCTGGACGCACTGCTGCTCACTGGCGCCCGGTAACACTCTCCGTAGACAGAACTTGTGGTCTGCTCCAGTAGGCCGACAACCTGGAACTTTTCTGGCGTAAATGTCTGAGGACAAACAGGATACAGCCAAAGGCGAACTTGTGAAAGGTTTCCGGGACTCTTAGGCCCCGTGGAAGTCATTCTTCACTGATTTTGTTACGGATTCATTCTGGACGCACTGCTGCTCACTGGTGCCCGGTAACACTCTCCGTAGACAGAACTTGTGGTCTGCTCCAGTAGGCCGACAACGTGGAGCTTTTCAAACGTAAATGTCTGAGGATAAAGAGGATACAGCCAACGGCAAACTTGTGAAAGGTTTCCGGACTCTTAGGCCCCGTGGAAGTCATTCTTCACTCATTTTGTTACGGATTCATTCTGGACGCACTGCTGCTCACTGGCGCCCGGTAACACACTCCGTAGACAGAACTTGTGGTCTGCTCCAGTAGGCCGACAACCTGGAGCTTTTCTGGCGTAAATGTCTTAGGATAACAGGATACAGCCAAAGGCGAACTTGTGAAAGGTTTCCGGCACTCTTAGGACCCGTGGAAGTCATTCTTCACTGATTTTGTTACGGATTCATTCTGGACGCACTGCTGCTCACTGGCGCCCGGTAACACTCTCCGTAGACTGAACTTGTGGTCTGCTCCAGTAGGCCGACAACCTGGAGCTTTTCTGGCGTAAATGTCTGAGGATAAACAGGATACAGCCAACGGCGAACTTGTGAAAGGTTTCCGTGACTCTTAGGCCCCGTGGAAGTCATTCTTCACTCATTTTGTTACGGATTCATTCTGGACGCACTGCTGCTCACTGGCGCCCGGTAACACTCTCCGTAGACAGAACTTGTGGTCTGCTCCAGTAGGCCGACAACCTGGAGCTTTTCTGGCGTAAATGTCTGAGGATAAACAGGATACAGCCAAAGGCGAACTTGTGAAAGGTTTCCGGGACTCTTAGGCCCCGTGGAAGTCATTCTTCACTCATTTTGTTACGGATTCATTCTGGACGCACTGCTGCTCACTGGCGCCCTTTAACACTCTCCGTATACTGAACTTGTGGTCTGCTCCAGTAGGCCGACAACCTGGAGCTTTTCTGCCGTAAATGTCTGAGGATAAACAGGATACAGCCAAAGGCGAACTTGTGAAAGGTTTCCGGGACTCTTAGGCTCCGTGGAAGTCATTCTTCACTCATTTTGTTACGGATTCGTTCTGGACGCACTGCTGCTCACTGGCGCCCGGTAACACTCTCCGTAGACAGAACTTGTGGTCTGCTCCAGTAGGCCGACAACCTGGAGCTTTTCTGGCGTAAATGTCTTAAGGATAAGAGGATACAGCCAAGGGAAACTTGTGAAAGGTTTCCGGGACTCTTAGGCCCCGTTGAAGTCATTCTTCACTGATTTTGTTACGGATTCATTCTGGACGCACTGCTGCTCACTGGCGCCCGGTAACACTCTCTGTAGACAGAACTTATCGTCTGCTACAGTAGGCCGACAACCTGGAGCTTTTCTTTCGTAAATGTCTTAGGATAACAGGATACAGCCAAAGGCGAACTTGTGAAAGGTTTCTGGGACCCTTATTCCCCGTGGAAGTCATTCTTCACTGATTTTGTTACGGATTCATTCTGGGCGCACTGCCGCTCACTGGCGCCCGGTAACACTCTCCGTAGACTGAACTTGTCGTCTGCTCCAGTAGGCCGACAACCTGGAGCTTTTCTGGCGTAAATGTCTTAGGATAACAGGATACAGCCAAAGGCGAACTTGTGAAAGGTTTCCGGGACTCTTAGGCCCTGTGGAAGTCATTCTTCACTGATTTTGTTACGGATTCATTCTGGACGCACTGCTGCTCACTGGCGCCCGGTAACACTCTCCGTAGACTGAACTTGTGGTCTGCTCCAGTAGGCCGACAACGTGGAGCTTTTCTGGCGTAAATGTCTGAAGATAAACAGAATACACCCAACGGCGAACTTGTGAAAGGTTTCCGGGACTCTTAGGCCCCGTGGAAGTCATTCTTCACTCATTTTGTTACGGATTCATTCTGGACGCACTGCTGCTCACCGGCGCCCGGTAACACTCTCCGTAGACAGAACTTGTGGTCTGCTCCAGTAGGCCGACAACCTGGAGCTTTTCTGGCGTAAATGTCTGAGGATAAACAGGATACAGCCAAAGGCGAACTTGTGTAAGGTTTCCGGGACTCTTAGGCCCCGTGGAAGTCATTCTTCACTCATTTTGTTACGGATTCATTCTGGACGCACTGCTGCTCAATGGCGCCCGGTAACACTCCCTGTAGACTGAACTTGTCGTCTGCTCCAGTAGGCCGACAACCTGGAGCTTCTCTGGCGTAAATGTCTGAGGATAAACAGGATACAGCCAACAGCGAACTTGTGAAAGGTTTCCGGGACTCTAAGGCCCCGTGCAAGTCATTCATCACGGATTTTGTTACGGATTCATTCTGGACGCACTGCTGCTCACTGGCGCCCGGTAACACTCTCCGTAGACAGAACTTGTGGTCTGCTCCAGTAGGCCGACAACCTGGAACTTTTCTGGCGTAAATGTCTGAGGACAAACAGGATACAGCCAAAGGCGAACTTGTGAAAGGTTTCCGGGACTCTTAGGCCCCGTGGAAGTCATTCTTCACTGATTTTGTTACGGATTCATTCTGGACGCACTGCTGCTCACTGGCGCCCGGTAACACTCTCCGTAGACAGAACTTGTGGTCTGCTCCAGTAGGCCGACAACGTGGAGCTTTTCTGGCGTAAATGTCTGAGGATAAACAGGATACAGCCAACGGCGAACTTGTGAAAGGTTTCCGGGACTCTTAGGCCCCGTGGAAGTCATTCTTCACTGATTTTGTTACGGATTAATTCTGGACGCACTGCTGCTCACTGGCGCCCGGTAACACACTCCGTAGACAGAACTTGTGGTCTGCTCCAGTAGGCCGCAACCTGGAGCTTTTCTGGCGTAAATGTCTGAGGATAAACAGGATACAGCCAAAGGCGAACTTGTGAAAGGTTTCCGGGACTCTTAGGCCCCGTGGAAGTCATCCTTCACTCATTTTCTTACGGATTCATTCTGGACGCACTGCTGCTCACTGGCGCCCGGTAACACTCTCCGTAGACTGAACTTGTGGTCTGCTCCAGTAGGCCGACAACCTGGAGCTTTTCTGGCGTAAATGTCTGAGGATAAACAGGATACAGCCAACGGCGAACTTGTGAAAGGTTTCCGGGACTCTTAGGCCCCGTGGAAGTCATTCTTCACTCATTTTGTTACGGATTCATTCTGGACGCACTGCTGCTCACTGGCGCCCGATAACACTCTCCGTAGACAGAACTTGTGGTCTGCTCCAGTAGGCTGACAACCTGGAGCTTTTCTGGCGTAAATGTCTGAGGATAAACAGGATACAGCCAAAAGCGAACTTGTGAAAGGTTTCCGGGACTCTTAGGCCCCGTGGAAGTCATTCTTCACTCATTTTGTTACGGATTCATTCTGGACGCACTGCTGCTCACTGGCACCCGGTAACACTCTCCGTACACTGAACTTGTGGTCTGCTCCAGTAGGCCGACAACCTGGAGCTTTTCTGGCGTAAATGTCTAAGGATAAACAGGATACAGCCAACGACGAACTTGTGAAAGGTTCCCGGGACTCTTAGGCTCAGTGGAAGTCATTCTTCACTCATTTTGTTACGGATTCGTTCTGGAGGCACTGCTGCTCACTGGCGCCCGGTAACACTCTCCGTAGACAGAACTTGTGGTCTGCTCCAGTAGGCCGACAACCTGGAGCTTTTCTGGCGTAAATGTCTTAGGATAAGAGGATACAGCCAAAGTCGAACTTGTGAAAGGTTTCCGGGACTCTTAGGCCCCGTTGAAGTCATTCTTCACTGATTTTGTTACGGATTCATTCTGGACGTACTGCTGCTCACTGGCGCCCGGTAACACTCTCCGTAGACTGAACTTGTGGTCTGCTCCAGTAGGCCGACAACGTGGAGCTTTTCTGGCGTAAATGTCTGATTATAAACAGAATACACCCAACGGCGAACTTGTGAAAGGTTTCCGGGACTCTTAGGCCCCGTGGAAGTCATTCTTCACTGATTTTTTTACGGATTCATTCTGGACGCACTGCTGCTCACTGGCGCCCGGTAACACTCTCCGTAGACTGAACTTGTCGTCTGCTCCAGTAGGCCGACAACCTGGAGCTTTTCTGGCGTAAATGTCTTAGGATAAGAGGATACAGCCAAAGGCAAACTTGTGAAAGGTTTCTTGGACTCTTAGGCCCCGTTGAAGTCATTCTTCACTGATTTTGTTACGGATTCATTCTGGACGCACTGCTGCTCACTGGCGCCCGGTAACACTCTCCGTACAGTGAACTTGTGGTCTGCTCCAGTAGGCCGACAACCTGGAGCTTTTCTGGCGTAAATGTCTGAGGATAAACAGGATACAGCCAAAGGCGAACTTGTGAATGGTTTCCGGGACTCTTAGGCCCCGTGGTAGTCATTCTTCACTGATTTTTTTACGGATTCATTCTGGACGCACTGCTGCTCACCGGCGCCCGGTAACACTCTCCGTAGACTGAACTTGTGGTCTGCTCCAGTAGGCCGACAACCTGGAGCTTTTCTGGCGTAAATGTCTTAGGATAAGAGGATACAGCCAAAGGCAAACTTGTGAAAGGTTTCCGGGACTCTTAGGCCCCGTTGAAGTCATTCTTCACTGATTTTGTTACGGATTCATTCTGGACGCACTGCTGCTCACTGGCGCCCGGTAACACTCTCTGTAGACAGAACTTATCGTCTGCTCCAGTAGGCCGACAACCTGGAGCTTTTCTTTCGTAAATGTCTTAGGATAACAGGATACAGCCAAAGGCGAACTTGTGAAAGGTTTCTGGGACTCTTAGGCCCCGTGGAAGTCATTCTTCACTGATTTTGTTACGGATTCATTCTGGACGCACTGCTGCTCACTGGCGCCCGGTAACACTCTCCGTAGACAGAACTTGTCGTCTGCTCCAGTAGGCCGACAACCTGGAGCTTTTCTGGCGTAAATGTCTGAGGATAAACAGGATGCAGCCAAAGGCGAACTTGTGAAAGGTTTCCGGACTCTTAGGCCCCGTGGAAGTCATTCTTCACTGATTTTGTTACGGATTCATTCTGGACGCACTGCTGCTCACTGGCGCCTGGTAACACTCTCCGTAGACTGAACTTGTGGTCTGCTCCAGTAGGCCGACAACGTGGAGCTTTTCTGGCGTAAATGTCTGAGGATAAACAGAATACACCCAACGGCGAACTTGTGAAAGGTTTCCGGGACTCTTAGGCAACGTGGAAGTCATTCTTCACTCATTTTGTTACGGATTCATTCTGGACACACTGCTGCTCACTGGCGCCTGGTAACACTCTCCTCCGTAGACTGAACTTGTGGTCTGCTCCAGTAGGCCGACAACCTGGAGCTTTTCTGGCGTAAATGTCTGAGGATAAACAGGATACAGCCAAAGGCGAACTTGTGAAAGGTTTCCGTGACTCTTAGGCCCCGTGGAAGTCATTCTTCACTCATTTTGTTACGGATTCATTCTGGACGCACTGCTGCTCAATGGCGCCTGGTAACACTCTCCGTAGACTGACCTTGTCGTCTGCTCCAGTAGGCCGACAACCTGGAGCTTCTCTGGCGTAAATGTCTGAGGATAAACAGGATACAGCCAACGGCGAACTTGTGAAAGGTTTCCGGGACTCTTAGGCCCCGTGGAAGTCATTCTTCACGGATTTTGTTACGGATTCATTCTGGACGCTCTGCTGCTGTGGGGCGACGAAGAAGTTGTCGAATGAGTTGTTTGAATGTTCATTTCACGTAACAGACTATTGCTGATGCAACATATGTGGGACGGCGAAGAAGTCGTTGTTTAATGTTGAATGAAAGTTGAACATTGCCACCTTAAATCACGCGAGCCTGGCAACTAATTTGGTGGCCAGTCAGAAAGCGAAGGGAAACTTACTGACCTTAGTTCCCAGTCTGCACGGCCACATTCCTGTAGAGCCCAGCTAAACGAAAAATATCCATAGTTCTTCACGGGATTAGGGCTGCTTCAATAAAATTTAAAGTTCCAAACAAGATTTTATTATCTTAAAGGCTCACACAAATTACTCGAAACTTCTGAAAATGCTAAAGACATTAAATATTGTTAATTCAGCCAATCGTTTAATAGTTCAAAGGCGACTTCTACAGCAAGTTCCTCCCGAATAGTTCATTACTCTAACTAACGGTGCTCTATTAATAGTTCGCAATAATGTTAAAAAAAAAAAGATTAATGCTCGCCTTAAAAGTGGAGTTAGTCACCACTTGCCACGCGGAATTATACTTCACACGGACGGCACAATAACAGTTTGTTACCGAAGTCTAAACGATCCAGGACGGTGTACAGTCCTCGCGATTTTCAATGTCCGTTTACATTGTTAAGTACGCGCATGTCACAGCCCGCTATGACGTCACCCGAGGCGAGGCGCGATCGGACGTTAAGCTCGCGTGGACTAGGCGTTGGTCTAATGCGGAGTGAGCTTACTACTGCCTCTGCCGCTCTTTTTATATAGCTCCGGCGCGTACCGCCAAGAGAGCATCTGTTCTTTCCGTTCCTATGCAGATGCCTGCAGCCTCCAAATGATCGATATCTCAGGCACATAATCTTAAATATCACATTTAATAATAGCTTTACAAACTTCTCAATTTTTGTATACATACATCTGAGCAGTACAGAAGCACGTAGAAAATCTCAGCCCGCTAAAATTAAAACTTTACTCTCTAGAATTTTTACAATGGAACTAACGGTAGATTGTTACCTCTGAACCATAGCTTTATCAAGACTTGTATCAGCTGTTAATTATGCTACAAGACTAAAACTTGGTGTAGCTTTGTTAATTGTCCTATCTGATCATTGGTCTTAAAGAATTTGTTTTATCATTAAAATTTAAAGTACTTAATCTATAATGCTTATGTACATTTTACTCACAAAAGTAGTTTTTACTAAATTACTAAAAAACTAGAAGAGGTAACTGATTGTGGTACTTCCATTATTATTATTAGGGTGAACTGAAGCATCCTACCAATTTTCAATATTGTAGCTCTATTATTTCGCGCCTCTGATTTCTCCGAAAAACGCGGATTCTGGAGTCAATTTTAGTTTTATGGTTTTGGAAACCAGCACCACTCATTAATGACTTCTTACTGCACCTTCTCACCAAATTTTGGCTTCCTAGCGTCATTATTTAGCGCCTCCTATTTTTCTTTCAAAACGTGAATTTTACGTAAACTACTAATTTTATAACATTAAGATTTGTTACCTGAAACATTATTACATAGAACTATACTTTAACAAAGTTTTACACACAAATCTTAATTTTTACTTTTATGTTAAATGTGGTGCAATACTATATGCAGGCGCGTTACGATGACGTGACGCTACTAGCAGTGAACTAGGGTAAGTCCCGTGCACTCGCTCGCCTCTGTATCTTATACATGATACAGCGCTTGCTTTGCTTCACTGCTCACTGGCGCCCGGTAACACTCTCCGTAGACAGAACTTGTGGTCTGCTCCAGTAGGCCGACAACCTGGAGCTTTTCTGGCGTAAATGTCTGAGGATAAACAGGATACAGCCAAAGGTGAACTTGTGAAAGGTTTCCGGGACTCTTAGGCCCCGTGGAAGTCACTCTTCACTCATTTTGTACGGATTCATTCTGGACGCACTGCTGCTCACTGGCGCCCGGTAACACTCTCCGTACACTGAACTTGTGGTCTGCTCCAGTAGGCCGACAACGTGGAGCTTTTCTGGCGTAAATAACTGAGGATAAACAGGATACAGCCAACGGCGAACTTGTGAAAGGTTTCCGGGACTCTTAGGCCCCGTGGAAGTCATTCTTCACTCATTTTGTTACGGATTCATTCTGGACGCACTGCTGCTCACTGGCGCCCGGTAACACACTCCGTAGACAGAACTTGTGGACTGCTCCAGTAGGCCGACAACATGGAACTTTTCTGGCGTAAATGTCTGAGGATAAACAGGATACAGCCAAAGGCGAACTTGTGAAAGGTTTCCGGGACTCTTAGGCCCCGTGGAAGTCATTCTTCACTCATTTTCTTACGGATTCATTCTGGATGCACTGCTGCTCACTGGCGCCCGGTAACACACTCCGTAGACTGAACTTGTCGTCTGCTCCAGTAGGCCGACAACCTGGAGCTTTTCTGGCGTAAATGTCTTAGGATAACAGGATACAGCCAAAGGCGAACTTGTGAAAGGTTTCCGGCACTCTTAGGCCCCGTGGAAGTCATTCTTCACTGATTTTGTTACGGATTCATTCTGGACGCACTGCTGCTCACTGGCGCCCGGTAACACTCTCCGTAGACTGAACTTGTGGTCTGCTCCAGTAGGCCGACAACCTGGAGCTTTTCTGGCGTAAATGTCTGAGGATAAACAGGATACAGCCAAAGGCGAACTTGTGAAAGGTTTCCGGGACTCTTAGGCCCCGTGGAAGTCATTCTTCACTCATTTTGTTACGGATTCATTCTGGACGCACTGCTGCTCACTGGCGCCCGGTAACACTCTCCGTACACTGAACTTGTGGTCTGCTCCAGTAGGCCGACAACGTGGAGCTTTTCTGGCGTAAATGTCTGAGGATAAACAGGATACAGCCAAAGGCGAACTTGTGAAAGGTTTCCGGGACTCTTAGGCCCCGTGGAAGTCATTCTTCACTCATTTTGTTACGGATTCATTCTGGACGCACTGCTGCTCACTGGCGCCCGGTAACACACTCCGTAGACAGAACTTGTGGTCTGCTCCAGTAGGCCGACAACCTGGAGCTTTTCTGGCGTAAATGTCTGAGGATAAACAGGATACAGCCAAAGGCGAACTTGTGAAAGGTTTCCGGGACTCTTAGGCCCCGTGGAAGTCATTCTTCACTCATTTTGTTACGGACTCATTCTGGACGCACTGCTGCTCACTGGCGCCCGGTAACACACTCCGTAGACTGAACTTGTCGTCTGCTCCAGTAGGCCGACAACCTGGAGCTTTTCTGGCGTAAATGTCTTAGGATAACAGGATAGAGCCAAAGGCGAACTTGTGAAAGGTTTCCGGGACTCTTAGGCCCCGTGGAAGTCATTCTTCACTCATTTTGTTACGGATTCATTCTGGACGCACTGCTGCTCACTGGCGCCCGGTAACACTCTCCGTATACTGAACTTGTGGTGTGCTCCAGTAGGCCGACAACCTGGAGCTTTTCTGGCGTAAATGTCTGAGGATAAACAGGATACAGCAAACGGCGAACTTGTGAAAGGTTTCCGGGACTCTTAGGCCGCGTGGAAGTCATTCTTCACTCATTTTGTTACGGATTCATTCTGGACGCACTGCTGCTCACTGGCGCCCGGTAACACTCTCCGTAGACTGAACTTGTGGTCTGCTCCAGTAGGCAAACATCCTGGAGCTTTTCTGGCGTAAATGTCTGAGGGTAAACAGGATACAGCCAACGACGAACTTGTGAAAGGTTCCCGGGACTCTTAGGCTCCGTGGAAGTCATTCTTCACTCATTTTGTTACGGATTCGTTCTGGACGCACTGCTGCTCACTGGCGCCCGGTAACACTCTCCGTAGACAGAACTTGTGGTCTGCTCCAGTAGGCCGACAACCTGGAGCTTTTCTGGCGTAAATGTCTTAGGATAAGAGGATACAGCCAAAGGCAAACTTGTGAAAGGTTTCCGGGACTCTTAGGCCCCGTTGAAGTCATTCTTCACTGATTTTGTT
This sequence comes from Schistocerca gregaria, assembly GCF_023897955.1. Taxonomy (NCBI): domain Eukaryota; kingdom Metazoa; phylum Arthropoda; class Insecta; order Orthoptera; family Acrididae; genus Schistocerca; species Schistocerca gregaria. Next base: position 46,054,511 of record NC_064924.1, read on the forward strand.
ACGGATTCATTCTGGACGCACTGCTGCTCACTGGCGCCCGGTAACACTCTCCGTAGACAGAACTTGTCGTCCGCTCCAGTAGGCCGACAACCTGTAGCTTTTCTGGCCTAAATGTCTGAGGATAAACAGGATACAGCCAAAGGCGAACTTGTGAAAGGTTTCCGGGACTCTTAGGCCCCGTGGAAGTCATTCTTCACTGATTTTGTTACGGATTCATTCTGGACGCACTGTTGCTCACTGGCGCCCGGTAACACTCTCTGTAGACAGAACTTGTCGTCTGCTCCAGTAGGCCGACAACCTGCAGCTTTTCTGGCGTAAATGTCTGAGGATAAACAGGATACAGCCAAAGGCGAACTTGTGAAAGGTTTCCGGGACTCTTAGGCCCCGTGGAAATCATTCTTCACTCATTTTGTTACGGATTCATTCTGGACGCACTGCTGCTCACTGGCGCCCGGTAACACTCTCCGTAGACTGAACTTGTCGTCTGCTCCAGTAGGCCGACAACCTGGAGCTTTACTGGCGTAAATGTGTGAGGATAAACAGGATACAGCCAAAGGCGAACTTGTGAAAGGTTTCCGGGACTCTTAGGCCGCGTGGAAGTCATTCTTCACAGATTTTGTTACGGATTCATTCTGGACGCACTGCTGCTCACTGGCGCCCTGTTACACTCTCCGTAGACAGAACTTGTGGTCTGCTCCAGTAGGCCGACAACCTGGAGCTTTTCTGGCGTAAATGTCTGAGGATAAACAGGATACAGCCAACGGCGAACTTGTGAAAGGTTTCCGGGACCCTTAGGCCCCGTGGAAGTCATTCTTCACTCATTTTGTTACGGACTCATTCTGGACGCACTGATGCTCACTGGCGCCCGGTAACACTCTCCGTAGACTGAATTTGTGGTGTGCTCTAGTAGGCCGACAACCTGGAGCTTTTCTGGCGTAAATGTCTTCGGATAACAGGATACAGCCAAACGCGAACTTGTGAAAGATTTCCGGGACTCTTAGGCCCCGTGGAAGTCATTCTTCACTCATTTTGTTACAGATTCATTCTGGACGCACTGCTGCTCACTGGCGCCCGGTAACACTCTCCGTAGACAGAACTTGTGGTCTGCTCCAGTAGGCCGACAACCTGGAGCTTTTCTGGCGTAAATGTCTGAGGATAAACAGGATTCAGCCAACGACGAACTTGTGAAAGGTTTCCGTGACTCTTAGGCCCCGTGGAAGTCATTCTTCACTCATTTTGTTACGGATTCATTCTGGACGCTCTGCTGCTCACTGGCGCCCGGTAACACTCTCCGTAGACAGAACTTGTGGTCTGCTCCAGTAGGCCGACAACCTGGAGCTTTTCTGGCGTAAATGTCTGAGGATAAACAGGATACAGCAAACGGCGAACTTGTGAAAGGTTTCCGGGACTCTTTGGCGCCGTGGAAGTCATTCTTCACTGATTTTGTTACTGATTCATTCTGGACGCACTTCTGCTCACTGGCGCCCGGTAACACTCTCCGTAGACAGAACTTGTCGTCTGCTCCAGTAGGCCGACAACCTGGAGCTTTTCTAGCGTAAATGTCTGAGGATAAACAGGATACAGCCAAAGGCGAACTTGTGAAAGGTTTCCGGACTCTTAGGCCCCGTGGAAGTCATTCTTCACTGATTTTGTTACGGATTCATTCTGGACGCACTGCTGCTCACTGGCGCCCGGTAACACTCTCCGTAGACTGAACTTGTGGTCTGCTCCAGTAGGCCGACAACGTGGAGCTTTTCTGGCGTAAATGTCTGAGGATAAACAGAATACACCCAACGGCGAACTTGTGAAAGGTTTCCGGGACTCTTAGGCAACGTGGAAGTCATTCTTCACTCATTTTGTTACGGATTCATTCTGGACACACTGCTGCTCACTGGCGCCCGGTAACACTCTCCGTAGACTGAACTTGTGGTCTGCTCCAGTAGGCCGACAACCTGGAGGTTTTCTGGCGTAAATGTCTGAGGATAAACAGGATACAGCCAAAGGCGAACTTGTGAAAGGTTTCCGTGACTCTTAGGCCCCGTGGAAGTCATTCTTCGCTCATTTTGTTACGGATTCATTCTGGACGCACTGCTGCTCAATGGCGCCTGGTAACACTCTCCGTAGACTGAACTTGTCGTCTGCTCCAGTAGGCCGACAACCTGGAGCTTCTCTGGCGTAAATGTCTGAGGATAAACAGGATACAGCCAACGGCGAACTTGTGAAAGGTTTCCGGGACTCTTAGGCCCCGTGGAAGTCATTCTTCACGGATTTTGTTACGGATTCATTCTGGACGCTCTGCTGCTGTGGGGCGACGAAGAAGTTGTCGAATGAGTTGTTTGAATGTTCATTTCACGTAACAGACTATTGCTGATGCAACATATGTGGGACGGCGAAGAAGTCGTTGTTTAATGTTGAATGAAAGTTGAACATTGCCACCTTAAATCACGCGAGCCTGGCAACTAATTTGGTGGCCAGTCAGAAAGCGAAGGGAAACTTACTGACCTTAGTTCCCAGTCTGCACGGCCACATTCCTGTAGAGCCCAGCTAAACGAAAAATATCCATAGTTCTTCACGGGATTAGGGCTGCTTCAATAAAATTTAAAGTTCCAAACAAGATTTTATTATCTTAAAGGCTCACACAAATTACTCGAAACTTCTGAAAATGCTAAAGACATTAAATATTGTTAATTCAGCCAATCGTTTAATAGTTCAGAGGCGACTTCTACAGCAAGTTCCTCCCGAATAGTTCATTACTCTAACTAACGGTTCTCTATTAATAGTTCGCAATAATGTTAAAAAAAAAAAGATTAATGCTCGCCTTAAAAGTGGAGTTAGTCACCACTTGCCACGCGGAATTATACTTCACACGGACGGCACAATAACAGTTTGTTACCGAAGTCTAAACGATCCAGGACGGTGTACAGTCCTCGCGATTTTCAATGTCCGTTTACATTGTTAAGTACGCGCATGTCACAGCCCGCTATGACGTCACCCGAGGCGAGGCGCGATCGGACGTTAAGCTCGCGTGGACTAGGCGTTGGTCTAATGCGGAGTGAGCTTACTACTGCCTCTGCCGCTCTTTTTATATAGCTCCGGCGCGTACCGCCAAGAGAGCATCTGTTCTTTCCGTTCCTATGCAGATGCCTGCAGCCTCCAAATGATCGATATCTCAGGCACATAATCTTAAATATCACATTTAATAATAGCTTTACAAACTTCTCAATTTTTGTATACATACATCTGAGCAGTACAGAAGCACGTAGAAAATCTCAGCCCGCTAAAATTAAAACTTTACTCTCTAGAATTTTTACAATGGAACTAACGGTAGATTGTTACCTCTGAACCATAGCTTTATCAAGACTTGTATCAGCTGTTAATTATGCTACAAGACTAAAACTTGGTGTAGCTTTGTTAATTGTCCTATCTGATCATTGGTCTTAAAGAATTTGTTTTATCATTAAAATTTAAAGTACTTAATCTATAATGCTTATGTACATTTTACTCACAAAAGTAGTTTTTACTAAATTACTAAAAAACTAGAAGAGGTAACTGATTGTGGTACTTCCATTATTATTATTAGGGTGAACTGAAGCATCCTACCAATTTTCAATATTGTAGCTCTATTATTTCGCGCCTCTGATTTCTCCGAAAAACGCGGATTCTGGAGTCAATTTTAGTTTTATGGTTTTGGAAACCAGCACCACTCATTAATGACTTCTTACTGCACCTTCTCACCAAATTTTGGCTTCCTAGCGTCATTATTTAGCGCCTCCTATTTTTCTTTCAAAACGTGAATTTTACGTAAACTACTAATTTTATAACATTAAGATTTGTTACCTGAAACATTATTACATAGAACTATACTTTAACAAAGTTTTACACACAAATCTTAATTTTTACTTTTATGTTAAATGTGGTGCAATACTATATGCAGGCGCGTTACGATGACGTGACGCTACTAGCAGTGAACTAGGGTAAGTCCCGTGCACTCGCTCGCCTCTGTATCTTATACATGATACAGCGCTTGCTTTGCTTCACTGCTCACTGGCGCCCGGTAACACTCTCCGTAGACAGAACTTGTGGTCTGCTCCAGTAGGCCGACAACCTGGAGCTTTTCTGGCGTAAATGTCTGAGGATAAACAGGATACAGCCAAAGGCGAACTTGTGAAAGGTTTCCGGGACTCTTAGGCCCCGTGGAAGTCATTCTTCACTCATTTTGTACGGATTCATTCTGGACGCACTGCTGCTCACTGGCGCCCGGTAACACTCTCCGTACACTGAACTTGTGGTCTGCTCCAGTAGGCCGACAACGTGGAGCTTTTCTGGCGTAAATAACTGAGGATAAACAGGATACAGCCAACGGCGAACTTGTGAAAGGTTTCCGGGACTCTTAGGCCCCGTGGAAGTCATTCTTCACTCATTTTGTTACGGATTCATTCTGGACGCACTGCTGCTCACTGGCGCCCGGTAACACACTCCGTAGACAGAACTTGTGGTCTGCTCCAGTAGGCCGACAACATGGAACTTTTCTGGCGTAAATGTCTGAGGATAAACAGGATACAGCCAAAGGCGAACTTGTGAAAGGTTTCCGGGACTCTTAGGCACCGTGGAAGTCATTCTTCACTCATTTTGTTACGGATTCATTCTGGATGCACTGCTGCTCACTGGCGCCCGGTAACACACTCCGTAGACTGAACTTGTCGTCTGCTCCAGTAGGCCGACAACCTGGAGCTTTTCTGGCGTAAATGTCTTAGGATAACAGGATACAGCCAAAGGCGAACTTGTGAAAGGTTTCCGGCACTCTTAGGCCCCGTGGAAGTCATTCTTCACTGATTTTGTTACGGATTCATTCTGGACGCACTGCTGCTCACTGGCGCCCGGTAACACTCTCCGTAGACTGAACTTGTGGTCTGCTCCAGTAGGCCGACAACCTGGAGCTTTTCTGGCGTAAATGTCTGAGGATAAACAGGATACAGCCAACGGCGAACTTGTGAAAGGTTTCCGTGACTCTTAGGCCAAGTGGAAGTCATTCTTCACTCATTTTGTTACGGATTCATTCTGGACGCACTGCTGCTCACTGGCGCCCGGTAACACTCTCCGTAGACAGAACTTGTGGTCTGCTCCAGTAGGCCGACAACCTGGAGCTTTTCTGGCGTAAATGTCTGAGGATAAACAGGATACTGCCAAAGGCGAACTTGTGAAAGGTTTCCGGGACTCTTAGGCCCCGTGGAAGTCATTCTTCACTCATTTTGTTACGGATTCATTCTGGACGCACTGCTGCTCACTGGCGCCCGGTAACACTCTCCGTATACTGAACTTGTGGTCTGCTCCAGTAGGCCGACAACCTGGAGCTTTTCTGGCGTAAATGTCTGAGGATAAACAGGATACAGCCAAAGGCGAACTTGTGAAAGGTTTCCGGGACTCTTAGGCCCCGTGGAAGTCATTCTTCACTCATTTTGTTACGGATTCATTCTGGACGCACTGCTGCTCACTGGCGCCCGGTAACACTCTCCGTACACTGAACTTGTGGTCTGCTCCAGTAGGCCGACAACGTGGAGCTTTTCTGGCGTAAATGTCTGAGGATAAACAGGATACAGCCAAAGGCGAACTTGTGAAAGGTATCCGGGACTCTTAGGCCCCGTGGAAGTCATTCTTCACTCATTTTGTTACGGATTCATTCTGGACGCACTGCTGCTCACTGGCGCCCGGTAACACACTCCGTAGACAGAACTTGTGGTCTGCTCCAGTAGGCCGACAACCTGGAGCTTTTCTGGCGTAAATGTCTGAGGATAAACAGGATACAGCCAAAGGCGAACTTGTGAAAGGTTTCCGGGACTCTTAGGCCCCGTGGAAGTCATTCTTCACTCATTTTGTTACGGATTCATTCTGGACGCACTGCTGCTCACTGGCGCCCGGTAACACACTCCGTAGACTGAACTTGTCGTCTGCTCCAGTAGGCCGACAACCTGGAGCTTTTCTGGCGTAAATGTCTTAGGATAACAGGATACAGCCAAAGGCGAACTTGTGAAAGGTTTCCGGGACTCTTAGGCCCCGTGGAAGTCATTCTTCACTCATTTTGTTACGGATTCATTCTGGACGCACTGCTGCTCACTGGCGCCCGGTAACACTCTCCGTATACTGAACTTGTGGTCTGCTCCAGTAGGCCGACAACCTGGAGCTTTTCTGGCGTAAATGTCTGAGGATAAACAGGATACAGCAAACGGCGAACTTGTGAAAGGTTTCCGATACTCTTAGGCCGCGCCGAAGTCATTCTTCACTCATTTTGTTACGGATTCATTCTGGACGCACTGCTGCTCACTGGCGCCCAGTAACACTCCGTAGACTGAACTTGTGGTCTGCTCCAGTAGGCCGACAACCTGGAGCTTTTCTGGCGTAAATGTCTGAGGATAAACAGGATACAACCAACGGCGAACTTGTGAAAGGTTTCTGGGACTCTTAGGCCCCGTGGAAGTCATTCTTCACTCATTTTGTTACGGATTCATTCTGGACGCACTGCTGCTCACTGGCGCCCGGTAACACTCTCCGTAGACTGAACTTGTGGTCTGCTCTAGTAGGCCGACAACCTGGAGCTTTTCTGGCGTAAATGTCTAAGGATAAACAGGATACAGCCAACGGCGAACTTGTGAAAGGTTTCCGGGACTCTTAGGCCCCGTAGAAGTCATTCTTCACTGATTTTGTTACGGATTCATTCTGGACGCACTACTGCTCACTGGCGCCCAGTAACACTCTCCGTAGACTGAACTGGTGGTCTGCTCCAGTAGGCAAACATCCTGGAGCTTTTCTGGCGTAAATGTCTGAGGGTAAACAGGATACAGCCAACGACGAACTTGTGAAAGGTTCCCGGGACTCTTAGGCTCCGTGGAAGTCATTCTTCACTCATTTTGTTACGGATTCGTTCTGGACGCACTGCTGCTCACTGGCGCCCGGTAACACTCTCCGTAGACAGAACTTGTGGTCTGCTCCAGTAGGCCGACAACCTGGAGCTTTTCTGGCGTAAATGTCTTAGGATAAGAGGATACAGCCAAAGGCAAACTTGTGAAAGGTTTCCGGGACTCTTAGGCCCCGTTGAAGTCATTCTTCACTGATTTTGTTACGGATTCATTCTGGACGCACTGCTGCTCACTGGCGCCCGGTAACACTCTCCGTAGACAGAACTTGTCGTCCGCTCCAGTAGGCCGACAACCTGTAGCTTTTCTGGCGTAAATGTCTGAGGATAAACAGGATACAGCCAACGGCGAACTTGTGAAAGGTTTCCGGGACTCTCAGGCCCCGTGGAAGTCATTCTTCACTGATTTTGTTACGGATTCATTCTGGACACACTGATGCTCACTGGCGCCCGGTAACACTCTCCGTAGACTGAATTTGTGGTCTGCTCCAGTAGGCCGACAACCTGGAGCTTTTCTGTCGTAAATGTCTTCGGATAACAGGATACAGCCAAACGCGAACTTGTGAAAGATTTCCGGGACTCTTAGGCCCCGTGGAAGTAATTCTTCACTCATTTTGTTACGGATTCATTCTGGACGCACTGCTGCTCACTGGCGCCCGGTAACACTCTCCGTAGACAGAACTTGTGGTCTGCTCCAGTAGGCCGACAACCTGGAGCTTTTCTGGCGTAAATGTCTGAGGATAAACATAATACAGCCAAAGGCGAACTTGTAAAAGGTTTCCGTGACTCTTAGGCCCCGTGGAAGTCATTCTTCACTCATTTTGTTACGGATTCATTCTGGACGCACTGCTGCTCACTGGCGCCCGGTAACACTCACCGTATACTGAACTTGTGGTCTGCTCCAGTAGGCCGACAACCTGGAGCTTTTCTGGCGTAAATGTCTGAGGATAAACAGGATACAGCCAAAGGCGAACTTGTGAAAGGTTTCCGGGACTCTTAGGCCCCGTGGAAGTCATTCTTCACTCATTTTGTTACGGATTCATTCTGGACGCACTGCTGCTCACTGGCGCCCGGTAACACTCTCCGTATACTGAACTTGTGGTCTGCTCCAGTAGGCCGACAACCTGGAGCTTTTCTGGCGTAAATGTCTGAGGATAAACAGGATACAGCAAACGGCGAACTTGTGAAAGGTTTCCGATACTCTTAGGCCGCGCCGAAGTCATTCTTCACTCATTTTGTTACGGATTCATTCTGGACGCACTGCTGCTCACTGGCGCCCAGTAACACTCCGTAGACTGAACTTGTGGTCTGCTCCAGTAGGCCGACAACCTGGAGCTTTTCTGGCGTAAATGTCTGAGGATAAACAGGATACAACCAACGGCGAACTTGTGAAAGGTTTCTGGGACTCTTAGGCCCCGTGGAAGTCATTCTTCACTCATTTTGTTACGGATTCATTCTGGACGCACTGCTGCTCACTGGCGCCCGGTAACACTCTCCGTAGACTGAACTTGTGGTCTGCTCTAGTAGGCCGACAACCTGGAGCTTTTCTGGCGTAAATGTCTAAGGATAAACAGGATACAGCCAACGGCGAACTTGTGAAAGGTTTCCGGGACTCTTAGGCCCCGTAGAAGTCATTCTTCACTGATTTTGTTACGGATTCATTCTGGACGCACTACTGCTCACTGGCGCCCAGTAACACTCTCCGTAGACTGAACTGGTGGTCTGCTCCAGTAGGCAAACATCCTGGAGCTTTTCTGGCGTAAATGTCTGAGGGTAAACAGGATACAGCCAACGACGAACTTGTGAAAGGTTCCCGGGACTCTTAGGCTCCGTGGAAGTCATTCTTCACTCATTTTGTTACGGATTCGTTCTGGACGCACTGCTGCTCACTGGCGCCCGGTAACACTCTCCGTAGACAGAACTTGTGGTCTGCTCCAGTAGGCCGACAACCTGGAGCTTTTCTGGCGTAAATGTCTTAGGATAAGAGGATACAGCCAAAGGCAAACTTGTGAAAGGTTTCCGGGACTCTTAGGCCCCGTTGAAGTCATTCTTCACTGATTTTGTTACGGATTCATTCTGGACGCACTGCTGCTCACTGGCGCCCGGTAACACTCTCCGTAGACAGAACTTGTCGTCCGCTCCAGTAGGCCGACAACCTGTAGCTTTTCTGGCGTAAATGTCTGAGGATAAACAGGATACAGCCAACGGCGAACTTGTGAAAGGTTTCCGGGACTCTCAGGCCCCGTGGAAGTCATTCTTCACTGATTTTGTTACGGATTCATTCTGGACACACTGATGCTCACTGGCGCCCGGTAACACTCTCCGTAGACTGAATTTGTGGTCTGCTCCAGTAGGCCGACAACCTGGAGCTTTTCTGTCGTAAATGTCTTCGGATAACAGGATACAGCCAAACGCGAACTTGTGAAAGATTTCCGGGACTCTTAGGCCCCGTGGAAGTAATTCTTCACTCATTTTGTTACGGATTCATTCTGGACGCACTGCTGCTCACTGGCGCCCGGTAACACTCTCCGTAGACAGAACTTGTGGTCTGCTCCAGTAGGCCGACAACCTGGAGCTTTTCTGGCGTAAATGTCTGAGGATAAACATAATACAGCCAAAGGCGAACTTGTAAAAGGTTTCCGTGACTCTTAGGCCCCGTGGAAGTCATTCTTCACTCATTTTGTTACGGATTCATTCTGGACGCACTGCTGCTCACTGGCGCCCGGTAACACTCACCGTATACTGAACTTGTGGTCTGCTCCAGTAGGCCGACAACCTGGAGCTTTTCTGGCGTAAATGTCTGAGGATAAACAGGATTCAGCCAACGACGAACTTGTGAAAGGTTTCCGTGACTCTTAGGCCCCGTGGAAGTCATTCTTCACTCATTTTGTTACGGATTCATTCTGGACGCACTGCTGCTCACTGGCGCCCGGTAACACTCTCCGTAGACAGAACTTGTGGTCTGCTCCAGTAAGCCGACAACCTGGAGCTTTTCTGGCGTAAATGTCTGAGGATAAACTGGATACAGCCAACGGCGAACTTGTGAAAAGTTTCCGGGACTCTTTGGCGCCGTGGAAGTCATTCTTCACTGATTTTGTTACTGATTCATTCTGGACGCACTTCTGCTCACTGGCGCCCGGTAACACTCTCCGTAGACAGAACTTGTCGTCTGCTCCAGTAGGCCGACAACCTGGAGCTTTTCTAGCGTAAATGTCTGAGGATAAACAGGATACAGCCAAAGGCGAACTTGTGAAAGGTTTCCGGACTCTTAGGCCCCGTGGAAGTCATTCTTCACTGATTTTGTTACGGATTCATTCTGGACGCACTGCTGCTCACTGGCGCCCGGTAACACTCTCCGTAGACTGAACTTGTGGTCTGCTCCAGTAGGCCGACAACGTGGAGCTTTTCTGGCGTAAATGTCTGAGGATAAACAGAATACACCCAACGGCGAACTTGTGAAAGGTTTCCGGGACTCTTAGGCAACGTGGAAGTCATTCTTCACTCATTTTGTTACGGATTCATTCTGGACACACTGCTGCTCACTGGCGCCTGGTAACACTCTCCTCCGTAGACTGAACTTGTGGTCTGCTCCAGTAGGCCGACAACCTGGAGCTTTTCTGGCGTAAATGTCTGAGGATAAACAGGATACAGCCAAAGGCGAACTTGTGAAAGGTTTCCGTGACTCTTAGGCCCCGTGGAAGTCATTCTTCACTCATTTTGTTACGGATTCATTCTGGACGCACTGCTGCTCAATGGCGCCTGGTAACACTCTCCGTAGACTGACCTTGTCGTCTGCTCCAGTAGGCCGACAACCTGGAGCTTCTCTGGCGTAAATGTCTGAGGATAAACAGGATACAGCCAACGGCGAACTTGTGAAAGGTTTCCGGGACTCTTAGGCCCCGTGGAAGTCATTCTTCACGGATTTTGTTACGGATTCATTCTGGACGCTCTGCTGCTGTGGGGCGACGAAGAAGTTGTCGAATGAGTTGTTTGAATGTTCATTTCACGTAACAGACTATTGCTGATGCAACATATGTGGGACGGCGAAGAAGTCGTTGTTTAATGTTGAATGAAAGTTGAACATTGCCACCTTAAATCACGCGAGCCTGGCAACTAATTTGGTGGCCAGTCAGAAAGCGAAGGGAAACTTACTGACCTTAGTTCCCAGTCTGCACGGCCACATTCCTGTAGAGCCCAGCTAAACGAAAAATATCCATAGTTCTTCACGGGATTAGGGCTGCTTCAATAAAATTTAAAGTTCCAAACAAGATTTTATTATCTTAAAGGCTCACACAAATTACTCGAAACTTCTGAAAATGCTAAAGACATTAAATATTGTTAATTCAGCCAATCGTTTAATAGTTCAAAGGCGACTTCTACAGCAAGTTCCTCCCGAATAGTTCATTACTCTAACTAACGGTGCTCTATTAATAGTTCGCAATAATGTTAAAAAAAAAAGATTAATGCTCGCCTTAAAAGTGGAGTTAGTCACCACTTGCCACGCGGAATTATACTTCACACGGACGGCACAATAACAGTTTGTTACCGAAGTCTAAACGATCCAGGACGGTGTACAGTCCTCGCGATTTTCAATGTCTGTTTACATTGTTAAGTACGCGCATGTCACAGCCCGCTATGACGTCACCCGAGGCGAGGCGCGATCGGACGTTAAGCTCGCGTGGACTAGGCGTTGGTCTAATGCGGAGTGAGCTTACTACTGCCTCTGCCGCTCTTTTTATATAGCTCCGGCGCGTACCGCCAAGAGAGCATCTGTTCTTTCCGTTCCTATGCAGATGCCTGCAGCCTCCAAATGATCGATATCTCAGGCACATAATCTTAAATATCACATTTAATAATAGCTTTACAAACTTCTCAATTTTTGTATACATACATCTGAGCAGTACAGAAGCACGTAGAAAATCTCAGCCCGCTAAAATTAAAACTTTACTCTCTAGAATTTTTACAATGGAACTAACGGTAGATTGTTACCTCTGAACCATAGCTTTATCAAGACTTGTATCAGCTGTTAATTATGCTACAAGACTAAAACTTGGTGTAGCTTTGTTAATTGTCCTATCTGATCATTGGTCTTAAAGAATTTGTTTTATCATTAAAATTTAAAGTACTTAATCTATAATGCTTATGTACATTTTACTCACAAAAGTAGTTTTTACTAAATTACTAAAAAACTAGAAGAGGTAACTGATTGTGGTACTTCCATTATTATTATTAGGGTGAACTGAAGCATCCTACCAATTTTCAATATTGTAGCTCTATTATTTCGCGCCTCTGATTTCTCCGAAAAACGCGGATTCTGGAGTCAATTTTAGTTTTATGGTTTTGGAAACCAGCACCACTCATTAATGACTTCTTACTGCACCTTCTCACCAAATTTTGGCTTCCTAGCGTCATTATTTAGCGCCTCCTATTTTTCTTTCAAAACGTGAATTTTACGTAAACTACTAATTTTATAACATTAAGATTTGTTACCTGAAACATTATTACATAGAACTATACTTTAACAAAGTTTTACACACAAATCTTAATTTTTACTTTTATGTTAAATGTGGTGCAATACTATATGCAGGCGCGTTACGATGACGTGACGCTACTAGCAGTGAACTAGGGTAAGTCCCGTGCACTCGCTCGCCTCTGTATCTTATACATGATACAGCGCTTGCTTTGCTTCACTGCTCACTGGCGCCCGGTAACACTCTCCGTAGACAGAACTTGTGGTCTGCTCCAGTAGGCCGACAACCTGGAGCTTTTCTGGCGTAAATGTCTGAGGATAAACAGGATACAGCCAAAGGCGAACTTGTGAAAGGTTTCCGGGACTCTTAGGCCCCGTGGAAGTCATTCTTCACTCATTTTGTACGGATTCATTCTGCACACACTGCTGCTCACTGGCGCCCGGTAACACTCTCCGTACACTGAACTTGTGGTCTGCTCCAGTAGGCCGACAACGTGGAGCTTTTCTGGCGTAAATGTCTGAGGATAAACAGGATACAGCCAACGGCGAACTTGTGAAAGGTTTCCGGGACTCTTAGGCCCCGTGGAAGTCATTCTTCACTCATTTTGTTACGGATTCATTCTGGACGCACTGCTGCTCACTGGCGCCCGGTAACACACTCCGTAGACAGAACTTGTGGTCTGCTCCAGTAGGCCGACAACATGGAACTTTTCTGGCGTAAATGTCTGAGGATAAACAGGATACAGCCAAAGGCGAACTTGTGAAAGGTTTCCGGGACTCTTAGGCCCCGTGGAAGTCATTCTTCACTCATTTTGTTACGGATTCATTCTGGATGCACTGCTGCTCACTGGCGCCCGGTAACACACTCCGTAGACTGAACTTGTCGTCTGCTCCAGTAGGCCGACAACCTGGAGCATTTCTGGCGTAAATGTCTTAGGATAACAGGATACAGCCAAAGGCGAACTTGTGAAAGGTTTCCGGCACTCTTAGGCCCCGTGGAAGTCATTCTTCACTGATTTTGTTACGGATTCATTCTGGACGCACTGCTGCTCACTGGCGCCCGGTAACACTCTCCGTAGACTGAACTTGTGGTCTGCTCCAGTAGGCCGACAACCTGGAGCTTTTCTGGCGTAAATGTCTGAGGATAAACAGGATACAGCCAACGGCGAACTTGTGAAAGGTTTCCGTGACTCTTAGGCCCCGTGGAAGTCATTCTTCACTCATTTTGTTACGGATTCATTCTGGACGCACTGCTGCTCACTGGCGCCCGGTAACACGCTCCGTAGACAGAACTTGTGGTCTGCTCCAGTAGGCCGACAACCTGGAGCTTTTCTGGCGTAAATGTCTGAGGATAAACAGGATACAGCCAAAGGCGAACTTGTGAAAGGTTTCCGGGACTCTTAGGCCCCGTGGAAGTCATTCTTCACTCATTTTGTTACGGATTCATTCTGGATGCACTGCTGCTCACTGGCGCCCGGTAACACTCTCCGTATACTGAACTTGTGGTCTGCTCCAGTAGGCCGACAACCTGGAGCTTTTCTGGCGTAAATGTCTGAGGATAAACAGGATACAGCCAAAGGCGAACTTGTGAAAGGTTTCCGGGACTCTTAGGCCCCGTGGAAGTCATTCTTCACTCATTTTGTTACGGATTCATTCTGGACGCACTGTTGCTCACTGGCGCCCGGTAACACTCTCCGTACACTGAACTTGTGGTCTGCTCCAGTAGGCCGACAACGTGGAGCTTTTCTGGCGTAAATGTCTGAGGATAAACAGGATACAGCCAAAGGCCAACTTGTGAAAGGTTTCCGGGACTCTTAGGCCCCGTGGAAGTCATTCTTCACTCATTTTGTTACGGATTCATTCTGGACGCACTGCTGCTCACTGGCGCCCGGTAACACACTCCGTAGACAGAACTTGTGGTCTGCTCCAGTAGGCCGACAACCTGGAGCTTTTCTGGCGTAAATGTCTGAGGATAAACAGGATACAGCAAACGGCGAACTTGTGAAAGGTTTCCGGGACTCTTAGGCCGCGTGGAAGTCATTCTTCACTCATTTTGTTACGGATTCATTCTGGACGCACTGCTGCTCACTGGCGCCCAGTAACACTCCGTAGACTGAACTTGTGGTCTGCTCCAGTAGGCCGACAACCTGGAGCTTTTCTGGCGTAAATGTCTGAGGATAAACAGGATACAACCAACGGCGAACTTGTGAAAGGTTTCTGGGACTCTTAGGCCCCGTGGAAGTCATTCTTCACTCATTTTGTTACGGATTCATTCTGGACGCACTGCTGCTCACTGGCGCCCGGTAACACTCTCCGTAGACTGAACTTGTGGTCTGCTCTAGTAGGCCGACAACCTGGAGCTTTTCTGGCGTAAATGTCTAAGGATAAACAGGATACAGCCAACGGCGAACTTGTGAAAGGTTTCTGGGACTCTTAGGCCCCGTAGAAGTCATTCTTCACTGATTTTGTTACGGATTCATTCTGGACGCACTACTGCTCACTGGCGCCCAGTAACACTCTCCGTAGACTGAACTGGTGGTCTGCTCCAGTAGGCAAACATCCTGGAGCTTTTCTGGCGTAAATGTCTGAGGGTAAACAGGATACAGCCAACGACGAACTTGTGAAAGGTTCCCGGGACTCTTAGGCTCCGTGGAAGTCATTCTTCACTCATTTTGTTACGGATTCGTTCTGGACGCACTGCTGCTCACTGGCGCCCGGTAACACTCTCCGTAGACAGAACTTGTGGTCTGCTCCAGTAGGCCGACAACCTGGAGCTTTTCTGGCGTAAATGTCTTAGGATAAGAGGATACAGCCAAAGGCAAACTTGTGAAAGGTTTCCGGGACTCTTAGGCCCCGTTGAAGTCATTCTTCACTGATTTTGTTACGGATTCATTCTGGACGCACTGCTGCTCACTGGCGCCCGGTAACACTCTCCGTAGACAGAACTTGTGGTCTGCTCCAGCAGGCCGAGAACCTGGAGCTTTTCTGGCGTAAATGTCTGAGGATAAACAGGATACAGCCAACGGCGAACTTGTGAAAGGTTTCCGGGACCCTTAGGCCCCGTGGAAGTCATTCTTCACTCATTTTGTTACGGATTCATTCTGGACGCACTGCTGCTCACTGGCGACCGGTAACACTCTCTGAAGACAGAACTTGTGGTCTGCTCCAGTAGGCCGACAACCTGGAGCTTTTCTGGCGTAAATGTCCGAGGATAAACAGGATACAGCCAACGGCGAACTTGTGAAAGGTTTCCGGGACTCTCAGGCCCCGTGGAAGTCATTCTTCACTGATTTTGTTACGGATTCATTCTGGACGCACTGTTGCTCACTGGCGCCCGGTAACACTCTCTGTAGACAGAACTTGTCGTCTGCTCCAGTAGGCCGACAACCTGCAGCTTTTCTGGCGTAAATGTCTGAGGATAAACAGGATACAGCCAAAGGCGAACTTGTGAAAGGTTTCCGGGACTCTTAGGCCCTGTGGAAATCATTCTTCACTCATTTTGTTACGGATTCATTCTGGACGCACTGCTGCTCACTGGCGCCCGGTAACACTCTCCGTAGACTGAACTTGTGGTCTGCTCCAGTAGGCCGACAACCTGGAGCTTTTCTGGCGTAAATGTGTGAGGATAAACAGGATACAGCCAAAGGCGAACTTGTGAAAGGTTTCCGGGACTCTTAGGCCGCGTGGAAGTCATTCTTCACAGATTTTGTTACGGATTCATTCTGGACGCACTGCTGCTCACTGGCGACCGGTAACACTCTCTGAAGACAGAACGTGTGGTCTGCTCCAGTAGGCCGACAACCTGGAGCTTTTCTGGCGTAAATGTCTGAGGATAAACAGGATACAGCCAACGGCGAACTTGTGAAAGGTTTCCGGGACTCTCAGGCCCCGTGGAAGTCATTCTTCACTCATTTTGTTACGGATTCATTCTGGACGCACTGATGCTCACTGGCACCCGGTAACACTCTCCGTAGACTGAATTTGTGGTCTGCTCCAGTAGGCCGACAACCTGGAGCTTTTCTGGCGTAAATGTCTTCGTATAACAGGATACAGCCAAAGGCGAACTTGTGAAAGATTTCCGGGACTCTTAGGCCCCGTGGAAGTCATTCTTCACTCATTTTGTACGGATTCATTCTGCACACACTGCTGCTCACTGGCGCCCGGTAACACTCTCCGTACACTGAACTTGTGGTCTGCTCCAGTAGGCCGACAACGTGGAGCTTTTCTGGCGTAAATGTCTGAGGATAAACAGGATTCAGCCAACGGCGAACTTGTGAAAGGTTTCCGGGACACTTAGGCCCCGTGGAAGTCATTCTTCACTCATTTTGTTACGGATTCATTCTGGACGCACTGCTGCTCACTGGCGCCCGGTAACACACTCCGTAGACAGAACTTGTGGTCTGCTCCAGTAGGCCGACAACATGGAACTTTTCTGGCGTAAATGTCTGAGGATAAACAGGATACAGCCAAAGGCGAACTTGTGAAAGGTTTCCGGGACTCTTAGGCCCCGTGGAAGTCATTCTTCACTCATTTTGTTACGGATTCATTCTGGATGCACTGCTGCTCACTGGCGCCCGGTAACACACTCCGTAGACTGAACTTGTCGTCTGCTCCAGTAGGCCGACAACCTGGAGCATTTCTGGCGTAAATGTCTTAGGATAACAGGATACAGCCAAAGGCGAACTTGTGAAAGGTTTCCGGCACTCTTAGGCACCGTGGAAGTCATTCTTCACTGATTTTGTTACGGATTCATTCTGGACGCACTGCTGCTCACTGGCGCCCGGTAACACTCTCCGTAGACTGAACTTGTGGTCTGCTCCAGTAGGCCGACAACCTGGAGCTTTTCTGGCGTAAATGTCTGAGGATAAACAGGATACAGCCAACGGCGAACTTGTGAAAGGTTTCCGTGACTCTTAGGCCCCGTGGAAGTCATTCTTCACTCATTTTGTTACGGATTCATTCTGGACGCACTGCTGCTCACTGGCGCCCGGTAACACGCTCCGTAGACAGAACTTGTGGTCTGCTCCAGTAGGCCGACAACCTGGAGCTTTTCTGGCGTAAATGTCTGAGGATAAACAGGATACAGCCAAAGGCGAACTTGTGAAAGGTTTCCGGGACTCTTAGGCCCCGTGGAAGTCATTCTTCACTCATTTTGTTACGGATTCATTCTGGATGCACTGCTGCTCACTGGCGCCCGGTAACACTCTCCGTATACTGAACTTGTGGTCTGCTCCAGTAGGCCGACAACCTGGAGCTTTTCTGGCGTAAATGTCTGAGGATAAACAGGATACAGCCAAAGGCGAACTTGTGAAAGGTTTCCGGGACTCTTAGGCCCCGTGGAAGTCATTCTTCACTCATTTTGTTACGGATTCATTCTGGACGTACTGTTGCTCACTGGCGCCCGGTAACACTCTCCGTACACTGAACTTGTGGTCTGCTCCAGTAGGCCGACAACGTGGAGCTTTTCTGGCGTAAATGTCTGAGGATAAACAGGATACAGCCAAAGGCCAACTTGTGAAAGGTTTCCGGGACTCTTAGGCCCCGTGGAAGTCATTCTTCACTCATTTTGTTACGGATTCATTCTGGACGCACTGCTGCTCACTGGCGCCCGGTAACACACTCCGTAGACAGAACTTGTGGTCTGCTCCAGTAGGCCGACAACCTGGAGCTTTTCTGGCGTAAATGTCTGAGGATAAACAGGATACAGCAAACGGCGAAC
Organism: Schistocerca gregaria; assembly: GCF_023897955.1. Taxonomy (NCBI): domain Eukaryota; kingdom Metazoa; phylum Arthropoda; class Insecta; order Orthoptera; family Acrididae; genus Schistocerca; species Schistocerca gregaria. The sequence continues at coordinate 46,072,607 of NC_064924.1, forward strand.
TTGTGAAAGGTTTCCGGGACTCTTAGGCCGCGTGGAAGTCATTCTTCACTCATTTTGTTACGGATTCATTCTGGACGCACTGCTGCTCACTGGCGCCCAGTAACACTCCGTAGACTGAACTTGTGGTCTGCTCCAGTAGGCCGACAACCTGGAGCTTTTCTGGCGTAAATGTCTGAGGATAAACAGGATACAACCAACGGCGAACTTGTGAAAGGTTTCTGGGACTCTTAGGCCCCGTGGAAGTCATTCTTCACTCATTTTGTTACGGATTCATTCTGGACGCACTGCTGCTCACTGGCGCCCGGTAACACTCTCCGTAGACTGAACTTGTGGTCTGCTCTAGTAGGCCGACAACCTGGAGCTTTTCTGGCGTAAATGTCTAAGGATAAACAGGATACAGCCAACGGCGAACTTGTGAAAGGTTTCTGGGACTCTTAGGCCCCGTAGAAGTCATTCTTCACTGATTTTGTTACGGATTCATTCTGGACGCACTACTGCTCACTGGCGCGCAGTAACACTCTCCGTAGACTGAACTGGTGGTCTGCTCCAGTAGGCAAACATCCTGGAGCTTTTCTGGCGTAAATGTCTGAGGGTAAACAGGATACAGCCAACGACGAACTTGTGAAAGGTTCCCGGGACTCTTAGGCTCCGTGGAAGTCATTCTTCACTCATTTTGTTACGGATTCGTTCTGGACGCACTGCTGCTCACTGGCACCCGGTAACACTCTCCGTAGACAGAACTTGTGGTCTGCTCCAGTAGGCCGACAACCTGGAGCTTTTCTGGCGTAAATGTCTTAGGATAAGAGGATACAGCCAAAGGCAAACTTGTGAAAGGTTTCCGGGACTCTTAGGCCCCGTTGAAGTCATTCTTCACTGATTTTGTTACGGATTCATTCTGGACGCACTGCTGCTCACTGGCGCCCGGTAACACTCTCCGTAGACAGAACTTGTGGTCTGCTCCAGTAGGCCGAGAACCTGGAGCTTTTCTGGCGTAAATGTCTGAGGATAAACAGGATACAGCCAACGGCGAACTTGTGAAAGGTTTCCGGGACCCTTAGGCCCCGTGGAAGTCATTCTTCACTGATTTTGTTACGGATTCATTCTGGACGCACTGCTGCTCACTGGCGACCGGTAACACTCTCTGAAGACAGAACTTGTGGTCTGCTCCAGTAGGCCGACAACCTGGAGCTTTTCTGGCGTAAATGTCCGAGGATAAACAGGATACAGCCAACGGCGAACTTGTGAAAGGTTTCCGGGACTCTCAGGCCCCGTGGAAGTCATTCTTCACTGATTTTGTTACGGATTCATTCTGGACGCACTGTTGCTCACTGGCGCCCGGTAACACTCTCTGTAGACAGAACTTGTCGTCTGCTCCAGTAGGCCGACAACCTGCAGCTTTTCTGGTGTAAATGTCTGAGGATAAACAGGATACAGCCAAAGGCGAACTTGTGAAAGGTTTCCGGGACTCTTAGGCCCCGTGGAAATCATTCTTCACTCATTTTGTTACGGATTCATTCTGGACGCACTGCTGCTCACTGGCGCCCGGTAACACTCTCCGTAGACTGAACTTGTCGTCTGCTCCAGTAGGCCGACAACCTGGAGCTTTTCTGGCGTAAATGTGTGAGGATAAACAGGATACAGCCAAAGGCGAACTTGTGAAAGGTTTCCGGGACTCTTAGGCCCCGTGGAAGTCATTCTTCACAGATTTTGTTACGGATTCATTCTGGACGCACTGCTGCTCACTGGCGACCGGTAACACTCTCTGAAGACAGAACTTGTGGTCTGCTCCAGTAGGCCGACAACCTGGAGCTTTTCTGGCGTAGATGTCTGAGGATAAACAGGATACAGCCAACGGCGAACTTGTGAAAGGTTTTCGGGACTCTCAGGCCCCGTGGAAGTCATTCTTCACTGATTTTGTTACGGATTCATTCTGGACGCACTGATGCTCACTGGCGCCAGGTAACACTCTCCGTAGACTGAATTTGTGGTCTGCTCCAGTAGGCCGACAACCTGGAGCTTTTCTGGCGTAAATGTCTTCGGATAACAGGATACAGCCAAACGCGAACTTGTGAAAGATTTCCGGGACTCTTAGGCCCCGTGGAAGTCATTCTTCACTCATTTTGTTACGGATTCATTCTGGACGCACTGCTGCTCACTGGCGCCCGGTAACACTCTCCGTAGACAGAACTTGTGGTCTGCTCCAGTAGGCCGACAACCTGGAGCTTTTCTGGCGTAAATGTCTGAGGATAAACAGAATACAGCCAAAGGCGAACTTGTAAAAGGTTTCCGTGACTCTTGGGCCCCGTGGAAGTCATTCTTCACTCATTTTGTTACGGATTCATTCTGGACGCACTGCTGCTCACTGGCGCCCGGTAACACTCTCCGTATACTGAACTTGTGGTCTGCTCCAGTAGGCCGACAACCTGGAGCTTTTCTGGCGTAAATGTCTGAGGATAAACAGGATTCAGCCAACGACGAACTTGTGAAAGGTTTCCGTGACTCTTAGGCCCCGTGGAAGTCATTCTTCACTCATTTTGTTACGGATTCATTCTGGACGCACTGCTGCTCACTGGCGCCCGGTTACACTCTCCGTAGACAGAACTTGTGGTCTGCTCCAGTAGGCCGACAACCTGGAGCTTTTCTGGCGTAAATGTCTGAGGATAAACAGGATACAGCCAACGGCGAACTTGTGAAAGGTTTCCGGGACTTTTTGGCGCCGTGGAAGTCATTCTTCACTGATTTTGTTACGGATTCATTCTGGACGCACTTCTGCTCACTGGCGCCCGGTAACACTCTCCGTAGACTGAACTTGTGGTCTGCTCCAGTAGGCCGACAACCTGGAGCTTTTCTAGCGTAAATGTGTGAGGATAAACAGGATACAGCCAAAGGCGAACTTGTGAAAGGTTTCCGGGACTCTTAGGCCGCGTGGAAGTCATTCTTCACTGATTTTGTTACGGATTCATCTGGACGCACTGCTGCTCACTGGCGCCCGGTAACACTCTCCGTAGACAGAACTTGTGGTCTGCTCCAGTAGGCCGACTACCTGGAGCTTTTCTGGCGTAAATGTCTGAGGATAAACAGAATACAGCCAAAGGCGAACTTGTAAAAGGTTTCCGTGACTCTTAGGCCCCGTGGAAGTCATTCTTCACTCATTTTGTTACGGATTCATTCTGGACGCACTGCTGCTCACTGGCGCCCGGTAACACTCTCCGTATACTGAACTTGTGGTCTGCTCCAGTAGGCCGACAACCTGGAGCTTTTCTGGCGTAAATGTCTGAGGATAAACAGAATACAGCCAAAGGCGAACTTGTAAAAGGTTTCCGTGACTCTTAGGCCCCGTGGAAGTCATTCTTCACTCATTTTGTTACGGATTCATTCTGGACGCACTGCTGCTCACTGGCGCCCGGTAACACTCTCCGTACACTGAACTTGTGGTCTGCTCCAGTAGGCCGACAACCTGGAGCTTTTCTGTCGTAAATGTCTGAGGATAAACAGGATTCAGCCAACGACGAACTTGTGAAAGGTTTCCGTGACTCTTAGGCCCTGTGGAAGTCATTCTTCACTGATTTTGTTACGGATTCATTCTGGACGCACTGCTGCTCACTGGCGCCCGGTAACACTCTCCGTAGACAGAACTTGTGGTCTGCTCCAGTAGGCCGACAACCTGGAGCTTTTCTGGCGTAAATGTCTGAGGATAAACAGGATACAGCCAACGGCGAACTTGTGAAAGGTTTCCGGGACTCTTTGGCGCCGTGGAAGTCATTCTTCACTGATTTTGTTACTGATTCATTCTGGACGCACTTCTGCTCACTGGCGCCCGGTAACACTCCAAAGACTGAACTTGTGGTCTGCTCCAGTAGGCCGACAACCTGGAGCTTTTCTGGCGTAAATGTCTGAGGATAAACAGGATACAACCAACGGCGAACTTGTGAAAGGTTTCTGGGACTCTTAGGCCCCGTGGAAGTCATTCTTCACTCATTTTGTTACGGATTCATTCTGGACGCACTGCTGCTCACTGGCGCCCGGTAACACTCTCTGTAGACAGAACTTGTGGTCTGCTCTAGTAGGCCGACAACCTGGAGCTTTTCTGGCGTAAATGTCTGAGGATAAACAGGATACAGCCAAAGGCGAACTTGTGAAAGGTTTCCGGGACTTTTAGGCCCCGTGGAAGTCATTCTTCACTGATTTTGTTACGGATTCATTCTGGACGCACTGTTGCTCACTGGCGCCCGGTAACACTCTCTGTAGACAGAACTTGTCGTCTGCTCCAGTAGGCTGACAACCTGCAGCTTTTCTGGCGTAAATGTCTGAGGATAAACAGGATACAGCCAAAGGCGAACTTGTGAAAGGTTTCCGGGACTCTTAGGCCGCGTAGAAGTCATTCTTCACAGATTTTGTTACGGATTCATTCTGGACGCACTGCTGCTCACTGGCGCCCTGTTACACTCTCCGTAGACAGAACTTGTGGTCTGCTCCAGTAGGCCGACAACCTGGAGCTTTTCTGGCGTAAATGTCTGAGGATAAACAGGATACAGCCAACGGCGAACTTGTGAAAGGTTTCCGGGACCCTTAGGCCCCGTGGAAGTCATTCTTCACTCATTTTGTTACGGATTCATTCTGGACGCACTGCTGCTCACTGGCGTTCGGTAACACTCTCTGAAGACAGAACTTGTGGTCTGCTCCAGTAGGCCGACAACCTGGAGCTTTTCTGGCGTAAATGTCTGAGGATAAACAGGATACAGCCAACGGCGAACTTGTGAAAGGTTTCCGGGACTCTCAGGCCCCGTGGAAGTCATTCTTCACTCATTTTGTTACGGATTCATTCTGGACGCACTGCTGCTCACTGGCGCCCGGTAACACTCTCCGTAGACTGAATTTGTGGTCTGCTCCAGTAGGCCGACAACCTGGAGCTTTTCTGGCGTAAATGTCTTCGGATAACAGGATACAGCCAAACGCGAACTTGTGAAAGATTTCCGGGACTCTTAGGCCCCGTGGAAGTCATTCTTCACTCATTTTGTTACGGATTCATTCTGGACGCACTGCTGCTCACTGGCGCCCGGTAACACTCTCCGTAGACAGAACTTGTGGTCTGCTCCAGTAGGCCGACAACCTGGAGCTTTTCTGGCGTAAATGTCTGAGGATAAACAGAATACAGCCAAAGGCGAACTTGTAAAAGGTTTCCGTGACTCTTAGGCCCCGTGGAAGTCATTCTTCACTCATTTTGTTACGGATTCATTCTGGACGCACTGCTGCTCACTGGCGCCCGGTAACACTCTCCGTATACTGAACTTGTGGTCTGCTCCAGTAGGCCGACAACCTGGAGCTTTTCTGGCGTAAATGTCTGAGGATAAACAGGATTCAGCCAACGACGAACTTGTGAAAGGTTTCCGTGACTCTTAGGCCCCGTGGAAGTCATTCTTCACTCATTTTGTTACGGATTCATTCTGGACGCACTGCTGCTCACTGGCGCCCAGTAACACTCTCCGTAGACAGAACTTGTGGTCTGCTCCAGTAGGCCGACAACCTGGAGCTTTTCTGGCGTAAATGTCTGAGGATAAACAGGATACAGCCAACGGCGAACTTGTGAAAGGTTTCCGGGACTCTTTGGCGCCGTGGAAGTCATTCTTCACTGATTTTGTTACTGATTCATTCTGGACGCACTTCTGCTCACTGGCGCCCGGTAACACTCCGTAGACTGAACTTGTGGTCTGCTCCAGTAGGCCGACAACCTGGAGCTTTTCTGGCGTAAATGTCTGAGGATAAACAGGATACAACCAACGGCGAACTTGTGAAAGGTTTCTGGGACTCTTAGGCCCCGTGGAAGTCATTCTTCACTCATTTTGTTACGGATTCATTCTGGACGCACTGCTGCTCACTGGCGCCCGGTAACACTCTCCGTAGACTGAACTTGTGGTCTGCTCTAGTAGGCCCACAACCTGGAGCTTTTCTGGCGTAAATGTCTGAGGATAAACAGGATACAGCCAAAGGCGAACTTGTGAAAGGTTTCCGGGACTCTTAGGCCCCGTGGAAGTCATTCTTCACTGATTTTGTTACGGATTCATTCTGGACGCACTGTTGCTCACTGGCGCCCGGTACCACTCTCTGTTGACAGAACTTGTCGTCTGCTCCAGTAGGCCGACAACCTGCAGCTTTTCTGGCGTAAATGTCTGAGGATGAACAGAATACACCCAACGGCGAACTTGTGAAAGGTTTCCGGGACTCTTAGGCCCCGTGGAAATCATTCTTCACTCATTTTGTTACGGATTCATTCTGGACGCACTGCTGCTCACTGGCGCCCGGTAACACTCTCCGTAGACTGAACTTGTCGTCTGCTCCAGTAGGCCGACAACCTGGAGCTTTTCTGGCGTAAATGTGTGAGGATAAACAGGATACAGCCAAAGGCGAACTTGTGAAAGGTTTCCGGGGCTCTTAGGCCGCGTGGAAGTCATTCTTCACAGATTTTGTTACGGATTCATTCTGGACGCACTGCTGCTCACTGGCGCCCTGTTACACTCTCCGTAGACAGAACTTGTGGTCTGCTCCAGTAGGCCGACAACCTGGAGCTTTTCTGGCGTAAATGTCTGAGGATAAACAGGATACAGCCAACGGCGAACTTGTGAAAGGTTTCCTGGACCCTTAGGCATCGTGGAAGTCATTCTTCACTCATTTTGTTACGGATTCATTCTGGACGCACTGCTGCTCACTGGCGACCGGTAACACTCTCTGAAGACAGAACTTGTGGTCTGCTCCAGTAGGCCGACAACCTGGAGCTTTTCTGGCGTAAATGTCTGAGGATAAACAGGATACAGCCAACGGCGAACTTGTGAAAGGTTTCCGGTACTCTCAGGCCCCGTGGAAGTCATTCTTCACTGATTTTGTTACGGATTCATTCTGGACGCACTGATGCTCACTGGCGCCCGGTAACACTCTCCGTAGACTGAACTTGTGGTCTGCTAAAGTAGGCCGACAACCTGGAGCTTTTCTGGCGTAAATGTCTTCGGATAACAGGATACAGCCAAACGCGAACTTGTGAAAGATTTCCGGGACTCTTAGGCCCCGTGGAAGTCATTCTTCACTCATTTTGTTACGGATTCATTCTGGACGCACTGCTGCTCACTGGCGCCCGGTAACACTCTCCGTAGACAGAACTTGTGGTCTGCTCCAGTAGGCCGACAACCTGGAGCTTTTCTGGCGTAAATGTCTGAGGATAAACAGAATACAGCCAAAGGCGAACTTGTAAAAGGTTTCCGTGACTCTTAGGCCCCGTGGGAGTCATTCTTCACTCATTTTGTTACGGATTCATTCTGGACGCACTGCTGCTCACTGGCGCCCGGTAACACTCTCCGTATACTGAACTTGTGGTCTGCTCCAGTAGGCCGACAACCTGGAGCTTTTCTGGCGTAAATGTCTGAGGATAAACAGGATTCAGCCAACGACGAACTTGTGAAAGGTTTCCGTGACTCTTAGGCCCCGTGGAAGTCATTGTTCACTCATTTTGTTACGGATTCATTCTGGACGTACTGCTGCTCACTGGCGCCCGGTAACACTCTCCGTAGACAGAACTTGTGGTCTGCTCCAGTAGGCAGACAACCTGGAGCTTTTCTGGCGTAAATGTCTGAGGATAAACAGGATACAGCCAACGGCGAACTTGTGAAAGGTTTCCGGGACTCTTTGGCGCCGTGGAAGTCATTCTTCACTGATTTTGTTACTGATTCATTCTGGACGCACTTCTGCTAACTGTCGCCCGGTAACACTCTCCGTAGACAGAACTTGTGGTCTGCTCCAGTAGGCCGACAACCTGGAGCTTTTCTGGCGTAAATGTCTGAGGATAAACAGAATACAGCCAAAGGCGAACTTGTAAAAGGTTTCCGTGACTCTTAGGCCCCGTGGGAGTCATTCTTCACTCATTTTGTTACGGATTCATTCTGGACGCACTGCTGCTCACTGGCGCCCGGTAACACTCTCCGTATACTGAACTTGTGGTCTGCTCCAGTAGGCCGACAACCTGGAGCTTTTCTGGCGTAAATGTCTGAGGATAAACAGGATTCAGCCTACGGCGAACTTGTGAAAGGTATCCGGGACTCTCAGGCCTCGTGGAAGTCATTCTTCACTGATTTTGTTACGGATTCATTCTGGATGCACTGCTGCTCACTGGCGCCTGGTAACACTCTCCGTAGACTGAACTTGTGGTCTGCTCCAGTAGGCCGACAACCTGGAGCTTTTCTGGCCTAAATGTCTTAGGATAACAGGATATAGCCGAAGGCGAACTTGTGAAAGGTTTCCGGGACTCTTAGGCCCCGTGGAAGTCATTCTTCACTGATTTTGTTACGGATTCATTCTGGACGCACTGCTGCTCACTGTCGCCCGGTAACACTCTCCGTAGACTGAACTTGTGGTCTGCTCCAGTAGGCCGACAACCTGGAGCTTTTCTGGCGTAAATGTCTGAGGATAAACAGGATACAGCCAAAGGCGAACTTGTGAAAGGTTTCCGGGACTCTTAGGCCCCGTGGAAGTCATTCTTCACTCATTTTATTACGGATTCATTCTGGTCGCACTGCTGCTCACTGGCGCCCGGTAACACTCTCCGTAGACAGAACTTGTCGTCTGCTCCAGTAGGCCGACAACATGGAGCTTTTCTGGCGTAAATGTCTGAGGATAAACAGGATACAGCCAAAGGCGAACTTGTGAAAGGTTTCTTGGACTCTTAGGCCCCCGTGGAAGTCATTCTTCACTTATTTTGTTACGGATTCATTCTGGACACACTGCTGCTCACTGGCGCCCGGTAACACACTCCATAGACAGAACTTGTGGTCTGCTCCTGTAGGCCGAACCTGGAGCTTTTCTGGCGTAAATGTCTGAGGATAAACAGGATACAGCCAAAGGCGAACTTGTGAAAGGTTTCCGGGACTCTTAGGCCCCGTGGAAGGCATTCTTTACTCATTTTGTTACGGATTCATTCTGGACGCACTGCTGCTCACTGGCGCCCGGTAACACTCTCTGTAGACAGAACTTGTCGTCTGCTCCAGTAGGCCGACAACCTGGAGCTTTTCTGGTGTAAATGTCTGAGGATATACAGGATACAGCCAACGGCGAACTTGTGAAAGGTTTCTGGGACTCTTAGGCCCCGTGGAAGTCATTCTTCACTGATTTTATTACGGATTCATTCTGGACGCACTACTGCTCACTGGCGCCCGGTAACACTCTCCGTATACTGAACTTGTCGTCTGCTCCAGTAGGCCGACAACCTGGAGCTTTTCTGGCGTAAATGTCTGAGGATAAACAGGATACAGCCAAAGGCGAACTTGTGAAAGGTTTCCTTGACTCTTAGGCCCCGTGGAAGTCATTCTTCACTGATTTTGTTACGGATTCATTCTGGACGTACAGCTGCTCACTGGCGCCCGGTAACACTCTCCGTAGACAGAACTTGTGGTCTGCTCCAGTAGGCCGACAACCTGGAGCTTTTCTGGCGTAAATGTCTGAGGATAAACAGGATACAGCCAAAGGCGAACTTGTGAAAGGTTTCCGGGACTCTTAGGCCCCGTGGAAGTCATTCTTCACTCATTTTGTTACGGAATCATTCTCGACGCACTGCTGCACACTGGCGCTCGGTAACACTCTCCGTAGACCGAACTTGTCGTTTGCTCCAGTAGGCCTACAACCTGGAGCTTTTCTGGCGTAAATGTGTGAGGATAAACAGGATACAGCCAAAGGCGAACTTGTGAAAGGTTTCCGGGACTCTTAGGCCCCGTGGAAGTCATTCTTCACTGATTTTGTTACGGATTCATTCTGGACGCACTGTTGCTCACTGGCGCCAGGTAACACTCTCTGTAGACAGAATTTGTCGTCTGCTCCAGTAGGCCGACAACCTGGAGCTTTTCTGGTGTAAATGTGTGAGGATAAACAGGATACAGCCAAAGGCGAACTTGTGAAAGGTTTCTTGGGCTCTTAGGCCCCCGTGGAAGTCATTCTTCACTCATTTTGTTACGGATTCATTCTGGACGCACTGCTGCTCACTCGCGCCCGGTAACACACTCCATAGACAGAACTAGTGGTCTGCTCCTGTAGGCCGAACCTGGAGCTTTTCTGGCGTAAATGTCTGAGGATAAACAGGATTCAGCCAACGGCGAACTTGTGAAAGGTCTCCGGGACTCTCATGCCCCGTGGAAGTCATTCTTCACTGATTTTGTTACGGATTCATTCTGGACGCACTGCTGCTCACTGGCGCCCGGTAACACTCTCCGTAGACTGAACTTGTGGTCTGCTCCAGTAGGCCGACAACCTGGAGCTTTTGTGGCGTAAATGTCTTAGGATAAGAGGATACAGCCAAAGGCGAACTTGTGAAAGGTTTCCGGGACTCTTAGGCCCCGTGGAAGTCATTCTTCACTGATTTTGTTACGGATTCATTCTGGACGCACTGTTGCTCACTGGCGCCCGGTAACACTCTCTGTAGACAGAACTTGTCGTCTGCTCCAGTAGGCCGACAACCTGGAGCTTTTCTGGTGTAAATGTGTGAGGATAAACAGGATACAGCCAAAGGCGAACTTGTGAAAGGTTTCTGGGGCTCTTAGGCCCCGTGGAAGTCATTCTTCACTGATTTTGTTACGGATTCATTCTGGACGCACTGCTGCTCACTGGCGCCCGGTAACACTCTCCGTAGACTGAACTTGTCGTCTGCTCCAGTAGGCCGACAACCTGGAGCATTTCTGGCGTAAATGTCTTAGGATAAACAGGATACAGCCAAAGGCGAACTTGTGAAAGGTTTCCAGGACTCTTAGGCCCCGTAGAAGTCATTCTTCACTGATTTTGTTACGGATTCATTCTGGACGCACTGCTGCTCACTGGCGCCCGGTAACACTCTCCGTAGACAGAACTTGTGGTCTGCTCCAGTAGGCTGACATCCTGGAGCTTTTCTGGCGTAAATGTCTGAGGATAAACAGGATACAGCCAACGGCGTACTTGTGAAAGGTTTCCGGGACTCTTAGGCCCCGTAGAAGTCATTCTTCACTCATTTTGTTACGGATTCATTCTGGACGTACTGCTGCTCACTGGCGCCCGGTAACACTCTCCGTAGACAGAACTTGTTGTCTGCTCCAGTAGGCCGACAACCTGGAGCTTTTCTGGCGTAAATGTCTTAGGATAAACAGGATACAGCCAAAGGCGAACTTGTGAAAGGTTTCCGGGACTCTTAGGCCCCGTGGAAGTCATTCTTCACTGATTTTGTTACGGATTCATTCTGGACGCACTGCTGCTCACTGGCGCCCGGTAACACTCTCCGTAGACCGAACTTGTGGTCTGTTTCAGTAGGCCGACAATCTGGAGCTTTCCTGGCATAAATGTCTGAGGATAAACAGGATTCAGCCAACGGCGAACTTGTGAAAGGTTTCCGGGACTCTCAGGCCCCGTGGAAGTCATTCTTCACTGATTTTGTTACGGATTCATTCTGGATGCACTGCTGCTCACTGGCGCCCGGTAACACTCTCCGTAGACTGAACTTGTGGTCTGCTCCAGTAGGCCGACAACCTGGAGCTTTTCTGGCGTAAATGTCTTAGGATAACAGGATATAGCCGAAGGCGAACTTGTGAAAGGTTTCCGGGACTCTTAGGCAACGTGGAAGTCATTCTTCACTGATTTTGTTACGGATTCATTCTGGATGCACTGCTGCTCACTGGCGCCCGGTAACACTCTCCGTAGACAGAACTTGTCGTCTGCTCCAGTAGGCCGACAACCTGGAGCTTTTCTGGCGTAAATGTCTTAGGATTAGAGGATACAGCCAAAGGCGAACTTGTGAAAGGTTTCCGGGACTCTTAGGCCTCGTGGAAGTCATTCTTCACTCATTTTGTTACGGATTCATTCTGGACGCACTGCTGCTCACTGGCGCCCGGTAACACTCTCCGTAGACTGAACTTGTGGTCTGCTCCAGTAGGCCGACAACCTGGAGCTTTTCTGGCGTAAATGTCTGAGGATAAACAGGATACAGCCAAAGGCGAACTTGTGAAAGGTTTCCGGGACTCTTAGGCCCTGTGGAAGTCATTCTTCACTCATTTTATTACGGATTCATTCTGGACGCACTGCTGGTCACTGGCGCCCGGTAACACTCTCCGTAGACAGAACTTGTCGTCTGCTCCAGTAGACCTACAACATGGAGCTTTTCTGGCGTAAATGTCTGAGGATAAACAGGATACAGCCAAAGGCGAACTTGTGAAAGGTTTCCGGGACTCTTAGGCCCAGTGGAAGGCATTCTTCACTCATTTTGTTACGGATTCATTCTGGACGCACTGCTGCTCACTGGCGCCCGGTAACACTCTCTGTAGACAGAACTTGTCGTCTGCTCCAGTAGGCCGACAACCTGGAGCTTTTCTGGTGTAAATGTCTGAGGATATACAGGATACAGCCAAAGGCGAACTTGTGAAAGGTTTCTGGGACTCTCAGGCCCCGTGGAAGTCATTCTTCACTGATTTTGTTACGGATTCATTCTGGACGCACTGCTGCTCACTGGCGCCAGGTAACACTCTCCGTAGACAGAACTTGTCATCTGCTCCAGTAGGCCGACAACCTGGAGCTTTTCTGGCGTAATTGTCTGAGGATAAACAGGACATTGCCAAAGGCGAACTTGTGAAAGGTTTCAGGGACTCTTAGGCCCCGTGGAAGTCATTTTTTACTCATTTTCGTACGGATTCATTCTGGACGCACTGCTGCTCACTGGCGCCCGGTAACATACTCCGTAGACAGAACTTGTAGTTTGCTCCAGTAGGCCGACAACCTGGAGCATTTCTGGCGTAAATGTCTTAGGATAAACAGGATACAGCCAAAGGCGAACTTGTGAAAGGTTTGCAGGACTCTTAGGCCCCGTAGAAGTCATTCTTCACTGATTTTGTGACGGATTTATTCTGGACGCACTGCAGCTCACTGGCGCCCGGTAACACTCTCCGTAGACTGAACTTGTGGTCTGCTCCAGTAGGCCGACAACCTGGACCTTTTCAAGTGTAAATGTCTGAGGATAAACAGGATACAGCCAACGGCGAACTTGTGAAAGGTTTCCGGGACTTTTAGGCCCCATGGAAGTCATTCTTCACTCATTTTGTTACGGATTCATTCTGGACGCACTGCTGCTCACTGGCGCCCGGTAACACTCTCCGTAGACAGAACTTGTAGTTTGCTCCAGTAGGCCGACAACCTGGAGCTTTTCTGGCCTAAATGTCTGAGGATAAACAGGATACAGCCAAAGGCGAACTTGTGAAAGGTTTCCGGGACTCTTAGGCCCCGTGGAAGTCATTCTTCACTCAATATGTTACGGATTCATTCTGGACGCACTGCTGCTCACTGGCGCCCGGTAACACTCTCCGTAGACTGAACTTGTCGTCTGCTCCAGTAGGCCGACAACCTGGAGCTTTTCTGGCGTAAATGTCTTAGGATAAGAGGATACAGCCAAAGGCGAACTTGTGAAAGGTTTCCGGGACTCTTAGGCCCCGTGGAAGTCATTCTTCACTGATTTTATTACGGATTCATTCTGGACACACTGCTGCTCACTGGCGCCCGGTAACACTCTCCGTACACTGAACTTGTCGTCTGCTCCAGTTGGCCGACAACCTGGAGCTTTTCTGGCGTAAATGTCTGAGGATAAACAGGATACAGCCAAAGGCGAACTTGTGAAAGGTTTCCGGGACTCTTAGGCCCCGTGGAAGTCATTCTTCACTCATTTTGTTACGGATACATTCTGGACGCACTGCTGCTCACTGGCACCCGGTAACACTCTCCGTAGACTGAACTTGTGGTCTGCTCCAGTAGGCCGACAACCTGGAGCTTTTATGGCGTATATGTCTTAGGATAACAGGATACAGCCAAAGGCGAACTTGTGAAAGGTTTCTGGGACTCTTAGGCCCCGTGGAAGTCATTCTTCACTGATTTTGTTACGGATTCATTCTGGACGCACTGCTGCTCACTGTCGCCCGGTAACACTCTCTGTATACTGAACTTGTCGTCTGCTCCAGTAGGCCTACAACCTGGAACTTTTCTGGTGTAAATGTCTGAGGATAAACAGGATACAGCCAAAGGCGAACTTGTGAAAGTTTTCCGGGACTCTTAGGCCCCGTGGAAGTCATTCTTCACTCATTTTGTTACGGATTCATTCTGGACGCATTGCTGCTCACTGGCGCCCGGTAAGACTCTCCGTAGACTTAACTTGTTGTCTGCTCCAGTAGGCAGACAACCTGGAGCTTTTCTGGCGTAAATGTCTGAGGATAAACAGGATACAGCCAAAGGTGTACTTGTGAAAGGTTTCCGGGACTCTTAGGTCCCGTGGAAGTCATTCTTCACTCATTTTGTTACGGACTCATTCTGGACGCACTGCTGCTCACTGGCGCCCGGCTACACTCTCCGTAGACAGAACTTGTGGTCTGCTCCAGTAGGCCGACAACGTGGAGCTTTTCTGGCGTAAATGTCTGAGGATAAACAGGATACAGCCAAAGGCGAACTTGTGAAAGGTTTCCGGACTCTGAGGCCCCGTGGAAGTCATTCTTCACTGATTTTGTTACGGATTCATTCTGGACGCACTGCTGCTCACTGGCGCCCGGTAACACTCTCCGTAGACTGAACTTGTGGTCTGCTCCAGTAGGCCGACAACCTGGAGCTTTTCTGGCGTAAATGTCTGAGGATAAACAGGATACAGCCAAAGGCGAACTTGTGAAAGGTTTCCGGGACTCTTAGGCCCCATGGAAGTCATTCTTCACTGATTTTGTTACGGACTCATTCTGGACGCACTGCTGCTCACTGGCGCCCGGTAACACTCTCCGTAGACAGAACTTGTGGTCTGCTCCAGTAGGCCGACAACCTGGAGATTTTCTGGCGTAATTGTCTGAGGATAAACAGGATATAGCCAAAGGCGAACTTGTGAAAGGTTTCCGGGACCCTCAGGCCCCGTGGAAGTCATTCTTCACTCATTTTGTTACGGATTCATTCTGGACGCACTGCTGCTCACTGGCGCCCGGTAACACTCTCCGTAGACAGAACTTGTGGTCTGCTCCAGTAGGCCGACAACCTGGAGCTTTTCTGGTGTAAATGTCTGAGGATAAACAGGATACAGCCAAAGGCGAACTTGTGAAAGGTTTCCGGGACTCTTAGGCCCCGTGGAAGTCATTCTTCACTCATTTTGTTACGGATTCATTCTGGATGCACTGCTGCTCACTGGCGCCCGGTAACACTCTCCGTAGACAGAACTTGTGGTCTGCTCCAGTAGGCCGACAACCTGGAGCTTTTCTGGCATAAATGTCTTAGGATAAGAGGATACAGCCAAAGGCGAACTTGTGAAAGGTTTCCGGGACTCTTAGGCCCCGTGGAAGTCATTCTTCACTCATTTTGTTACGGATTCATTCTGGACGCACTGCTGCTCACTGGCACCCGGTAACACTCTCCGTAGACTGAACTTGTTGTCTGCTCCAGTAGGCAGACAACCTGGAGCTTTTCTGGCGTAAATGTCTGAGGATAAACAGGATACAGCCAAAGGCGAACTTGTGAAAGGTTTCCGGGACTCTTAGGCCCCGTGGAAGTCATTCTTCACTCATTTTGTTACGGATTCATTCTGGACGCACTGCTGCTCACTGGCGCCCGGTTACACTCTCCGTAGACAGAACTTGTGGTCTGCTCCAGTAGGCCGACAACCTGGAGCTTTTCTGGCGTAAATGTCTGAGGATAAACAGGATACAGCCAAAGGCGAACTTGTGAAAGGTTTCCGGACTCTTAGGCCCCGTGGAAGTCATTCTTCACTCATTTTGTTACGGATTCATTCTGGACGCACTGCTGCTCACTGGCGCCCGGTAACACTCTCCGTAGACTGAACTTGTGGTCTGCTCCAGTAGGCCGACAACCTGGAGCTTTTCTGGCGTAAATGTCTGAGGATAAACAGGATACAGCCAAAGGCGAACTTGTGAAAGGTTTCCGGGACTCTTAGGCCCCATGGAAGTCATTCTTCACTCATTTTGTTACGGATTCATTCTGGACGCACTGCTGCTCACTGGCGCCCGGTAACACTCTCCGTAGACAGAACTTGTGGTCTGCTCCAGTAGGCCGACAACCTGGAGCTTTTCTGGCGTAAATGTCTGAGGATAAACAGGATACAGCCAAAGGCGAACTTGTGAAAGGTTTCCGGGACTCTTAGGCCCCGTGGAAGTCATTCTTCACTCATTTTGTTACGGATTCATTCTGGACGCACTGCTGCTCACTGGCGCCCGGTAACACTCTCCGTAGACTGAACTTGTGGTCTGCTCCAGTAGGCAGACAACCTGGAGCTTTTCTGGCGTAAATGTCTGAGGATAAACAGGATACAGCCAAAGGCGAACTTGTGAAAGGTTTCCGGGACTCTTAGGCCCCGTGGAAGTCATTCTTCACTCATTTTGTTACGGATTCATTCTGGACGCACTGCTGCTCACTGGCGCCCGGTAACACTCTCCGTAGACTGTACTTGTGGTCTGCTCCAGTAGGCCGACAACCTGGAGCTTTTCTGGCGTAAATGTCTGAGGATAAAAGGGATACAGCCAACGGCGAACTTGTGAAAGGTTTCCGGGACTCTTAGGCCCCGTGGAAGTCATTCTTCACTCATTTTGTTACGGATTCATTCTGGACGCACTGCTGCTCACTGGCGCCCGGTAACACTCTCCGTAGACAGAACTTGTGGTCTGCTCCAGTAGGCCGACAACCTGGAGCTTTTCTGGCGTAAATGTCTGAGGATAAATAGGATACAGCCAAAGGCGAACTTGTGAAAGGTTTCCGGGACTCTTAGGCCCCGTGGAAGTCATTCTTCACTCATTTTGTTACGGATTCATTCTGGACGCACTGCTGCTCACTGGCGCCCGGTAACACTCTCTGTAGACTGAACTTGTGGTCTGCTCCAGTAGGCCGACAACCTGGAGCTTTTCTGGCGTAAATGTCTGAGGATAAAAGGGATACAGCCAACGGCGAACTTGTGAAAGGTTTCCGGGACTCTTAGGCCCCGTGGAAGTCATTCTTCACTCATTTTGTTACGGATTCATTCTGGACGCACTGCTGCTCACTGGCGCCCGGTAACACTCTCCGTAGACAGAACTTGTGGTCTGCTCCAGTAGGCCGACAACCTGGAGCTTTTCTGGCGTAAATGTCTGAGGATAAACAGGATACAGCCAAAGGCGAACTTGTGAATGGTTTCCGGGACTCTTAGGCCCCGTGGAAGTCATTCTTCACTAATTTTGTTACGGATTCATTCTGGACGCAGTGCTGCTCACTGGCGCCCGGTAACACTCTCCGTAGACTGAACTTGTGGTCTGCTCCAGTAGGCAGACAATCTGGAGCTTTTCTGGCGTAAATGTCTGAGGATAAACAGGATACAGCCAAAGGCGAACTTGTGAAAGGTTTCCGGGACTCTTAGGCCCCGTGGAAGTCATTCTTCACTCATTTTGTTACGGATTCATTCTGGACGCACTGCTGCTCACTGGCGCCCGGTAACACTCTCCGTAGACTGAACTTGTGGTCTGCTCCAGTAGGCCGACAACCTGGAGCTTTTCTGGCGTAAATGTCTGAGGATAAACAGGATACAGCCAAAGGCGAACTTGTGAAAGGTTTCCGGGACTCTTAGGCCCCGTGGAAGTCATTCTTCACTGATTTTGTTACGGATTCATTCTGGACGTTTACGCACATTTGTAGATGTTGATTATAAACTGAAGCACCAAACAAACTGGTATAGACATGCGTATTCAATTAGAGAGATACGGAAACATGCAGAATACGGCGCTGCGGTCGGCAATGCCTATATGACGCAAGTGTCTGGTGCACTTGTTAGGTCGGTTACTGCTGCTACGATGGCAGCTTATCAAGATTTAAGTGAGTCTGAACGCGGTGATACAGCCGGCGCAAGAGCGATCGAACATAGCATCTCCGAGGTACCGATGATGTGGGAATTTTCCCCTTACGACCATTTCACGAGTGTACCGTGAATATCAGGAATCCGGTAAAACATCGAATCTCCGAAATCTCTGCGGTCGGAAAATGGTATTACAAGAACGGGACCATCGACGACTGAAGAGAATCGTTCAACGTGACAGAAGCGCAACTCTTCCGGGTATTGCTGCAGGTTTGAATGCTGGGCCACCAACAAGTGTCAGCATGTGAACCATTCAACAAAACATCATCAATATGGGCTTTCGGAGTCTGATCACCTGCGTCCATTCAGGCCCATTGTGTATTCTGACAGACTTGGGCAGTTCCAAAAGGACAATGCGAGATCCCATTCAAGCAAGGTAATATGCCTTATCACAAGATTTTGCAAAGGGATCGAAATAATGAATGTGAACAGCCAGGATTTTAAAGTATAGGTCGTTTCGAAATGACTATATCTTGTTCATAAATGAAGATAGATTTTGGGTTGAACTGTAAGTTACTCGTGGAAACTGAAAGTTTTCCTTGGCGCCAGTTGCAGGTTGCCGTTTCCTGTGGTCGCTGGTAGGATGAGTTGGTACGGACAGTTCGCTTGTTCGCACGTTCACTGCTACTCCATTGAGTCGAGAAGGGGATAACACAACAAGTCGTTTTGTGTTCCTCCTATCAACAGGTTAAATGTTGTTAGACTGAGAGCAGAAGAAAGTAGCCGATAGACATGCAGTAGGGTAAGCTGTAGTGGTACAGGTTGCGGGCAGAATCTGTAATGGAAACGTCGAGTGCTGTAGGGGAAGAGCCGTTCTATACTGAAGCCAACACTCATATTTTATGTAAATATTAAGCGGATCATCTCCATGCCCACACTTGTTTCTAGAAAGATCTACTGTCACCTCTGAATTGTTTGTATTTCAAAAAGAATTCCGCTGAAAACGCAACAATAGCATCAATTTATTTTCGTCTGACTTGGTTACCATTAGTAACTTTCAGAGAAGCATCATGAGCGGCGAATTTTAAATAAACCTTCGTTTCACTTTTGCTATGTTAAAATCTGCTTCGTTTACAAATACAGTGGAGTTTACACAACGTTTCCTCAGTAACATATTGTGCAGTCGCAGTTGCAAAAGATTTCTGAAACAGTGGTTTGTTAAGTGAAGTACTGAGGATAAGGAAGATCAATAGCTAATAAGAAAGTGCATACTTGGTACAAAAATAAACGTGTGATGTCTTCACTTAGTTACTCCAAAGCCCACAGCATTTCTCATTTGCCTTGTTGTCGATGGCCAAAGAAAATAACATTTTTTCATCCAAAAAGTTCGTAATTAGAGAAATGAAGTCTCACATAATAACGACATGGAAAAATACTTTCCTCTTTGCGTGCTATCATTTTCCAAAATCTTGTTTCAGTACCGCAAACCATTTACGAGTTACGAGGAATGTTACGGATATTTCATTCTGCCTTTATCGCGATCGCAGTTGAGTGTCCTGCATCAAATCAGTTTTCTTGAGATTGATATTAGGTAGACACCTCTACTCAAGCCTACGCAAAAATTTAATATGTTCGCTAAATTTCATACACAGCAACATAATATGCAATATGCTCCAAATCAGAAATCATAGCGATCCCTATTTTACATTGTAAGCTTATTCAATTTCGTACACTGTCTAACTAATATATATATATATAAGGACTGCACGAGTGCACCCTGATGCACCCTGATTCTATCATCGTAGTCGGTCGAAAGCAGGCAAACAATGTTAGCCCCCTCTTTCAAACAAACGAATGAATTCGCCAGGCGCCTCGGAGGAACATTAGTTAGTACGCAACGGCCACCGTATCCTGTGCGAGCTCCACATCTGCGTGGCAAGATTTAACAATGAAATCTCTCAACAATAAATCTACCGGAAGGGGCATCCGGTTCTCTGATTGGCACCTCTGGTCTCGATCTCAAGGTATCGTGTGCAACTGCAGTCCCCTCTGATCAAAATCCTCAATTCGCCATTGCACTGACTACAGATGTGCTCACAATAGTATGGGACGAATTTTGCTATCGTCTGTATGTTTGTCGTGTGTCCTTCGGAGAACACACTGAACATTTGTGAAACAAGTCTTTGATCCTAAACGCAATTCAAAGAAGTACTAAAATGTTGTCTGTGCAGTTATGCATGAGTGCAAAAGATATACCCTCGGAAAATCAAATGTGTATTAGGAAAATGAACATTCGTAGCCTTATGCATAGTTTAAAATCCACTCCAAGATCCCGTCTTAATCCAATTAACACTACAATCTTGTGAAAGAAGACGAATCTTTTTTTTTTTTTTTTAACGCACTGTATTTCCCTGAGCACCAGATTTTCCTGATAGCATCTGGACACAAAGTGTTTTGGACAACGTACATCGTAGCATTTTCTATTTGAGCCCTCAAATTGAACCACATCGTTCATGGCTGTGAGAACATGTTAGTGCAACACCACTTCTGCGAAACTAGAAATGTGGATAAAAAAAAGGGAAGCTTAGCCTTGAATCGCCAACCATGTGAAACAAAGAACCACCTGAACAAAATTCGCACTCTGTTGTCCTGAGTCTTAATATATAATACGGAGATAGTTATCGAGATTTTGAAAACTACAGTAATTCACATTTGTGAGGTGGTAGCACCTGTCACTCGTATAGTACGGCGGTCACTCATTACAATAATGAATTTGTAGTGTGCTCGATTAAACGTCCGTATAGGCCACTGACTTGTTGACTATGTACTGGTATCTAAGACATGATTGGATTGCTGTATGTGGTAAGAATAAATGTCTACCGACCGGTTTTTGGTCCCCAAACCAGGTCACAACTTCCCCTTCAGTAGTAGTTGGCCTGAATGGGTCTCGTCCTCTGCACCTCTGAAAAGTTATTGGCAACAGCAGGGATTCGACGTTGGCCAACTATGTGCCAGCCATTGGAGATGTCGTGTAGAGATCTACTCCGTGTTTTAGGTAAGAAGAACAGGAGAACGTCTGTAACACTTTTCTGGTCTACCCTAGATATCACTATGGTTTCACCATACGGCTTCCTGGCAATTTCTCACAGGAAATTACGAATCCAATCCCACAACTTAGACGATACTCTCGTTTACCGGCTAGTTAAGTCATCAGAAGCTCTCTTCATGGTGCGAAAAGTCACAATTGGCTCTGAACAATAAAAACTGTGAGGTTCGCCATGTAAGTACTTAAAAGTTCTGTTAAAATTCGGTTACACGATAAACCACATATTTAAAATTTGTTGATTCAACGTAATACCTAGGAATTATAATTAAAAACATCTTAAATTGGAACCATCAGAAACGAAATATTGTGGGGAGGCGTACCGTAAACTGCGTTGCACTGGCCGAGCACTTGGAAGATGCAACAAATCTACTTAAGAGGCTGTTTACACTACTCTTGTCTGCCCTCTTCGGAAGTATTGCTACGCGGTATGTGATCGTTACCAGACGATTGACGGAGGCTATCCAGAAAGTTCTAAGAAATAAAGCTCCTTTTGCATGATCAACAAATAGAGGAGACAGCGTCACGCATATGATAAACAAGTTGGGATGACAATCATTTAAATTGTAATGTCACTACTCCCATAATGAACTTCTGTTTAATTCTTGGTAAGGACCTCCACGTGCAAGGTTGCTGCTCTGTTCGTATTGTGGCAGGAAAATGAAACGCAGGCTTAATATTACCTGTGTTTAACTCTGCCCTCGCTCTGCATGAGGCAATTAATCTCACAGGACTGGAGATTATTATGCATCAATATTAACGAAAGCTGCCATATCACCATGGACAAGTTGATGCCCTGGAGTAGTGAAAGTAGGAAGCAAGTCGACAGTTTGAGACTATTTTCAAACTTTATCAAGGTAGTTGTATTAAGTTTCTCAAGGGTTTGGTCCCTATAATGCGGTCGGCAACAGGTTGGCGAATAGCACGTCACACAAGCACTCGTTATGCGTAAAAATCTAAGGATTTCTCAGAAGATATTAACTTTATATCTCCATCTTTTGGGAAACAAACTAGTGGACACGAGAGTGAATGCCGGGAAAATACATTTGAAATGAACTCTGATTAAAACTGGTGATTTATCACAGCGATCAACAAAC
Organism: Schistocerca gregaria; assembly: GCF_023897955.1. Classification (NCBI taxonomy): domain Eukaryota; kingdom Metazoa; phylum Arthropoda; class Insecta; order Orthoptera; family Acrididae; genus Schistocerca; species Schistocerca gregaria. The sequence continues at coordinate 46,094,631 of NC_064924.1, forward strand.
GACATGAAACACATGATGTAAAGCGAAACTAATACTATATTCATACAGCCCCTTATTTACTTGTTGGCCGCTGTTGCCGAGCGACTGTAGACGCTTCAGTCTGGAACCGCGCGCCCGCTACGATTGCAGGTTAGAATCCTGCCTCGGGCATGGATTTGTGTGATGTCCTTAGGTTAGTTAGGTTTAAGTAGTTCTAAGTTCTAGGGGACTGATGACCTCAGACGTTAAGTCCCAGAGCGCTTAGAGCCATTTGAACCTTATTTGCTTGATGGCCAGGCTCAAAGAAAATCAAATGGGAACACTAGTGTGACTGTTTTCAAGGGAAAGGATATGAAAGTTGGATGTCTATGTAAAAGGGGAGAATAATCGTGCATTAATATCAGAATAGATACACGCAAAATAGTTACAAAAAGGAATAGCCCATTCTCCACCACTAATGAATAACGCTGGAGCAAGAGGCTATGACACAGACTGACTATAGTAGAGGTGAAAGCCTTCCCACCAAAATTACTAAAATCCATAATTACCATTATTTCCGAAAATCATCATGCAAATTGGGGTTATTTCTGTGTAGAATCGTTTATCCTACTAATTAGGAAAGCCTGTGCAAACAATGTCTTTACTTTGTGCTCAATGATTCCTTTGCCAGTAACAGAGGAACAATATCAAATCTCGCAATCAAAACCATGTAACACCCTTCATTGCTGCAGGCAATAACTTTGACTGACCAGTTGCAAGCTTAAACTTGCTTGAGACTCATCATTCGAAATCAATAATCTGCTTATTCCTAGAAATCTGTTTATATCAGTATCACTTTATGCTCAAAAATTGAGGAGAGTATTGATTCTAGATAAATGCGGAATGGTTCTCGAGTAAAGAAGAAGCAGTGCTGACGGCACGTCGGCCATGTTGGTATGAACAAAGCGAGAACTAAAAATCAAACACCAGTCGCGAGAATAAATCGAAGGTCTCCACAATTCAAAATGAGGAATACTGTCGAGCTTATAGTGAAATTAATGGAGCGAATTCCTAAAAAAAGGGAAGTACCTGCCCTCACTAACCGAAACACTCAATTTAATAAAACATGTTCCGAAGAACAATCATGTTTACCACATCGGCGATAGGACGAAGATTGAGGTTCCCAAAACGTCAGCCGGGGGTTGTTGCTGCGAGGACCCGGTGTTTTAAGGGAGTAGGGATGGGTAGCCAATGGTTTGGGGAGCGACGTTGTCAACCATTCAAAAAGGCCAGCCAACTGTGGCTGCTCAAAATATCAGTCTTCACTTAAGAGAGTGGGGGTGCATCTGATTGCCAATGGGTAAGACAGGAACAATGGCAATGCTGTGACTAGAATATAGGCTCTTTGTTATGACTTACTGAGTGATAAAAGTCATGGGATACCTCGTAATACCGTGTCTGACCTCCTTTCGCCCGGCATAGTGCGGCAGCCCGTCGCTGAAAGTCCCCTGCGGACATCTAGAACTGTGCTGCCTCTAAAGCCGTCCATAATTTCGCAAGGGTTGCCGGTACGGGGTATTGTACACGAACTGCTCTCTCGATAATGTCCCACAAATATTCGGCAGGATTCATGTCGAGTGACCTGGGGGCCAGACCATTCGCTCCAATTGTCGAGAATATTCTACAAAGGAGTCGCGAATAATTGTGGCTGGGTGACATGACATAGTCCTTCGAGGACATAAAATCCGTAAATGGCTGAAAATTGTCTTCAAATAGCCGAACGCAAACATTTTCAGTCAATGATCGGTTCACTTGGAACGGAGCACCCAGTCTATTCCATGTAAACAAAATCCACACCATTATGGAGCCATCACCAGCTTGCGCAATGCCTTGTTGACAACTTGGGTCCGTGGCACACACGGACCCTAGCATCACCTCTTACCAAATGAAATTGGAACTCATCTGATCAGACCACTGTTTGCCAATCATCTCAGGTCCAACCGATATTGTCACACGCCCAGGAAGAGCGCAATGTCGTGCTGTTAGCAAAAGCACTCGCGTCTGTCACCCAGTGCCATAGCCCATTAAAGTCAAATTTCGCAGCACTGTCCTAACGGACACGTTTGTCGCACGTCCCACATAGATTTCTGCAGTTATTTTACCCAATGTTACTTAACAACTCTACGCTAACGCCGCTATTCTCAGTTGTAATTGAAGGCCCTCGGATACTGAATTGTCTGTGGTAAGATGGCTCTGAGCACTATGGTACTCAACTGCTCAACTCCCCTAGAACTTAGAACTACTTAAACCTAACTAACCTAAGGACATCACTCACATCCATGCCCGAGGCAGGATTCGAACCTGCGACCTTAGCAGTCGCACGGTTCCGGACTGCGCGCCTAGAACCGCGAGACCACCGCGGCCAGCTCTGTGGTAAGAGGTAATGCATGATATTTGATGTTTTCGGCACACTCTTGACGTTATGGATCACGGAGTATTGAATTCATAAACGATTTCCGAAATGGAATGTCCCATGCGTCTAGCTCCAACTATCATTCTACGCTCAAAGTATGTTAATTGCCGTCTTGCGGCCATTATCACATTGGAAACCATTTCACATGAATCACCTGACTACAAATGACAGCTTCGCCGATCCACTGCCCTTTTATACCTTGTGGAACCGATTCTACTGCCATTTCTATTTGTGCATTTTGCCATCCCACGACTTTTGTCACCTCAGTGTCTTCTTGGATAATGAGTGGATGAGAATAATATGCTGGTGGTAGTAAAAAAAAAAAAAAAATGTTGTCGCACCCAAATTCTGCTGCCAACGGGCTACAGATCACGGAAAAACCAACTGTGCAGCACATAAACGAGTTTACCAGACCATATTTTTGAGAAAATGTGAAAGTGGGATTAGACAGTCACGACTCAAAGTACAGATCTTTTAATGAAATTTCAATCACCATCTTTATTTTCCAAGTGCCAAAATATTTTGTTGACTCCCATCTACATGGGAAGAAATGGCCGTTCTAATCAAAAAAGAGAAATCATACCTCTCATGGAAATACTTCCGTGTTTGTATTTCCCACGTGCTGAGAGTGAAACGGTCAAGAATTCGGTTGAAAGTGCTTCCATGAACCCTCTGCTAAACACCTAAGCGTGAAGTGCAGAATAAGCACGTAGATGTAGATGTACATTCGGTAGTACCGGTGCTAGTGGGCTCCTGCGTGCTCTTTTCAGCCAGAAGCGACCACAAAAAATTACTCTAAAAGCATTCCCACCCACTCCATCAGTGTCAGGGAAACACCTAGGAGAGCAAGCCGTCGTCAGAGCAACACATCCTCCAGCACTCTACATCCGCTGCTCGGCTCGCCGTGTTAATTTAGCGATAGCTGCAACTTGTAACCTCCCCACAAAATATAAAATAATATGAATAATATTCTCATTTAGCGTAACTACCCAACAGTGAAAATATAATACGATGTGACAAACCTATAACCTTTCAATAATTGACAGTCAAGTTAACCTGGTAAATTTTGGATGTCAGCAATGCTGCGTCATGGCCCTGATACATCATTCTGAATAAGCTGAAAAATCTTACCTTAATTAGGTCGCCGGATAACGCGTATATATCTGCTCCTATCAGAAATTTTCCTGGCGCAGCTAAGTGCAATGCTGGCCGATAGATTTGTCTTATAAAAAAGGAAAGAACTGACTTTTCTTTTCAATAATCGGGATTGCCAAGGATTGGAGAAATTAGTGAATTCTTTAAATTGCGATACATGTCAAAAGTTACTTTTTATGAGAAAGATTATTATTAACAGATTTTTTTGAAACATTTACATGGGACTTGATGTAACAATACTACATATGCGCGAGGCTGCTTTTACCTTATCCTATAACGCTCAGGCTCTGCCATCGCTGCACACGACCGGCCCAGCCAACACGATACACCAGACCAGACTGCTCGCTAGCAACAACTAACTGCTACTCCTACACATTTCCTACTGCAGTCAATACTGCTCTTTGGTCTCAGATTCTCTTCTAGGTTACATATCGCAGGCAGCGCGTGAGCAATACATCGAAATTGCATCAGCTCGAGTTCGCTAGCAACAAGTTCTTTAATTATGGACCTCTTACATAACCCTCCACTGGGGGGGCAAAAATTTGGCAGCGATGGTGAGTCAATTGGACTTGCCATGAGCAACAAATTTTTCTATAATCTATTTAGTTTACTAAGGCTACAATCACAGAGTATATACATCATTGATAAGTGCAGAACATATAAAGGAATTAAATAGAGTGCACATGCATTGAGAACAAAACATATTCAGAAATGACAAAGTATATACGCAATGAGAACAAAATATATTAACAAAATAGAGTGCACACGCACCGAGTACAAAACATATCATTTTACAAGAATTTAAATGCACTGTATAAACCTTTACTATTTTACAGGAACTAGGAAAGGAATGTAAAGGATTGTATCATGGTTGTAGCACATTAGGTTGCACGTAGCTGCACTGAAAGTCCATATCTTTCTACAGAAGCACAACACCAAGTGAGACAATCTGAAGTTCTCTTTCCTGAAGTATTTATCAGTGTAGCCAAGACACTGAAATGTTGTATTAATATTCAGTGTTATCATTTTGGTAGTACATTAGGTACACCAAACAGTGGGACCATAATAACATCTCCATCGTTCAAGGTGGTGGACAGCTTGATATGTCAACACCATATTCTTGTAGAATCCATACTCTTACAGCAACGTAGAATTAGTGCAAAAACCAATATAGTGCTCCATGATCATGAGGATGGACAGGACAAACGGATATTGCAGTAATTAGGTCAGAAGGTGAAGGACACATTAAGTTTTATGCTAGTCATCATAGAATTACACTAGTGTATCAACCGATATGAACAATATTGAGTATTACGAAACACTATTCATAACTCATCTGACTGAATCAGTGGCATTCATTGGCCAGTTACAAAGTATTCATATAGTGTTACAAAACATTATTCAGTGTTATTCACAAGTCAATCAGTGGCATTCATTGGCCAGTTACAAAGTATTCATATAGTGTTACAAAACATTATTCAGTGTTATTCACAAGTCAATCAGTGGCACTCATTGGCCGGTTACAAAGTATTCATATAGTGTTACAAAACATTATTCAGTGTTATTCACAAGTCATCATTTAAAACAGGAGCTATTAAGTTACTGACATTCATTGGCTAGTTACAAAGTATTCATATAGTGTATGTGCACTCACTGGCCACTTACAAAGTATTCATATAGTGTTACAAAACATTATTCAGTGTTCTTCACAAGTCATCATTTAAAACAGGAGCTATTGAGTTACTGACATTCACTGGCTAGTTACAAAACATTTTTCAGTGTTATTCCCAAGTCATCATTTAAAACAGGAGCTATTGAGTTACTGACATTCATTGGCTAGTTACAAATTATTCATATAGTGTATTGGCACTCATTGGCCACTTACAAAGTATTCACATAATGTTACAAAACATTATTCAGAGTTATTCACAAGTCAATCAGTGGCATTCACTGGCCAGTTACAAAGTATTCATATAGTGTTACAAAACATTATTAAGTGTTATTCACAAGTCAATCAGTGGCATTCATTGGACAGTTACAAAGTATTCATATAGTGTTACAAAACATTATTAAGTGTTATTCACAAGTCATCATTTAAAACAGGAGCTATTGAGTGTAGCATCAAGCTACTGGTGTTTATATATATCATGTAACCGACATAAGACATATTTAAAATGTAAGACATTGGAACTATTACTCAAGGTCGGTAGTCCAATAATACATAGACATAATGGAATCAATACACAGAAAATTTGCATTATCTTTAGGACTAAAAATATATCTTAACCTGGTAGCATTATTTAGTTGTATACTGGTAATAGTCGGGACTTGTAATTTTTTTTTTTTTGGCAATGCATTGCACTGGGATCGATAATTAATTGCTGGGGCATGAAAATATTTGCTTTTGCCTTATTGCTGTAAATAATGATTAATAACGTCATTCGTCATGAGTCAGCTGTAGCAAGGTTATGAAACAAGTACAGTATGTGTGATCACATTCATAAATGATAGACACAACTGGGTAAAACAATGTAAGTACTAGAACAGGTTTAATAAGTAACAGGTTTAGTAAGTATCATGAAAAGCTTCTCCTGGAAAAAATACAAAGTGGATTATTGAGCTGAAAGAAGAAATGCCTGTTATACTGAAAAGTAGTGAACTTCGAATTAACAGGTAATGAAACGTGTACTTAATATGTATGTACTCTAGCTGTCTTTCCCAAAACATTCAGTCATTATACTATGCGACGTAAGACATACTGTCAAAAGGAACTGCAACAAACACTTAAATAACTACATAGCATTTCTTAACTAACAGTAAATATTATCATCATCTGTAAAGAAAAACTTCATTATTCATATTACCATAACTTCATCACTATAATCACCTGCAAAGAAAAACTTCATTATTCATATTAGCATATTCTTCATATCATTATTCATCATCATTTATCATCATCTGCAAAAAATAGACACTTCATTATGCATATTCATATTACCATTTACTTCATACAACTATTCATTATCATTCATTACTTCATATAGTATAGAGTTTCTTACTTCTAGCATTTTTCATCACTAAAATTAACATCTGTAGTTCTGTCTGACAGTCTGCATCAATCGCCTTGTATTCTGAAAGAAAAATAATTAGTCAAGACTGCTATCATACGATGTGTACAGTATATTCTGGTTAATGCTTGTTAATTCTGATCCATTTACTCTTCATGACAAGATATTGCATTTTCTTTCCTTCATTCTGATGGTAAAATTTCCATTTCATAGTAAACCACTGTGGTTGTTTAATTCATTTCTTTTATAGGGTATTGCTTTCTGAAAAATGATGAATATGGATTAATATCTTGCATTTAATTCATATACCCATTAAATAAAAACTTGTTTCTAGTAATATAATTAAGCATACAGCATAGCATGACAGAAAACACATTAGGTCAAAAACATAGACAGGTTTTAAGAGCAAAAAATGTACACACAGTATCATAATGTAGTAGCAAAAAATGTAAAATAATCAAGGTGTTGAGATATCATAATGCAAAATGTCAATGTCAACTGGTGTTTGTTACATCTTAAACATTTCATAGTGCATACAGACAAAAATTCTACTTTCGACAGGAAAACAATCATACATACACAAAAAAATTGAAAATGTGCACGGTCTGATATATAATGACAAGAAAAGCGACTTGCTAACCTTACGGTGCCGGGAACGTGCCAGGAAAAAATATGATAATCATCAGTAAATAGTCACATAAATATAATTGCGTGAGTGGTCATACAAATATCAGGAAATGGCGGTACAGTGTGATAGATCGTAAAGTATGTTCATTCAATAAAGGGTTTAATATTGGAAATATGGTGATTGCCTTTGCTTTTTCTGGTTCTCAAAGTTTCAACATGTACCACATTGGGATGAGGAATGCTGCGAATTCTGTATGGACCTGCGTATAGAAGTTCAAATTTACTGCATCTACTCTTTCCTCCGTTGGATAAATAGTGTGTACGTACTAATATCTTCTGTCCAATGTGAAAGTCACGCCGTGTACAAATCTGTTTTTGCTGTCTTCTCCGGCGCTCTGCGGTACGTTTGATGTTGTTGAGCGCAATCTCAATTACTTCATGGTGGCGTAGTCGACGAGATGTAGGAAAGGATACTAATTCTTTGATTTTGTTAGGTGGTTCAGCATTTTTCAATATAACAGTCGGAGATAACATAGTGGATTCATTTGGTATGGAGTTAATTACATCCTGGAATGAGTGCCGGTGTGTATCCCAATCAATATGTTTTTTATGGCAGTACATTCTACACAGTTTACCAATTTCTTTCATCAGTCGTTCACAAGAGTTCGAAGAAGCGTGATACTTGGATGTATAGATCGGAGAAATGTTTCTAGCTCGTAACATACGTGTCCATATCGCAGATCGAAATTGTGGTCCATTGTCGGAAATTACTTTCAATACATGCCCTACATGAAATAAAAATGTTTTACAAATGCATTCGAAATAGATGAGTTCAACAGCGACAAAGATGTAGCAAAAACCTCTATTAGTTCTGGGAATCGGTCCAAAAATGTCTACAGTGGCCATGTGTCTCAATTTAATAGGTACAATGGGATGTAACGGAGGAATATGTGAAGTCGTGTCTGATTTAGCTTTCTGGCAGATTTTACAGGACGCTAAAACTCGTCGAATACGTTTCTCCATGTTGGCAAAATAACAGTTCTGTCTCAGTATAAGAAAACATTTTCTGGCTCCATAATATGCGTAACTTAAATGAGTATACCAAATTAATTTGTTAACGAGTTCGTCAGGAATGCATAATAACCAGTTGTTGCCGTCAGGGTGAGAGCGGCGAAACATAATGTTATTGCGTACCGTGTAATGGTTTCTAATGGTAACGTTATTCCTATCTTGCCAAAGGTGTTTAATTTCTTTCCATACGTTGTCTTTACTCTGCTCTTGTGCTATGTCTCGTAATGACGATGAAATGAAGTTTTCAAATGCGACTTGTTGAATATACATGACGCTAGAATTTGCTTGGCAGAAGTTGGTTGTGATGTCTTGCTGATTGTTGCAGAGAGAACGGGATAGTGCGTCTGCTACAATATTTTGTGTACCGGGAATGTGAAAAATTGTAAAATTAAATTCCTGTAAATACAGTTTCCATCTGCTTAATCTGTCATGTGTAAATTTAGCGGAAAGTAAAAACTGGATAGCTCTATGGTCTGTGTAAACGGTAGTATGTCTTCCATAAAGAAAATGCCTAAGTATGGTAAATGCCCATACAACACATAATGTTTCAAGTTCTGTAACAGAATAATTGCGTTCAGCAGGTGACAGAACGCGACTTGCAAAAGCGATGTTTTTAATTACTGTATTACCGCTTCTTCAATTTCCTGAAAAATGTGTACGCCTAAAGCTGTGTTAGAACTGTCGGTGGCAATGGAAAAATTTCTTGTGAGATCTGGGTGTGATAAAAGTGGTGCATTCAACAAAGCATGTTTCAGATTGACAAATTCAGACTGTGCTTGGCTATCCCATGACCAAATAGCGTTCTTACCCGTCAGTTGGTATAATCTAGGGGTGTCTAAAGCAGAGTAATGAATAAATTTACGGAAAAAGTTAATTAAACCCAGAAAGGTGCGTAGTTGTTTCTTCGTCGTTTGGAACAGTAATGTCACGTAAAGCTTGAACTTTTTCCGGGTCAGGCGCTATGCCTTCTGCTGAAATTACATGTCCAAGAAATTTTATAGAAGTTCTGCCAAAGTGCGATTTGTTAAGATTAACTGTGAGTCCTTGTGCACGAAAAGTTTGCAACAGTTGTTCCAGAATCAAATTGTGTTCAGACCAGTTAGCTTCTGCAATAAGAATGTCGTCTACATACGTTGTGATTCTGTCTTTAAGTTCTGTCGGAAGTATAGTATTCAAACCGCGAATAAACGCTGCTGAAGAAATTGTTAAACCGAACGGTAATTTACAAAATTGATAACAGTCACCAAAACAGAGAAATGCTGTGTACTTTCTGCAGTTCGGATGGAGCTGAATTTGCCAAAATCCCGATCTCAAATCTAATGTGGAATAAACAGCAGTACCATGAAATTTCTGTAGAAGTTCTTCTAGTGTTTGTGGGCGATCTGTTTCATTAATAATAATGTTGTTCTTCTAGTGTTTGTGGGCGATCTGTTTCATTAATAATAATGTTGTTGACATGACGCGAATCTAGTACGAGGCGAAGTGAGCCATCCTTTTTCTTAACAATATGGAGCGGGTTTATGTACGGACTAACTGCTGGTTCAATAATACCTTGGTCAAGCATAGCTTGCAATTCTTTCTTAACTTGTTCTCTGTGAATATACGGAATGGGATAATGTTTGGCTTTAAACGTGTCGTGCTGTTTAACTTGAAATTCATACATGAAACCGGACATAGTACCAGGGATGTTGTCAAAAACTGGAGCTTGCTGTAAACGAATTTTGCGTAGTTGCGTACGTTCGTCGTCTGGATTTGCGCTGCTTTGTTTAACTTTATCAGAAATCATTTGCATAACGTCATAGTCGGCTTCGTCTGGTATATTATAGTTGTGTACGAACGTATCTGTGAACAATGTGGAATGACAGTCTATGTTACGTGATGCAGAAATGACCTCTGTCCGAATAATTGTTTGTTCTTCTGCAGATAAAGAGTGCTGAAAATCTAATGCCAGTTGTACATTTTCATCCTTTAACATTAAATAGGAATTTTGAAAGTCAATAACTGCGTCGTGTTGTACCAAAAAATTCGTACCTAAAATAACGTCTGTTGTCAATAACGGAACAATCCAAAAATTTGAGTGGAACGTATGACCTGCAATACAAAATGATAAGTGTGTCTGTAATTTTACATGTACTCCTTTACCGGATACTGCTCCTTTTACTTTAGTTTTGCCTAATGGTAATGTAGGATAAGTATTGTCTTTGCTCCAAGCGTTGAAAGTTTCTTCATTTATAACTGACTACTGCTGAAAATGTGGATGATCCAATCTTTACTTCAATGACAGGGTGGTAAATGGTTTTTTGAATAACTGGTTTTTCATGCAAAAGAGTGTCTCAGATGTCGTCAAAAGTAATAACATTTTCGTGAACAAGAGTCTGTGTATCAAAAGTATTGCTTACATCGCTGGAAGGTTCAATCTGTGCTGTATCTAGTCAAATTCCATCTGATGTGCTGTTATTTGCGGGAGGATGCTGTGGTATTTCCACTATTTGTACTGTTCTGTTATTTCTCCCTGACGTATTACGTTCGGGATGATATCTACTGTCTGGTTCATTCATGATAATCTGTTGTCGCGGATGATTCTGCTGCTGGTAAGACCGACTGTTATGCTGAAAACTGTGCTCATTACTTTTACGTATGTCATAATAATCGTTGCTATACGGCGCGTTGCGGTAGGAATTGAAATGGTGTGTTCTCTGTACGAAGTGATTTCGTTGTTGCTGTGCGTTACTATGTAGTGGAGCCGACGCTATACGTGTAGGCGGCGAAACATTAAAGCTTGGTTGACCTTGCAGACTACATTGTTGGTTTGGTATGCTAACCGGCTGCTTTTGATGCTGTTGCGGTGAAAACCCTCTATTGTTCCAAAATGTGTTTGCGATTGCTGAAAATTTTGTACATACTGATGATTAACATTTTGCCTGTTATTAAAATTACGCTGGTAGTTCTTGTCGCTTCGGGAGTGTCTAAAGAAAACTGTCACTTTCGGTAAAACTTGTCATATCTGGTTTTCTTTACTTATTCTTAATCCTAGATAGATCGATAGTTGAAGAGCTATTTTGATAGATATAAAGGATAGTAGAAGAGAAGGCAGCAGCGTAGAAAACTAAAGATGAAATAGCACTACTACGGCTCGGGGCCCTGTACACGCTACGGCACATATTCATCGAAGTGTAATGAATCCCCTGAGGTGAATTACGCGCTGCAAATAATTTTTAGTTTCTTCATTACAGGCAATGCCGGTGAAAATTCGATGCAATTTGCTGTATCCAGGCCAATTATAGTTTCTGTATTACACGCCAAGCTGGTAAAAATACAAAAGCAAATTGTCGTATCCAGTCCAAAGGATGTATTTGGACTTAGATTTTTTTACGGATAAAAATTGCTTATAATCAACGTTATCTTCTCTGAATGTGTGAACTGGTTCAGGATTGTATGATAATCTGTTTGTCTGTGACTGTTCGGAATCTAAGTCACGTACTCTCTGTAAATTACCTAAATTGTACTTGCCGTGTGAGTGTGAGAAATGTTCGAAGAGTGGCGTATGCTGTGTCGTGTTACAGGCTGAGACATTTTCCAGCTCCGTCACTTCTTGCTGTAAAGACGACACTTTTCTACGCAATGTACTATTGGTCGAATCTATCTCGCTGATTGTTTGCTGTATGTTTTGGAAGTCGGGTGTTTGGTTAAACGAAACTGGTGACGTATCGTCTGATTTGGTGTCATTGTTATTTTCTATAACGTCAATACGACTGGCCAATTCATCAAATTTTTCAGTCAATGCTTTAACCTGATCATCATTTTTAGTGTCACAAGCATTAATTTGTTTTTGGAATTTGCAGGTAGTTTTGCTCAATTTCTTAACGTCTGCTTTAATGGCATCGGGATCCTGTATTAATTCTAATTGTTCAAGTCTGTTGGTCATTGTCTGAAAGTCTACTGTGTGTGTGTCTGTTTTTGTTTCAAGATCGGAGATTTCATCATGCAATTCGGTGTTCAACTGTTTAATAGTATTGATTTCGTCTGATACTGTAGCAATGTTATTGTCTACGTATGTTTTTGCTTTCGTAAATAACTTACGCTTATCTTCCTGTCTCTGTGCAGTAATTGTTTCCATGACTTGTTTCTTTACTCTGTTCTGTTCCTGTATGAATTTACGGTAACGCGTTTCACTGTTTTGTAAGTGGTGATTAAAACGTTCGTCAATTAGGCTGTTCTGTTGTTCGAATTTCTTGTCTACTCTCGCATCCAGTGTGCGTGAAAGTTCTGCTGACATTAATTTAAACTCGTCGCGTAACTGTGTTGCGTTTTCAGAACATTGTTTAGCGACTGCACTAATTTCATCTCTAAGTAATTTAGTTGTGGCTGTATGTGTATTACTTAATTCTTGTGCCACAGATCTAATTTCTTCACTACTATTCCTAGCACAAGTCTTAATTTCCTCACGTAATTGTTCTTTAGTATCATGACATTGCACGGCAACGGCTGCAATCTGTTCATTAAGCTGTTTAAAGTTCTCGTCGTGTTTTTCATTCGACTGTTTCAAACTTTCATTAAGTTGTTTGAAATTGTCGTCTTGTTCTTTCTTCGACTGTTTGGAGTTGTTGTCTAGTTTTTCATTAAGTTGATTGTAATTGTTGTCTTGTTTTTCATTGGACTGTTTGAGATTTTCATTAAGTTGTATGTTCGATTCCTTAATTTGTTTTTTGAGATTTTCATTAAGTTGTAGCAATAATGCCATAACTCGATCCATGCCAAAATTAGCTGCTGTATTCTCTGTGCTGTGTGATGGTGTATCTGCATGTGTCACGTTTTGTATAACCATTTGGTCATTGTCTGATTCACAAAAAGGTTTGCTAATTGGACGTGCTGTGTTGGTCACTACAGCGGAATCAAATAAATCTGACGTGCTTTGTGTATATTGGTCACCTTCGTTACAAACAATTATCTGTTCACTACGTAAATTTTGCAAATCAGGTGTGTTAAACTGGGCACCGTTCATTGTAACGGAAAGTGCCGCGTCATCAATTGTCGTTAAATTAACAGAGGACACAATTGAATTTCTTTGCTCATCATTAGCATTAAAATCATTACTAGTGATCGGTACGCACTGATTGTCTGTAACTGGAGGATTATCATCAAGACACTGAGTGTCGCTAGTATTATCAGTCAAATTATTAAAGTCGGCTTTTTCACTCATTACGACTCGCGATGTACTGTTAGCAGTTTTCGCGGCATTTTCACAACTCAAAGTTAAGCACAAAATCAAACAAAGACGAAGCAAAAATGGAACAAATACAGTTACAACAAAGAGCAATAAATTGCCGATGATCTGTGAAAGAAGAAGTGACAAATTACTAAATGTGTTCCGCCAGATGCAAACTACTTTTAATATTAAGTTAATAAGAGCAGATATATATCTTGACCACTTCTCAGAAATTCACAAAAATACGATCCTGGCCGGTTGTTGCCAAGTGTAACCTCCCCACAAAATATAAAATAATATGAATAATATTCTCATTTAGCGTAACTACCCAACAGTGAAAATATAATACGATGTGACAAACCTATAACCTTTCAATAATTGACAGTCAAGTTAACCTGGTAAATTCTGGATGTCAGCAATGCTGCGTCATGGCCCTGATACATCATTCTGAATAAGCTGAAAAATCTTACCTTAATTAGGTCGCCGGATAACGCGTATATATCTGCTCCTATAAGAAATTTTCCTGGCGCAGCTAAGTGCAATGCTGGCCGATAGATTTGTCTTATAAAAAAGGAAAGAACTGACTTTTCTTTTCAATAATCGGGATTGCCAAGGATTGGAGAAATTAGTGAATTCTTTAAATTGCGATATATGTCAAAAGTTACTTTTTATGAGAAAGATTATTATTAACAGATTTTTTTGAAACATTTACATGGGACTTGATGTAACAATACTACATATGCGCGAGGCTGCTTTTACCTTATCCTATAACGCTCAGGCTCTGCCATCGCTGCACACGACCGGCCCAGCCAACACGATACACCAGACCAGACTGCTCGCTAGCAACAACTAACTGCTACTCCTACACAGTTCCTACTGCAGTCAATACTGCTCTTTGGTCTCAGATTCTCTTCTAGGTTACATATCGCAGGCAGCGCGTGAGCAATACATCGAAATTGCATCAGCTCGAGTTCGCTAGCAACAAGTTCTCTAATTATGGACCTCTTACAAACTGCTCAAGTTGGGGCAATCGGGAACTTCTTACGGAGTATTAGGAAAGTTTATAAGTTTTTTACTTACTCAAACAGAAAGGTGTTCTTTCATATTGCATTAACAATTGTGATGGATCACCTAGAGCAAAAACTCTGAAACAGCTTTGTGAAACCAGGTGGACTGAAAGATCAGGTGTTGTCACTGATTTGTTGCAACTGCTGGAGTTGCTGATTGAAGCGCTGACAGTTAAATCCGGATGGCCAAATGATTTCCCAGACCCAGCTGCAGAGGCAAATTCTTAAATGTGTTCTGTTCTTCAGCGTCAATCTGCCATCCCTCTCTCAGTGACAACTAAGATGTTCGCATTTGATCGTACATTATGTAAAATGTGTTTGGGGGGAAACTTGAAAGCAGCTGAAGATATTGTAAGCTTTGTGTGTAATTTTTCTATATGTGAAACAGTGAATACTCTTTTTCGAAAATTTTATCCTCGTGTAACGTGTACTTTAGATATCGTATTCAGCTGCTGAGCAAAACTGACTGTTGGTCGGCCCGGTATTGTGCCTGTGAACAGCATCGTAAAACAAAACTTAAATCTTAATGAAATCCTGTATTTTAAATAATGAAACTAAATCTAATTAAATGCCAAAAGAAACTAATTATGACCTTAGTGAAACCTGTTTAACTGACACTCTATATCGAAGTAAATTATGAAAGTTACGTAACATGAAGTGCAATATGTGGGCTGAAATATCCACGAAATAAAACACTGCTCAGCGGAGAAGAAAATAATGTAATATTACGTTCAATGTTGACTATAAATTAATCTGCTTACTTAGTACAACAGCTGAAAATTCTGCCGACGTAATGTTTGCTCACATGAATGCAAAATGAGAACTCCCTTGATATTGTGCCTGATGTACCGATGTTCTCGGAAACAAATTGAAATCAGCAAATGCAGCAGCTAAAGAAGAACAATCTGTGGCTGCGAATGGCACACACGGCAAAGTATTTTAAATTTTGCGAAGAATGATGGATGAGGGTTTTACTTTAAATGAAAGCGAAAAGTTAAACTCTGATTATTGTCAAAAAAGACGGTACAACCTAAGCACACTCTAACAATTACGAAATTCTCTCATTAAAAGAATTACAGACATATCATCCAGTCGCATAATTTACGGCATAACAAAAAGAAAGAGATCAAACTGACACAAATCATGAATGTTATTAGTTATCTATGGGACAAAGATTTCTTTTCTATTGATAGGTCTGCCAAACAAATATTTCATTCTCGCGCGTGCATGGGTTACCTTGAAATATTCCTCAAAAAAATCTTCTGCGTCAGTAAAATCAATAAAATAGCTTTACGAACAAGCGTTCATATCCATAATAAAGCATTCCAGATAATTTCCCCCAGAGTCACAAATATCAGATCTTCTCTAAAACTCACCTGCTCGCAACTATACCTCTAATAAAAATGCCGCAGCACTGCACAACTCAGTGGCAAGCAAGCGCACCATAGTTTACATTAAACACAGAGTCAAGAACCTTATCCACTACTCGTGCAGCGCGCTCATGCATCTTTGTCCCGGTACAGTATAGCTGAATTACTTCCACTGGCAGAAAACACATGAAAACCTTACAGCATTAGAGAAGAACTGGAAATTTTCTCGTCTGATGCTAAAAAATCTTTTAGGGCGTTTTTTGCGATAGTAACTGAAATTTGTCAACAGCTGTGCATCTCAGTCTTGTTTCTCCGTGTTGTTAAGAAGCAAAAGAACAGACCGAACTACCTGATGCCTGATACTGAAGTGTATTACCGAGGGGCGGTCTCGATCCCTTTTTTAAGATTGTTTTATAAGAGTGTTGAAATTTAGAGGCACAAGAAAGCGCTATCTGGAATTTCTTCACTGTTCTCTTTTTCAACCAATTAAGTAGTCTCAAATAACGAGAAGAGTTCAAGGCCATGATTGAAGTCTACATTTAAAATATGAAATGTGGAGTTCAAGATGTTCGTGCTGAATTACATTTGTGGAGAAGAAAATCTGTGAAAGAAGATTCCAGATGTTCATGTGCCATGGAAGAACAGTAATTACGCAACAAAGAAATTTATTGAAATATCAAGAAGCTTTTGAAGCTATTGGCCACACTTCGTTTAACTACATCCACAGGAGAGAGGTTATTCTTCGCTTTAAAGAGAATGAAGACATATCTGCGAAATTCAGCAGGACAGGCTATTTTTGAAGTTTATTGTATCACAATGAGTCATATAACAATTATTAGATTATCAATTATTAATATTTACCAATTCTACAAATAATTAATGTATGGTGCTGTATCAGTTCAGTTAAGCTGATAACAGTGATTTATCCCTTCAGAGAAACTAAGTGGATTAGCCCTCTTGTCCATTATTCAGTCCGTGTGAGTTACATCAAAGGAGGTAACAGAATACTTCGCCAAGAGGAAGACGATTTGTCAGTATGGGGAAGATGCTTATTATTTGCTGGTACCTTTGTTTTAATCATTTTAAGCCACGACTGGTATCTATATTCACTTGTAGCACATCATACTTGGTATGGCTGTCGTCAGTACCTCGTACAACGTTTCTTATATTTAGTCCTAGAAACTTCTAGGATAAAAACTCCTGAGAAGCACTAATCCTCAGGCTGACCAATGATTTGCTCCTTTATTCAGATGAGAGCCAAGTTTTGCAAAGAAATATTTTTCCAGATCAACTACGCTGAGAAAGGAAGCATGGACTGTCGCAAAGCATGCAGTTTATACACGCTAAATACTCGTGATCTGTGGAGCGATTTACGTCAATACGTGTCACAATTTTCCCACTACAGTACTTTGATTTCCATTCATTTTTGCCAGAATTTTGAGTAGATGCAACCTCTTCTTCAGTTCTGAACGTTGGAACAGTCTGTGACAATTCAGCTGCTGATATTCTGGATTACCGATCTGAATGAACATCTTGTGCCTCAACGGACCTGTACCTCCCTGGCCCTTTTCCCCGGGAGAAAAAAATTATCTGCGGCCCTGAGCTGAAACGACTAGGGTCTTGCTCCATGAAATTTACTGCTAGACTATTCTTTCTGACGTTAATCTAGCGGAAAATGTAGTGACGTGGAACTCGTAGCATGAAGTGAGGTTGCATTCGCGAGTCGTTTTTCCCGTTTCTTGGCCTATTTTCTCTGTACATGGCGCAGCGGAGGTTTTGAAGTCACGGCGACTCACGCGTCTGTTTGCTCGTAAATTTCCCTCCTTCTTGTGGAAGCCTTTCACGCCAGTGAATTGCAGTAGCTTCGCCGGATAAACGACCCATGCGCTTGTCTGCACTAAGAACCTGCATGTTGAAGTGGGTTGCACGTTTCCCCCAACTTATTGCTTGTTAATCCATAAGATTAATTCTCGAGGTGTTAGTGCCTGCGCGAAGGAAAAGTGCATAACGGACCACCTGCGAGGTAATGAAAGCGTCACATCGGTACAGCAGCGTGAGATTCCTAATGGGAAATAACAGAAAGGCACGCCGAGTAACCGATGGCAGAATGACCTGTACCTCCATATCAGAGAATTCACACAGTGCGTACCATTCCGACAATTCGGTAAAAGCTTCCATAGGTAGTTCTGTTGGCAACACCATTCACAGCGAAAGATAAGTCTCCAGCCTCGAATTCCGGTCCGCAACATACTTTTATTCTGCCACGGTTTTTAGTAGCGGCGTACCTTCCGATGTAATACGAAAGAGCGACTTGAATCGATCAGAAAAGCAAAGCAAGAAAACGAAATTTATGCAGTATTTTCATCTGAGTGACTCAGCTGAGAAAAATTCGTTCAGGTGCAGCTGTTTTTGTTTCTATATACTCATTCAAGAGTCCTCCAAACCGTACACACTATTGTCTTTTGGCCGATTCTTTTCATCTGTAGAGTTTCTCATTATTGTTACAATATAGTATATCTTCAATTAAAAATCGAATTGAAACGAACAATCCTGAACAAGAGATATACTGAATGCTGCCTTGCACTTACTTCGATCACTGCACTTGAAAATTAATCTCACTTTTAGACTTTCAAATGACGAATATGTGAGTCCCATTAAAGTCATTCTGGGTGTACTCCCACGTCAACATATAATAAAGTACTTAAATGCTAAAATACAGACCTACACCCAGAAGAATTTTAATGAGGATAGAAATCACTATTATAATAACCGAACATACGGGCATTTAAAACAAAACGTCCCACATTCTCTTAAGAGTCAGAACTGCTGAAAACTAGGTAAAAAGTCCCAACATAGTTGTCGGTGGTACTGTTGTCAGGCATGGCACTTAACAAATGTTCTGTACAATGAACACTACCCCACTTTCTATGTTTCTTATGACGGTACCTGACACATACGTTTAACAAGTGTTGGGTTCTATGTCTACACATACATCTGTACTCCGAAAGCAGCCTTAAGGTGTGTGGCGGAGGGTACTTTGTGTACCACTGGTATTTCTCCCTCTCTTGTTCCGGTCACAAATGGTCTGCGAGAGGGGAGAATAATGATAAGCTTCCGTGTGATCGCTCGAATCTCTCCAATTTTACGTTCACGTTCTTTCCGCGAGATATTCATGGGAGAAAGTAATACATTGGTTGACGCTTCTAAGAACGAACGCTCTCTGAATAGACTACTTTCCTGTGTTAAAAATATGATTCGGATTGTTCAAATGGTTCAAATGGCTCTGAGCACTATGGGACTTAACAGCTGAGGTCATCAGTCCCCTAGAACTTAGAACTACTGAAACCTAACTAACCTAAGGACATCACACACATCCATGCCCAAGGCAGGATTCTAACCTGCGACCGTAGCGGTCAAGCGTTTCCAGACTGAAGCGCCTAGAGCCGCTCTGCCACACCGTCGACGTTCGGATTGTTGTTATTCTGATTGATTATAACATTTACATAGCATTTATGGTCACTATTCTCACAAAATAGCTGTTTTCTATGTAATTAAAGCTTAAAAATCTTTAAATATCAGCGCCTGGTCACGTGATCGAAAAGGCTCTGTTATTGGCTGGTGTTCTGGTGGCGTCGCGGGCTCCATCTACATCTACATTTATACTCCACAAGCCACCCAACGATGTGTGGCGGAGGGCACTTTACGTGCCACTGTCATTACCTCCCTTTTCTGTTCCAGTCGCGTATGGTTCGCGGGAAGAACGACTGCCGGAAAGCCTCCGTGCGCGCTCGAATTCCTCTAATTTTACATTCATGATCTCCTCGGGAGGTATAAGTAGAGGGAAGCAATATACTCGATACCTGATCCAGAAACGCACCCTCTCGAAACCTGGACAGCAAGCTACACCGCGATGCAGAGCACCTCTCTTGCAGTGTCTGCCACTTGAATTTGCTAAACATCTCCGTAACGCTATCACGCTTACGAAATAACCCTGTGACGAAACGCGCCGCTCTTCTTTGGATCTTCTCTATCTCCTCTGTCAACCCGACCTGGTACGGATCCCACACTGATGAGCAATACTCAAGTATAGGTCAAACGAGTGTTTTGTAAGCCGCCTGCTTTGTTGATGGACTACATTTTCTAATGACTTGGTTCAAATGGTTCAAATGGCTCTGGCATTATGGGACTTAACATCTATGGTCATCAGTCCCCTAGAACTTAGAACTACTTAAACCTAACTAACCTAAGGACATCACACAACACCCAGCCATCACGAGGCAGAGAAAATCCCTGACCCCGCCGGGTTCTAAGGACTCTACCAATGAATCTCAACCTGGCACCCGCCTTACCAACAATTAATTTTATATGATTATTCCACTTCAAATCGTTCCGTACGCATACTCCCAGATATTTTACAGAAGTAACTGCTACCAGTGTTTGTTCCGCTATCATATAATCATACAATAAAGGATCCTTCTTTCTATGTATTCGCAATACATCACATTTATCTATGTTAAGGGTCAGTTGCCACTCCCTGCACACGTGCCTAACCGCTGCAGATCTTCCTGCATTTCGCTACAATTTTCTAATGCTGCAACTTCTCTGTATACTACAGCATCATCCACGAAAAGCCGCATGGAACTTTCAACACTATCTACTAGGTCATTTATATATATTGTGAAAAGCAATGGTCCCATAACACTCCCCTATGGCACACAAGAGGTTACTTTAACGTTTGTAGACGTCTCTCCATTGAGAACAACATGCCGGTTTCTGTTTGCTAAAAACTCTTCAATCCAGCCACATAGCTGGTCTGATATTCCGTAGACTCTTACTTTGTTTATCGGAACTGTATCGAACGCCTTCAGGAAGTTATGGAAAATGGCATCTACCTGGGACCCTGTATCTGATATTATCTGGGTCTCATGAACAAATAAAGCGAGTTGGGCCTCACACGATCGCTGTTTCCGGAATCCATGTTGATTCCTACAGAGTAGATTCTGGGTTTCCAGAAATGACCTGATATTCGAGCAAAAAACATGTTCTAAAATTCTACAACAAATCGATGTCAGAGATATAGGCCTATAGTTTTGCGCATCTGCTCGACGACCCTTCTTGAAACCTGGGAGTACCTGTGCTCTTTTCCACTCATTTGGAACCTTCCGTTCCTCTGGAGATCAGCGGTACACGGCTGTTAGAAGGGGGGCAAGTTCTTTCGCTTACTCTGTGTAGAATCAAACTGGTATGCCGTCAGGTCCAGTGGACGTTCCTCTGTTGAGTGATTTCAGTTGCTTTTCTATTCCTTGGACACTTATTTCGATGTCAGCCATATTTCGTTTGTGCGGTGATTTAGAGAAGGAACTGCAGTGCGGTCTTCCTCTGTGAAACAGCTTTGGAAAAAGGTGTTTAGTATTTCAGATTCACGCGTTTCATCCTCTGTTTCAGTGCATCATCATCCCAGAGTGTTTGGATATGCTGTTTCGATCCACTTACTGATTTAACTTAAGACCAGAACTTCCTAGGATTTTCTGTAAGTCGGTACACAGAATTTTACTTTCGAATTCTCTGAACGCTTCACACATAGCCGTCCTTACGCAGACTTTGATATCGTTTAGCTTCTGTTTGTCTGAGAGGTTTTGGCTGCGTTTAAACTTGCAGTGAAGCTCTCTTTGCTTTCGCAGTAGTTTCCTGACTGTTGAACCACGGTGGGTTTTTCCCGTTCCTCACAGTTTTACTCGGCATGTACCTGTCTAGGAGTTAGACGAAACTATACTTGTGTTACAGGAGCGTTAGCCGAAATGTTGAGGTTTTAACGTACTTTAACTGCAAACGGTTTACCTATTTAATGATGGAAAACGCAATTACAATTTTAAGTAACAATAGAAAGGAATTTTGTGAACGCTGATAGTGGAAGCATTGCGAAAATTGATGCGTGTATGCTCCAGTCATTTGGAACTGCGATATATGCAACAACGGACATCCTTTTCACTGCTCCTTCAACGTCATTAAACTCGCTCAAATGTGAGGAATTGTAGAACTTTTGCAAATGGATCCGCGTGTTATAACTAGATTGTCGACTATCAGTCATGAGCTACGACCCAAGCACAACATAATTATTGTTGGCGAAACTTACAAGGAAAGGAAACCCCCTCTGAGATTTAGTGGTAAGAGGGCCCAGTGGTCACAGAAACTGAACACAGATCAGGCACGAGAACAGGAAGAAGGTGTGCGGAACTGGAAAAACAGCAAAAGAGAAACAGTGGACGGCCTTAGGTAAAAAATTGCAATATAGTGAAGCCTAAAAGAGCAAATGCGTTGTGGTTAGTGGTCACGGTGTTGGATTGCAAAGCGTGCGAGCCGTGATCTAATCTCCTTGTGCCATTTTTTAAATTTTTTTCCCGCTGTTCGCTGTCGTGGTGTAACGTCCGTTTGGAACAGCGAGTTGTAAGGTAGGGACCTATAATGACAGTTGATTGTGCACAACTACTCCATTAGCAGCTGAAAGGAAGTGGCTTTCGAATGGGAACTGCAAACGTTTGATGACAAGGCGACAAGTCAACCGAATCCTCCACCGAAAAACACGTCTGTTGTGTCATGCACGGCATTAGTGGCAGTACGTGAATCATATGCTAGGAATCTCTTACCGACACACCTAATTTGTACGTCTGGTAAGTGGGTGAGGCAGTATGCCTTGTAAGTAGGCTGTTGAAAACGTAACCTAGCGCTCTGTATGAAAATTACTGGATGTGCTGTGTGCAGTCTGCGGCTGGTTGGCATTGTTGTAATATTGGCTATTGTAGTGTTGGGCAGCGGCAGCTGGATGTTAACAGCGCGTAGCGTTGCGCAGTTGGAAGTGAGCCGCCAGCAATGGTGGATGTGAGGAGAGAAATGGCGGAGTTTTGAGAGCGGATGATATGGAAGTGTGTCCATCAGAGCAAGTAAATTTGAAGACTGGATGCCATGAACTGCTATATATATATTATGACTTTTGAACACTATTAAGGTAAATACATTGTTTGTTCTCTATCAAAATATTTCATTTGCTAACTATGCCTATCAGTAGTTAGTGCCTTCCGTAGTTTGACTCTTTTATTTAGCTGGCAGTAGTGGTGCTCGCTGTATTGCAGTAGTTCGAGCAACGAAGATTTTTGTGAGGTAAGTGATTTCTGAAAGGTATAGGTTAATGTTAGTCAGGGCCATTCTTTTGTAGGGATAATTGGAAGTCAGATTGCGTTGCGCTAAAAATATTTTGTGTCAGTTTAGTGTTGATCAGAATAGGTTCAAATGGTTCAAATGGCTCTGAGCACTATGGGACTCAACTGCTGAGGTCATTAGTCCCCTAGAACTTAGAACTAGTTAAACCTCACTAACCTAAGCATATCACACACATCCATGCCCGAGGCAGCGGTCTCACGGTTCCAGACTGCAGAACCTAGCGATATGTCTGAGTACGTTCAGTTCTGATCAGCTGTTTGAAAATCAAATAATGTAAGAGTTTTATCAGCACAGTAATTCATTAATTTTTCTAAGGGGACGTTTCAGCCTCCTTGCCCTATTTAGATGTTCATACGAATGTGAACATAATCACTCCCAAGAAAATGATGAAATCATAGTAGTTTGTCACATAAGATGTAACAAATGAACGCAACGTTTTCACAATCACACAGTTTCTCTGTGCCGTGTCAAAACATAGGCTTTTAACGTTTTTGCAGTTGCGTTCTGTTTCGGAAGTTTTGACTCGAATTCGTTTGTTGTAAGACTGTTCAGACCATTTTATTTGTTGTTTTCCTTTCTGTGAGACATCTACGTGACTTCACGCCTACTCTCACTATTCGTCACATTTACTGGCGGTGGTAACGCATTCTTACCACATTACTCACATTCTGTAACCAATGTATAGTACGACAACTCCCAAGGCTACAGAAAGACCACAAACATTTCAATAATCAGGCGGATAGTTCATGATGTGAAAAAAAAGAATAAATAAAAGTAGATCGCACGGAGGAGTTACGAACACGGCTCGTCCGGCTTACAGCCCACCGTGACCACTCCTTTCCTTTTCCTTTTTTATCCTCCGTGGCGCCCAAAGGGAGGGGTGGGGGCAAAGTGGGCAGTGGTCGCAACCCGAGGCCTGGCCACCATGTCCCATTTCTCATTCCCACCCTCCAGGAACCAAGGGGGAGGGAACACGGAGTGGAGGTACAATCAACATCGTTTATTTATTTATTTCCCTTTTCGTTCTTTTTTATTTTTATTTACTTATTTGTCATTAATACCACCGAGAATATCAGGAAACCGGCGTCACTCGGGAAGGAGGGTGCAGCAAGACGTCGGACTAATTGAGACTACCAACGTATAGTTTTTATGAGAAGAACATTCTGATGAGTAGTGAATATATTGGGTCTAAATGTGGAAGAGGCGGGGTTTAGATCTTCATGACAGGAACACCCTAGCTCTTGAGTGGGTTAAGGAAGACACTGCAAAGGAAATTGGAGAAAAATTGACTGTATTTTCGATTGCGGACAACTGCACAATGGCGTTCAGTGAAGGAACTGCCAAAAGTCAAGGACACTTTTCTCACCATCAGCAAACAAGTAGTAAGCTGCGTGTCTACAAATCCACTTCACAGAGTTGGTCTTCGGTCGTGGGAAGTATGCCCCGTCCGGAAAGAGTAACAGTTGAGTAGGTACCCGATGAGGAGTCGTACGGTCAATTAGGGGCAACATGTGTCGCAGCAAGAACCAGACACCTCTAGCCGATCTGCACACCATGCGGTGCTGTGTCCAAAACATCACTGTCGACACACAACGGGGAGTCTATGAGGTGAATCCTGCGAAGGCGTGACCGGCATACCTGCTCCCCATTGACAGTAAGGTACCATGCAGACTGGACGTCAGGGTCAAGATAAGGAGTGCACAGTGATCGCCAAACGGCACGCCAGTCGGCGTGGGGAAGTCACTCCTCAACTACATTCGGTGACCTGTGCTGCTGAAGGAAACCATAGATCGCCTTCGTGCATGTCAATTGCGCCGGCGGTATTACAGCTCAGTTCAAGGAAAAAGTAGCGGAAGTAAGAGATGGGCGGCGGGACTTCCGGAAGTTGTATAGGCGCTGCGAGAGTGTGTGATGCAAGGGCCTCTAGCAACAGGCTGGCAACGCTCGTACGAATACGGCGCCACAAAGTCATGTGAGAGCCAATGAAAAGGGCTACCGGTCTGTCGGGCACATGATACGGACCTAAATCGCCTCTGCACCGTGGGAGCGTGACGTTTTCGTACCTTATCTTGAACAGCAAGCCGTGGTAAACAAACGAACCCAATGCCGCTAGCATGCGGTGCGCCATGGATGGAGGAATAGGAAGTGACTGTGCCACGTGGTGGATACGTCACGCGAAATATACATTTACGCATTGTGTGCGTTGCAGAAGATAGAGGGCTCTTACACGGTGATCTAAGAGCCAACTTGTAGTTGGGAAAGTAGGCGTCGGCAGCTGAGGGCAATTGTGCGCCGCAGATCACTTTTGAAATCGAGTCCTTAGCATCGGAGAGTAACAGCTACATGCAAAGGAGCAGCACTGTCCTCAGGAAATCCCGCACCAATAGCCATAGCGATCTATTTGCGGACTTCGAGGCGGCTACCAGAAACTTCGTCGTACGTGGTAACACGCGCCAGTGACTCCCTGACCTCAGCACCGCTACGAACTACGATGACGAGATCGTCTTCATAAGCAGTGTAGCTGAATACACAGTCACCGGGGGACGTCCCAGAGAGGCGTTGACGGCGGCGGCATAGCAAGGGCTCCATGGCGAATGCATACAACAGTGCAGAGAGCGGGCAACCTTGACTCACTGATCTACGGATCGAGATGGGAGAAGTAAGACGGCCATCGTACAGTTGACGAGACGTAGCTCCACGAAGGAGACGTATTACGACGAAGACGGTAGTATCAGGGTAGTCCATATTGCGGGGCACCCTTTACAGGAAGCCGTGATCGACGCGACAGAACGCCTGGCTGAAGTCAAGAGCTGCCAAAAGTTCAGGCATACGACGTGCGTGAGGAAGAGCGATTATGTCCCTATAGCGACAGAGGGCAGTGGCTATGTTACTGGTACCTCCTAAAGAAGGTTGATCGTGAGAAACCACGCACCGAGCTGTCCGTTTAAGCCGGGCAGCCAATAGTCTTTGTAGCGCAGCTGAGTAATGTCAAGGGGCGGTAATCGCATATCCGTGAGTTATCGCAAGGGTTGTGAATGGGAATGAGGAAACCATTGAGGAAACCGTCTGGTATCAGCACGAAAGGCGACATAATGTCCTGATAAATTTCTGGCCACAGGGTGGTGCCAGAAGGCGACGAAATGTCCGATAAAACTAGTGGGATGCGGTCAGGGCCAGGCGACCTGTTCACACAACCCGCCTTGATAGCGTCATGGACTTCGCCCTTCGTGACGTCAGCAATCACATCCATCGTCGCATCCACGTGAACCGAGCCAAAGGAAAGTCTGGAGACTACCTTAATGTTGGCAAGGCGGTGGCGTTGTTCAGAGTACAGCGTAACATAATGTGCATGGAGGGCAGACCCGATATCTTGTTGAGTATCAAAACGCAGCCTATGATTAGTCTTAAGAACATTAATCAGATTCCTCAGACGGTGGCGTCGTTCCGCTATGACATGATACATAGATGGACGCTCTTGCACTAAGGCATCGTGTGTTGGCGCCCTAAGCATAGCTCCTTCAAGTTGGTGGCAACAGAGGCACGTGAGCTGTGCTTGACACGATTCGCCATAGCCTGGCGCTATGGCTAATACGGCATCATAGAACGTTCCCAGAGAATGTTGAAATAGAATTCCTGAGTCCGCCGCCGCCATGCTGCAACCTCCTTTCTGTAGCCGATCAAGGCCTTGCGGAGAGCGGGCTTTGCACAGAGCACCCTCCATATCTGGGCAGACTGACAGGCATCTCGTCGTCAACGACTAGCTGCCCACGTGGTCTCAATGGTCTGCCGGCAGTCGGGTGAAGTAAGCTCGATCATGTTCAGTTTCCATGGTGCACGGTCGCACCACACTCTTTGGCGGCAGAGACTGATGGCACAGTTATATGCGTCATGGTCAGACAACGCAGTGGGTCAGACTTCAGAAGCCTGCACCCCACTGACAATATCGAGGGAGATGTAAACACGATCGAGTCGGCTGAAAGAAAGGCTAGTGAAACATGTAAACCTCGTACGATCGCCATGAATGTACTCCCAAGAATTCTCTAGGCTGAGGTGCTGCAGAATTGTCGCTAGCACCGCGCATGGAGAGTGACGTGGTAGTTGATTTTTGGGTGAAGTTGAAATCGCCTCCCATGATCAGTGCGTCCTGTCGACCCAGGAAGAGAGGCATGACTGTGAGAAAAAGGTAGAACATACACGGCGGCGACCCGAACCACATGGCGCATAGACATTGGCGATTCTGACGCCACTAAACGTGAGAGCCATACCTCTGGCGTCAGGGGTATAGGCAATAGCATCAGCTAGGATACCGTCACCTAAGAGGATCGCCACCCCACTACCAGTAGGGGAGGCATGAGACATGTGTTGTAAAACCATGGGGAGAGCAGAACGTTGCAACATGCACCTCCTGAATGAGAGCTACGTCAACGTCCGCGGCATACAACATGTCACGGAGTAAAGACACTTTGTGGCGTACGCGAATAGTGTTGACATTGACCATGGCTGTGAGATGATTTTGAAAAGCTATCATCGTCAGGAGGACAGGCGATTCAAACACGGGGGAAGCACAGCGAACTCCCTGTTACGCCCCCACGGAAGCCCACATCACTGTGATGGGGAGGAGCCGACATCACCAAGGGGGTCCATCGTTCTGTACACCTCCAGAATGTCCATCCTTAGCATCGACGTCGTCCGCCCAGGAGACAGACGCGTCACCGGGTCGGTTCATTGGAACATTATCAGAGGTAGCGTCAGATACAGGTACCAGTACAGGTAGCGTCAGACACAGAAAGGGAGGCAACCGTATCAAACGCAAGTGGGGGGAGGTCATTGGCCTAAGGTGGACGCTGACTGGAGGTGGATACGTGTAGGACGTCGCATCGTCAGGTGTCAGAGCGGCGGAGGACAGCGCACCATCGGTAGGAGAGTCATCATCCTGTGCAGACTTTTGTTGGACCCAGTCATCAGAAAGGGGTACGGCGTTGTCTCTTCCGTTTCCTAGGCGACCGTTGGCGGGCGGCTATCGTCCGACATGCGGCTAGATGGCAGGTACAGCTCCATAATCAAGAACCATGGGGTCGGGACAGACAGCTTGTGCCTGTTGACGGTCGTCGTTCATTTGTACTGCCTCCGTTACGGGTGTAGCAGAGGCATGCGAAACGTCCATAGCGTCGTCGAGAGGAGCCGACATCGGTACGGACTGATTCAGGGGGGCGTAGCAGGCAGCACCGCCGCAGATGCGTAAAACAGATGTAACACACCGGGCGCCGCAGGAGGGGCGACGTCTCCGATCGGCGTCTCAACTAGTCTACGTCGGAGGCATTCATAACGGACATGGTCTTCCTGGCCCCAATCTGAATAGGTGCGCGGCTGGCCATCCTACATGACGACAGCCCTGCAGCAATAGCCAAGTTGGTTCAAATGGTTCAAATGGCTCTGAGCACTATGGGACTTAACATCTGAGATCATCATCCCCTAGAACTTAGAACTACTTAAACCTAACTAACCTAAGGCCATCACACACATCCATATCCAATGCAGGATTCGAAGCTGCGACTGTAGCAGTCTCGCGGTTCCGGACTGAAGCGCCTAGAACCGCTCGGCCGCAGCTGCCAGCAACCAAGCAGGAAGGCAGGTGTTTCCGTAGTTCAATTTTTATCTGACGGACGCCTTTGAGGACGTCTTCCACGTTTCATCCACGTGACTGACGATGTTGCCGTAAGGTTTAAAAGCGGCCACCACAGCGTCCGACGGTTCTTCGAACGGGAGTTCGAAAACCCGCAACGTTCGGAGGCCAAAACCAGCGTGATCAACCACTACGGTCCCTATATGTCCGACTAAATCTAAAACTAAGCTCCGCCCGAACATGTAATGAAGAGCCAACGACACCGACCGGCCGCCCTGTCATCCTCAGCCCACAGGCGTCATTGTATGCGGATACGGAGGGGGATGTGGTCAGCACACTGCTCTCCCAGCTGTGTGTAAGTTTCCGAAGACCGGAGCCGCTACTTCTCAGTCACGTAGCTCCTCAGGTTTCCCGACAAGGGTTTGCCAACAGCGCTCGGCAGACCGGATGGTCACCCACCCAAGTGCTAGACCAGCCCGGCAGCTCTTAACTTCGGTGATCTGACGGGAACCGGTGTTACCACTGCAGCAAGGCCGTTGGCCCCATATGTCCGCCAGAGTATCAAAACTTGAGATCGTTAACGTGGCGCCGCACAACGTCGGCGCACAGCTCGTCATTCCCGAGCTTTATGTACACAGTAGTATTAAGGATAGGAGAATGTATTCCGAGAAAGTCTTGTGGCGCGAGGCGCATTTCATCCCGTGCAAAACGTCCAACTTCATACGCCTTCGGTCGTTCGTGATCTCATGGAATTGTTGATTTAACTGTGGCGTGGCTGTAAGAAAACTCTTTGATGGTCAATGCAGTTTGATTCTGAGAAAAGCTGCTACCCGGAAGCAAACAAAAGCGCGCTCGTTCGCAAGCAGCGCAACAGGCGAGACACAAACAAGGCGAGTGCGCCTCACCACAGCCAAGGGCCGATTGTTAACCACAACGCCGTTGCCGTTAATACACTCTCGACATTGTCGATGTTGCATGTGTTAAGCTTGGACCGTTCACAGTTTCCGTTTTGCTTTTTCTTTTCTTTTCTTTTCTTTCGCAGCCCAGTACACCTTCTTCTTGTTTTCATGCTTGATCTGTGTTCAGTTTCTGACGGGCTATCTAATAGGCTATCTTACCACTAAATCTGAGGAAGGTGGGACGGGGAGTCTCCCCTGATTTCCTGTGTAGAAGGTAGTTATCAGAGACACTGCACCCGTCAAGCGTTTCGCGGCGCAGCGGATAGCGCATTCAAGTGAAGTGGAGAAGGTCACACGTTCGAGTCCTGGAAGGGTCGTATGTTTAAAAGTTTTACACGAAAGCTGCGTTAACAAGAACTGATTGTAGCAGTTGTTTGGATTGTGAGATGTATTATGCATAGCTTCACATTAGTCTTACTCTGAGAAACGGACGATAAATGCATTCACTTTGCGAGCAAACAATTCACGTTTTTAGAAAACATTGCTGTTAGTGGAGACATCACCATACGTCCACAGTGCAACGATGTGCAGTACTATGAGGTTGTACGGAGAGATATAAAGCGTATGCAACAAGCAGAGTCCACTAGCGTAAGGGCTGCAATGTTTGTGAGTGCAACGTTGGCGCCGCGCGGTCTGAAACGTCTTGTCACGGTCCGCGCGGCTGCCCAAGTCGGAGGTTCGAGTCCTGCCTTGGGCATCGGTGTGTGTGTTCTCCTTAGCGTAAGTTAGTTTAAGTTTGATTAAGTAGTGCGTAAGCTTAGGGACCGATGGCCTCAACAGTTTGATCCCAAAGTCCTTACCACAAATTCCCAAATTTTTGCAATGTTAGCGTTTGAAGCAGACTTACTTCATTTTTGTGTAAGATGATGAAACTGAAAAAGTTTAAACAATAAGCATTCTACATATATAGTACGAAGATCAAAAACATCGTTTCTAATAAAGTAAAACGGTTGTGGTCACATTAACCAGAAAATATCATTTTGAACCTAGTGTCTGTGACTGCAAATGTAAGCGCACGCAAACAGCAAGGAAAGCACAATAATATTCTGTTTCTGATCGGTGTGGTGAAGTGTTTGTAATCGTGATTTGGTTTTCACATGAGAGGACTGTCGAGTCGTTTCACAAACAATGTAGACTGTTCCTTCTGGTTACATTCGAACCAGCGATCTGTGGACATCATCTTATAAAATTCGACGCTTTACCGTTCTAACAACTACCGAATAACTGAGGTGTAGTGAGGTAAAACGAGAATTTCAGTAGGAGTTCAATTTCATTGAATGACGCTATGCTTCGATGTAACAGTGCGAGAGCATATCTCGAAGGTAAGCTAATGTTAACTCCACAATGCAAGACTTTTTAATTAAGTTAGTGAATTGGGGCGCCGACGTGGTGGCAATTTGCCGGTACAGTGCAACCGCAATTTTACGCATCTCCTCATTGCCTGGAACACTCAAAGACAACTTTTCAGAAGTTTTTGTAGATGTATTTGTACAGTATGGTACAACACACCATTTGTAGCCCATTTCCCGAACCCTAAATTCCAAAACATCACAGTGAATTAGCATTATGGCAGCAGGAGCAGCAAGATAGCCAGTGACGTCACAGGCATCACATGACTCGAATGGAGCGCTTTAGCTTGCGTTCAAATTATTGGATTTCATTTCCGGTTTTACAAATGAATACCGACATTCAAGAGGAAAAAAAAGCATGTTAGGAACGTAAAATGATATAATTAATTATTTAATGCAATTTCGGGAAAACATTCAAGTACTCTATTTCGACAGTAAAACCACAAAGTGATTAACAACGCTTGTCTTGTAGCATCTGCTGCTGTAGTTAGCTAAGCAGCTCTGAGACGCAGTTCGCTCCGAGATGCGGAAGTGGGAACATCGGCGCGCTCCGATTGTGTAAACATAAAGTTAAAATCTTGTGGGTTGTTAAGCCGCTTCATATTTCCTCTACAATAATCGACGTTTCGGCCCCTCTGCTAGAACACTGTGAGACACCAGTGTAGCGTTCTCTTATAAAGGGGAGTTTTCCCGCGTTTTTACGGGAAAAGTGGGAGTATTGGTTAAAATTCTTGTGGCTACCGCTGGTGGGCCATCGTCATAGGCTAATATCCCCGCGCTGATACAGAAGAAGGGGCGTTATTGGCTAAACTCTTGAGGATACTATTGGTGGCCCATCGTCATTCTATAGAAAGGCTGGAGAAGGGCTGTTGGTTGAAATTCCTCCTACTGCTATTGGTTGGCCGTTATCATTGGGTAGATACGAAACCAACAGAACAAGAGAGGAGGAATGTTTACCCAAAATATTATTGTCCGCCGAGGTGACTTGCAGCGCGTTGTTTGTGTTTCTCGCACACCGTGGCCGCTAATTCACTTCCTTGATGGCGGGGAGCCACGATGCCGGAAGGCTATAGCCGTCCTCTCTATTGAAATTACATGCATTATTGGAAATTTCAGCCGCTTCTCCGACCTTTCTTCTATAAAAGTTTGTTTCCTTAGTCAGCACCCGTACGTTATTAAAATCGATGTCGGAGCTAGAGTTCTCATCATGTTCCACTGCTGCCGATTTTACGCTTTGTTTTAGCCGCGTGTGCCGATCGTGTTCCTTAATGCGTTCTCTAACAGTTCTTCCTGTCTCGCCTATGTAAACTTTGCCGGCGCCACATGTCACTTTATAGACGCCTGCATTGTGGAGGCAATCAGTTAAGTCTGTTTTTCATCGGAAAAATCTTTTATTTTGTTTTGACTAAAGAAAGATATCTGGACGCCATTTTTCATTAGAATGTTGCTTATGCGGTCAGTGACCCCAGAAACGAAACGTAGGAGTGTGAAAGCGGTTCCTCGTCATTCTTATTAGCGTGATTGACATTCCGCCTGAAAGTCCTGCAGCCGGCCGCTGTGGGCGAGCGGTTGTAGGCGCTTCAGTCCGGAGCCGCGTGGCTGCTACGGTCGCAGGTTCGAATCCTGCCTTGGGCGTGGAAGTGTGTGATGTCCTCAGGTTAGTTACGTTTAAGTAGTTCTAAGTCTAGGGGAGTGATGAGCTCAGATGTTAAGTCCCATAGTGCTTAGAGCCATTTGAACCATTTGAAAAGTCGTGTCGATTGAACAACTGTCATAACCATTCGCCTTCAGGGTCATCTTTAAAAATTTCAGCTACGTTTCCAAGTTGTCGTTATCGCCGATACGGAAGGCACGTGAATGCAGTGTTGAGCACTCCTTGCTTCTGGGCGGAGTTCTGGTGTGAAGTGGCATCTAAATACCTGTTTGTGTTAGTCAGCTTTCTATACACTTTGTGGCCTAAAGAGTTATCAGATCTTCTGTATACCAACACATCTAGAAACGGGAGACTGACCTTACTCACCCTCCAAGATCAATTTGATTTTAGGGTGAATTCCATTTAAGATATTATGGAACGTATGAAGTTCTTCTTCGCTGTGTGACCATTTAACAAATGTATCGTCCACACAGCGGAGCAAACGAGAAGGCTTCAAAGGAACACTACTTAATGCCTGTTGCTCAAACTGTTCCATAAAAATGTCAGGTGCAACTGGCGAAATGGGTGTGCCCATAACAAGGGCGTCAGCGTGTTCATAGAGTTTACCATAGTATTTGAAATAGCTCGAACGATCACGTAATTCAATTAACTAACAAACATCTGGAACAACTTTCTCCCTTGTGATCTCCACTGTATCTGATACTGGGACGTTAGTAAATAACGATGTCACATAGAAGCTAACAAGAAGATCACCTGCAGATATGTTTTTTTTAAAAAAAGAATATAATTTGTAAAAAATGTTTCAAATCTTTGACAAAAGTATTTGTTTTACCGTTTCTTACCAGATAAATAACGTGCTAAAAATAAGTCGGCGAGTTAATCCCACTGACGATAGGCTTCAAAGGAACCGATTTCTTATGTATCTTGGGTAGTCCATACATTCTGGGTGAGAGAGGTATTCGAGGTGTTAGATTCTTTGTAATAGAGCTATGCAATCTGGAGTCTAATGTCAGGTTTTTCACTTTCCGAACGATTCTGTTCGTCGGATAGCTTTTTACTTGCGATACACAGGATCAGCTAGTAGTTGTTCCATCTTTCTCCGATAATCCATAGCGTCCAAAACAACAGTAGCATACCCTGTATTCAATTTCGTTACAACGATCCTTTTGTTTCTCATGAGTTCATTACGAGATTTCCTTTCCTGTGCCGATATATTGTGTAAACATTCATTACTCGGATAGTGCTCGCAAAGTGTAAACAGTGCTAATTCGTTCCGGTGTTCGATAAACTCACACAGTCTTTGCCGTATCGCTAAAACATTTGCTACGCTGTAATCACCACCGGCGGCGATTGCAGCTCGCCTGGGACACAAACTTCGCAGAACCTGCCGCACAGTGTTGCAATGCATACTGATGCACTTCATGCATCCATCAGTGAAGTGATTAGCGACGCAATCATCGCGTCCCACAAAGCGGACGCACACCAGCATGTTCCACCTGTCGGTGCACCTACAAGAGGAGGCCCGCAGCTCTCGCAGAACTGATGGGACGGACGGAGGAGGAAGGACAGGACGTCCAATGACACAAAGTGGGGAGAACGTTACGTGTCGACGTCACCCTAGGAAGGCACCATCACCCAACAACATGTAAGCTGAAACTTCTGGAAACATGTAAGCTGTAATGATAACATATTTGCAACTATTAACAAAGGGCCTTTCATCTTAAATGTTGAAAGTAAAGACAGAAACATAGGCAGACTCCGCCATATGGCACTGTTGTTGTTGTTGTTGTTGTTGTCTTCAGTCCTGAGACTGGTTTGATGCAGCTCTCCATGCTACTCTGTCCTGTGCTAGCTTCTTCATCTCCCAGTACCTACTGGAACCTACATCCTTCTGAATCTGCTTAGTGTATTCATCTCTTGGTCTCCCTCTACGATTTTTACCCTCCACGCTGCCCTCCAATGGTAAATTTGTGATCCCTTGATGCCTCAGGACATGTCCTACCAACCGATCCTTTCTTCTAGTCAAGTTGTGCCACAAAATTCTCTTCTCCCCAATCCTATTCAATACCTCCTCATTATTTACGTGATCTATCCACCTTATTTCAGCATTCTTCTGCAGCACCACATTTCGAAAGCTTCTTGTCCAAACTAGTTATAGTCCATGTTTCACTTCCATACATGGCTACACTCCATACAAATACTTTCAAAAACGACTTCCTGATACATAAATCTATATTCGATGTTAACAAATTTCTCTTCTTCAGAAACGCGTTCCTTGCCATTGCCAGTCTACATTTTAGGTCCCCTCTACTTCCACCATCATCAGTTATTTTACTTCCTAAATAGCAAAACTCCTTTACTACTTTAAGTGTCTCATTTCCTAATCTAATTCCCTCAGCATCACCCGATTTAATTTGACTACATCCCATTATCCTCGTTTTGCTTTTGTTGATGTTCATCTTATATCCTCCTTTCAAGACACTGTCCATTCTGTTCAACTGCTCTTCCAGGTCCTTTGCTGTCTCTGACAGAATTACAATGTCATCGGCGAACCTCAAAGTTTTTACTTCTTCTCCATGAATTTTAATACCTACTCCGAATTTTTCTTTTGTTTCCTTTACTGCTTGCTAAATATTCAGATTGAATAACATCGGGGAGAGGCTACAACCCTTTTTCACTACTTTATCAACCACTGGTGTCCTTTCATGCCCCTCGACTCTTATAACTGCCATCTGGTTTCTGTACAAATTGTAAATAGCCTTTCGCTCCCTGTATTTTACCCCTGCCACCTTCAGAATTTGAAAGAGGGTATTCCAGTCAACATTGTCAAAAGCTTTTTCCAAGTTTACAAATGCTAGAAACGTAGGTTTGCCTTTTCTTAATCTTTCTTCTAAGATAAGTCGTAAGGTCAGTATTGCCTCACGTGTTCCAACATTTCTACGGAATCCAAACTGATCCTCCCCGAGGTCCGCATCTACCAGGTTTTCCATTCGTCTGTAAAGAATTTGCGTTAGTATTTTGCAGCTGTGACTTATTAAACTGATCGTTCGGTAATTTTTATCTGTCAACACCTGCTTTCTTTGGGATTGGAATTATTATATTCTTCTTGAAATCTGAGGGTATTTCGCCTGTCTCATACATCTTGCTCACCAGCTGGTAGAGTTTTGTCATGACTGGCTCTCCTAAGGCCGTCAGTAGTTCTAATGGAATGTTGTCTACTCCGGGGCCTTGTTTCGACTCAGGTCTTTCGGTGCTCTGTCAAACTCTTCACACAGTATCTTATCTCCCATTTCGTCTTCATCTACATCCTCTTCCATTTCCATAATATTGTCCTCAAGTACATCGCCCTTGTATAAACCCTCTATATACGCCTTCCACCTTTCTGCCTTCCCTTATTTGCTTCGAACTGGGTTGCCATCTGAGTTCTTGATATTCATACAAGTGGTTCTCTTTTCTTCAAAGGTCTCTTTAATTTTCCTGTAGGCAGTATCTATCTTACCCCTAGTGAGATAAGCTTCTACATCCTTACATTTGTCCTCTAGCCATCCCTGCTTAGCCATTTTGCACTTCCTGTCGATCTCATTTTTGAGACGTTTGTATTCCTTTTTGCCTGCTTCATTTACTACATTTTTATATTTTCTCCTTTCATCAGTTAAATTCAATATTTCTTCTATTACCCAAGGATTTCTAGCAGCCCTCGTCTTTTTACCTACTTTATCCTCTGCTGCCTTCACTACTTCATCCCTCAGAGCTACCCATTCTTCTTCTACTGTGTTTCTTTCCCCCATTCCTGTCAATTGTTCCCTTATGCTCTCCTTGAAACTCTGTACAACCTCTGGTTCTTTCAGCTTATCCAGATCCCATGTCCTTAAATTCCCATCTTTTTGCAGTTTCTTCAGTTTTAATCTACAGGTCATAACCAATAGATTGTAGTCAGAGTCCACATCTGACCCTGGAAATGTCCTACAATTTAAAACCTGGTTCCTAAATCTCTGTCTTACCATTATATAATCTATCTGATACCTTTTAGTATCTCCAGGATTCTTCCATGTATACAACCTTCTTTTATGATTCTTGAACCAAGTGTTAGCTATGATTAAGTTATGCTCTGTGCAAAATTCTACGAGGGGGCTTCCTCTTTCATTTCTTAGCCCCAAAACATATTCACCCACTATGTTTCCTTCTCTCCCTTTTCCTACTGACGAATTCCAGTCACCCATGACTATTAAATTTTCGTGTCCCTTCACTACCTGAATAATTTCTTTTATCTCATCATAAATTTCATCAATTTCTTCATCATCTGCAGAGCTAGTTGGTATATAAACTTGTACTACTGTAGTAGGCATGGGCTTTGTGTCTATCTTGGCCACAATAATGCGTTCACTATGCTGTTTGTAGTAGCTTACCCGCACTCCTATTTTTTTTATTCATTATTAAACCTACTCCTGCATTACCCCTATTTGATTTTGTATTTATAACCCGTTATTCACCTGACCAAAAGTCTTGTTCCTCCTGCCACCGAACTTCACTAATTCCCACTATATCTAACTTTAACCTATCCATTCCCCTTTTTAAATTTTCTAACCTACCTGCCCGATTAAGGGATCTGACATTCCACGCTCCGATCCGTAGAACGCCAGTTTTCTTTCTTCTGATACCGACGTCCTCCTGAGTAGTCCCCGCCCGGAGATCCGAATGGGGGACTATTTTACCTCCGGAATATTTTACCCAAGAGGACGCCATCATCATTTAATCACACAGTAAAACTGCATGTCCTCGGGGAAAATTACAGCTGTAGTTTCCCCTTGCTTTGAGCCGTTCGCAGTACCAGTACAGCAAGGTCGTTTTGGTTAATGTTACAAGGCCAGATCAGTCAATCATCCAGACTGTTGCCCCTGCAACTACTGAAAAGGCTGCTGCCCCTCTTCAGGGACCACATGTTTGTCTGGCCTCTCAACAGATATCACTCCGTTGTGCTTGCACCTACGGTACGGCCATCTGTATCGCTGAGGCACGCAAGCCTCCCCACCAACGGCACTAGGCAAACATATTGGAAGGGAATGTGAGTCATTATTGAAGCACATAATCATTATTGCGCCACCACGGAAAAACCGTGTGCAAATTGAGATTGCCGGCTGCGGTGGCCGAGCGGTTCTAGGCGCTCAGTTCGGAACCGCGCGACTGCTACGGTCGCAGGCTGGAATCCTGCTTCGGGCATTGATGTGTGTGGGTGTGTGATGTCCTTAGGTTAGTTAGGTTTAAGTAGTTCTAAGTTCTAGGGGACTGATGACCACAGTTGTTAAGTCCCATAGTAGTCAGAGTCATTTGAACCAAATTCAGATTTTGTTAGCATCAACTGCAGATGCCTTGGTTCAACATTCTTTCTTAACCAAAGAAAATATGGAGGCTTATATTTCGAGATTCTTCACTACTAAACAAGGCATCATCAATAATATTGAAACCTTCCTTACAGAGAACTAATTGCTAACTGAGATGTCGTGTTCATGCGAAGTTATTTCCATCAGGCGGTTTAGTACGATTAGAAACCCAAACTGGGAAAGGGTAAAATATCCGACACCACTTTGTGTTGTGACATTTGGATCACAGAGGCTCCCACAGTTTGTTTAAATTCATGGAGCTCGGCGCCCAGTGTACGTGTGTACCAAAATGGTTCAAATAGCTCTGAGCACTATGGGGCCTAACTTCTGAGGTCAACAGTCCCCTAGAACTTAGAACTACTTAAACTGAACTAACCTAAGGTCGTCACACACATCCATACCCGACGCAGATTCGAACCTGCGACCGAAGTGGTCGCGCGGTTCCAGGCTGTAGCGCCTAGAACCACTCGGCCACTCTGGCCGGCCGTGTGTGTACCATCTGATTTACAGTGCTATAATGGTTGTGTTTTGGACATGACTGCAAACAGTGCAGAAGTGATCCAAGATGTGTGTAGTGCTCAGGCTTACACAGAAGTTATGCCTGTGGGGATGCCAATCGGTCAAGCCGTGGTCACATTGCCCATTCTCAAACCTGCCCAGTGTATCTCAAACGCAAGGACATTAACAACATTATGTGACCCAATAATATTACCTTCCGTGAAGCAGCAGCTGTGTTTGAAAACAGTGGATTCACCGAAAATACCGCCGTCCCTTCCTCTCACACGGCATGCCCATCTACACCATCAACAACGTACAAATTCTATGGAACACAGAGGGACCCACGAAAGCGTGGTTTCCTGAGACCAATTGTAGCAACTAGAACTGTGCTTCCCTGTTGCTCCATTGGATCCCAACCCATAAATATCACAATATCAAGAACACAACCAACAGACTGATGCTGGATACTACCTCGTGAATAGCATTTAAAGTGTAATTTTGGCTCTTATAAATGATATACCGTACCAGAAGATTAGTAATGGGCCCATTCCAGAACTACAAACAGATTCAAACTGGATATCAACCCAGAATATGTTGTCCCACTCTTTACACCATACACGAGAATATCAAGGACTTAACCAATAGCGTGATGTTGGGAACTACCACGTAAATAATATTTTAAGCATAATTATGGCTTTGTTGAATGATATATCCTACTAACAGACTACTAATGGGCCAACTCCAGTACTACAAACAGATTCGATTCGGATGCAATCTCGAAATACCTTGATCCCATTCTTTACACCCGAAAGTGGCCTGTGAAATCATCCAATGGAACCAAGGTCGCTCAGGACAAAAAAAGACAGTGTTCGACAGTTTCTACTCGAACCTAACATAGAGATTTGTGCCATCACTGAAACATGATTTAAACCAAACGAATCGTTCGCTCTTTCGTTGTACTCTGCCATTAGAGAAGATGGAGATGATCGCTACAGCGGTGCAGCGTTGTTGGCAAAACACGATATGCACCTTTCCGTTGTCAATACTGGCTGTCTGAACGATACATTGGAAATGGTAGGTATCCGATGGCGGATCAAGGTCCACTATTTGAATTTGGTCTGAGCATACAAAGCACCTAACGATAGACTTTCCAAACAATAGTTAAAAACAATAATTGACCCCACCGAGCAACCCCTTCTGCTACTAGGCGACTTTAACACTGTAGGGCTGTAGAACTGCCAACACCAAGGGAAAAATACTAGTGGATGTACTATATTCGAAAAACCTTTAAGTACTAGGTGACGGCTTACCAACACGAATAATCAGACCAAATGAAGTCCTGACGGCAGCGGACTTGAGCACAGCATCCCCAGCGCTGTACACATGGGAAGTGAAACCGGATACCTTAGGTTACGATCACTTGCCAATTAAATCGTCATAAATGCACGAACTGTCAAACATGCAGTTAGCCGGAAATGGAACATAAACAAAGCCAACTGGAACCTATACGAAACGTTAATGGAAGAGAAAGTGAACTCTCTCACCTTACAATCCTGTTCGGTGTAGATATTGAAAGGATTATTATGGGGCGCTGAGAATGATGGTGTGAAAACAGGGAAATATTACCCGAGAAACAACTTGGGTTTCGAAAAGGAACTGAACTCCTTAGTTACTGAAATACAGCTAAATTTCTCTCGGAGTAGGCTTAAGAACCTTAGGCAAAAACTGGAGAAACTTCAGATTCCAAAACCACTCATTCATAATATTTTAAGCTTACTGGCCTAAAGCAAAACATTCAAAAATTTGAAAATTTGTGGTAAGGTCTTATGGAAGCAAACTGCAG
Organism: Schistocerca gregaria; assembly: GCF_023897955.1. NCBI lineage: Eukaryota > Metazoa > Arthropoda > Insecta > Orthoptera > Acrididae > Schistocerca > Schistocerca gregaria. The sequence continues at coordinate 46,135,145 of NC_064924.1, forward strand.
AGGTCATCGGTCCCTAAGCTTACACACTACTTAAACTAACTTACGCTAAGGACAACACAAACAACCATGCCCGAGGGAGGACTCGTTTCTCTGACGGGGGAGGGGGGCGGACTGTGACACGACGCCTCAGACAGCGTGGGTACCCCGTGCAGTGAAAACAATCATTTTGCACCATGAACTGTGCTGGGACTCAGAGAAACTAGCAGAGGTCTGCTGCAGGGATAAGTCGTGGCTCCCTTGTTATTCAGTCTGTATAGCGCAGATCTTCGTCACCTCTTTACCAATGGCATCCAAATATTACAGTACGCAGGCGGCGTACGCATCTATTCCAAGGCAGTACTCTTCAGTCCTGTCATTTGTAAATGCAAACCGCTCTCACACGTCTGCATCACTGGTGTACAGAAAGTGACTTCGGAACCTCCGATAGCAAACCTTCCCGTATGGTCTCTACTCGTTACAGGATACCAGTGCACCTGAAATAACGTACTTTTCCAATTGCGAAAATAACTCAATTTCTTGGGATGATTACCGATGACAAACTAAGATGGGCTCATAATATCCGACATGTCATTACCAGATGTGGAAAGGCATGAAATCTCATCAGATCTACTACTGGAATATGGTGGGTCTCAGATTGGCGGATAGCGGTGACTTTATACCGGTTCCTACTGAAGCCACAGTTCGACTATGGGCACATGTGCTACTCGTCAGCATTAGTTAGCGCACTCCAAAGACTCGGCGCTTTGGAGTACAAAATCTTGAGTATAGTTACTGGGAAGTTCACGTCAACCCTAAGCAACGAAGCTATTGAACCATCGTTAAAGTGGCAACAAACATCCCTTTGCAATAAATTCCTCCTGCGGCTCTGTTTCGACGAATATGAGCCCCTCGACGAAATAATCCTGGAAATAACATCCTGCTGTGTGTTCAGAAGATACTGGGTAAATAAGCAACTTCCACCCATGGCGGCTAAATGGATGGAGATGTAGGCAGTAAAGCGCCAGATACGGAAAAGTCCTCTTATACCACGTTAGAACAGGCATTTGAGACGTAGGTTCTGCAGATTGGTGCCAGAACCAGTTTAACGTTTCAAAATCAGGACTCAACTAACACAACGGCAATGGAATTCCTGCCTCAGTATCACGATTCATGCCTGGTGTATACACAGGCCCAAATCTAGTGACGGAGCTGTTAGTGGCTATTGGGTACCGCGAAGCAAACGAAAAGGCCTGTACAAGTTGGTTCCACACTCCACTACTGTGTAAGCCGAGCTGATTGCTATTTTGGAAGCCCTGGTATTCGAACAGACAACCACAGCAGACATCGTTTTTGATAGTATTTCAGCCCTTCAGTTGATTAGAAACCATCACACTAATTGTATTAACCCGTTGTTCCGGCTATTATCGACATTGTATTTAGGGTGCAGAAGAACTAAGGAAACAACGTGACGATATAGATGAAAAGCTACTTTCGGATACCTGGAAATCAATAAGTAAATGTCCTAACAACGCAAGCGTCTCTACATCGAGCTATTAAATACGATAATCTCACTCTCATTGATAGAACATCCGTGCTCGAAAAGTGGTTGTCATCAGACTGGCAAGAGGACTGTTCAAGGACGTCTAAAATAAAAGGCAGCCACTAAGCACTAATTAATCCCACGATTCGAAGAGTACCATGGCATAATAAGACACGAACATCGAGGATCTTCACGACAGTTATAACACGGCTCAGACTTAATCATATGTAGTTCAACAAACACCTCTGTCGGCTCAACTCAAGCGCCACTCCTGTATGTGTTTGCATAGAGGAAGAAGTTCCATACTAGATACACTCCTGGAAATGGAAAAAAGAACACATTGACACCGGTGTGTCAGACCCACCATACTTGCTCCGGACACTGCGAGAGGGCTGTACAAGCAATGATCACACGCACGGCACAGCGGACACACCACGAACCGCCGTGTTGGCCGTCGAATGGCGCTAGCTGCGCAGCATTTGTGCACCGCCGCCGTCAGTGTCAGCCAGTTTGCCGTGGCATACGGAGCTCCATCGCAGTCTTTAACACTGGTAGCATGCCGCGACAGCGTGGTCGTGAACCGTATGTGCAGTTCACGGACTTTGAGCGAGGGCGTATAGTGGGCATGCGGGAGGCCGGGTGGACGTACCACCGAATTGCTCAACACGTGGAGCGTGAGGTCTCCACAGTACATCGATGTTGTCGCCAGTGGTCGGCGGAAGATGCACGTGCCCGTCGACCTGGGACCGGACCGCAGCGACGCACGGATGCACGCCAAGACCGTAGGATCCTACGCAGTGCCGTAGGGGACCGCACCGCCACTTCCCAGCAAATTAGGGACACTGTTGCTCCTGGGGTATCGGCGAGGACCATTCGCAACCGTCTCCATGAAGCTGGGCTACGGTCCCGCACACCGTTAGGCCGTCTTCCGCTCACGCCCCAACATCGTGCAGCCCGCCTCCAGTGGTGTCGCGACAGGCGTGAATGGAGGGACGAATGGAGACGTGTCATCTTCAGCGATGAGAGTCGCTTCTGCCTTGGTGCCAATTATGGTCGTATGCGTGTTTGGCGCCGTGCAGGTGAGCGCCACAATCAGTACTGCATACGACCGAGGCACACAGGGCCAACACCCGGCATCATGGTGTGGGGAGCGATCTCCTACACTGGCCGTACACCTCTGGTGATCGTCGAGGGGACACTGAATAGTGCACGGTACATCCAAACCGTCATCGAACCCATCGTTCTACCATTCCTAGACCGGCAAGGGAACTTGCTGTTACAACAGGACGATGCACATCCGCATGTATCCCGTGCCACCCAACGTGCTCTAGAAGGTGTAAGTCAACTACCCTGGCCAGCAAGATCTCCGGATCTGTCCCCCATTGAGCATGTTTGGGACTGGATGAAGCGTCGTCTCACGCCGTCTGCACGTCCAGCACGAACGCTGGTCCAACTGAGGCGCCAGGTGGAAATGGCATGGCAAGCCGTTCCACAGGACTACATCCAGCATCTCTACGATCGTCTCCATGGGAGAATAGCAGCTTGCATTGCTGCGAAAGGTGGATATACACTGTACCAGTGCCGACATTGTGCATGCTCTGTTGCCTGTGTCTATGTTCCTGTGGTTCTGTCAGTGTGATCATGTGATGTATCTGACCCCAAGAATGTGTCAATAAAGTTTCCCCTTCCTGGGACAATGAATTCACGGTGTTCTTATTTCAATTTCCAGGAGTGTATTTCTGCAACTTCATCAGAACGTGTATCGCATAAACATACTCTCAAGTAATCTTTTGGTAATTAGTTCCCAAGCAGTCTCCAACCCTTGTCAAGCATAGTAAAGTATAAAATCCTGTACGAGTTCATCAAAAATCCCTCTGCCGCTAATATAATGCTCTTAGTAATTCGAATGCCAGGGCAAGACCAAAGTACAGTTAACTGAGCAGGTTCCCACGTGCTACTCAGCAGGATGTTGAAAGTCAGTCTATAAATCTAGTTCACTATGAATCTCCGGTATGTATGTGTCAGAATGCTGGTGTATCTACACAAACGGTTTTCATGCCCAAATTGACTTACTATATGCTGTTCTCATGTTCTGTCTAGACAGTAATTCTACACTTAGGAGACAAAATGTATGGGAAACCTCCTAGACTTTGAGCAGCACTGTCACGGACCACCGCAATGTTTTGCACTGACCGGCCAGAAGGAGGGCGCCGGGCAGAATCCTTGATGGTCACTGTTGAAACCGTTTCACCGAAGCTTTCAATAAGTCTGCGATCTGTTGATTCATGTGGTCCTTCATTGACGCCAAAAGCCGCGCGAGAATGCCTCACAGCTGCTGCATAACTTTCTCTCGTGATGACTGGGTGTTGTGTGCTGTCCTTAGGTTAGTTAGGTTTAATTAGTTCTAAGTTCTAGGGGACTGATGGCCATAGATGTTAAGTCCCATAGTGCTCAGAGCCATTTAAACAAACAACATAACTTTCTCCGTTCTGATAAAATGCCCCTATTAAGACTACAAACTGCCTAAAAGGGCTTCAGTTTTCACGATGAAGACTGTGGTAATTTTTGTTGCAGTCATGTTTGTACATTCCGTTTCCTTCTTAAAGATATTAACTGTTTTCGACTCCCAGAGTGTTCTTAAAAATATTCAACGCCGAAAAAATGGAATAAAACAACCATTTTTGATGTGGTACAGGCTATATGTTCGCTGTAAACAGAGATGGTTGACAATATTTCTGCTGTGAGTGCATTCCTCCGCTCGCATCCGCCATAATTAGGAAGCTGACGTCTTAGCGAAACAAGCCCCACCTACAGATACAGTTCTCGATTTGGAAGGTAAGCGCCACGGGAAACAGCAATGGAAAGAGTGAAATGTATCGCAGCAAAGGGAAGGTGGATATTATGCACAATTACAACCTCAAATTCCTACAAACAGTAACTTACGAGGACGCATTTTGACTGTTCCACGATTCCCACCATCGTTTCGACTCTGTTTAACCTTGTTTCATTTCCCGTACACCTATGCAGAATAGACTTCGCTGCATGCGAGTGTCATTCGGAGTTAGAATCTGATGAAAACCACATGTTGTTTTCGTGTCCGAAATTTAACTATAAACAATCGGAATTTTTGAAGACTTTGATGGGTATGGGTTACTTCCTCCCTAAATCAGCGTCTTCTCTTTTGGGTTTTAAAGACATTAGCCTTTAAAGTGATTGTTAATTTCCGTAAGACAGAGTGAAAAATTTGTAGGTTTTGATATTATTCATATTTTCTCTTATCTCTATCGCTTGTTCCTAAATTTAAGAAACTGTGTGACTGACAAAAAATGTTGTAAAAAATTGAGTAACTTGAGCTCTCAGTTCTATAAATATGCATTTTCTCTGTAAAACTATGTACTCTCTGTAAACATGTTTATCGATGGCTAAATAGAGTAGAAACTCAGGGGGCGAAATAACACAAAAAACTATTAGTACATGTTGCGCAATAGTAAACGACCCATGGTTCGACACACAAAGAAGCAATGTAAGAAATTTAGACTGAGGCACCAGTCGGAATGTTTATGAAAACCGAAATAATATGCAAGCATGTGGCCAACCGACAAATAAACATATACGACGCTATTCGTAACCGTCGATCTTTGTGAAGTACCTTTTAGGACACAATGGCCCATTCCTCAGCACACATTTGTTTACAGACTTACGTTCATACGACTGTTTTTTTTTTTCTAGTTATGACCAATAATATATACTGGGCACCTATACGAAACACTTTTTGGTACATCCTGTGTGTAATATTCCATCTCTTTTGTAACAGATCTCTTTTTATTTTCTACCGATCTTCCAATTTCCCGACAAGAGCAGCATATAAAATCTTCCTATTACCCAGAAATGGCAGTGTCCTGTTTGCAACGTGATTGTTTCATACTAAAATGCTCCTTTCTTACAAGTTTTTTCAGACAGGATATAATTATGCTTTAAATTTGGCCATTCGTGACAGGACTGAGCACTCTTGTTTAAAAGGAGCAGCATGGTGAAAAAAATGGAAGATTCCGCCTGAAGATAATTGATGGATGATTTTTGACGATATGCGTACAATGTTGCGAATCGCTTCATTCAACTTTTGACAATCAGTCACAATGAGAAAAGACTGCCTACTACAGGTGTGGAAAATTTCGTCTTGGTCGTGATTCCTTCAGGGAAGAATTTGCTGAAGCCCATCTTAAGTTGATATTGCATCATAAAACACTGATGCTTGTTTGCAGACTTAACGTTTATAGGACTGTTATTGTCTAGTTTGGACTAATACTATATCCTGTAACAAGATAGACCACTTTTTTTTTAATACATCCCATGTAAATTTTGCATCCTCTGTGTAATAGGTATCATTCTCCTCTCATCTCTCCCTTTCCTGAGAACAGCAGCATATAAAATCTTCCTATTGCCGAGAAAGGGAGAGAACCTGTTTGCAACTTGATTGTTTCACGCTACGAAGCTCCTTTTTCTCGAGTTTTTACAGATTTTGCCATTCATGACAGGGCCGAGCACTCTAGTTAAAAGGAGCAGCGTGGTGAAAAAAATAAAGATTTCGCATGGAGGTCATCGTTGGATGATTTTTGACGATTTTCGTACAATTCTAACTCTGCACCAATGCCTCGAATTGCTCCATTCAACTTTGGCAATCAATCACAAAGAGAAAAGATTCTCTACCATCGGTCTGCAGAATTTCGTCTTGGCTCTGCGTCAGTCAGGGGAGAATTTAGTGAAGGCCATCGAAAATCTGCTGCTGTTCCAGAGAACACTCATGGTGTGACTAACATGACTGGAGATGATCGGCGTGTGAAATGCTGTGAGATGGAGGCAAATTGGATATTGTGACTTCTGAAATTTTCCCGGCGTATTTGTTCTTCTAATAATTTCCGGGTATGCAGCCGGATCCCGTCGACATTCTGCCACGATATTTCGCCCCAGAGACGTGCAGCCATCATCAGGTGACGATGTGACGATGTCAGTGCTTGCGAAAGGTTTAAACTTCGCCCCTACTCCTGCTTCACTGCCTTTAACGGATTTCATCAGTTCCATTGAGGAAACCATTAGACGTCACCCTGCGGATACTGCAGACGAAATTCGACGTGAATCCTGCCGAACGTTGTTGAAATGTGCGCCACAAAGGAGTAACATCTCGCTAGCTGAAAAAGCTGCTCTCCGCAGCCTCAGAGAAGATACTAGCACAGTCGTGCTGCCTGCGGATAAGGGTAACGCCACAGTTCTTCTGACAAGGGAAGCCTACAACGAGAAGATATATTGTGAGCTAAATGATTCTACGTACGGCAGAATTGAAAAGGACCCAACAAGCCGAATATCAAGGAAAACTGCTACCCTTTTGAACGACTGTTCTCTACCTGAACAAGTTATCAAGAGATTGAGACCACACAATGCAGTACCACCAAGACTGTACGGTCTTCCCAAGATACACAAGGATGGTGCTCCACTACGATTAATAGTGAATAATATTGGTGCTGCCATCTATTCTACAGCAAAATATCTGGCCTCAATACTAAATGTGTGGGTAAGTGTTGCCACCATATACGTAATTCCGAGGATTTTGTCAGTCGCTTGAAGGAAGTTAAGCTTAGCAGCTCGGATTTATTAGTCAGCTTTGATGTGGTCTGACTATTTACCAAAGTGCCTTTAATGGAATCGTTACATCTTATTGGTAACTTATTCAGTGCAGAAATGACGGCCTTGTTTGAACATATACTCTCCTCAACGTACTTTTTATTCAATGACGAATTCTTTGAACAAACAGACGGCGTCGCCTTGGGAGCCCTTTGTCCCCTGTGGTAGCTAATCTCTTTATGGAGGACTTTGAGGAGAAAGCACTTGAGTCTGCTGTCTTAAAGCCTATGGTCTTCTGGCGGTACATAGATGATACTTTTGTTGTATGGCCTCATGGCAGACAGGAACTGGAGAAATTCCTTCATCATTTAAACTCTTTACATCAGAACATGAAATTCACGATGGAGATTGAAAAAGATGGCACTTTACCATTTATAGACGTGCTAGTACGCCGTAAAAATGATGGGTCATTAGGACATTCTGTCTACAGGAAACCGACTCACACAGATCTGTATCTCCAGGCGTCAAGCTGCCACCACCCAGCACAAACAGCCGGTGTTCTCAGTACCTTAATACATGGAGCGTATATAATATCGGATGATGAAAACCTCGACGCAGAATTAGAACACTTGGAGAAGGTTTTTAAAGAGAATGGCTACACTTCACGCCAAACAAGAAAGGCCATGCGCAACTGTCATAACAAGAAGCAGCGCACTGAGGACGCTGATGACGGCTGCGTTTCTTCCATACGCCGGGAATGTGTCGTCGAAAATAGGCCGACTACTGAAGAAGAATAAAATCAAGGTTATCTTCCGTCCACCAGCAAAGAACCGAGCCCTGGTTGGATCCGTTAAAGACGATTTACAACTGAAGCAAGCAGGCGTCTACAAAATTCCCTGTGAATGTGGCTCTGCATATATTGGCCAGACGACAAGAACTGTCCATGAACGATGTACAGAACATGAAAGATACACCCGTCTGCGGCAACCGTCAAAATCGGCAGTAGCAGAGCACTGCATTTCATTGGGACATTCAATGGAATACAATGGAACAAAAATTTTAGCTCCGGTTTCCGGATTTTGGGATTCCGTGATCAAGGAATCAGTGGAAATACGTCTTGCCGATAATCTTATAAATCGTGACAACGGCTTTCAACTGGATAAAAATTGGAATCCTCTTATTAAAATTATACAATCACAGCGGAATAGACAGCGTCATTCGGTACTCAATGACTAGATGATCTTTTACTTTCACCACCGAGGGCAGCACGTACAACTCGGCTATGCCGCGCATGTCAACACGTGACGTATGCGCTGTAGGATGCCAGTACATTTCGCATGCGCGAGATTCGGCATAAATACCGAGACCGCTCCTGGGCTCTTCAGTAGTTGTGTACTCACCTGATGATGGCCGGACGTCTCTGGGCCGAAATATCGTTGCAGAATGTCGACGGGATCCGGCTGCATACCCGGAAATTATTAGAAAAAAAATTGGATATTGCAGTACATCTGATCTCGCATGAACGAACAGCTGTCGCAAAGATCCGCTCCCGATGGATTTGACATAAAAAACGCTGATAAATGGCGTAAAGAAACGCTAAAAAGCTTCGAGGAAAATCAGAATTCCTGTACAACATCATAGCGGGAGACGGATCTTGGATATACTGCGTAGTGACACAAACTCGTCTGTGACACTTTTTCCGCAGCAAACCGACGCAAAGTATATACTGCACATTTTAACAAGAGTTATTACGGCATGTTTTAAAGTAGTCTTGTGAGTGCAAAAAATTATGTTCTGTTTCTTCTTCAAGTACTTGGCGATCACTGGAAGAACACGTGAGGCCTCCGAAGAGCGGGCTGTGAAGAGCATCTGGTCAACAGCTGCAAATGCGCTAAAGGCCATCGCTCCCCAGAGAAGCGCACAGATTGTCCTTCGGAGCTCCATTCGTTGTTGACAGGTGAGGTGTATTATTTTATAATAAAGAAATTGTATGTCTTGTTGTTTACTGGGATGTCACACAGCTACAAAAATATGAATAAAAGCCATATGTTGATCGCAAATTGGCGATTCTTATTTTTGCGCATGTAAAATGTTAACTCTGTGCAGTCCTAAAGCTACGATCGTACACCGACTTAAACGGCATCAATAAGGCGCAATGGAAAGAGCAAGCAGCGCTACATCTCCAGGAAGACGAGAGTTCAGTGCCCCTCGTCAAAGCTTATTTAACCAGCTGCCCAGCGTTGGTCGTCCCACCCCCCTCCAGTACACCTCTTGCAATATGCTGATGACACCGCATTCCTCGCCCTCGCTCCTACCCTCCAACGGTCCCAACGCCTTCTCCAGAATCACCTTGACCTTTTTGCTGCATGGTGTAACCAGTGGCTCCTGACAATCAATCCTTCCAAGACACAGGCAATCATCGTAGGTCGTACCACTCGCTCCTTCCGGCTCCTGGATTTCTCCCTTACTGTCTGCACCCGTCCTGTCCGCCTCACCCCCACCCTCACCTACCTTGGCCTCACCATTGACCGTCACCTCACCTGGATCCCTCATCTCCGCTCCATCCAATCCAAAGCCCACCACCGCCTCCGACTCCTCAAACTCCTCTCTGGCCAGACATGGGGGTTGCACCCCTCTACCATCCTCCACACCTACAAATCCTTAATCCGTCCCATCCTCTGCAATGCCAGTCCTGCATGGATATCTGCCCCCCCCCCCAAATTCTATAAGTCCCTCCAGATCCTTGAGCGTCATGCACTCCGCCCCGTCTTCTGTATACGCCTCCCATCCCCCACGCGGATCCTCTATGATATCATCCCTTTTCCCCATCTGCTCCTATTCCTCGAACATATTCGCATCCTCTACACCTCCCACCGCCTTGATCCCCCGCACCCCCTGGTTGCTTCTCTCCTCTCCCATTCCCGCCCCCTACCACGTCTTCACTTTTGTATCCCCCCCACCCTCCATCTCTACAACCTACATCTCCTTTCCCAAGGTGGCTTTCATCAACTCCTCCTCCCGGGTGATGCCCTCTCTTCCTCCATTTATCCCTCCTATCAACTCTGATCCTCACTCCCCCTCCTTTCCTCTGTCCTTTTCCTGGGCTCCCACTCCCCCCCTTCCTTCCTCTTTTTTCCCCACCTCCCCTCTCGCTGCCCCCTTCTCTCCCCAGAGTCCTTTTGCATTTCCCTCCTCTGCCTCTTCCTATTCCCTCTTGCGTCTGCCCTGTCCCTCTCCCCCCTTATGAATCCTCTCCCTCCTTGGTCCCCCCTTTCGTTTTCTCCTCTCCTCCCTCCTTGTTTTTTCCCCCTCCTCCAGGTCCCACCCCCCATCTGCCTTTGGCACGGGAGTGTCGTATTTGTGCCACCGTTTTTCGTGCAGTGTTTTACAGTGTGTGTTTTCCAGTGAGTGTTCCGTGGTGTGTCTTTAGGGACGTGTAGCGAACAGCCATCATACTGTCGATGGATGTGATTTTTTTATCTCTTGTGAACAGGAACCAGACTGTCGCCATGTTTTTTTACTTGTGTGTCTACTATGTTACTTGTCTGATTCCAGTGTATTTTATCGACATTGCCAACCCCTTTTGCTTTCTGTTTTAATTTTCCGCATTTTTCGCCGTTTTACACTTTAAGTCGTCATTTTATCGCCTGTTTTTCCTTGTTTCTTTCTTCTTCATTTTCTTACCAAAAAGTCTGTAGACTGTAGAGCAGCGTACTAAGCTGCTGCCAGCCCGCCCCCCCCCCCCCCCCACTTTGGGGGGAATTGAAAATCAATAAAGGAAAAAAATCTGGTCATCCCACTTCAGTCGCAGACTTCGAGAGCATAAGTCCCTCTTCCTAATGCGCTGCTTCCTGGACTCAGATAGGCGCGCCGGCCTCGGATCGAATACACCCAGTGGTGTGCCGGCCATCCTGGACGTGATTTTTAGGTGGTTTTCCACATCCCACTAGGTGAATTCCAGGATGGTCCCCACGCCCCGCCTCAGATACACGACTTGCAGACATTTGAAAAATGTTCACACTATTCCATGGATTACAAGAGACACAGACAGCTGGGGTACACTACTTACATCCCAGGGGGTATGGGGTGGCGGCAGGAAGAGCATCGGGCCACCACTTTCCGTTCACCATGCCAAATCCGATTCTAACAGTGTCGACCCTGCGAAAACTGTGGGAAAAAGGCACTAGCAACAGAACAGAACTTCGAGAGCATACGTCCTGAGTAATAGGAAGATGAGACTTAGTCTGGCTTCTGCGAGTAGCAATACTGTTATTTCAATCTTTAAGTGTTGTTGGCTGGTTGATTTGGGAGAGGAGACCAAACAGTGAGGTCATCTGTTCTTTCAAGTTTTGTGCGCACCATTTTGGATTCCAGCTACTGGCCATCGCAACTTCCCTATTTCATGGTTTGTGTCGGTGCTGACTCCGACAGCAGCCGACACGACAAACTCAGACCAGATTTATTAATATTACAAAGCATAATTTCAGCGAATTTCTTTACATTTTTGCCTGTTTAGAGATTACAGGAATGCTTACAGAATATTGTAACTGGTAGTGAAGATTGATTTTGGTCAATGATTTGTTCACATTTTCAGTTGAGGAATGGGTTTTGTTACTGAGAATTCTCGGCAGTTTTTCCGTGAGTACAGCCTGTGCCGGTCAGAGGCAGATATGTGAGTTGGCTGACGACAGGAGAGGTTGAAGAAAATATTCACTGTCGTCGTCTCTGCTTTTCCCCTACAACACTTTCTCTCTGGTGTTGGTAAAAGAAAGAACGAACTTGCAATACTGTTTTAAAATTAATTTCTGAACCAGTGAAGAGAAACGAACTTGGATAGAAGCAGAGAGAGTATATGTAATGAAATTACTGAGCTTTCTTGACGGACAGAGATGACGTTTTTGCTGGCCGGTGTGGCCGAGCGGTTCTTGGCGCTACAGTCTGGAACCGCGAGACCGCTACGGTCGCAGGTTCGAATCCTGCCTTGGGCATGAATGTCTGTGTTGTCCTTAGGTTAGTTAGGGGACTGATGACCTCAGAAGTTAAATTCCATAGTACTCAGAGCCATTTGAACCATGACGTTTATGCGTGTTACAAAAGATGGTCAATCGAGATTTAAATGACTGAATTAAACGTAACACATTTATTTTTACAAACCGGAAATTAAGCAGCAACAATTATTTGGCTGTTTTAAGATGACTCTAAACCAACAAAAGCGGTTCTTTCACGAAGTACTTCCAAAAAAGAAAACATTGCTCGTTTCTTTGGTTACTTTGGACATGTCGGTATTGTTGCTTTCGGGTGAATCAAAGAACAATTAATGCTGGCGGGTACAAAAAGATTTGACTGCCAAAGTAGAAATGAGGAAAAACAGCCGAAAACATCACAACATTGTTCATCATAACAATAGCAGCTCGTAGTTGATAATACGGCGGAGAAAAACCTGAATGAATGTGTCATTTCCGGCGTTCATCTGATTTACAGCCTAATGACTTTCGTTGCTTTATGTTAAACAAAAAATTCGTGGACTACAATTTTCATCTCCTCAAGAACCTGAAGAACACTTCCAAAACCATGCATTTGAGAAACCAAATTCAAGAAGCAAAAAAAAATTTCAAAATTGTTTCGAAGGCATGCTAAAGTGTGTAAATTTTAGAGTCATATTGTGGGAAACAGTTAAACAGTTTTTACCAAAGAAATGCTTAGCGCATTACAATGAAAAATACTTAACACTCAATAACAATTCAAATTATCAAACAGACTGTAAAAGTTAAAAATATCAAGAATGATGAGGTGTTTCCAAAAGCCGCATAGCTGTATGAAGATGCTTAATTCGGAACTTGCTTTATTCCCATTATTGCCATAAGATATCATTGCAGCCGCCAATTAAATATGGAACAGGTAACGTCCATGCCACATAAGGACTTTCCTAGTGTGCATCACTTAAGTCATTTCACTTATACAGAACTTCATGACATTCAGTTACCTAACATTATTCTCAGAATTTTATGCATAAATGACCTTCAGTGATGGTAAAAGGGATACATCTCCCTGTTATAAAATCATTGTTATTCGATTTTAGTCTTTCAAGTTAGGGTACTCGATGATGAAAGCTGGGTTCACTATTTTAATCCCGGAGAGCATCATTGAAGTTCCTCCGCAAATTATCATCGACTCCAAAAAATGTTCAAGACGATGCAATCAACAGGCAAAGTCATCCTCACAGTGTTCTGGGATGTTTAAGGTCGGTGCAATTGGGATTAATGGTTTAAGAGTTTTTGGATAAAATTTCGATGGTACTGTTATTCAACATGCCTTAATTTCAAATATAGTGCTAGGAAAATTTTGATTTCAAACCCTTAGTGACTGATGCAGAAGGGCGAAAAGTGGGGAAAATTTCTTTTATCAATAATTTTTTAAAATCTTGTTCCACGATAACGTCCGAGACACCACACAGATTCGTGTGCCAGTGAATACAGTACGTGGGAGAGTGACTGAAATGCGGTTCGGGTACAGAACAGTGGTCTAAGAGCCAAGGAATCCACGACCCGCCGTTGTCTCGCAGAAACAAGAAAATCAAGACATTGTACTTGCAGTTTTCGTATTATATTCATTCTAGACTACTGTGTTTCTACTCACGCCAGGCTAGAGATTTGCCAGTCAGCAATAACATTTTAAGAGACTGTTAGAAAGTTTAACTCTCTGAGGAGCAGTGCCTGTTACGTTATTACAAAAATATGTACTGCTTTATTTCCAGTAGTATATTGTTCCCTTTACAGACGAAATGACGTCCTCCCGAACAGGCCGTAAAGGCCCAACGGTACCGACCGGCCGCCGTGTCATCCTCAAGCAACAGGTATATACGCATCTTCAGCTTTGTAATGGTTATATTTTCGTAATGTAGATCATTGGTTTCCAACATGTGGTAATTACCCCCTGAGGGGTAAAATGAAATTTTCTGAGGGCTAAAAACTAAAAGATTCGTTCCGTTTCAGTCACGAAACTAAATTATTTTCGAAAGATCATTACTATATAACAGTTTTGTAAGACTCTAACACTGATCATATAAAGTATCAATAATTATTTTTTCTCAGTTAGTAGCATTAATGCGATGTAGGTTACAGGTTCCTCACATAGTCCACCCCCTACACACATTCGCTGTGCTTTGTCCCGTACATCGCTGATGATAAACGTGGTACATATACGTAACAAATGTTAAATATCTCGAACAAAATATTTTCTCCAAGGTGTAGATAGCACCTGCCGCAGTTCAGAAACTGCTTCATTACTCGCTTCGAAACAGATAAACAAATTATTTGGCTGCACGACACGGCAGTAACTACATAATGGCTACTACAGTGCTGTACACAGCATAATTATTGTTATTACTATTACTATTAGTGGCAAATCATTAACAGCCCGTAGTCCTCCAATTCCTGCCAGTTCAGAAGTAAGGAGTGCAGCAATCAAGTGATTTACGAAGAGTAAGCAAAGTGCACACATCTCAATCTGTTTGATTTTAAACAGGATTGCAGCGTGCCGGTCATGCAACTGCCGCAATGGAGAAGAGAAATGCAGGGGAAGTGAGTTTTGTGACAAGTGTGGACAGCTAGGTTTCGTATCTGAGAAGGAGTTGTGAGCAGCACTTGTGATGCACCGCGAATTCCTTCGTCATTCATTCTAACACACACACACACACACACACACACACACACACACACACACACACACAAAGACACACACACACACACACACACACACACACACACACACACACACACACATGAGCGCGCGCGCTCTCTCGTGCGGCCTCGCACGCACAAACAAACTAAATATCATTCATCTTTTATCATTTTAAAAATAAAAGTGTTCCAAGAAAAGTCTTTCATTCTAAAGTTTAGTTAGGTGCTAAAATTGGTGATAACGTAGGAAAGGGGGGCAACAGATGGTCGGGCGGTACTAGCTAATGTCTAAGTGCACTCAGGGGTAGTGGTCTAAGAAAGGCTGGCAACCACTGACGTAGATGGACAGTTACGGGGTCCCGGTATTTGGGAAGTTATCCATGCTAAGAGTCGGACCTCACTGGTAAGTTGTCATAATAATAAGTACACCTAAAATGTGCCAAGTATGACCGCTGAGTGAGCCAGGCCGGCAACATACCGTAGGATATATTACAGGATTCGATAGATACCGGCTGTATAAAACCAATGCAGGTAAAAATTAAAATCCGGACGTAGGGACATCACGCAGAAATTTGTATATTTGTGGTAATTTCCTATGGGGCCAAACTGCTGAGGTCATCGTTCCCTAGGCTAACACTACTTAATCTAAGTTAGATTTACGCTAAGGACAACACACACATCCATGCCCGAGGGAGGACTCGAACCTCCGGGCAACTGTGGCAAGACGCCTGAGACAGGCAAGGCGCCTGTCAAGCAGAATTTTATCTTTTACTTACAGTAGTTTCATCCACAACGTCTCTGACCTGTGGCTGCCCTCCCCAGAAGGTTGTCCATAAAAAGCTTTGTTTTGGTAAAGGTGGCGCTCGCATGCGAAACAACAACGCCACAGCAATTGGCGCGAGCTGACGACAAGCGTAGCGTACCGAAGGAGCGCCAAGGTCGTCACCGTACTGCAAATGGCTTTCTGATACTGCACGGCCTTCAGTGGCAACTTTCACACGCCACCTTGTTGTCTTCGGAGATCAGAGACCTGGTTAGACCCACTGCTCGCAGCCACCTGTTCCGACGGCGACGTCAAAAGCCCAGCACCCAGTTCCGGGAGGAATCCGAAAGTTGATGCTAGTTCGTGCCAGGCAATAACGGATAAATAGTTGACTTTGAAACACATTTTTTGAAACTTTTTGGCATGCCGAAGTGACCGAGCGGTTCTAGGCTATACAGTCTGGAACCGCACGACCGCAGGTTCGAATCCTGCCTCAGGCATGGATGTGTGTGATGTCCTTAGGTTAGTTAGGTTTAAGTAGTTCTAAGTTCTAGGGGACTGATGACCTCAGATGTTGTCCCATAGCGCTCAGAGCCATTTGAACAATTTTGAAACTTTCAAAATATCAGGGTGTCACTTTAAACAAATGCAATTGCCGAAATGAGAAAGGAAGAAAACACTACTTATAGCTAAAAAAAGAGAAGCTCTGATTTTACCGTCTCATTTCTAAAAAATCGTTTTGTTGGAGGAATATTAGGACTGAAAATAGGGGGAAACAGCTGACCCTACCGTTGTCGTTTTATGCACCCCCCAATGTTATATCTCGCCTTACAAAACCACGCTCAAGAGTTTCATATTCTGTCACTCGCTACTCGCAAAATAATTAGTTCTACAGAAAAAGTGAAGAGGCCATTTGATACAGTTAAATTTTGAACTGGGATACGTTTTCGCAAGAGGCCGTAGTTTTCGAGTTCAAGTAAAGCGTACAAATGTGACCTTCAAACTTCCATCCCCACACTCATATCTCACCAGTCACAATTTCTAGTATGTTATTCATGGCACTACCTACTGACACTGTACAAAATTTTTTGCCTACACGAACTATACACGGCATTCGACCTTTTTTGGTCTGTATTGATTGGGATATCACGCTACTAGCATAGTCGGCTATTTCGTAAACATTATTAATTTAAACACGCCTCAGATGATAATGAAAGAAAAATGACTTTTGTGAACTTATGCTAAAACTAATTTCTTTGACAATTCGATCCAAACGTAGTTCTTACAAACACAGCAGTTTCGTAGTCAGAAGGCGTGGCGAATAGAAAGATGTTTATTTTTCGCTCTTAAAATTTACAAAAGTGTTAGGTAAAGTTTACACAAACGTCAGTTTTACTTTCTGTAAGTGCTCGACTAAGCTAGTGGCGTAATAATGCCAGTCAGTGAAAATAAAAGAAGTTGGAATGTGGGAGATAATTCGTGCAGTTAGGAATGCTTGTATGGCGGTAGGAGGGGCTGCCATTAACAACAGACTAGAAATGCTGCCGGCGGAGGCTGAATGTGAGTGTGGGTTGCGCTTGGAGGTCACTTTTGCGCGTTCTTCTTGAATAAGTCGAGAACTGCGCTTTCTAGCGAAAACGTATTCCAGTAAAAAATTTAACGACACTAAATTTCCTACAAAAAGGTACTGTTTATTTTTTCTTTAGGACTAACAGTTGGAGCTTAACAGGTGAGAGAACAGGAAAATCTCTGGCGTGGTTTTTGGTGGCCAGATATAACACTGTGGGTGGCATAAAACGACATCGATAGGGGCAGTTAGTAGTATGGTTCAATAAATCATATATATCAGTTCATGCAGAAAGTGATTTATATGATTTATATTCGTGTGTACCTGCTGAGCCGTGTTGACTGTGTCACGGGCATCGAACCGTGAGGAGTGAGCTGATCCACAAGCAATTACCACGAAAGTATTGCGTTGTGAAATGTATGATTATCCCGAATTTTATCGTGATATCTGAAACTGAACAGAGCGCTTATCGTGACGGGCAAAATATCCCTGTACCCTCGAGAAATCAGTCACTGGACTTATGTGTAAAGGGAGATTCTAGCGTTCGTATAATATTAGTATGCGACAGTGCAGCTAATTTCGGCTAAATTTCAACAAAAAAACTAAATTCTTCCAAAACTCTAGTTCTCTAAGTACTAGATTAGCACCAATTCTCTCCGTGCTGAGCTACTGCCTTGTACTTGAGCATTATGGCACCGGTTGTTAACATCCCCGTCGCCAACCTGCGGAACAGTGAGTGGAAACATAAATAATCTTGCTTACATGTTGTTGTTGTTGTGGTCTTCAGTCCTGAGACTGGTTTGATGCAGCTCTCCATGCTATCCTATCCTGTGCAAGCTTCTTCATCTCCCAGTACCTACTGCAACCTACATCCTTCTGAATCTGCTTAGTGTACTCATCTCTCGGTCTCCCTCTACGATTTTTACCCTCCACGCTGCCCTCCAATGCTAAATTTGTGATCCCTTGATGCCTCAAAACATGTCCTACCAACCGATCCCTTCTTCTAGTCAAGTTGTGCCACAAACTTCTCTTCTCCCCAATCCTATTCAATACCTCCTCATTAGTTACGTGATCTATCCACCTTATCTTCAGTATTCTTCTGTAGCACCACATTTCGAAAGCTTCTATTCTCTTCTTGTCCAAACTAGTTATCGTCCATGTTTCACTTCCATACATGGCTACACTCCAAACAAATACTTTCAGAAACGACTTCCTGATACATAAATCTATATTCGATGTTAACAAATTTCTCTTCTTCAGAAACGCTTTCCTTGCCGTTGCCAGTCTACATTTTATATCCTCTCTACTTCGACCATCATCAGTTATTTTACTTCCTAAATAGCAAAACTCCTTTACTACTTTAAGTGTCTCATTTCCTAATCTAATTCCCTCAGCATCACCCGATTTAATTTGACTACATTCCATTATCCTCGTTTTGCTTTTGTTAATGTTCATCTTATATCCTCCTTTCAAGACACTGTCCATTCCGTTCAACTGCTCTTCCAAGTCCTTTGCCGTCTCTGACAGAATTACAATGTCATCGGCGAACCTCAAAGTTTTTACTTCGTCTCCATGAATTTTAATACCTACTCCAAATTTTTCTTTTGTTTCCTTTACTGCTTGCTCAATATACAGATTGAATAACATCGGGGAGAGGCTACAGCCCTGTCTCACTCCTTTCCCAACCACTGCTTCCCTTTCATGCCCCTCAACTCTTATTACTGTCATCTGGTTTCTGTACAAATTATAAACAGCCTTTCGCTCCCTGTATTTTACCCCTGCCACCTTTAGAATTTGAAAAAGAGTATTCCAGTCAACATTGTCAAAAGCTTTCTCTAAGTCTACAAATGCTAGAAACGTAGGTTTGCCTTTTCTTAATCTTTCTTCTAAGATAAGTCGTAAGGTCAGTATTGCCTCACGTGTTCCAACATTTCGACGGAATCCAAACTGATCCTCCCCGAGGTCTGCATCTACCAGTTTTTCCATTCGTCTGTAAAGAATTCGCGTCAGTATTTTGCAGCCGTGGCTTATTAAACTGATAGTTCGGTAATTTTCACATCTGTCAGCACCTGCTTTCTTCGGGATTGGAATTATTATATTCTTCTTGAAGTCTGAAGGTATTTCGCCTGTCTCATACATCTTGCTCACCAGCTGGTAGAGTTTTGTCATGACTGGCTCTCCCAAGGCCGTCAGTAGTTCTAATGGAATGTTGTCTACTCCGGGGGCCTTGTTTCGACTCAGGTCTTTCAGTGCTCTGTCAAACTCTTCACGCAGTATCGTATCTCCCATTTCGTCTTCATCTACATCCTCTTCAATTTCCATAATATTGTCCTCAAGTACATCGCCCTTGTATAAACCTTCTATATACTCGTTCCACCTTTCTGCCTTCCCTTCTTTGCTTAGAACTGGGCTGCCATCTGAGCTCTTGATATTCATACACGTGGTTCTCTTCTCTCCAAAGGTCTCTTTAATTTTCCTGTAGGCAGTATCTATCTTACCCCTAGTGAGATAAGCTTCTACATCCTTACATTTGTCCTCTAGCCATCCCTGTTTAGCCATTTTGCACTTCCTGTCGATCTCATTTTTGAGACGTTTGTATTCCTTTTTGCCTGCTTCATTTACTGCATTTTTATATTTTCTCCTTTCATCAATTAAATTCAATATTTCTTCTGTTACCCAAGGATTTCTAGCAGCCCTCGTCTTTGTACCTACTTTATCCTCTGCTGCCTTCACTACTTCATCCCTCAGAGCTACCCATTCTTCTTCTACTGTATTTCTTTCCCCTATTCCTGTCAATTGTTCCCTTATGCTCTCCCTTGCTTACATAACGGCATTTAAACTGGTACTGGTCGATTACAGCAGTTAGTGCTTCATATCTTTGACTTCCACAACCCCTATGTAATTTACAGCAGTTTCTAATGTGTCAGGTAAACACCATTAGCAAGTCTGCCAAAACCTACAGCTCCTGAGTTTCTTGTGCTGAGACACCAACAGAGACGGATTAAGTAACTGCTAACACGAGTGCCGTTTGGTTTTACTGAGCCGCGCGGGATTAGCCGAGCGGTCTCGGGCGCTGCAGTTATGGACTGTGCGGCCGGTCCCGGCGGAGAATCGAGTCCCCACTCGGGCATGGGTGTGTGTGTTTGGCCTTAGGATAATGTAGGTTAAGTAGTGTGTAAGTTTAGGAACTGATGACCTTAGCAGTTAACTCCCATAAGATTTCACACACATTTGAACATTTTGGTTTTACTCATAACAAACACCAGTCGCCACTCATTCTGCGGAGTACATACAGCCTCCTTCATACCGAAGCGAACAGCGAACGAGAATTGTACATCTACATACATACGTAAGCCGCAGTCTACCGTATGGTGCGTGGTGAAGGTTAGCCTGTACAACGATTAGTCGTTTCCCGCCCTGTTCCACTCGCAGAGGGTGACGAAGAAACAACTTCTGTGAGCCCCTGTTTCCCTTATCTTCGTGGTCCTTACGCGAACTGTACGTCGGCAGCAGTAGAACCGCTCTGCAGTCGGCTTTAGGTTCCTGTCCTCTAAGTTTTCTCAATAGCGTTCCTCCAAAAGAGCGTCGCCTTCCCTCCAGGTATTCCCATTTTAATTCCCGAAGCGTAACTGTAATACTGGCGCGCTATTCGAACCTGCCAGTAACAAATCTAGCAGGCCGCCTCTGAATTGCTGGATGTCTTCCTTCAATGCGACTGCTGCGGAACCCATACACTCGAGCCGCACTCAAGAATGGGTAGCACTAGTGACGTACACTGCTTGAAAACTACTAAGGAACGACTGACACTTGCTAAGGAACAACTATCAGTTGCTACGGAACAGTCGACGATTGCTACAGAGCACGCGGCCAATGGTAGTAAAAAGAAATTTTGAGGGCGGGGCGTGTTAACCGGAGCGAAGCCAGTGTACGTCACATTCGACAGTTCACCCAGTACGCTCTTCGATGAAGGCTGCTGCGGAACCGATTACGGCGATGTGACGTGTGATATGGCAACATGTCTGCAAGACATCATTTGACTGTCACCATCGTAGACTACTAGTCGCGGGGCTCGAAGCCTGTAAAAGTGTCCCTACTGTGGCCACAGCAATAGGTGTGTCCAAATGTGTCATCTTGCGATTCGAAAAGGTCACTGAAGGTCGGGATGCTACGTCAAAGCATACCGGTGGATCACTACACGAAAGACACGTAGAACTAGTGGTGAAAATGAACAGACATCTCACTCCTAGGCAGCTCGCTGCAGACTTTGCAACTGCTAACGGTGCCGGTCGGGGTGGCCGAGCGGTTCTAGGCGCAACAGTCTGGAACCGCGCGACCGCTACGGTCGCAGGTTCAAATCCTGCCTCGGGCATGGATGTGTGTGATGTCCTTAGGTTAGCTAGGTTTAAGTAGTTCTAAGTTATAGACGACTGATGACCTCACTAGTTGGACTGATGACCTCAGATGTTAAGTCCCATAGTGCTCAGAGCCATTTGAACCATTTTGATACTGTTGGACGACTATTTCGCTGAGTTGATAAGTTGACGTTCTGTTTCTATCACTGGCCATGCACTTTCTGCCTTGGAAGCCTATTAAATACATCGTCGATAAAGAGTTCGTTGGTGTAGGATGCATGCTGGTTGACGTCACCACCAGTAGTTCAGAGTGATATTCTCAGACGAATCCCGCTTTACTATGGCAAATAACACTGGCCACCAGTTAGTGTCGAGAGAGAGGATAACACATTACGCACCACGGAATGTTCACGACCGTCGTTGGTAAGGGCTAGGAGTTTTGGTGTGAGCAGTCATTATGCACAACGGCCTCTGCATATCACTGGGCAAACTACCGTTATGGCACAGCGGTACTGCATGGAGATTATTCCGGACGTGTCAGTCTGTTTAGGGTGCGACAGGTCAAGCCGTTCTGTTTATCGACGACAGTCCCACCCACACAGATCACTGAGGTGCTAGATACATTGGAAAGTGAGGATATTGAACGTTGGAATGGCCTGCATACTCTCCGGAACTGAGCCCTATAGAGCGGGCTCGGCTCGCTCTTGGCAGATGTGTTTCTCAGTGAGCACCCCCTCCCCGAACCGTGTAAGAAATGAAAACAGCCTTGAGAGAGGAGTGACACAATATGCCCCGAGGACGACTCCTAAACAGTTTGGTAGCCACCATGAATATCACATGCAAAATGTGCATAAGTGCCCGAGGAGGACATTTGCTTTCTGAGAGTCCGATATCGACCTTTCGCTATTATTCCTGTCCAATAATGTCTCTGTTCCTCAAGCAATGTAATGCGCTCCCCTTTACATATCAACCACACATTTATAAAATTCTCGCTATAAACCTGAATCGACCATTCGCCTTCCTCAAAAATGTTCAAATGTGTGAGAAATCCTATCGGACTTAACTGCTAAGGTCATCAGTCCCTAAGCTTACACACTACTAAACCTAAATTATCCTAAGGACAAACACACACACCCATGGCCGAGGGAGGACTCGAACCTCCGCCGGAACCAGTCGCACAGTCCATGACTGCAGCGCCTAGACCGCTCGACTAATCCCACGTGGCTTCGCCTTCCTCACTACAATTTTTACATGCTCGCTACATTTCATATCGCTTTGCAACGTTACGTCTAAATACAGTCTGTTTAGGGTGATCAAAAGTATCCGGAAACCGAGCTGCAAATGACTTACAAGTTCGTGGCATCCTCCATCGGTAATGCTGGAATTCAATATGGAGATGGCCCACCCTTAGCCTTGATGACAGCTTTCACTCTCGTAGGCAAACGTTCAATCCGGTGTTTGAAGGTTTCTTGAGGAATGGCAGCCCATTCGTCGCGGAGTGCTGCACTCAAGAGAGGTCTTGATATCGGTCGATGAGACCTGTCACGAAGTCGGCGTTCCAAAATGTGTTCTATAGGATTCAAGTCAGAACTTTGTTCAGGCCAGTCCATTACGGGGATGTTATTGTCATGTAATCACTCCGACACAGGCCATGCATTATCAACAGGTGTTCGATCGTGTTGAAAGATGCAGTCGCCATTCTCGAATTGCTCTTCAACGGTGGGAAGCAAGAAGGTGCTTAAAACATCAATGTAGGTCTGTGCTGTGATAGTGACACGCAAAACAACAAGGGGTCCTAGCCCCCTCGATGAAAAACACGACCACACCGTAACACCACCACCTCCGAATTTTACTGTTGGCACTGCACACACTGGCAGATGATGTTCATTGGACATTCACCTTACCCACACCCTGCCATCGGATCGCCACATTGTGATTCGTCACTCCACACAATGTTTTTCCACTGTTCAATCTTCCAATGTGTACGCTCCTTACACCAAGAGAGGCGTCGTTTGGCATTTACCGGCATGATGTGTGGCTTATGAGCACCCGCTGGACCATGTAATCCAAGTTTTCTCAGCCCCCGCCTATCTGCCATAGTACTTGCAGTGGATCCTGATGCAGTTTGGAATTCCTGTGTGATGGTCTGAATAGCTGTCTGCCTATTACAGATTACGACACTCTTCAGCTGTCGGCGGGCTCTGTCAGTCAACAGACGAGGTCGGCCTGTACGCTTTTGTGCTGTACGTGTCCCTGCACGTTTCCATTTCACTATCACATCGGAAGTAGTGGATCTAAGGATATTTAAGAGTGTGGAAATCTTGCGCACAGACGTGTGACATAAGTGACACCCAATCTCCTGACCACGTTCGAAGTCCGTGAGTTTCGCGGAGCTCACCATTCTCCTCTCTCGCGATGTCTAATAACAGCTAAGGTCGCTGATATGAAGTACCTAGCAGTAGGTGGCAGCACAATGGCCCTAATATGAAAAACGTATATTTTCTGTGGTGTCCGGATACTTTTGATCACGTAGTGTATATAGTACTGCTGTATTCGATCATTACGAGTTTGTTTTTCCTACTCACCAGAATTAACTTAAATTTTTCCACATTTAGAACTAGCTACTATTCATCCCACCAACTAGATGTTTTGTCTAAGGCATCTTGTATCCTCCTAAAGCCTCTCAAGAATGAAACCTTTCTGTACACCACAGCATCATCAGCAATGTTCACCCTGTCCGCCATATCATTTATGCATATAGAAAAAAAAACAGTTCTCTCTGGTGTAAACGCTAGATTTACGTGAGCAAACGGCACTCGGTCGAATTCGATTCGCGTTCGCTTGTGTTCGCTCTTGTTCCACTAGATGGCGGTCTTTTAGTGGACCACGTAAGTTCGCGACCTCGCCGCTTCGGCGCCAGCAATACAGAAAGTTTTCGTCCGCTATGTTGTGTTATTTTGCTGTTAACATGAGTTACGTCAGCGATGGAGTGGTCCGAAGAGAGTGCAGTGTTAGACTATAGAAACCACATGTGGTTCTAAAATCGAAGAGTTCCACAACACAAATACCAAAAGAAAAGAAATGTGATGGGTAGGAAATTCGCGAAGCATTCAAAGGTCAAACTGGGGACGCAAGAAAGACTATAGCATTCATTATATGCTTGCGTCAGGTGGGAACATAGTGAATAAGCACAAACTTTGGAATTCTTTTTATTTCCTTGTAAGTAAATAATTACGAATATGTACCTACTATTCTGACGAAGCCTGCTGTTGTGGCCGAGCGGTTCTAGGCGTTTCAGTCTGTAATCGCGCGACCGCTACGGTCGCAGGTTCGAATCCTGCCTCGGGCATGGCTCTGAGCACTATGGGACTTAACTTCTAAGGTCATCAGTCCCCTAGAACTTAGAACTACTTAAACCTAACTAACCTAAGGACATCACACACATCCATGCCCGAGGCAGGATTCGAACCTGCGAACGTAGCGGTTGCGCGGTTTGACACTGTAGCGATTAGAACCGCTCGGCCACACCGGCCGGCGCCTCGGGCATGAACGTGTGTGATGTCCTTAGGTTAGTTAGGTTTAAGTATTTCTATGTTCTAGGGGACTGATGACCTCAGATGTTAAGTCCCATAGTGCTCAGAGTCATTTCAACCAATAGAAAGAAAGAAAAATAATACTAACGAATATACCTCTGGTCTTTCACTGGATAAATAACATTTGATAATAAAGCGGAAGCAAAATCTGCGATTTCAGATTTGTCAGGCCAGAGTGCCTTGCACGTCACTGTCGCTAGCGGCATTGTCCTGCAACACGAAAAGAAAACTTAGCCATTCAAGTGATTTACTGCAGTTAAATCGGTCCCTTGCGACCAGTGCACTGTGTGGAAAAGTGATTTATTCTTTCATTTTGTTTACCTACAAAGTCGGACGACGTCACTGCTATAAGAATGGAAAATTGAACCCTCCCACTGTGTAATACTATATCTATTCGGCTAATTTTATCTTGATGACCCATACCTATTTATTTTTGAAATAATATCTCAAAGAGTGTGACAGAAAAAACTCCCAGAAGCGCGTTTCCACACAGCTTCCGACACTGTACATTTCAGTAGCATAAGAAACATAAGCAAGGAGAATGTTTGACTTAGAACATCTTATTTCAGTTGTTTCATATATATTTTGTTTAAAACACAATAATTATTTATCTTCTAGATAATATTACACCAGAGGGTACAAAGCACACCGAGATGGATGCGACGGAGGCGTGGTACATTGGGAAAGGGGAAACAGATTCTGCGTTAACAGCTAGCCGTTGTTACTGTCAACAGACATGTACGTGGCAAGGTAAAACAGTCAGTCGTTGCGTTATATTAGTTCTCGACTGATGTTCTTAAGATTTCGCCATACCAGGACCGTTGCAGTTAATTTTGATTAAAGTTCAAACTGTTAGGTTACGGCCAGACGTACGATTTTTGAAAATCTGCCGGGCATGGGCAGTGTGGCGGCCAGGTGCACGCTCCTGAGAAGCAACTGCTCGGAAACAGCAATGGTCAGTGTTTCGTTGGGTTCAGTTTTCGCACTACTCTGTGTGCTTCAATTGTTTAGTTTCTTGAGTTTCTGCTTGTTAATTTAACATGTAAAAGCCACAGTGATCGCATTTTCGTTTGCTTTCACCTGAGTGCTTTGGTAGTTAGGTTTTTGAATCTCAGCGTATTACTCTAGCTTACAAGACAGAGTTCCCGCGTCCTCGTCAGCAGCTACAGTAGAGTTCCGCAGCACATGCCGATACTCCGTCTATCTGGGTAGTTTAGTTTTCCACAGTCTTTAGTATGGATAGCGACTGTGATCATTGTGTGTGAATACGAGCCGAGTTCGTGAAACTTCGCTCTCAGCTTCAGGCTGTGATGGCTTCGGTGACACAGCTGGAAGCTGCAGTGGATGGGCACCACTATCGTGGGCCGGCCGTGGGGATCCAACAGACGTGCAGCACGTCTGAGCCCTCGTTCGGTCCTCACCGGCGGCGAGCCCAGTTACTGCTGCACTGTGGCTGACCCCTCACCAGTGGTCGTGGGAGGTCGCCGTGGGGCGTAGCAGGCGGCGGAATACTTTCCAGGGGGCCGCTCGTAATGCCTCCCCGGTTTGCCTGACAGACAGGCTCCAGGTGCTGTCAGTGGCTGACACTGTCACTCAGGTAGATGTCGTCGCCTGTCCTGTTTCAGAGGAAACCTCTCAGGCTGCAAGATCCGGGCAATCACTGAGGGTGGGATTATTGATAGTTGGAAGCTCCAACGGTAGGCGCGTTACGGGGCCCTTAGGGACATGGCTGCCAAGAAGTGGAAGAAAGCCAATGTGCACTCCGTGTGCATGCTGGGTGGAGTCATTCCAGACGTCGAACAGGTCCTCACCGGCGGCGAGTCCAGTTACTGCTGCACTGTGGCTGACCCCTCACCTGTGGTCGTGGGAGGTCGCCGTGGGGCGTAGCAGGCGGCGGAAGACTTTCCAGGGGGCCGCTCGTAATGCCTCCCCGCTTTGCCTGACAGACAGGCTCCAGGTGCTCTTAGTGGCTGACACTGTCACTCAGGTAGATGTCGTCGCCTGTCCTGTTTCAGAGGAAACCTCTCAGGCTGCAAGATCCGGGCAATCACTGAGGGTGCAATTATTGATAGTTGGAAGCTCCAACGGTAGGCGCGTTTCGGGGCCCCTTAGGGACATGGCTGCCAAGAAGTGGAAGAAAGCCAATGTGCACTCCGTGTGCATGCTGGGTGGAGTCATTCCAGACGTCGAACAGGTCCTTCCGGATGCCATGAAGAGCACATAATGCAGCCAACGGTTGCTCACGTCGGCACCAATGAAGAGCGTTACTTTGGATCAGAAGAGATTCTCTCTGGTTTCAAGAGGCTGACAGACAGGTTCCAGGTGCTGTCAGTGGCTGACACTGTCACTCAGGTAGATGTCGTCACCTGTCCTGTTTCAGAGGAAACCTCTCAGGCTGCAAGATCCGAGCAATCACTGACGGTGGGATTATTGATAGTTGGAAGCTCCAACGGTAGGCGCGTTACGGGGCCCTTAGGGACATGGCTGCCAAGAAGTGGAAGAAAGCCAATGTGCACTCCGTGTGCATGCTGGGTGTAGTCATTCCAGACGTCGAACAGGTCCTTCCGGATGCCATGAAGAGCACATAATGCAGCCAACGGTTGCTCACGTCGGCACCAATGAAGAGCGTTACTTTGGATCAGAAGAGATTCTCTCTGGTTTCAAGAGGCTGACAGACAGGTTCCAGGTGCTGTCAGTGGCTGACACTGTCACTCAGGTAGATGTCGTCACCTGTCCTGTTTCAGAGGAAACCTCTCAGGCTGCAAGATCCGAGCAATCACTGACGGTGGGATTATTGATAGTTGGAAGCTCCAACGGTAGGCGCGTTACGGGGCCCTTAGGGACATGGCTGCCAAGAAGTGGAAGAAAGCCAATGTGCACTCCGTGTGCATGCTGGGTGGAGTCATTCCAGACGTCGAACAGGTCCTTCCGGATGCCATGAAGAGCACATAATGCAGCCAACGGTTGCTCACGTCGGCACCAATGAAGAGCGTTACTTTGGATCAGAAGAGATTCTCTCTGGTTTCAAGAGGCTGACAGACAGGTTCCAGGTGCTGTCAGTGGCTGACACTGTCACTCAGGTAGATGTCGTCACCTGTCCTGTTTCAGAGGAAACCTCTCAGGCTGCAAGATCCGAGCAATCACTGACGGTGGGATTATTGATAGTTGGAAGCTCCAACGGTAGGCGCGTTACGGGGCCCTTAGGGACATGGCTGCCAAGAAGTGGAAGAAAGCCAATGTGCACTCCGTGTGCATGCTGGGTGGAGTCATTCCAGACGTCGAACAGGTCCTTCCGGATGTCATGAAGAGCACATAATGCAGCCAACGGTTGCTCACGTCGGCACCAATGAAGAGCGTTACTTTGGATCAGAAGAGATTCTCTCTGGTTTCAAGAGGCTGACAGACAGGTTCCAGGTGCTGTCAGTGGCTGACACTGTCACTCAGGTAGATGTCGTCGCCTGTCCTGTTTCAGAGGAAACCTCTCAGGCTGCAAGATCCCAGCAATCACTGACGGTGGGATTATTGATAGTTGGAAGCTCCAACGGTAGGCGCGTTACGGGGCCCTTAGGGACATGGCTGCCAAGAAGTGGAAGAAAGCCAATGTGCACTCCGTGTGCATGCTGGGTGGAGTCATTCCAGACGTCGAACAGGTCCTTCCGGATGCCATGAAGAGCACATAATGCAGCCAACGGTTGCTCACGTCGGCACCAATGAAGAGCGTTACTTTGGATCAGAAGAGATTCTCTCTGGTTTCAAGAGGCTGACAGACAGGTTCCAGGTGCTGTCAGTGGCTGACACTGTCACTCAGGTAGATGTCGTCGCCTGTCCTGTTTCAGAGGACACCTCTCAGGCTGCAAGATCCGAGCAATCACTGACAGTGGGATTATTGATAGTTGGAAGCTCCAACGGTAGGCGCGTTACGGGGCCCTTAGGGACATGGCTGCCAAGAAGTGGAAGAAAGCCAATGTGCACTCCGTGTGCATGCTGGGTGTAGTCATTCCAGACGTCGAACAGGTCCTTCCGGATGCCATGAAGAGCACATAATGCAGCCAACGGTTGCTCACGTCGGCACCAATGAAGAGCGTTACTTTGGATCAGAAGAGATTCTCTCTGGTTTCAAGAGGCTGACAGACAGGTTCCAGGTGCTGTCAGTGGCTGACACTGTCACTCAGGTAGATGTCGTCACCTGTCCTGTTTCAGAGGAAACCTCTCAGGCTGCAAGATCCGAGCAATCACTGACGGTGGGATTATTGATAGTTGGAAGCTCCAACGGTAGGCGCGTTACGGGGCCCTTAGGGACATGGCTGCCAAGAAGTGGAAGAAAGCCAATGTGCACTCCGTGTGCATGCTGGGTGTAGTCATTCCAGACGTCGAACAGGTCCTTCCGGATGCCATGAAGAGCACATAATGCAGCCAACGGTTGCTCACGTCGGCACCAATGAAGAGCGTTACTTTGGATCAGAAGAGATTCTCTCTGGTTTCAAGAGGCTGACAGACAGGTTCCAGGTGCTGTCAGTGGCTGACACTGTCACTCAGGTAGATGTCGTCACCTGTCCTGTTTCAGAGGAAACCTCTCAGGCTGCAAGATCCGAGCAATCACTGACAGTGGGATTATTGATAGTTGGAAGCTCCAACGGTAGGCGCGTTACGGGGCCCTTAGGGACATGGCTGCCAAGAAGTGGAAGAAAGCCAATGTGCACTCCGTGTGCATGCTGGGTGGAGTCATTCCAGACGTCGAACAGGTCCTTCCGGATGTCATGAAGAGCACATAATGCAGCCAACGGTTGCTCACGTCGGCACCAATGAAGAGCGTTACTTTGGATCAGAAGAGATTCTCTCTGGTTTCAAGAGGCTGACAGACAGGTTCCAGGTGCTGTCAGTGGCTGACACTGTCACTCAGGTAGATGTCGTCGCCTGTCCTGTTTCAGAGGAAACCTCTCAGGCTGCAAGATCCCAGCAATCACTGACGGTGGGATTATTGATAGTTGGAAGCTCCAACGGTAGGCGCGTTACGGGGCCCTTAGGGACATGGCTGCCAAGAAGTGGAAGAAAGCCAATGTGCACTCCGTGTGCATGCTGGGTGGAGTCATTCCAGACGTCGAACAGGTCCTTCCGGATGCCATGAAGAGCACATAATGCAGCCAACGGTTGCTCACGTCGGCACCAATGAAGAGCGTTACTTTGGATCAGAAGAGATTCTCTCTGGTTTCAAGAGGCTGACAGACAGGTTCCAGGTGCTGTCAGTGGCTGACACTGTCACTCAGGTAGATGTCGTCGCCTGTCCTGTTTCAGAGGACACCTCTCAGGCTGCAAGATCCGAGCAATCACTGACAGTGGGATTATTGATAGTTGGAAGCTCCAACGGTAGGCGCGTTACGGGGCCCTTAGGGACATGGCTGCCAAGAAGTGGAAGAAAGCCAATGTGCACTCCGTGTGCATGCTGGGTGGAGTCATTCCAGACGTCGAACAAGTCCTTCCGGATGCCATGAAGAGCACATAATGCAGCCAACGGTTGCTCACGTCGGCACCAATGAAGAGCGTTACTTTGGATCAGAAGAGATTCTCTCTGGTTTCAAGAGGCTAACAGAAGCGTGATTGCGGATCTCTGGTGCAGAGCCGGGTGAAGGGTCTGAATGAGAGGCTCAGACGGTTCTGTGACCGTGTAGGCTGCAGATTCCTCGACTTGCGCCATGGCGAGATTGTGTTTCGGGTTCCACTGAATAGGTCAGGAGTCGACTGTGCGCAGGAGGCGGCTACGTAGGTGGAGGGGCTGTGTGACGTGGGTGGACTGGGCGGTTTTTTACCTTAGAGGGTCTCGGAAAACACAGAAAAGGCTTCAGTCACAAAGGCTGCATCCCCGAACACAGGAAGAACGTAGATGTAGGAACCACCGGTATAACAGCAGTAAATTACCGTAGCTATGTTGGGAAAGTACCAGAGCTCAAAAAGCTAACAGAAAGCACTGATGCTCAAATCGTTATAGGCACTGAAAGCTGGCTAAAGCTGCAGATAAGCTCAGCCGAAATTTTTGCGAAGAACCTAAAGCTGTTCCTAAAGGATAGGTTAAACACGGTTGGCGGTAGCATGTTTGTTGCTGTTAGAAGTAGCTTACCTTCTCATGAAATTGAAGCAGATAGTTCGTGTGAGTCAGTACTGGCAAGCATCATTGTTGGCAACCGGAATACAATAATAATTGGATACCTTTACTGGCCTTCCAATTCAGATGATACAATTACTGAAAGGTTCAAACAAAACTTGAGTGTGATTCCAAACACGTTCATGACTCATATGATTATACACTCCTGGAAATGGAAAAAAGAACACATTGACACCGGTGTGTCAGACTCACCACACTTGCTCCGGCAACTGTGAGAGGGCTGTACAAGAAATGATCACACGCACGGCACAGCGGACACACCAGGAACCGCGGTGTTGGCCGTCGAATGGCGCTAGCTGCGCAGCATTTGTGCACCGCCGCCGTCAGTGTCAGCCAGTTTGCCGTGGCATACGGAGCTCCATCGCAGTCTTTAACACTGGTAGCATGCCGCGACAGCGTGGACGTGAACCGTATGTGCAGTTGACGGACTTTGAGCGAGGGCGTATAGTGGGCATGCGGGAGGCCGGGTGGACGTACCGCCGAATTGCTCAACACGTGGGGCGTGAGGTCTCCACAGTACATCGATGTTGTCGCCAGTGGTCGGCGGAAGATGCACGTGCCCGTCGACCTGGGACCGGACCGCAGTGACGCACGGATGCACGCCAAGACCGTAGGATCCTACGCAGTGCTGTAGGGGACCGCACCGCCACTTCCCAGCAAATTAGGGACACTGTTGCTCCTGGGGTATCGGCGAGGACCATTGGCAACCGACTCCATGAAGCTGGGCTACGGTCCCGCACACCGTTAGGCCGTCTTCCGCTCACGCCCCAACATCGTGCAGCCCGCCTCCAGTGGTGCCGCGACAGGCGTGAATGGAGGGACGAATGGAGACGTGTCGTCTTCAGCGATGAGAGTCGCTTCTGCCTTGGTGATAATGATGGTCGTATGCGTGTTTGGCGCCGTGCAGGTGAGCGCCACAATCAGGACTGCATACGACCGAGGCACACAGGGCTAACACCCGGCATCATGGTGTGGGGAGCGATCTCCTATACTGGCCGTACACCTCTGGTGATCGTCGAGGGGACACTGAATAGTGCGCAGTGCATCCAAACCGTCATCGAACCCATCGTTCTACCATTCCTAGACCGGCAAGGGAACTTGCTGTTCCAACAGGACAATGCACGTCCGCATGTATCCCGTGCCACCCAACGTGCTCTAGAAGGTGTAAGTCAACTACCCTGGCCAGCAAGATCTCCGGATCTGTCCCCCATTGAGCATGTTTGGAACTGGATGAAGCGTCGTCTCACGCGGTCTGCACGTCCAGCACGAACGGTGGTCCAACTGAGGCGCCAGGTGGAAATGGCATGGCAAGCCGTTCCACAGGACTACATCCAGCATCTCTACGATCGTCTCCATGGGAGAATAGCAGCCTGCATTGCTGCGAAAGGTGGATATACACTGTACTACTGCCGACATTGTGCGTGCTCTGTTGCCTGTGTCTATGTGCCTGTGGTTCTGTCAGTGTGATCATGTGGTGTATCTGACCCCAGGAATGTGTCAATAAAGTTTCCCCTTCCTGGGACAATGAATTCACGGTGTTCTTATTTCAATTTCCAGGAGTGTAGTTGGTGGTCACTTTTATTTACCCTCGATATGTTCGTGAAAATACATGTTTAATTCGGGAGATACGCTTAAAACATCATCCGAAATTGTGCGAAACGCATTCTCTGAAAATTATTTCGGTCAGTTAGTTCATGAGCCCACGCGAATAGTAAACGGTTGTGAAAACACACTTGACCTCTTGGCAACAAATAATCCTGAGTTAATGAGCATCAAAAGGGATACAATGATTAGTGAATACAGGGTTATCGTAGCGAGACTGAATATTGTAACCTCCCAATCCTCCAAAAATACCTATTAAAAAAAAAAACAGATAAAAATTCACTTGACGACTTCCTGAGAGACAATCTCCGCCCCTTCCAAACTACAATATAATTGTAGACCAAATGTGGCTTGAATTCAAAGAAATAGTATCGACAAAAATTGAGAGATTCATACGAAATTAATTAACAAACGACGGGGCTGATACTCCTTGGAACACGAAGCGGGTCAGAACACTGTTGCAGAAACAACGAAAAAACATGCCACATTTAAACAGACGAAAAATCTGAAAGATTGGTTATCTTTTACAGAAGCTCAAAATTTAGCATGGACTTCAATGCGAGATGCATGTAATAGTTTCCACAACGAAACTAGCATTTTAGCAAGTAAATGGCGGATTTTACACCATCAACAAATCCAACTCGCCCTACATGTTGTGTACTTCATCGTTACCTGAGTTTATCTGAGGTTATCTAACAACTTTTACATAAAATCCTCGCCCTTTTAAGAAAGGAGCCAACGGGTTTCCGTAGTGATAACACCGGTTCCCGTTAGATTACCGAACTTAAGCGCTGTCCGGCTTGGTTAGCACTTGGATGGGTAACTGTCAGAGCGCTTTTGGCAAGCGAGGTGCACTCAGCACTTATGCGGCCAACTGAGGAGCAACTTGACCGAGAAGTAGCGGCACTGGTTACCAACACTTGACAACGATCGGGAGAGCGGTGCTCTGACCGCATGCCGCCCCGTATCCACATCCGTGGAACCTATCGGCTGAGGATGACTCGGCGGTCGGTCGGTGCAGCTGGTCCTTCAGAGGCCTGTTCGGACGGAGTTTCGTTCTAGAGTTTTAGGAATGAGACGCACCACACTACACAGTGGTCAACCAACTTCCAGCACAAGGAGCTGCCGTGGTGGCTCCGTGCCCTGTGCTGTCGTACGAGGATGGAAATAGAAATGGACACACAGTAGTTACTGTAGGTAATACAGTGACGGCATGTGTTGTGGCACAGCACTACGGAAGTGCTATAGGTACTGCGACATCGAATGTTTGGAGAGAAATCTTCTCTGCTATTAATCAAGATATTGAGGCCCCGCTTACAACAAATATAAATATGCTATATTCACCAAATGCACTTAGCGTGAAAAATAAATGTGGCAGGCAGAGTGTACCTTACTCCCGAAACTGTTTGCTGTTATTGAGGTGGCTCGCTTGCACCCATCAACCACACAGTCTTGTCAATGATCAGATACACACATCAAAAAAAGTTTCTCATCACCACAGTTCCCAGAACTCCTGAAGATAGACGTTGACTGTGGATATTGTATCACAGACGCAGTCCATTTCGCTGTTCAGAGATGTCACTGAGCCTGCCAAAAGATGTAAACAACCATGCATCAGCAGCGCCTATTAGCAGGAGGGGGCCTGACAGCCGATCAGTTCCAGTCTTTCCACCAGGAAAGAAGTACACGGCTCGTGCTGTCTGTAGTTCAACCACGCCTAGACGGTCAGTACTGAGGTTCGATCGCGTCCGCATTGTTGCTCTGTGCCAGGAAGGGCTCTCAATAAGGGAAGTGACCAGGCATCTCGGAGTTGACCAAAGCGAAGTTCTTTGGACATGGAGGAGACACAGGGAGACAGGAAATGTCGTTGACATGTCCCGATCAGGCAACCTAACGGCTACTGCAGCAATGCATCACCGTTACCTACGGATTATGGCTTGGAGCAGCCATGACAGCAAAGCCATCATGTTGAATAATGGTTTTCGTGCAGTCACAGGACGTCGTATTAAGACTCAAACTGTGCGCAATAAACTGCATGACGCGCAACTTCACTCCCGACGTCAGTGGCGAGGTCCATCTTTGCAACAACGACACCATGCAGCGCGGTACATATGATGAGCCCAACAACATGCCGAATGGACCGCACAGAATTGTCATCACGTCCTCTTCACCGATGAGTGTCGCATATGCCTTCAACCAGACAATCGTCGAAGACGTGTTTGGGGGCAAGCCGATCAGGCTGAATACCTTAGACACACTGTTCAGTGAGTGCAGCAAGGTGGAGGTTCCCTGGTGTTTTGGGGTGGCATTATGTGTGGCCGACGTACGTCACTGGTGGCCATGGAAGGCGCCGTAACAGCTGTACGATACGTGAAAGACATCGTCCGACCGATAGTGCAACCATATCGACAGCATATTGGCGAGGCATTCCTCTTCATGGACGACAATTCGTGTCTCCATCGTGCACATCTTGTGAATGACTTCCTTCAGGATAAACGACATCGCTCGACTAGAGTGGCCAGCATGTTCTCCAGACTTGAACGCTATCGATCATGCCTAGGATAGATTGAAAAGGGCTGTTTATGACGACGTGACCCACCAACCACTCTGAGGGATCTACGCTGAATCGCCATTGAGGAGTGGGACAATCTATACCAACAGTGCCTTGATGAACTTGTGAATAGTATGCCACGACGAATACAGGCAAGCATCAATGCAAGAAGAGGTGCTACTGAGTATTAGAGGTACCGGTGTGTACAGCAATCTGGACCACAATCTCTGAAGATCTCGCTGTACAGTGGTACGACATGCAATGTATTGTTTCATGAGCAATAAAAATGGCGGAAAGATGTTTATGTTGATCACTATCCCAATTTTCTGTACAGGTTCCGGAACTCTCGGAACCGAGGTGATGCAAAACGTTTTTTGATTTGTGTAGTTTGAATACGTCCCTGTGAATGTGTGATCGTCGGGTTCAATGTAGTCATCGACAAAGATGGTACGAAAACAAAGTCTTCCACGTGAACCATAGAAAAAAAATTACTATAACGTTAAGAGACACTGGCGGCCATATGAAAGGTGCCAAATCATTCTAACCGCAGCGCCCAATCCATCGGTTCAGTTTGCGGCGCACTACTCTTTGCGAAAGAGGTGGTGTTCTGTTCTTGGAATGTGAAGTTTAAGACATCAGCTATCAATTTAGGAAACAACCGGTCTTTCGTCATATGTATATACACTGTACCCGTCAACGTTTCCTCAGGAAAAAAGTAGGCCGTACACTTTGCTTCGTGAAACAGCACAGAAGGCACTGGTCTTTAGAGAATCAGTTTCAGTCCCCAGTGTAACACCGGAATTTGACGTGTCCCATATACGGACGTTGTGATCATTCACGTTATCGTTTACATGGAATATCGCCTCAGCACTGAACACGAGTAGGGGGGATTAATTCGCCATCTTGTGTTACTTCCTGGAAAAGATCACAAAGTTAGCGTATGATGGTATGGTCGCTTGCCCGTAAACGTTGCAGAAGCGGCATGCGATATGGTTTCTGATATAATCGCTTGCGCAGAGAGTTCCACAACGCTGGCTGTGGAGTGCCGAGGTCACGACTTGCTTTCTGTGCAGATTTCTCTGGGCTACGAGGAACGCATTTCGGACACTCCCCACTGTTTCAACTACAAAACTTGGTCGTGCACATGTTATTCGTTAGAGAGGCAACCTGGGGTACTGAGCTATCTACACCAGCGCAGAATCCTTTGATGGGCTGGTGGCTGTGTGCTGTACTGTGTTCGCAAAGCTTGCTGCAATGTAGTGCTCCTAGTGCAATACACAAAAATTTTTCTTTGATTAGTCGTTATTGTACAAACTGTTCTCATTCTGCCGTCTGGTGAATCACAATGAAAACTGTAATTATTTACACAAATCTTTAACATTTGCTCTTTTCATTGGTTAATAGTACAGATGAGAGGACATCACGTACTGGAAGCCATAAGACATCAAAACTCGACGAATCATTTGTAGTGACCCTCTATATACTTGAATGCAACAAGAGCCGATAGCACGACGTACTTACCAAGCATTTCTGAGAAATCGAGGTTCCAAGTTTTACGAAACGGTTGAATCCCATACGAGAGTCCAACCGACTAGCAAGGCAATCGATTAACGCTACAAAGTAGACATCTCATAACATTGTTCTCTCATCAAACACTTGTGCCGCTGCAGGGAACATGTTTCTTCGTGACTGAACAATAATAATAATGATGACAATCACAGTGGTACGTTTGGGGATAGTTTCTTCGTAAAGCAATAATAATAATAATAATAATAATAATAATAATAATAATAATAATAATAATAATTATTATTATTATTATTATTATTATTATAATGATAATCATAGCGGCGCATTCGAGGAGAGGTGTAATCGAAGCATAATAATGAACCATGTTGAAATAAACGTATATTTACCCTTACATTCATGCGCTTATGACAGTGAATTCATACCGGGCTTTATATACTTGGAATAATATACGCTGCATTTTCATTGCTTTTCAAGAATCAATAGAGAGCAAATTCTAACGCAGTGTGGGCAGAAGCAGTTTTCCGTCTTAGCCGGTTGCTCTAACGCCGCCTATTGACGTCTGGCGCTCTCGTAATATGCTCAACAGGCTTCCATATTTTCGAACCAAGAGTTCTCGGAAACGCTATAGAAGAGCAGCATACTAAAGCGGCTTTATTTTGCCCATATGTGCACTATTATCGTGCCAAAGATGAGCAAAATCACTGACTGGTGACCAGTTTCCCCTGTTAGAGCTGACGCAGTGTTCAAGACACGGGTCTGGCGGTCTGGAACACTAGGATTCGAATGTTTAGGTTTTCCGTGAGTAATGCAGAGCCCTGCAGACGGGTGCCTTGGTAGTTCCTTTACAAAGGTCACAGTCGTACTGACTAGGAGCACATAGAATGTAACTGAACTTAGCAATAAGTAAGCTGTTGAGGAGTCAATA
Organism: Schistocerca gregaria; assembly: GCF_023897955.1. NCBI lineage: Eukaryota > Metazoa > Arthropoda > Insecta > Orthoptera > Acrididae > Schistocerca > Schistocerca gregaria. The sequence goes on from NC_064924.1 coordinate 46,172,999, forward strand.
GGTGAGGTGGTCGAACCTGAATGGTACGGGAAGTTTGTAGGAGTTCCGGATATTTTGTCAGCATTTAATTGCACGAGAGGAGAAAAAACTCTACCAGACTGACTGTATGCCTGCTGTGTGTTTAAATCACGTAGCCTAGACGGAAACGGCCGAGCGTGTTTCGGCGCCCAGTGACCCCTTCGGTACGAAAGCCGACCGACAGAAGGGAACGGGTAGGCTGGCGGTACATTACGGGACTCTGCCCTGCTTTACGCTCGAACGTTCAACGGGTCCAAAAGTATTCGCGAATGAGAATTCATCTTTTTCAAAGCTTACACGATCGCCAGAGAGCCAGGCAGGAATTAACCAGCGCACCTTCACCTTGTCCCCGGTCTGGAGCAGCGCTTATATATGATGATGATGATGATGATGTTTGGTTTGTGGGGCGCTCAAACTGCGCGGTTACCAGCGCCTGTACAAATTGCCAACCTTTGCTCAATCTAATCTCGCCATTTTCATGAATGATGATGGAATGATGAGGACAACACAAACACCTAGTCATCTCGAGGCAGGTGAAAATCCCTGACCCCGCCGGGAATCGAACCCGGAACCACGTGCTCGTTAAGCCAGAACGCGACCGCGAGACCACGAGCTGAGGACGGCGTGTATACAGTCCGACACTCGGCCACTTCGTGACGCACCAGTTGGGATCGATCAGTCTTACGTGGCTAATGGATGAGACCGATGAAAGGTCGATAAGGAAGGGGGGTTTAACTATAGATGATCACACGCACTCCTGCATCTCGTGCAAACGATGCTTCCCAGTTTAGAACCGTAGATGTACGAGGGCTATTCGGAAAGTAAGGAACGATAGGGCGCGAAATGGAAACCACAGTGAAAATCAAAACTATTTGCTACAACTTCCGCCTGCTTATCTCCGTAGTCGCTGATACGACTTAGACGTTTATCGTAGCGTTGTACCAACCTTCCAATGCCCTCGTTATAGAAAGCAACCGCCAGTGCTTTCCACCAGTTCTCTACGCTGGCGCACATCTCGTTGTATGTGCCAAATGTTGTCTTCATAGCCAGAGGTTCATGTGAGCAGAGATGAAACTCAGAGGGAGACAATTACGGGCTGCATTGTAGGTAATCAAACATTTCCAATTGAAGACAATGCAGGAACATCTTCATTGCCCCTGCAGAATGCGGCTGAGAATTGTCTTGAAGAAGAAACCGCACGACAGTTATGTAATGTTCGCTGCATAGCTTTAGGCGAAATTTATCACCAGACCCTCGTACTTGGCGGGAGAAACTATTGTTCCAGATATCTTTATGTGCTCCCTGTGTGCTCAGCACTAAAAACAACGACGTAACGAGATCGACGGGCGTACTAGAGACACTGCCCATCACAACTGTGCAAAACTTCATCGGATTTTCGCTGTGGTTTCCGTTTCGCGACCGATAGTTCCTCAGTTTCCGAATAACCTTCGGAAGATCATTAATATAATCTTCTTACATGCTCAGAATCCACGACGAATCAACCATTTTGTCGGCAGAATAATCTACTAACTACTAGCAAGCGTTCCATTTCTAATTTTAGCATCAAGCCCAATCTCATTAAAGTTTTCTGATGAGCTTTCCAGACAAAGTACCGTGGCGACCCGTTAGTATTGACATATGCTAATGTGTTTGGTTTTACAGACTATGCTAATGCGAACTGCTGTGTAAATCAGATGCCAAAGAAAGAAAGAGATGCAAGCAGCTCACGTGGCAGTTCGTGACGTTGTGTTTCTGGAGCCAACACCAACAATAACAACTCACGTCCTAAAACAACACTCACTAGATACACGGCAGTATCCTGCCCCATACTTGTGCAGTCCGGGATTAATTACCTGTTGAAGGATAAGTTTGGAAAGTGAATTAATATTTAGCGAGAAGAAATTAAAACTTTGTGCTTCACCGATGACATTATAAAGCCGTCAGAAACGGCAGAGCGGGATGGATATCGTCTCGAGAGGAGTTCATAAGATAAATATTAACAAAAGTAAAACAAGAGAATGGAATCAAAATCAGTTAAATTTGGCGATGCTGAGGGAAATAGATTACGAAACGAGGCACGAAAAATAGTAGATAAGTTCTGCTGCTTGGAAGAAAAAGTGGAGAAGAATTAACATGCTGACTAGCAACAGTAAGAAAAGCGTTTAAGAAAAAGAGAATTTTAAGTTTTAGTAAATCTGTTCTGAAAGTATTTGTACAGATTGTAGCCTTGTGCGAAATTGAAGCATCAACAATAAGCAGCTGAAACAAAAAGAAAATACAAGGTTTTTAAATGTTGTGCTACAGAAAAATGTAGAAATTTAGATGACTGTAATGAGGAAGTACTAAATCGAAACAGGGGAGAAAGAAAGTGGTGCAACAACTTTACTAAAAGAAGACATCGGTAGATAGACACAAGCTGATGCATGAAGTAGTCGCCCACTTTGTGATGGAGGGAAGTGTGGGGGTTGAATAGTGTAGAGAGAGATCAAGACAGGATCAAATGTGGGTTTCAATAGTTACGCAAAGATGAAGAGCCTTGTACTAAGCAGACTTGCGTGCAGAGCTACATCAAACCACTTTTCGGACTGAAGATGACAACAACAGTAGAAAGAACAGCAGCAGCGGCTGTGACGTCAGTAGGTAATGTTACTTGGTTGTGCGAGGGGCTTTCAATAAGTAACGCAATATATTTTTTTCTGAAAGCAGGTTGATTTTGTTCAGGATTCCAATACACCATTTTATTCCTCACTCTTTTGGCTACAAAACCCTATTTTTCAACATAATCTCCTTTCGCTGTGACGGCCTTTGTGACAGTTTTTAGTGACAGACGGAACGTCATCGAGTAAAACAGAAGTAATATCCGGCGTTTCTCAAGAAGTGTTGTAGGCCCTCTATTGTCATTTACCGTATTATTAAGTCATCAGATGACCAAAAAGAATTGCAAATTGATTTAGATAAGATATCTGTGTGATGTGAAAAGCGGCAACAGACCCTGAATAAAGGAAGTTGTGAAGTTATTCACATGAGTACTAAAAAAATTCGCTAAATGTCGATAACGCGATAAGTCACACAAATCAGAAATTCAACTAAATACCTAGGGATTACAATTACAGATAACCTCAATTGGAACGATCACATAAATAATTTTGTGGGTAGAGAAATCCAAAGACTACGATTCATTGGCTGAATACTTAGAACGTACAACAGGTCTACTAAAGAGACTGCTTACACCACGCTTGTCCGCCCTATTCTGGAGTATTGCCGTGCGGGTTGGGATCCGCATCCGGTGGGACCGACAGATGACATCTAAAAAGTTCAAGGAAGGGCAGCTCGTTTTGTATTATCTCCAAATAGGGGAAATAGTGCCACAGACATGATACGTGAATTGGAGTGGCAATCATTAAAACAAAGGCGTTTTTCGTTGCGACTGGATCTTCTCATGGAATTTCAATCACCAGTTTTCTCAAAATGTTGAAATGGCGCTGAGCACTAAGGGACTTAACATCCGAGGTCTTCAGTCCCCTAGAACTTAGAACTACTTGTACCTAACTAACCTAAGAACATCACACACATCCATGCCCGAGGCAGGATTCGAACCTGCGACCGTAGCGGTAGCGCGATTCTAGACTGAATCTCCTAGAACCGCTCGGCCACAGCGGCCGGCCAGTTTTCTACTCCGATTGCGAAAACATTCGGTTGGCACACACCTACATAGGGAGAAATGATCATCACGATAAAATAAGAGAAATAAGGGTTCGCACAGAAAAATTTAAGTGCTCGTTTCTGCCGCGCCCCGTTCGAGAGTGGAACGGTAGAGAGACAGCTTGAAGGTGGTTCACTAAACCCTCTGCCAGGCACTTAATTGTGAATAGCAGAGTAATCACATAGATGTAGATGTAGATCGTTTGTTCGGTAACGAGAAACTTAGCGGGCACACAGCTTTCAGTACGCCAACAGTTGGACAAGTGTGTGAGCTTTATCAACAGAGACGTCAGTTAAATAGTGAGGTGATCCGTAGATCGCGTCGAGTGAGAGTGTCCGCACTTTCCAACACTACAGGAGTCGCAGCTGTGATTGGCCGACCGTCAGGTTTGTATAATTTCGATGCGATGATGACGGACGCCTCGTCCAACGATTCACCTTGCATTTGTTTACTGCCTGGTCTCCGTAGACATTGTGCCATCCCCTATGAATACCTGCTATGCTCTAGTTTCCCACCAAAAGAAACTCGATGACAGCTCTCTACTTGGAACGCACCTACAGTATAGATAACATTTTGAAGGCTACGTATAGCACCGCCACGTATTCGAAATTCATGAAACCATAGGGGCTGAAGCAGGAATAGTCTACAATGTTCCACAACAAATTCCGCATTTTTGCAATCAAAATTGGTCGAGAAAATAAATGTGTTGCATTAATTGCTGAACGTCCCTCGACATCTACCTCATTCACAACTTGCTAATCGAAAGGACGAACATGGAAAAATATAGAAGACTGATTATCCTTGCTGCATTAACAATCATACATAGCAAAGTACACGTGACCAGTGATAGGACCACGTAAGTCGTCCTGTTAACTACACTCGGATAACATTTTCTAAAACTGTCGATCATTTGAATCACCGACTCAGATTGACTACAGAAGAAGAGAGGAACTTCACCGATCGTGAAACAACCAGTTCTCGCCTTTAACCTCTGAGAGCTTTTCCAGACCGCTCGTTTCCGACGGAGTGAGATTTTTTTGTCTTTCCCTTGCACGTCGCAGCAATTCTAATCGCGCAGAAAGCCTTCTTCGGACATCGCACCCGCCGTTTGCTTTGCTTATGGGTTTCGGTAGGTGCGAAGAGTTTAAAGAAGATGTATCTCAAGAACAGTAACAACGTTCCGGTTATACCTGCTTCTTTTATTCTCCACAGCATATTAATTTAAAATGAATGAGATATATAACGCAGGACCCGTTACTCGGAGATAGAAGAAGGGTAATGAATGAAAAATTTTTATTAGTCTGTTTATTGAATTACTTGTTCATTTTGCCGGCTGGCAAATTACATCTGAGCTATCGATCAGCATCACTTATCGGGGGACTGAGAACCTATAAAACTGAAGTGGATGCGACGGAGGTCACGAAGAATGGCAACGGATTACGACAGGGTAATCTCCACAGCCATCAGTTGATTTTTAGTGGGTATTGTACTAAGTGAGTCACCGCTTTATGTCCTAACGGGAATGGCGGTTTTTGGTTGCGCCACGCTAGATAGATTTGATTTACTGGTTTAGCTCTCGAGGTTTTATATTTAATTGAAGAATAGAGAAACTACTTATTTCCCGAGGTTTTCTGGATTTTGTGAAATAGACTCTAAGACAACAAAAACAACGTTTCACGAAGGAATGTCCGAATGGTACGGAAATCGTTAGAACTGATGTACGATCATGCATAAAAGTATCCGACGACCTGAAATGAGTTTTGCTTGATTTTTATGCAGTCCACATAACGTAACTGTCTTGCACGTCCTCCGCTCTCATTTCGGTACAGTCTTTGACTGCACACAATTGTTACTACAAGAGGCCATACGAAATAACTGCTCTGTGTAGGTACCGATCCAGATGCAAATTAATATCACGATAAAGTAAATATCAGAAAACACATTATTAGAGATGACACAGTCATTATCATTATAAACACAAATTTACTATAGTAAATTAAATTTCCAACACCAAATTTGAACTTGCAGTTGCATTACGAACATGTTTGTACTGGACAGGGACCCAGGACACCAGTGCAGCAACTATTGTTCTGTTAACTGATCATGGATTAAATATGGGTTCATACACAAGTAGAAAACGGTGCCCAGATTCACTTAAAATGACATTGCAAAAAGTTTTGTGTTGGTCGGGGATCCGAACCCAGCACCTAATCGGATTGTTAACCAAGCAGAATCAAACATTAGAAATCGTAATTTTTTAGCAATAACGAGAGGACTGAAACTGAAGTGACGAGACGAATATTTTTTTCCAATACCGGGATTCGAGGTCAGCACCTGTCATTCTCGACGTGTAGTCAGGAACAGAAAGTAAAGATCGGTTTATTTCACTAGCAACAACATGTGCACATGTGTGAGCTGGAAATAACACGACGTAAAGTTGTGTGCTTACAGGGAGTCTAGCCCCGCACATATCATCGTTGTTGACTACGCACGAAGAGACATTGATTATCGAATTCTTTTTCACTAGTAGCCAAGAGCAGCATGTTTGAATCTGAAATCATATAACGGAACGTTCTCTGTCTGACTGGACACTGAAACCAATACAAATCGTTATTGTTGCAAAGCAAGGACAGGTGTTAAAAATCATCATAATCATTTATCGTCCGTGTGATGTCGTCAGTCATACGACCAAACCGACGCCTGAGAGATCGATCCGCCGTATGTGATTCTCTCGATAAACGGAACAGAAGAACGGTGTGTTAGCCAAAGAGTACACAGCCAGTCGCGAGGCGCCGCCGGGCCACTTCATGTGCAGCAGGAGAGTGGCGCAGTCGTGCCAGTCTACAGTTCGTAGCCGCGCTCAGTGGTCAGCCAGGGCCGATGTTAGTCATCGTCTGCAGCTCAGTCATTGCTACCATCAAGTCTTTGTAGCCCAGTTCCAAGCGAGTCTTCAAATTCAGCGCATTCGACATTCACGATTACGGGAGGTTAATTCGTCACTGCTAGATTTGTGACTTGTAAATTATGTCATTCTACAGACGCTTACTCTAGTCGCGTCTTCTATAATTGCCAACTAACAGGTCATGGACTACAACAAAGTTAAGTAATAAATACATTCTTATTTTGTACTCCTGCTAATTGATTGTATTTTCCCGTTGTAGCTACCAAGCAGTCTTGGCATAGTAGAAACCACGTTTTCACCTCCTTGGGTACCTCATATTTGCTACCTTATGTTAATGGACTCGGTTATGGTGGAAGATCGAGAGCCATCCATCTATAGTTTCGTGTGCACGTGCCACAACTTGAAATGACACGGTGGAAACTTTTGTGCCAAATCAGAATTCGAATCGAGACGCGTTCTTCGTGGAGACCTTGAGGAGTCTGGAATCTTGGGAAACAATGAAACGATGGAATTGCACGGCCTCAAAGGGATCAACCGAACGAAAGTAGGGATCTCAGTTTGAATTCCAGTCGAGCTTCAACATCTCAAGTTCGAACACAGTAAGAATTAGGTGTCGTGTGATCTCACGTGACAAGTTGGTCGTGTAAGGAAGCAAACTGGTCACAGATTAATTAACTGGCTGGGATGACATTAATGCCCTATGACAAACTTCCGGTGAACGGCTATTGGACACTGAAACGAGGGAGGAACGATACCTTCATGTTAATTGGTTGGAAAAGCAGGTTAGATTCGGTACTGTTGGAGCCACTTAGTTCAGCTAAACCTGGACTGGCAGCTTCTCGACAGAAGAAGGGAGAATGGAGTTGATGACTTAGAGGCAGGATACGAGATAATACAGGGGGGGGGGGATTTCAAAAAATTAACCACAACAGCGTGTGACTGCAGACACCAACCGGGGTCTCACATGCAGTACGGGTGGACGCACGTCATGACTTGCCAGCAGCGTTAAGGAACCACGTCATCGATAGTCATCCGCATTCACTTTGTTAGCCGCGTGTACAAACAGGCGCTCCTACTCCTGTTGATCAGCCAGAATGATAACCGCTGCCATTTCTTGTGGGTACAAATTGTTTCTAGCGCATATTGTATATGGATAGCTGCCCAATAGTCAGATATTTCGACATGCGGTTCAGTGCAACTGGTGGTACCGAGATTCACCAAGAAGGCAACGTAAACCCCTGTAACATTAATGAGACGCAGATGTTGAAAGGGGTGGACTATTTAATTCCACTTCCTCGGACGAGAAATAAAAATCAAAAATTAGCTCCCAATACCCCAAAGATTTCCCCCCAAGTCCCAAATTCCACAAAAGTGAATAAGCGAACGAAGTTCCATTTATCACTATTATTAGGATAATAACAATTAATTAAATCAGGAATCTAAGACTTGACAGTTTAGCAATCTACGCAAGAAAGATTAAATTTCAGTAAAATTAAAATCAAAATCACAATAAATAGCAAAATTAGCGTAAATTAACATTCGCAAAGTAGGACCAACGATCCCAAAGAATACTCCGTGTGAGTACTCTTTGGGAATCGTGAGTAATGTCTAGGTATAATTCAATGCATTGTCACTACGTTACGAGAGTTAGCCGAAGCAGGTCATATATTTGAATGCTCGTACATGCAGGCGAGCTTAGATTGTTTTTGAGATGGAATAATTGCGATCTGTTATGACGCAGTAATACGATGTTCTGACTTCAAATATCACGACATTAGAATTCGAACGGAGGACTTTTACCTACTAGAATAAAGTGAACTTTTAACTAGGTAATTGAACTAAACATTACCTAGACAGTGATTTAGGCAAAGAACACTGATAGACAATTTTCACTCATAATAGCTAGTGGTTTATGAAATTTCAGCGATAGGTCCGAAGCATATAACTTAAATCCACCAAAAACCTGGGAAAGTTTCCTTCTCAAGGCTCGGTTAGCAAGTGACATATTGTGCAATAAAACGCCCTCTCGTGCCAAGTCGTGCATTTGTGATTTAAAATTCTATCAAATTATTAACATGAAACTCTCGAGTAATAATTACGTGCAGCGATAATATTTGACTGTAGCGCTCGGCGCTTTTGTGGAATCTTAGACTCAAATAACAAGCCCACCGTTACGATTTCTTAGATACTTGAAATTACGACCAGCTTGTAGGGAGTTTGTTGTGGATGTGACTGTATTGGTTTTATCATTAATATTTCATCATTAATTACTTAAACATCGATTACGAACGATTAATTACGATTCTTGGTGAAGTAAATATCTCACGCACGTCGACATTTCGGTTCAGCACTGTTGCTTTATGTAACGTCGTCTTCGTAACTTGATAACGATCTCAACACTCTACCGACTGTCGCCGAGTTTTAGCCGACGCCAAGTACAAATCAAACCAAATCATCAAGAAGAAGAGGCGTTATACACAATGTCGCCCTAAACGTGGGGTCCGAACAAGACAACGGACAAGAAAAGAAGTTACAAAACGCCGCTCTAAACCAGGGGCTCGAACAAGAAGACATATTCAAGCGTCCGGTTATAAAAAACCTGACGTCCTAAACGAATTGTACTACAACGCAAGATCGGCGTAGAGGCTTATTTTGCATCACGTTCTTCACCGACGCAGAACTTCGAGCCGTCGTCGCAGGACCCAGCCAGCACCAACCTACAGCGACGCGCCTCTGACTTACTTGTTAATTTCCTAACTCACGTTGCACTGGATCGATAATCTTCTTCGGCAGTGATGGAATTCCGTGGATGGCGAAATTAAGCTCTGTTGCTCGGAGTTTCACTTATAATGTGACACTTGTTAACCATGTAGCTATCACCTTTGAGACATGTTGTACATCCCTTGAAGTAGTGTTTAGCGAAATTTGGCACAGTGTCTATGGCTTCCATCTGTATCTCAGCAGCTAAGTTAAAATAGTTCCTCCTACGTACGCAGGTATTTGTGTGCAAATATGTCGCGCACATGTGCTAACTTTCATGTTTGTCGTGGTTGCATAAATTTTGAATACTGACTTGTACTATACAGCGAAAGAAAGACATGAAAATATCATTGAATCATATCTCGTCTAGCGGACTGTAGTTAGGAGCTTGAGTTATGTCATTCATATGGAATTGATAGGTATGAAGGTGTTTTCTGATGTGTGTAATCTTTCAAAACTTATTATGACTGGTTATCAACATCCTGATGTGTTATCTTCTGACTGTGTCGCAGTTCGCACTCAGCATGTGCACAAGAAAAAAGTCTTCAAATCTTTGGGGAGCAAGCTTGCTGCGTGACAGGGAACCTGACACGCAGTTTAAGCGACAAAAGACTGGCAGGGGTCCCTCACACAAGAACAGACGTCTGGTCATCTCCACCCCTGCAGCTGCGTGGTTGGGGCTCGCCTATACAAACAAGAAATCGGCCCACAAACGGAAAGAGTGTCAGATGGTGTAACAGCTATGTCATAACGAAGCTCATGCTGACTAAGGTACTGGTACATTTGACAGAGCCACTCTGAAGACACGAATTCTTTTATCAGATGGTGGTAATGTGTAAGTTGCTACCTAGGAGTAGGCATACGAGAGAGAAATCTGGCAACGACCATCTAATAAACTGTGCATAGAAGCGAAGAGTGCGTTGTTTGGCGGCGCTACTGCACCCCTTAGGTCAGTGGCTGTGGTGCAGTGTATGCTCGTATCAAGCGCCAGCATGTGCTACCTCTCCGGAGGTATGCAATAAATAATCTCATACTGGATGACTGCAGCAGCAGCTCGCTGAAGATTCTTCGCTCGACTATAAGAACGCCATTCAATCTTTAAAAATACTACGTTCAGTTTGGGGCGCCATGAGTAGTACGTCGTGCATGACAGTATGAATTCGGCACTCAGTAAATTAGAAAAATAAGAATTGGCGGTAGTTTAACATCACAGGTGTGGTATACAAAGCATATCGTCCGATTGCCCAGTACTCATTAAGTGGGCATCTACACTGAATTATTTATTTTTGTTGTTTACTCATCGAAATATTCCAATTAGGAACTCGAATATAGGAATGACATACCTTCAGCAATTAAACAGGAATTACCCAATAATATCCAACAGTAAACACAGTAAATTTTTATGTCACCATAACTTTAGGGACCGACAACAATATCACTCAAGGACCGGAAATTCGCTTTTCTTCCCAAGTAACAGGTCAAGCCACGTAAATGCAGGCATTAGAAGCGCCTTTCTAACTCATGGACCTCCGTAATTATTTCCTGCTGTGCGTGATGTACAAGCCATCCAGAGCCTGCAAAATTGGTGACGGTGAAGTACCTGAAAACATCCTGCTTTGATGGGGTCGAGTTCCGTCTTGCATGAACCACATCTTGTCGAAATCAGCATCATTTTGGATAATGGCGATGAAATCATCTTCCAAAATCTTCACATACCGTTCGGTGGTCATCGTCTCACCAAGGAATATCGCACCGACTATTCCATGACTGGACATTGCACATCACTCACTCACCCGTTCTCGGTGTAGAGACTTCTCAATCGCGAAATGCAGATTCTCAGTCCCGCAAACGAGCGAATTTTGCTTGTTGACGAACCCATCGAAATAAAAGTGGGCTTCGTCGCTAAATCAAATCGTGCATCCGGACACTAATTCCCATCATGGCCCGCGGCCAACTGGCAGTTTGAACGTCCTAACGCAATCCGTTCAGAAGTAATGACGATTTTATTTCATACAGTTCAATAACTGTCACCCTGTATATACAGGGTGGTCCATTCACAGTGACCGGGCCAAATATCTCACGAAATAAGCTTCAAACGAAAAAACTACAAAGAACGAAACTCGTCTAGCTGCAAGGGGGAAACCAGATGCTAGATCACGAACATCAATAAAACTTAAGCACATTCCTCTTGTAAATTTTTTTGTTTGTTACCGAGGAGGAAAACTACATGCTTAAGAACCTCCTACCGTTACTTGACGTCTTTGTATTCGGTTGTTAGTTGCTAGACGGCCTCACAGATGCTTGCTTAGCGCCGCATGCCCCCGTTGAGTACAGTTTTACGTCCACAGCTTTAAGTAATGCAAAGTTCCATACCATGTCTGGGGAGATGGTGTGGCTTAGTGCTGGGCAGGGGTGTGGAGCTCTCTCGTTCGTTGCCAGGAATGTGGGGGATCCGCGGCCGCTACAGGGGATCCGCACCCTACTGGAATCTCACTTGGTTCACAGGACACGCGAATGCAGCGAGAGTTCCTCGTAACTAAGGGTATATTTGTAGCAATCGTGATATTTCAACTGACGGGAACTTTGACGTTATTACCGTGCGTGGGAGAGCCCTCGGCCAGAACTGATGTAGCACATGAGCCTTTCGTGTCATACACCAGGCCAGAGAAGATTACATGTATGCTGTGTCTTCTTTGCCATTGTTAGCGCGGTGTTCGTGGCGTATAAAACACGTCGGAGTTCAAGGGAGTGGGCTACCCTGCAGGTTGTTTGAGATACTGCCCAACCCTCTAGGTGCGTTTGTAGCGCTGTGCTACATGCACATACAGTGTCTTTGGTTGGAAGCATCTACTAGTAATGTAGTAGTGGTTTGGCAAAGGGTTTACCTGTTGTCGTGTGATATTTCTTACACATTATCTTTGGACAGAAATCGATAGTGCTTATAGAATATGATATGACGTCATTAATATTATTTCTACCACTGTGTTCGTTTTTGACACATACACTATGACGTCGCACTCATTGGTAACGTAGAGGTGGCTTAGTAATGATAAATGAATCGGGCCTGTACTACATTGTGATTCGCTGAGAGCATTAGGACGTCGACGCGATGTCGGGAACAGTGGAGTAGAGCTTGCGTAATTTAGGTAAAATATGTAAAATTGTGGGAAAATACGGAAAGAATATGAAAATGGGTGAACAATATATGAAATTGGGGATGAATGAGAATCTACATCTACATCTGCATGATTACTCTGCAATTCACAATTAAGTGCCTGGCAGAGGGTTCATCGAATCACCATCAAACTATTTCTCTTATGAATTTTATCCATAGTGGATGCTATCGAATTCCGTGACTGTTCCTTAATGGGGTTGTAGAAAAATATCCGCTACCAGTCACAATAAAAGGTTGTTTATTCGTCACACGGCCGGTTTCGGCCTTGTGCCCATCTTCAGGTGTTCATACATTCGTTTACATGTTTGTACTGTACTGTGATGATAGTTTTCCCACTTAGTTACACACTTATGGTCATTTTTACGTCCATATATCAGCTATAGCTCCATATTACAGTATTACAGTGTGATATGGAGCTATACCTGATATATGGACGTGAAAATGACCATAAGAGTGTAACGAAGTGGCAAAACTATGATCACAGCATAACTGTAATAATGCTGCTTCATCTTTTTGTAAGTACAGATATATTTTCGTCAAATGCTGCCTTACCACTTACAATTGTCCCCCTTGTATTTGTGTAGTCAACAGCAAATAATTTTTTTGTATTTATACATTGATCTCCAACAGTACAAACATGTAAACGAATGTATGAACACCTGAAGATGGGCGCAAGGCCGAAACCGGCTGTGTGACGAATAAACAACCTTTTATTGTGACTGGTAGCGGATATTTTTCTACAACCCCTATTTCTCTTATTCTTGAACAGTGCTCTGACTTCTCTTATTTTATCATGATGATCATTCCTCCCTACGTAACTCGGTGACAGCAAAATTTTTTTCACTCCTTGACCAGAAAGTTGGCGATTGAAATTTCATTAGCGCACACTGCACATCGAAAAACGTCTTTGTTTTAATAATTGCTACCCTAATTCACGTATCACACCCGTGGCTCTCTCTCGCTAATTTCGCAATAGTACAAAAAGAGCTGCCCTTATTTGAACTTTTCCGATGTCGTCCGTCGATACTGTCAGATGCGGATCCCACACCGCACAGCAATACGTCAGAAGAGGACGTACAAGCGTAGTGTAGGCAATCTCGTTAATAGACGTGTTGCATTTTCTCAGTGTTCTTCCAATAATGACATATCTGTTTTTGCGTCGAATGACGAAATATTAAATTGTTATTAACAAATAGACCTCAAATGAAGTGATTTAACGTAGTTTGTTATTAACAGATATCTTACATAATGACACACTACCTGCTAATGTTCTGGTGATTTGGGAGGGGTTCATCAGTTGCGGTCTAGCATTTCTTATACATACTCTATCTTTGTTGGGAAATCTGTAGTGGTTATATAATTTCCTATGACATCATTAACAAGTCGTGAGTCATTATTTCTATCAATATGTTCGTTTCTAAAACATACACTTGACGTCGCAGACACTAGTAATGTAGTGGTGCATTAGCAGTGATAAATAAATCGGGACTGTGCTGCATTGTGATTGGTTGACAGCATCATGACATCGCTCGCCCCCGGTAGCTGAGTGGTTAGTCAGCACGGTAGCTCAGCGTGTTCGGTCAGAGAGTTACGTGCCCTCTGTAATAAAAAAAAACTGAGTTAATCGATCAACAACGTACTTCAATGGATGTCTTACGACATCCGCCCCGAGAAGATGCAACGAACAAAAGCGAACAAAAAAACGAGATTTAAAAAAAAGTTGTCATCGTTAAAGAATGTCAATCCTAAAGGTCCGGGTTCGATTCCCGGCTGGGTCAGAGATTTTCTCCGCTCAGGGACTGGGTGTTGTGTTGTCCTAATCATCATCATTTCATCCCCATCGAGGCGCAAGTCGCCGAAGTGGCGTCAAATCGAAAGACTTGCGCCCGGCGTCCGGCCTACCCGGCGGGAGGCCCTAGTCACGTGACATTGATTTACATTTATCATGACATCGACGCAATGCGACTCTGTGACACAACGTAGAGAGCAGTCAATTTATTGAGTAAAACGCGTAAAAATGAAGATGAGGATGGAGTGCTTCTATAGCAACGATTAACATTGCTGACTCACTGTACTGTGGTTGGCCGAGAGCATGGTGATGTGGGCGCGACGTCGCGAATAGTGAAGTGGATCTTGTGCAGTTGGATAAAGTACGAAGAAACGTGGAAAATGTTGAAAAAATATGTCAAGTTGCGCCGTAGTTCAGAATCCATACTCAAAACTGCAGACAGGCGCTGTCAAACGGGACGGGCCGCCATTGTTGAGTTCTTGCTTTGCTGCGGCGCCGAAGGGCGGGGAAGGCGAGACCCGGACGCCCGTGCAGGCCAGTGGCAGGCTAGCGGCTACTTTGCGACCCCTTCAATAGTTTTTTGGACAACATGGTTGTGAGAGAAGCAGCGATTAGTATGATTAATCATTAATTCAAGAACAGTCTTAATCGCATTTATTATTGTTATAATACCGCCTTGGAACAACCAGTCATGACAAAACTCTACCAGCTGGTGAGCAAGATGTATGAGACAGGCGAAATACCCTCAGACTTCAAGAAGAATATAATAATTCCAATCCCAAAGAAAGCAGGTGCTGACAGATGTGAAAATTACCGAACTATCAGTTTAATAAGCCACGGCTGCAAAATACTAACGCGAATTCTTTACAGACGAATGGAAAAACTGGTAGATGCAGACCTCGGGGAGGATCAGTTTGGATTCCGTCGAAATGTTGGAACACGTGAGGCAATTCTGACCTTACGACTTATCTTAGAAGAAAGATTAAGAAAAGGTAAACCTACGTTTCTAGCATTTGTAGACTTAGAGAAAGCTTTTGACAATGTTGACTGGAATACTCTTTTTCAAATTCTAATGGTGGCAGGGGTAAAATACAGGGAGCGAACGGCTATTTATAATTTGTACAGAAACCAGATGGCAGTCATAAGAGTCGAGGGGCATGAAAGGGAAGCAGTGGTTGGGAAAGGAGTGAGACAGGGTTGTAGCCTCTCCCCGATGTTATTCAATCTGTATATTGAGCAAGCAGTAAAGGAAACAAAAGAAAAATTTGGAGTAGGTATTAAAATTCATGGAGACGAAGTAAAAACTTTGAGGTTCGCCGATGACATTGTAATTCTGTCAGAGACGGCAAAGGACTTGGAAGAGCAGTTGAATGGAATGGACAGTGTCTTGAAAGGAGGATATAAGATGAACATTAACAAAAGCAAAACGAGAATAATGGAATGTAGTCAAATTAAATCGGGTGATTCTGAGGGAATTAGATTAGGAAATGAGACACTTAAAGTAGTAAAGGAGTTTTGCTATTTAGGAAGTAAAATAACTGATGATGGTCGAAGTAGAGAGGATATAAAATGTAGACTGGCAATGGCAAGGAAAGCGTTTCTGAAGAAGAGAAATTTGTTAACATCGAATATCGATTTATGTATCAGGAAGTCGTTTCTGAAAGTATTTGTTTGGAGTGTAGCCATGTATGGAAGTGAAACATGGACGATAACTAGTTTGGACAAGAAGAGAATAGAAGCTTTCGAAATGTGGTGCTACAGAAGAATACTGAAGATAAGGTGGATAGAGCACGTAACTAATGAGGAGGTATTGAATAGGATTGGGGAGAAGAGAAGTTTGTGGCACAACTTGACTAGAAGAAGGGATCGGTTGGTAGGACATGTTTTGAGGCATCAAGGGATCACAAATTTAGCATTGGAGGGCAGCGTGGAGGGTAAAAATCGTAGAGGGAGACCGAGAGATGAGTACACTAAGCAGATTCAGAAGGATGTAGGTTGCAGTAGGTACTGGGAGATGAAGCAGCTTGCACAGGATAGAGTAGCATGGAGAGCTGCATCAAACCAGTCTCAGGACTGAAGACAACAACAACAACATAATACCGCCAACCGGTTTCAACCCGACGTAGGGGTCATCTTCTGGGCGTTTGCACCATTGGTCGACTGCCGATGGTGTCACTCCTGTCTACATAACGGCAGGAAACGATCGTCAGAAGTGACCGCAAGCGAGGCGCACTGCTCCGTTGCGAGAATACCCGCAGTTAACGGCGCTGAGAACTTACACAGCTTAGTTCCGCCAGAGTCATAAGTCACTTCGAACTCGAACGGATGGTTCACTGGAGGAAATGGATGAGAAATTAAATAGAGCACTTACAATTTTCTTATTCTATTCGTTAAATTACAATTGTTATAAACAGTAATGATCAAACAAAATTTCTCCTTCTCCTCCTTCTTCTCCAATTTCTTGGAGATGTCAGGTTAGAAACTGTCCACTTCTTTCCCCTGGTTTTCTCTAAGCGTGCTGTAAACCACCAAACACCAAATCGAAAGAAAACGCCTGTTTAGTGCCGTTAATTTCATTCATCCTCAACACAAAAGCACGATAGAGTGGCTTTACCCGATTCATTACCTATTTTCTTATACTGTTTCCATCTCTGAGAATAGTGTCACTCTTCTAAGATAACAGAGCTGATAAGAAAACGGCCAGGAGCGATAACTGCTCCCTAAAGTTGAGTAGAGTGATTCAAGTAGTAATGACAGAAACCGCTTAGGTCTTGGTACACGCAGGACAATCTTATCTTTTTCAGTTTCCGCACAAATAAAGCTCGCAAAATGTGTAGTGGGCCGCCCATGACGCAGTCGCGAACACTGTGCAGGTGGACTTCCATATCTGAGGCGCTGGCCACTCAGCGACTGGAGGGTTTCCCGAGAACGTATTGTGGCCGTCTGCCCCCGTGGTCCGCCGGTTACAGGCTGGTTGCAGTATGAAAGGACTTTACACCATAATGAATCTCAGACCAGACGCTGAGTACATTTCTGTAAACACACGTTTGGAATCTATGGCGCACAGCATATTTCAGTCACATGTAAGTTACCTAGGCGTTGCTGTTTTCCGAATCTAGTTTTGGTGTATTTGAAAATAAGGAATTACAATTTCTTCTGGGGAACTATTTCCGTTCAGTAGAAAGCAATTTTTTTTAGCTTATATAGTGCTACAATGATTCCCGCCTTATTAAACTAAACATTCCTCTCTATCGTGGAAAGCGACCTATGGAACATAACAAAACCGCGTTCAGACCGCCATGCAACGATGTTAGTGCATTTGTTTACTCGCTCTTCGTCCTTCGTCCTCCGGTTCATAAATTTTGCCACAACACTTCGGTGCATTTCAGCTGGCCGCTATTTCCACGAAGGCGACAGCGACGAGTTCCGACTTCGTGTCAGGCGTGCTCTGTCTAGTCCAGTGGCTCCCAATATTTCTTAGATCATTACCTCTGAGTGACATCAGACATTAGATAGTACCCTCGCCCCCCCTCCCCCCCCCCCCCCCCCCCCCGCCCCGCTGATCTGTTGCCCTCCCACATAGTCATCTA
Source organism: Schistocerca gregaria (assembly GCF_023897955.1). Taxonomy (NCBI): domain Eukaryota; kingdom Metazoa; phylum Arthropoda; class Insecta; order Orthoptera; family Acrididae; genus Schistocerca; species Schistocerca gregaria. The sequence goes on from NC_064924.1 coordinate 46,190,936, forward strand.
ACTAAACTGTAGAATGAAACACTTTCTTAATTTTTTTTTATTTTTTACATTATGAAGTATGAATGATATTTAGTTTGTGTGTGTGTGTGTGTGTGTGTGTGTGTGTGTGTGTGTGTGTGTTGGTCGGTGTGTGGGTAGGTGTGCTTGTATCTTAGAACGAATGACGAAGGAATTGGCTGTGCATCGCAAGTGCTACCCACAACTCCTTCTCAGCAAACTACCCACAGTGAGGGCAGACACTTGCTAGACGACACGTTTGCCCCAAATTGTTGTTGTGGTCTTCAGTCCTGAGACTGGTTTGATGCAGCTCTTCATGCTACTATATCCCAGCACGTACTCCAGCCTACATCATTTTGAGTCTGCTTAGTGTATTCATCTCTATGTCTCCCTCTATGATGTTTACCCTCCACGCTGCCCTCCAATACTAAATTGGTGATCCCTTGATGCCTCAGAACATGTCCTACCAACCGATCCCTTCTTCTAGTCAAGTTGGGCCACAAACGCCACTTCTCCCCAATTCTATTCAATATCTCCTCATCAGTTAGGTGATCTACCCAACTAATCTTCAGCATTCTTCTGTAGCACCACATTTCGAAAGCTTCTATTCTCTTCTTGTCCAAACTATTTATCGACCATGCTTCTCTTCCATACATGGCTACACTCCATATAAATACTTTCAGAAACGACTTTCTGACACTTAAATATATATTCGATGTTAACAAATTTCTCTTCATCAGAAACACTTTCCTTGCCATTGCCAATCTACATTTTATATCCTCTCTACTTCGACCATCATCAGTTATTTTGCTCCCCAAATAGCAAAACTCCTTTACTACTTTAAGTGTCTCATTTCCTAATCTAATTCCCGCACCATCATCCGATTTAATTAGACTATATTCCTTTTTCCTCGTTTTGCTTTTCTTGGTGTTCATCTTATACCCTCCATTCAAGACACTGTCCATTCCGTTCAACTGCGCTTTCAATTCCTTTGCTGTCTCTGACAGAATTACAATGTCAACGGTGAACCTCAAAGTTTTTACTTCTTCTCCATGGATTTTAATACCTACTCCGAATTTTTCATTACTGCTTGCTCAATAAACAGATTGAATAACATCGGGGAGAGGCTACAACCCTGTCTCACTCCCTTCCCAACCAGTGCTTCCCTTTCGTGCCCCTCGAATCTTATAACTACCATCTGGTTTCTGTACACATTGTAAATAGCCTTTCACTCCCTGTATTTCACCCCTGCTACCTTCAGAATTTGAAAGACAGTGTTCCAATCAACATTGTCAAAAGCTTTCTCTAAGTCTAAAAATGTTATAAACGTAGGTTTGCCTATTCTTAATCTAGCTTCTAAGATGAGTCGCAGGGTCATTATTGCCTCACGTGTTCCAATATTTCTACAGAATCCAAACTGGTCTTCCCCGAGGTCGGCTTCTACCAGTTTTTCCATTCGTCTGTAAAGAATTCGCGTTAGTATTTTGCAGCCGTGACTTATTAAACTGATAGTTCGCTAACGTTTACACTGTCAACACCTGCTTTCTTTGGGATTGTAATTATTATATTCTTCTTGAAGTCTGAGGGTATTTCGCCTGTCTCATACATCTTGCTCACCAGATGGTAGAGGTTTGTTAGGACTGGCTCTCCCAAGGCCGTGAGTAGTTCCAATGGAATGTTGTCTACACCGGGGCGTTGTTTCGACTCAGGTCTTTCAGTGCTCTGTCAAACTCTTCACGCAGTATCATATCTCCCATTTCATCTTCATCTACATCCTCTTCCATTTCCATAATAATGCCCTGAAGTACATCGCCCTTATATAGACACTCTATATACTCCTTTCACCTTTCTGCTATCCCTTCTTTACTTAGAACTGGGTTTCCATCAAAGCTCTTGATATTCATGCAAGTGGTTCTCTTTTCTCCAAAGGTCTCTTTAATTTTCCTGTAGGCGGTAACTGTCTTACCCCTAGTGAGATAAGCCTCTACATCCTTACATTTGTCCTCTAGCCATGCCTGTTTAGCCATTTTGCACTTCCTGTCGATCTCATTTTTGAGACGTTTGTATTTCTTTTTGCCTGCTTCATTTATTGCATTTTTATATTTTCTCCTTTCATCAATTAAATTCAATATTTCTTCTGTTACCCAAGGATTTCTACTAGCCCTGATTTACTCCTCTCCATTTCGGCACTTACATGACCTGCACACTGCAACCGCATTTAAAATCAAACAAGTTCAGATGCGTGTTTATTGTTCGTAAATCACTTCGTTGATGCACTCCTTACTCCTGAACTGGCGGGAACTGGACGACTTCAGACTGTTAATGCTTTGTGTCTAACCACTCTAATAGTAAAAGTAATAAATAAATAAACTGGGTACAACACTATGGAAGCCCTTCTGTAGTTTCTGCTGCGTCGTGCTGTCAAATAATTCATTTATCTCTTTCGAAGCGAGTAATGACGCAATTGCTGGACTTCTGCGGGTACTATATACAACTTGGAGAAAATGTTTTCTTGCGATATTTTCATTTGATACGTATATGTCTCACTTTTATCATCAGGGATGTATGGGAGAGAGCACAAAATATGTATTTAGAAAGTGGGCTATGTGAGGAACCTGTAACATTCACCGCATTAATGCTAATAATTGAGAAAAAGTAAGTATTGGCAATTTCTATAACCAGTATTAAAGTCTTACAAAAATGTGATAATCATAATGATGTTTTGGTAATAATTTAATTTCGTGACTGAAACAGAATCGAATCGTTTAGTTTTCACCCCTCAGAAAATTTCGTTTTACTCCTCAGGGGGGTAATTACGCCCAGACTGGGTACCACTGGTGTAGACTCTTAGAGAAGTGTCTGCTCTATCCCAGCTACAGATTGCTTCTTGCACCTTGCAATTATATTCCAAGCTACCTGTATGTCTTGAGCGCTTTCCTCTGTTGGGAGGGGAATTTGTGCGGGTAACCAGTATTCTTTCGTTCACGAAAGATTCAGCATCTCTGGCACAAATACATGCCGCAGTGCACCTTATAACAGTCGTCGGAGTAGATATACAAATCTGCATAGCGCATCTACTACTACGGTTAACATTGATGATAGAAAGAGGTCCTACTTCAACAATAAAGAAATGTGCATTTAAAACGAAGAATAAGTTCTCAAATTCCTTTTCGACATCTACTTTGTATGAAACATTTTGTCCGTGTTATTCCCCAAAGATTTGCTCTTTTTCTTAATAGCTTCCCGTTTTCTTTTGATTTTGATGTTCACTTTTAACGTATGAATTGCTCATGCAACTGAAAGCTTCATGTTTACACATTATCCTTCACTGACAAATATGTAATAAGAAGCGATCAAATTGGTGTATATTGAATGGTCTCTGTTGGATTCCTTTCACGTTAATTTTTGATATCTGTTGTCATTTACGGCATAAATTCCACTTCTAAGTTGACTGTGGTGTTTCAGACTATCTGGGAGGAGACTGAACAGTGGTACGTGTTACTTTTATACATAAACAAGAACGATCTGTCGCACTACTACACTTTAGAACACAGTTTATATGTAATTCATGTCACACAGTCTCATACTGAACCTACATCCGCCTTCTTTTATATACTGTATATGATAAGATACTGTCATCCCCCTTTCCTTCTGTGTGAGAGGATGAATGAGCAAATGTATTTCTAGTTGCATGCTTGATGGTAGCAGACAAGCCTGTCTGCTAGAGAACAGTAGGACCAACGTCAGAACAGGTAGCGACGCTATCTAAAAGCAGAGAGGTTTCTATTCTTAGTATGGTCCTGCCCGTCCCTTGTCATGTTGGTATAGGAAGCTGCCTCTCTGGTCACTTCCGTTTGTATCTGTCAAGCACGCTCGGTAGGGGCCAAGGTCAATCTGTCTGCGGCGAGCGTCTGAAGTGGTGAGATCTCCGGCTGAGCGCGTGACTACTAAGTCCGTAGGACAATGGATTTCTTAAGTTCAGCCTAACTGAAAATTTAGTCACCTTTATTTCAGGTTTAGCTCTAAAATATCTAATGTTATCTTAAATTGCAACGCAGTGTAATTCAAGTGTAAAGTTCAGAATATCTTCCGGTAGTTGCTTTGTCACTACTTTGTGAGTAAAGTGGAACCACGTGTTGATCAGTAACTCTACCTAAAATCATCAACCTCAAATGCGAATGTGCATGAGATTATAACATCTCGTCTTGACAATATTTTTCAATACAGCAACTTTACTTTATGTTCACCCCACGTGGGGTGTACTTTGTGGACCAGTACCACGTGCTTATACAATTGTTTGACCCACCAGGTTAATAGTAAGACGATAGTAACCAGTTCGAGGTTTATCTTTTGTAAATTGCGTTTCGATGTAATTTATTTTAATCATCAAAGTTACTGTGGTGTTACACTCTTTGTGTAAACCAAGTTGACCACTTGAAGCATGTGGTGTAATCACCAAAGTAGCCCTCAGCTATTCTTTTCGGGAAGATTTCACAGCGAGTTAGTATGAATTTAGTATACCAGTGTGTGGTAATTTCATGACGGACAGGATTGCGCTACGAACGTAACTTCTTTGGGTGAAAATTGAATCGGTTGGTTGTGGTTGATTTCCTCTTGGATATGTTTCAACGTTCTTCGTGTGTTATTTTATGAATGCAGTGTTGTATTTAGTCTCCCAATCTTGGCTCCCTATTTGATGTATTCCTTAAGATTACAAAATCACATTTTCACCAATCCTAAATAAGGCACCAGTTTAGTTATGCTGAAATTTTAACGGAACAATGATCAATGTTAAAATAAATGTCAAAATATAAACTGATTTATTTCTTTTGATTTAAATTGTCTTCATATATATATATATATATATATATATATATATATATATATCACCGGTTATCGTAAGATGAGTACTAAAAGATTATAATTAATGTTAGTCTGGTTGGGTATTTGGTAAGCTAGACTGGATACCTGGTGAAACAGTTGCGCAGTAATGCAAGGTTAACTTCCTCAGCTCACAGCTTTTAACCCACTTTTATGGTCTTGAATATCAGCACCGCTTTCAGAACAAATTAATGCAAGAACATTACAATATGCAATAAGAAGCGATCAAATTGGTGTATATGTGCGATGTATTTGCCTCAGAATTTCGCATGGTTCCTCCTGCAACATACTTTTAGTCAGAGCCGGCTATACCGTACAGAAGAACCAAACAGCTGCCATCGACAAGGAAAAGAAAAAAACTGTGTGTCAAGAGAATATCTACAACAGCTGACCGCAGTATCGCAGTCTTTCAACCGCGAGGTAGGCAACGAGTCCACAGCACTTTCAAAGCTATGGTTGCCTTCAGCAAGAATAATTGTAAACATTATCGCGATACGCTCTTGGTAGCTGCAGACAAGCGGAATCAAACACGTCTCATATTTTCTGTGTCCGAAAGAACTACTCCTGCACCTGCTCTCCAGTAACAATGGACAGATGACCGTCTCGACCAGTACTCTCTTATGATAAGGTACGTCATGATACAAATTTGAGAAGAGGCGGTACTTTTGGTTTCCTTTAGCTAAACCGTTCGAAGAGTAAAAAATTCGGACTTCACTAATGTGGGAGTAGCGTGTTACTTAATTGTCTTTATTTGGGAAAACTAAATCAGCTAAAGTCGCCAGGCGAACCAAAGACTGCAATTGAACTTTATTTACCAGTCAGATGACATCCCAGCCGAAGACAAAACTTTGCGATTTATCGGTTATGCAAAACACATTTCCGAGTTCGTTTCTTGTGCTAATCTGCTTCACAGAAACGGCCCTATGTGTTTCAGGGCACGATAAACATGCAACATCGCTGCTCGCCGCGATCCGCCCCAACCTGGCAGATATCGTATCATGCCATCCTGGGACTCTGACGTCACTGGCGAGCCTCAAGGTCACCAGAAGCGCCGCCTCGGCTTCTAGCAGACTGCTTGGCTGCTGCTCGCAGCGGTTTCTTGGCCACCGAGCGCCTACAGTAGCGTCAGTGATGGATTCTGGAGGTAATTACAGGATAGGGAGCAATGCATGACGATTTTGGACAGCCACTTATTTCAACAGTATTTTTAAAATGTTTGGGATTGGAGTCATACACATAACTTCAGTGGCTTCCTACTCAACAACATTGGGTGTATTGGTTCCTGGAAACTGGGTCTACTGTTCCACCAGAAATTTTATTCGGTATATATCATCACAAAAATCTACATGTGGCAGATGTAGTAAATGAAGTAGATAAAAACTGACGAAATATATGAATAACAACAGCTCTTCCACAAGAAACGGATAAGCGACGTTGGCTCGAATCTTCATTTCTTTAACTACTTCTAACTCACGCAGAATTAAAATAGTGTACTCGTATACTGTAATGTTGGTTGCGATATTCACATGTTTTCAAAAAACACTCAAAGTAATATATTATCTGTTGACAGATTGGGTGAAAGTACTCGTAGCGTGGATGTCCTGTATTCAAAATGAGCACAGAGTATTATACATCACTTTCTGCTTCCCGACAACCGCATTTTCTCTCGAGCACGAATCACTCACTGTCCCTATTGTCAGACGATGAAGAGAATGTCGTTTTCTATATAGATACGTGTCTGGCAACAAGCAGACGTTTCATCTGAAAAAGTAGCTGCGTTGTGGAAAAGAAAGTAGTGGCTTTGGGCCTATCAGCCAGGAACAAGAGAAATAGTCAGCATTCAAAGGCCAGTGACAGTCAAACAACTAAGCTGTGCACAGACCTGTCAAAATTCTGAAACTGCATTTTTAAAGGTCTCGCCAACTATATTCGTGTGCTTTCGTAAGAGTAGTGATAATCATTGTAATAGCATAGTTTAAAGCTATGCTGTCGTGGGCTTTCGTGACTGCTTTCTTTATGCACAGTGCTCTGTTTCATTCAGCCACAAAAAAAAAGTAGGCAGCTATGAAGAACGCCTGCGAGGGGTGAGGCGGGGAGAGGGAAAGCAGCCCCTCCCCTCACACCATTACGCCCAGCCCTTACCCTGTGATCTGTGTGTTGCTGACAGTCTGAAAAATACTGCCTTACCAGTAGATTTGATAGTCAGCCTTGTGTGTCATCGATCATCGTTTATGGTCCCAGAGTTTCTTTCATTTTTTTTTACACCTCCACTGACAAAGAGGGAAAATTCAACTCAAACATGAATACACTACACATCTCATTCACCATTTTTTTAAAAAGACGAGAAATCCTGCTACCGGTTACGTTTTAAATGAATAAAACGAAATGTGTATAGTATCGGTAACAGACATTCGATACTGATACATCAGTCATTGATACCACGTAGACAATTTGACAGACATAATTTAAGAAGCACTGCAGACGTGAGGTGACTTACTTCACTTACATCAGTCGAACTTCTTCAAGTCAATGACAACTACAACCTTTTTAGAGCAGTGAATACTAATCCTGTCTTCTGACCTCCACTGCACTTGCAGCCCAACACCTGCCGCGCGCATTCGTCTCTTACGGACTTCACCCTGGAACGTGGAAATTTCCGTCGCTGCTGGCAGGGCGTTGGCATAAGGTGAAGTGGCGGTGTGCGGTTTTTTGGAATGTCACCTGCTGCCCCTGCTTGTAAACTAGACTGTTCCACCACACACAAGCTACGATAGGTGCAAAACTACGTAACAGCTTTCTTTTGAACACATTCTGTTGAATGACTTGCACAAGGCAGAAAAGTACAAAGCATTATTTTCCGTGTACAAGCGTTTATGCCTAAATCTCAGTTCTATTCACCATAATGCTTATATCATTTACGATTTTCGACGCATTTCGATTTTACCTAAATTACAAGAATGTACTGGCTGATTTTATTATAGGTGAACTACGTTTTTTCCACCATGATAGTTCCTGAAATATTTTAGTTTACGAGAATTAGATACAGCACGAGATTCATTATTTGTGTTATCACACGACACCTGCTGTATTTCTCGCATTCTGTTGTATTCAGAATCCAATAATTTGTAAGAGTAAACAGAACATAACTGAAGTGTAAGACAAACTAAAATAGCAGATTTAGTGACATGTACCAGCTCATAATCTTTGACGATATAGTTAACTGTGAAAGTCCTAAGATGTTTTAGATTAAAAACATTTTTTTAAAATTTTATAACATTAGGAGTTACATTACCACAATGCTCCAGTAACAAATTTGCTTTGTCTTCATCCACTTTCAAAAAAGCAGAGCTATGTCAAGCAATTAATTACTGCCTAAAAATGTCACATAGATCCAGATTAGGCAGCTAATTCCACTATTTCAACTTTCCTTCCTCTTAGTTCCAGCTATGTTATGTTATATTCAGGTGCCATTAGAGAAGTCAGTGCGTTGTCTTCACACATTTCCCAGGTATCTGATATTGTTTCGCTAACAACATGTAGTTATGCAGAGAATAAAACATAAGCATTAAGGGGAGACCGGAGGCAATTTTTAACCCTATTCTGCCAAAGATATTTTACCCTTTGAATAGGTACACTTTTCGAAAGAACCATAAGTGATAAAACAATGATATTTTTACTGCATATATTTAACATGTATGCCTCGATTTACAAGTAAAATGAACATATACCTCTTATGGTTTTGAAGAAAAAAAATTTATTCTTTCACTAGCAAAATTTAAATTATTTGTACATTAATTATTATAAAACAGTTTCTGATTGTTTGGTGGTTCTTAAACTACTTGTAATAACTAATTACCATCTGTAATACAAATTGACCAAATTTCATGTTTCTGACCCCATTAGTTTATCAAATAATGGAACTTGAAAGAAAAAAAATGTGGTCAATAACGCTTTGGTCCAAGTCTGGAATCTCATCGACGACCAGAATTGTGCTCAGTGATGGATCCCGTCTCGAAATGAGTCCTGATAACAAGTAAAGACGTGTCCAGAGACGCCACGGACAGCGATGGGATGCCGACCTGACTGTCAGCCACACGGCCTCACAGCCCGGAGAGACGGACTGGGATGCCACTTCTTCTCATAGCAGGACCCCTTTGGATGTCGTCAGCTGCGCCCTTACAGCACAGCGCCATCGACGACATTCTACGGCCCGTTTTCTTGTCCTTCATGGCGTGCCGCCCTATGCATACATTTCAGCAAGATAAAGCCCGCCCACACCCGAGTTTCTTTTGCTTTCCTTCGTGCTTGCCAAACCCTACGTTTGTAAGGTGGCTATAATTTCGTACCTTACAAGCACTCATCTACATGCTTTGCCGTGATTTATAACCAGAATTAGGTATCATTTGATAGGTTGTACATCGTATATTTGAACATTTAAAGAAGACTGACACTGTCACGTACACCTTGTAAATAGTTGTTGACGCTTATTGCATGAAAGGTGATGCAGTGTCTTTATTATCAAAATGGCGTAATGAATGAAATAAAGCGGCAGGCGTAACTCAGGGCCTGCGTGGAAAAGCCCGCACAGGTGCTTAACACAGGAAGTAGCCCTAGCTGGACGGTCGGGGCACCTGAGCGCTGAAGCACAATAGTGGCGGCTGGCCGGTGTTGTGGCTAGGCCGGAAGGATAATTGGAAACTCTCAAAAGCTTGGATGCAGCAGAGAGGAACAAGGAAGCGTTACTTCGGAAATCACGCACGCTGGGCTATTTCTGAGGATTTTTACTCTGAGAAGCGTACCATTGTATGAATGTCTAATTAACGGGTATAGATATTTCCTTGCAAATTTCCTCCGCTGGACGACAACAGACTAAAATGTGGTTGTTTGGCGTGTGGAAGAATCTGTAGAGAGGAAGAATATATGATTTTGTTTCTGCAGTTACGAGGGAGGCAAGCCAAGCTTTGCTGGGAACCCAGCGGTGGAGAGGTAATGGTCTTCCGTTGAGAGTGCCCCTGTTTGACGGTCACTCATATCAGCTTTTGTTGGTACAGACGAACTTGCTGTCATTTCTCTCAGGAGATTTTATAGTTATAACGGTTATGCACTGTACTGTTGCGAACTTATACGATTGTGGACTTCGCATCCTGGTGAGGAGTCGTCGTTGAGTACGCAGCGTTCAGTGACTGAGAGCACGTCTTCTGTCTGTACTCACGTAGAGACGTTATCTGAACTCCGTCCTTTTGGCTGGGAGTTCGCGTTTTTCGCGTTTCACAGAGAGGAGAAGACTGTATTAAATTATACTAGTCAGAGGACCATCTTCTGCCGTCACGTGTCCGAATGAGTTCCTTTTATATTTTGTGGCTGGAGTTCCTCCGTCGTGGCAGACATGTACGAGAAACATCACTCCGACGCACCAGATGTGGTACGTACGGTGATATTGCTAATTGCTTCGGCTTATTACGGCTATAAAATTAAACAGCTTTGATCATGTAACTTTTATTTCCCCTGAGGTTGCACACCACTGTAAATTATCTTTGAGAGTAGTGTTTTCTAGTGTTTTTACGTACATGATGTCAGGCATCTCGAGTTATTTATATTAGATCGCGTAGCCATAAAAAGGGGTAGATTTGGGCAGTTGATCACTAATATTAGATAGGAAATTCATTTGCGTATCTTTGTCTCCATTGGACATTAATAAATAAGGATTTCTAATAAATAAAGGGGTTTTAGTCTACAATAAATGTACAAGCGGAAACAGCATTTCTAATTTTGTAGTTACTAGTTCCCTTAAACATTCACCGAGCAAGGTGGCGCAGTGGTAGCACACTGGGCTCGCATTCGGGAGGACGACGGTTCAATCCCGCGTCCGGCCATCCAGATTTAGGTTTTCCGTGATTTCCCTAAATCGCTCGGGATGGTTCCTTTGAAAGGGCACGGCCGACTTCCTTCCCCGTCCTTCCCTAATCCGATGAGGCCGATGACCTCGCTGTTTGGTCTCTTTCCCCAAACAATCCAATCCTTAATCATTCATGTATGTTTATGTTGTAATTCATATGTTAAAGGGCAAGAAGGAAGAGATGATATCGCCATTAAGAGATCCTAAGATCTGTTTCAGGGGGTAGTGAGACGGGGCCAAATCTTCATTTTCGTCTTCAGTATTTTCCGTTGCCCACATTCATTTTACACCTATCTGGAGTGAGAACTTTTGAAGTGTTATGGGCAGGGCCTTCCAACCAGCACGGGATTTTAACGATCTAACGCGCCATATGGACAGAATTTGGCACGGTATCCCTCAGAAGGACATCCAACAACACTTTCAACCAATGCCAAGCCTAATAACTGCTTGGATGATGGGCGGAGGTGGACCAGCGTGTTACTGACCCGCTCAATTTGTGAAGCATTTTCTCTTGAATAACTCATCTAGTTTTGATGAAATAGTAGTCATTTGTTGGTCTGCGCATATACTTCACACCTTCCAATTCCCGTCCCATTTGGATATCTCCTTCTTGGTGTGTCTTTTTTCTGACTTAGAGCGTATTTGTGAACTGATATAGCAAGGTGTTTTCGCGAAATACAGTAGCTGTTCGGTGAGGTAAAGTTCTTAAAACCTGTAGTTAAATTGTCTGGAGAAACTTCGTATAACGGCGAAATACTAAAAATACGCAGTCAGAAGTTTATCTGTGGACCCAATAACGGATTCTGTTCCGAGAAAATAGTCTCTGCAGGCGAATTCCAGTTATCCACTTAAAAGGTTTGGCTTACCCGGATAGAATTATATTGACATATTTATATTTTACTCATAACGGCAGCGCGAGCGAGAGAAGCCATCAATGTCATTAATATAGACTCAGGGAACCACCACAAACTTCTGACCTATTAAGTTAATTAGTAATCAGGCCGAAGATTGCTCTCCTACTGCCGTACTTCACGCTGCAGGGTTCCATCAAAAAGGGAAGCCCTTCCTCCACCCGGACTACAAAACACACTGGCTAATTACACAACTTTGTCAGTGCAGGAAGAACATCACACAGTAGACGCTGCAACTTTCGCCGTGCTGTTCCTTATCACAGGCGTGACTTTGTACGGAAAGTATATCTTGTGGCCTAGAATAAATGTCTCTTTATTGCTACAATCCGAACTTGAAGCTCTGGATCGGAAAAAGGGGAAGCTAGCTGTGTAGTAAGGGCAAATGAAAAACTGATACAAAATATGACGTCCTTTTTGTGTCATCCAGTCTTGTGTCTGCCACCACTAACAATGACGTAACGTAAAATATGGGATACTTCCTAACCTCTTGTCGAACCTCTTTTTGCCCCGCTTAGTGCAGCAACTCGAAGTGGCATGAAAATAAAAAGTCTTTGAAATTCCCCTGCAGAAATATTGTGCTATGCTGCCACTATAGCCATCCATAAATGCGAAAGTGTTGCCAGTAAGGATTTTGTGCACGACCTGACCTCTCGGTGATGTGCTATAAATATGCTACGGGATTCATGACGGGTGGTATGGATGGTCAAAGCATTCACCTGAATTGTTTAGAATGCTATTCAAACCAATCGCGAACGATTGTGAGCAGGCAGGTGACATGGCGCATTGTCATCCATAAAAATACCATTGTTGTTTGGGAATACAAAGTCCATGAATGGCTGCAAATAGTCTCAAAGTAGCCGAATATAACCGTTTCCAGTAAATGAGTCAGTTGGACCAGAGAACCCAGTCCATTCGATGTAAGCACACCCCCACCATTATGGAGACACAACCAGTTTGCACAGTGTCTTGTTCACAACATGGGTTCATGGGGTCTGCGAAGCACTCTTTCCCGATCATCAGCTCTTACCAACTGAAATCGGGACACTTTTGACCAGGCCACCGCTTTCCAATCATCTTGCGTCCAATCTAAGTGGTTTAGATCCCAGGAGAGGCTCTGCAGGCGATGTTTTGCTGCTAGCAAAAGCACTCGCGCCAGTCGTCTACTGGCATAGCTCATTAACGCCAGATTCTCTCGCACTGTCCTAACGGATACGTTCGTCGTATGCCCCACATTGATTTCTGCGGTTACTTCACGCAGCAGTGCTTGTCTCATAGCACTGACAATTCCACGCAAACGCCGCTGGTTTCGGTCGTTAAGTGAAGAGAGTCAGCCACTGCGTTGTCAATGGCGAGAGGTAATGCCTGAATTCTGGCATTCTCGGCACACTCTTGACACTGTGGGTCTTGCGATACTAAATTCTCTAACGATTTCCGAAATGGAAGGCCTCATCCGTCTGACTTAACGCATTGAAAGGGCGTTAATTCCCATCGTGAGGCTATAATCACACCGGAAATATTTTCCAATGTATCACCTGAGTACAAATGACAGCTCCGCCAATGCACTGTCCTTTTGTGCCTTGTGTACACGACGCCACCGCCGTGTGTATATATGAATATCGCTATCCCATGACCATTGTCATCCCAGTCTATACTATAGAGCCCACATCTTTACTTCAGAGTAGCACCTGCACATTGTCTCAATCACTTGTTGGATATATTCTAATTAACTTCATCCCATACAGATTTTGCCCTCTTGAGATAGTGGCCACTGTAAGGTGTTTATTGACAGACTGTTATCCCTTACATATTTTGACTCTAGATATTATAACGTCCTCCCCCCCCATGAACCATGGACCTTGCCGTTGGTGGGGAGGCTTGCGTGCCTCAACGATACAGATAGCCGTACCGTAGGTGCAACCACAACGGAGGAGTATCTGTTGAGAGGCCAGACAAAAGTGTGGTTCCTGAAGAGGAGCAGCAGCCTTTTCAGTAGTTGCAAGGGCAACACTCTAGATGATTGACTAATCTGGCCTTGTAACATTAACCAAAACAGCCTTGCTGTGAACGGCTGAAAGCAAGGGGAAACTGCAGCTGTAATTTTTCCCGAGAGCATGCAGCTTTACTGTATGGTTAAATGATGATGGCGTCCTCTTGGGTAAAATATTCCAGAGGTAAAATAGTCCCCCATTCGAATCTCCGGGCGGGGACTACTCAAGAGGACGTCGTCATCAGGAGAAAGAAAATTGGCATTCTACGTATCGGAGTGTGGAATGTCCGATCCCTTAATCGGGCAGGTAGGTTAGAAAATTTAAAAAGGGAAATGGATAGGTTAAAGTTAGATATAGTGGGAATTAGTGAAGTTCGGTGGCAGGAGGAACTAGACTTCTGGTAAGATGAATACAGGGTATAAACACAAAATTAAGTAGGGGTAATCCAGGAGTAGGTTTAATAATGAATAAAAAAAATAGGAGTGCAGGTAAGCTACTACAAACAGCATAGTGAACGTATTATAGTGGCCAAGATAGACACGAAGTCCATGCATACTACAGTAGTACAAGTTTATATGCCAACTAGCTCTGCAGATGACGAAGAAATTGAAGAAATGTATGGTGAGATAAAAGAAATTATTCAGGTAGTGAAGGAAGAAGAAAATTTAATAGTCATGGGTGACTGGAATTCGACAGCAGAAAAAGGGAGAGAAGGAAACATTGTAGGTAAATATGGATTGGGGCTAAGTAATGAAAGTGTAAGGTGTCAGGCAAATTCAACACCATCCATGAAAACCCTGACATGATAAGCAAATCCCATAGTATGTCACGTAGCTCCGAATAAATCATGACATTAAATTAACCAAAGTAATACGAGTGACAAGTGAACAAATAGAATACCGCAGACTAACACAAGAATGCCCAAATGCATGTCATACCTTCCCACCATGAGACAGACGCAGTTCCGAGGGGAGAAACGAGAACAGAAGCCGAGAGCAGAACCGTGTTAAGCTAGAAGGCCCTACAATAAGGGACGGACTGGACACCCACGTCACCAGCTAACCACTAGGACAACGCCAGCTGCAAGTTTTAGTGTGAGACTTTTTCGCGTCTCTGTTACGTCAAGGACCACCCCCCAGCCCATGTTAAAAGCTAGAGCCCTCCAGAAAAACAGTATTGATCTTACGATAACACAAAAAGGGCCACACTACTCTCAAGTTTTAGCGTGAGACTTTTCCTCGTCTCTGTTACATTAGGACCACCCCCCAGCCCATGTTAAAAGATAGAGCCTTCTAGAAGAACAGTATAGATCTTACGATAACCCTAAAAGGACCACACCAGATGCAAGTTTTAGCGTGAGACTTTTTCGCGTCTCTGTTACGTTGTACACTTTAAAAACATTGCCCCACCACGAGAAGTATAACGTTTCTCATAGGATAGACAGTATTTTTGTAGGCGGAGCTTAAGGTTAACATTGAGACCCTGATTGGTCAGATGTAAACGCAGCCAGATAGTTTTTTTTTAAACCAACTTCGGTAAATGATAGTAAGGAGAAGTTAGGCGGGGTTAGTTAGTTCCGAGACGGCGAGCTGGATGGCTGGTGCGCCGGCCGCTGTCGCCCTGACGCTGCCTAAACACCGACAAGGTAATGAACACACGCGATGCCGCATTTTTGAGCGCATAAGGCTTCACTCAGAACTGCAGAAGACTCATCTGTTACACCCCTTTTTTTGCGTAATACTAATGGTGATCGTTAAATAAAAAACTCATGGTGTTCACATTTGCCACTTGAAGTAAAAATCTGAAACGCGATGATTTTTCTGTTATATAGTTATTGAGAAGCCACATCAGCTACTGTAATTTACGACAAGTTAGATAAGTAATTAAAGATAACTGAGGGTCACTGTAGACCATTTTGATAGTTTTCTCTTTTGTGAAACTTAATTTAAACCTAGATTATAGATGTGATATGGCATAGGTCATCCTTCGATCGATTGTAGAACTTGGAAACCCACTCAGGGAATATTCGTTCACATTTTTGTTGAACGCAGTTGGTTTTTACCATCCTGTAGTAAAACACTTCCTTTTATCAATTCTGCAATTTATAAACAACGTTTTGTGAGTAGAATAAAATTACCAATGGTAAACTTAACTGCTTTTTCGACGTTATTTTACCAGCTAACTAAAAATAGGAAAGCCTTAAACCCTTCCACTAAATTTAGTTAGTATTAAGATTATTTTACAGGGAGTGCAGTGGAGCTGACGCTGAAATCATTAAGTATTTGGTTATATCATCGCAAGCCTCACTGAACTCTTCTGAATTCTACATGTCATGTGTGGTCTGGCGTCTTCTTACCAGCAACAGGTCCCAGGTTCAAACTAGTCAATTCCCTAAAAAACACGCTCAGAGCGTCGTTGCGCGAAAGTGGTAGGGAGACACGATGTAGAACAAACAGACACCGCCCAGAATGATAGGAAATGGTGACCCTGCTAGGATGGTAAAATGCCATGATTGAAGGTCGACCACATGCCTAACTACGTCAGAAAAATATCTAAATATCTTGTTGAAAAATATTTGTAAAAAAAAAAATTCTGAAGTTGTACATAGTCGAAAACAGTAGCTGCAGTGATAGATAGCAAAAGTATTGAATAGAAAGTGAGTCCAGCAGAAACAATAGCATAATTAAGTTATGAATTTTAATATTGTATAAAATTAAGTTTTCTCTCCCATGGAAGTGCACAGGTGGCGGATACATCGTTGACAAGTTGCTTCTGACCCAACAAGTAAGTGAATTGAGTGTCAAGTCGTGTGAACAAAAAGTTTATGAAACGCGTGAGATCGTATGAGCGCATGTTGACGCGAAGTAGGGCGCGTGAATTGCTTTTAAAACAGAAAATAAGGGATTCGGAAAGATTAGCAATGGCAGATCGAAATCTTGACCGAGTTGAGGTAGAGACCCAGCATGAAAATGGACAGAGAATAGAGGACAGTATAACAGATGATGCAGTATCGCGAGAAATAGGACATATAACGCACCATAACTAGGATAATGTACGTCAAGGCATAGAAAACATAAGTCAACATACGACAGAGGAGTAGGAAAGTAGTGAGACAGGCGATGAGGACTCTAACTTGCGTGTGGAATACGTAGAACCCATAGTGCAAGTAATCAGAGCTCCCTCACCACAGAGTACGAGGAATGCGAGCAGAAACGTGTCACAGCACAGTTCAATGCAATCGGTTGCAAACCAACACTTGGGCGAAAACACAGAGCGTAGGGCGTCGGAAGAAAACGCAATAGGACCCACTAATCTGGCAGAATTATTACAGTTAATGACGGAAACCATGACAAGACAAAATAAAGAAGTTGCGAACCAAATTAAAATTCAGAATGCAGAAATGACGAAACAAATTGCAGAAACCAAGAGACAAATGCGTGCGATTAAAGAACAAAACAAAAAAATCAGTTACACCTAAGTCATATTGAAGACGAGGCAAAAGAATCTCGAGAAGTGATAAAAAAACTTAATAACAGGTCACAATCAATTGAGAACAGACACTGACAAGGTACAAGCGGACGTACAAACATTGCGTAATGACATTCAGGGCGAGATCAAACCATTACGTAACGACACCCAGGGAGAAATCAAGAAACTAGAGAAACAGATAAACGAAATTACTAGACAAGCAGCAGGTACAGCGCGTGAAATTGTTGAAAACAGTGTGTTACACAAACGTATCACAAAAGCAGCGCTGAAAAGATATGATAACCGCATAGTCAAAATAGAAGCGCAAACAAAGCGACAATTTCAGAAATTGCGAACAGAGTTGTTGCAAACCACTGAAGAGCGTAGTGACAGGATTGAACAAGCACAGAATCTGCAACCACATCCGTATCTGTAACAGCACCGGAAAAACAAGCAATTAACGAAGATATTACACATTTGCTATTCCAATCACAGGCGGAAAGTAACATACGTGAAATCACAGCAACAAACACGTTTCGAAATTCTTGATGAACAAACGTCATCACAAACACACGCGGAACTACAAATGTATGTTTCAAGCCAGTCTGGATCGTGCAATGAAGCGTCAAGGTTAGCCAGACAAGATACCCAACAAATACGTGACAATGGAAAGTCAGGTCGTGAAGAGTACAGTGCAATGCATTCAGCTACACGTTCACAACCGATGGAAGAAAATTACTGCGTACTACTCCAACGATACTACGCAAGGGTAGGCGAAAGTTACAGTGGACAATATCCAATGGATCTACCACAACAGGGAAGAACGACGGGAGAAATGATCAGAAACAAAAGTGGCGAAGAATCGCGAATTTCATATGGAACTATGACAAAGTACGACAACGATCATTTCCTCACAGTCAGAAAATTTCAACACTTTCGAGAAGGAAACTCATTACATCCACGAACTTTTATTGATCAATTCGGAGTAGGATTACCAGAACACTGGACGCTAGCACACAAATTAGACTTTATATGTGCACACATGTCAGGAACAGTCGCAGAAACCATGCAGAATGTTGCAGCGACATGCCGATCGTACGAAGATTTCAGAGAGAAGTTTCTCTCACGATATTGGCCCAGCGAAGCACAGAAAAGAGTGAAGTACGAATTATTACAGAACCCATATTTTGAAAATTCAGGAGAGAAGAGTCCAGTGAAATTTTTCGAATTAATGGCAAAGAAAATTCAATACTTAGACATACCATACAGTGACGGAGAGTTGATTAAATTATGCGCGATGAAGCTACCATTGAAATACCAGCAATCGTTAGTAGGTCGCGGAGGCAATGACGTCGAAGCATTTAAAGGTATTCTAAGGGAACTAGAGTTCGTATTTTCGGAAGATGACGCAAGAAAAAGACGAAGCGCATGTGAAAACGATAGCAAAAATCAGTGGAATCCAGAAGACACAGTATGAAGAAACAATAACTACGAACCATGTGATAACTTCGCACCAAGAAACGACAATAGATTTCAACAAAGAACCGGTTATGGATTTAGAAGAGAATATGGCAATAACTGTAATTCACCCAGGAAACGCAACAACTATTACAGAGAGAATAACGACAACCGGAACGGGTACTGGAGAAACAATAGACCGACAAATTATCAACAAAGAAACTACTATCAACAAGCTGAACAAGAAAAGCGAATACAGATAGAAGAGGTGGAGGTAAGACCACCAAACCCCGATAAACGTTCGAATTGACAGCTAAGTGCCCATGCCAAAGAGAATGACGCACCGACCCAGGACAATTGCAGCACCTCGAACAGGGAAGTAAAAATTTTGTCACGAGAAGAGAAGAAGGAAGAAACAAATCCGCAGAGACCAGATGAAAACGAAGACCAGAAAATAACAATATCGTGTTGGGACGAAATTATTTGGGAGAATACTGACGACGAAGATGAATTACCAGAGGCATGCGCAACGAATGTAGGAAGAAAGGACGAAGTAATGAGTATTGCAGAGCTATTTGAAATGGAAACCAGGGAAAACGAATTCAATGAGGATAATGCGCAGTCTACAGAAGTTGAAAATAAGTTACAAGTGGGCACACAACCCAACGTATATAATGACGGAAGTTATGAAGCGATAATTACAGCATTTAGTTGCGATTATGTGGAAGTAGCGACGAAGAAGGAGAAGATAGATGGGGATGAGGAAAAAGTAGAGGATGTAGAAGAAAGTGTAAATGAAGGAAGAAATAGAGAAGAGGAAATAAAAGAGAGAGAAGTAGCAGTTGAAGCTTATCTTACAGAAAGTTCGAATTCACAAGAGAAATTCTTAAAAAGACTCATGTATGATTCAGTGGAGGATTCGTTGATGCAAGAGGAAGAATAACAGAACCAACACTTTCAAATTCAACCAATTGTGAAGGCCATGGTAAAGCATATATCAGTCAATATTGTAATTGATACCGGAAGAGAACTGACTGCGATCTCAGAAAATTTATTCATGCAGTGTAACGCAATGAGGAATTGCCAGTTCTGAAAACACGTAAGATTAAAATAAGAGGTCCTATTAGAAACAATGCTGCGGAAGTTACGAAGCAAACAAGGTTAACTCTTTCATGCCGAGGTCAAAAGATCGAAGCCAATTTCGTGATTATAGCTAAACTAACTGCAGATTTGATTATAGGTGCAGATTTTTTAAATGTGAGACTAGCGATAATAGATATGGGGAAAGGTAGCATAACATTTGGGAATGTCACACTTCTCTTTGAGTAAAAGCTAAAATTAGAAGAAATACCAGTTATAAACAAACAATTAAGAATGACACGAGATAAAGAGGATGAAGAATTAGAATGGTATGCACAAAAGAAGGAATCGCCTCAACTTATGTTAGAAGTCCATAAAGACATCGACGAAAAATTGCAAGTAGTTCAAGGTATTTCAGAACACAGTAAAAGAGAATTAGAGGGTATTTTATGAGATAAAGCAGAGGTATTTTTACCTAGGACTGGCAGTATTAAACACTTTCAGTACAAGTTTGAAGATCAATTTTATTACTGGTAAAGAAGTAGCACAATATTTCAAGATTATGTTGCAGATAAGATCGTCAGGAGAAAGAAGAATGAAGAGGGAGGAAGGTGGGATAAAGAAAGTAGTTTCAATGAAAACAAAAACAAAAATAACACCAATGGTACCATAGATTAAGGTGAAGGGATAAAGCGTAGATAGTATAACAGCATGAAATTCTAAAATGCTATACACCACATCACTACACAAAAATAAAAAACGAATTAGAGGATTCTTGAATAGACGTTAAGACTCCAAATATCTTAGAATTGTAACATGGAAATGGCGCCAAAATTTGTAAAACTTTTTAAGAAGGTGTAAAACAAGTAGGTACAAGACATATGTTAGATGATTATAAGTAAAACTTTTTGTAAGAAACATTTAAAAAATTCCAGCAAAGACCAAATGCAACGACCCACAAGTTGCAATGCAAGAAGTATCAAGAAAGAAAAGGACGTAATTAGCAAGACAAGATTCCTAGAAGGCAGAAGCGTCGAGAGAAGGGAAAGGACAGCGAGACCAACAGAGGGCCCTTGTAGAGTGGGCAGCAAATCAGCCCGCTAGGCAGAACCCTGCAGAGACACGACAGGACACCGAACGCCAGAGGGTCTCCGAACACCCCCACTCAGTGAGCGAGCAAAAAACGGCCCGACGAGAAGACCGCTTGGGCAAGCCACCACTGGCAAAAAATATGTGTAAAAGTCACACTACTGCTATTAAACAGCACGCTGATGCATGAATCTGAAGAAAACTTCCACAAAGTATAAATGACACGCCCAAACAATTTATCAAACTGTTGCTAGGAGGAGAACTTCAAAGCGACTAGTTATCAATAAATATTTCCATATCCTGCCCAGAGAAGAACCAAGAAGCAAGTAAGAAGCAGAGAAAAAGCAGGAGGAGCAGAAGTTGAAGATTCGCAAGATAACAGTCATTGACTATGGACTTAAGTAAAAAATAGACTATCGATAAAAATAAGTCATTAGTTCTGAAATGGACAGTATATAAAGAACAAAAGTAAGGCATAATAAACACTCAAACTATATGCCACTTATTTTCTCCTCATAAAAATAAAAGAATAACTATATTTTACTTATTTTCTCCTTATAAAAACAAAGAATAAAAAATTATCTTGTTGGATGTTTTCCCTTTTTTTAACATTTGTACCATTTGTTAGGATAATATCTCAATACTTGTGTATGTATATTTCTTTCTCAAAGCAATTCTTGGAAATAATTATTATTTGTTAGTGTAACAATGTTGAAATGAGTGTCTAGGAACAAAGACATTTTACTTGTACATGATATTTAGAAAATGTGTTAGGAATAGATTTTACTTAATTACTACATTTATAAAAACAATATTTCTAAGAAAATCGATGTGAAAGACTCTTAAGTTTCGATAACAAATTTCTTAAAAAACAAACTTCACACTTAAATAAAAAAGAAAATAATTAAAAATTAATAATAGCATAAAAATATTCTTCTCTTGTCATTTTTAATTATAATGTGGAACAATATAAAAATATAAACTAGTAATACAAACTAGCATAGAACAGAATAACGTGGCTGAACAGTACACAACAAAATTTAGATAAATTAGAAAATTTTTGACTGACTTAGACTATGATTCAATCATTGCCAAAATTCAGTGGAAAAAATAAGTTCGAAGGGTGGTGATATGTAAGGTGTCAGGAAAATCCAACACCTTCCATGAAAACTCTGACATGATAAGCAAATCCAGTAGTATGTCACATAGCTCCAAATAAATCGTGACATTAAATTAACCAAAGTAATATGAGTAACGAGTGAGCAAATGGAATACCACAGACTAACACAAGAATGCCTAAATGCATGTCATAACTTCCCACTGTGAGACAGACGCAATTCCAAGGGTAGAAACGAGAACAGAAGCCGAGAGGAGAACCGTGTTAAGCTAGAAGATCACACGATAAGGGACGGACTGGACACCCACGTCACCAGCTAACCACTAGGACAACGGCAGCTGCAAGTTTTAGCGTGAGACTTTTTCGCGTCTCTGTTACGTCAAGGACCACCTCCCAGCCCATGTTAAAAGCTAGAGTCCTGCAGAAGTCTCATCTGTTACACGCCCTTTTTGCATAATACTAGTGTCGATCGTCAATTAAAGCTCATGGTGTTCACATTTGCCACTTGAAGTAAAAATCTGAAACGTGATGATTTTTCTGTTATATAATTACTGAGAAGCCACATCAGCCACTGTAATTTACAACAAGTGAGATAAATAATTAAAGATAATTGAGGGTCACTGTAGGCCATTTTGATAGTTTTCTCTTTTGTGAAACTTAATTTAAACCTAGATTATAGATGTGATATGGCATAGGTCATCCGCCAATCCCTTGTAGAACTTGGAAACCCATTCAGGGAATATTCGTTCACATTTTTGTTGAGCGCAGTTGATTTTTACCATCCTGTATTAAAACAGAATGTTAGAAAAGAGGAAGCCATCTGTTAGAATTTTGCACAGAGCGTAACTTAATCATAGCTAACATTTGGTTCAAGAATCATAAAAGAAGGTTGTATACATGGAAATATCCTGGAGATACTAAAAGGTATCAGATAGATTATATAATGGCAAGACAAAGATTTAAGAACCAGGTTTTAAATTGTAAGACATTTCCAGTGGCAGATGTGACCTCTGACCACAATCTATTGGTTATGAACTGTAGATTAAAACTGAAGAAATTGCAAAAAGCTGGGAATTTAAGGAGATGGGACCTGGATAACATGACTAAACCAGAGGTTGTACAGAGCTTCAGGGACAGCATAAGGGAACAATTGACAGGAATGGGGGAAGAAATACAGTAGAAGATGAATGGGTAGCTCTGAGGCATGAAGTAGTGAAGGCAGCAGAAGATCAAGTACGTAAAAAGACGAGGGCTAGTAGAAATCATTGGGTAACAGAAGAAATATTGAATTTAATTGGTGAATGGAGAAAATTTAAAAATGCAGTAAGTGAAGCAGGCAAAAAGGAATACAAACGTCTCAAAAATGAGATCGACAGGAAGTGCAAAATGTCTAAGCCGGCATGGCTAGAGGATAAATGTATAGATGTAGAGGCTTATCTCACTAGGGGTAAGACAGATACCGCCTACAGGAAAATTAAAGAGACCTTTGGAGAAAAGAGGACCACTTGTATGAATATCAAGAGCTCAGATGGAAACCCAGTTCTAAGCAAAGAGGGGAAAGCATAAAGGTGGAAGGAGTATATAGAGGGTCTATACAAAAGCGATGAACTTGAGGACGATGTTATGGAAATGGAAGAGGATGTAGATGAAGATCAAATGGGAGATACGATACTGCGTGAAGAGTTTGACAGAGCACTGAAAGACCTGAGTCGAAACAAGGCCCCCGGAGTAGACAACATTCCATTGGAACTAATGACAGCCTTGGGAGAACCAGTCCTGACAACACTCTACCATCTGGTGAGCAAGATGTATGAGACAGGCGAAATACTCTCAGACTTCAAGAAGAATATAATAATTCCAATCCCAAAGAAAGCAGGTGTTGACAGATGTGAAAATTACCGAACTATCAGTTTAATAAGCCACAGCTGCAAAATACTAACACGAATTCTTTACAGACGAATGGAAAAACTGGTAGAAGCGACCTCGGGGAAGATCAGTTTGGATTCCGTAGAAATGTTGGAACACGTGAGGCAATACTGACCTTACGACTTATCTTAGAAGAAAGATGAAGGAAGGGCAAACCTACGTTTCTGCATTTGTAGACTTAGAGAAAGCTTTTGACAATGTTGAATGGAATACTCTCTTTCAAATTCTAAAGGTGGCAGGGGTAAAACACAGGGAGCGAAAGGCTATTTACAATTTGGACAGAAACCAGATGGCCGTTATAAGAGTCGAGGGACATGAAAGGGAAGCAGTGGTTGGGAAGGGAGTGAGACAGGGTTGTAGCCTCTCCCCGATGTTATTCAATCTGTATATTGAGCAAGCAGTAAAGGATACAAAAGAAAAGTTTGGAGTAGGTATTAAAATCCATGGAGAAGAAATAAAAACTTTGAGGTTCGCCGTTGACATTGTAATTCTGTCAGAGACAGCAAAGGACTTAGAAGAGCAGTTGAACGGAATGGACAGTGTGTTGAAAGGAGGATATAAGATGAACATCAACAAAAGCAAAACGAGGATAATGGAATGAGTCGAATTAAGTCGGGTGATGCTGAGGGAATTACATTAGGAAATGAACACTTAAAGAAGTAAAGGAGTTTTGCTATTTGGGGAGCAAAATAACTGATGATGGTCGAAGTAGAGAGGATATAAAATGTAGACTGGCAATGGCAAGGAAAGCGTTTCTGAAGAAGAGAAATTTGTTAACATCGAGTATAGATTTAAGTGACAGGAAGTTATTTCTGAAAGTATTTGTATGGAGTGTAGCCATGTATGGAAGTGAAACATGGACAATCAATAGTTTGGACAAGAAGAGAATAGAAGCTTTCGAAATGTGACATTACAGAAGAATGTTGAAGATTAGGTATGTAAATCACGTAACTAATGAGGAGGTATTGAATAAGATTGGGCAGAAGAGAAGTTTGTGTCACAACTTGATCAGAAGAAGGAATCGGTTGTTAGGACATGTCCTGAGGCATCAAGGGATCACAAATTTAGGATTGGAGGGCAGCATGGGGGGTAAAAATTGTAGAGGGAGACCAAGAGATGAATACACTAAGCAGATTCAGAAGGATGTAGGTTGCAGTAGGTATTGGGAGATGAAGGAACTTGCACAGGATAGAATAGCATGGAGAGCTGCATCAAACCAGTCTCAGGACTGAAGACCACAACAACAACATATTGTGACGTGTCACACCACATTTTTTAAGTGAAAAAGAAAATAATACATAGCAAATTTCTGCATTTTCCCGATGGCTTACATAGTGACCAATTTTTGCTACCTATGGATCCATGTGGTCAGTGCCATCGCGGCATTACGATATGTTCGTTGCACTGATTTCAGGACAATTGTTCCTGACATCTCGATGACATAGTATCAGAAACAATACCAATCGGCTGCCCATGGCAGAGCGTTTTCATTTGAAGAAAGGCGGTTTTAAATAATCTGAAATAATTAATTCAAAATTATCGCAAACGTATAGAATAAAAGATGTAGATTTATATATAAGAGGTTTTAGAAGTCAAAACGATCTTTAGTATTATATGTGAGAGATGGGACTAAATAAATTTTACTGGTCTAAACACCTTGGTCATATTCCCGACGTGTACCGCAGCCACTTTCCCCGAATGGATGTTATGTCTGCATTAGTGGTCCACAGTTGAAACCATCAAATCAACATAAATAGCAAGGAACCATACTAGTAAGCCTATAGCCGTTGTTTAAACATTAGTATTGAAAAATCGCATTACTCTGTGCATAAGTGAGGTAAGAAGAATAATATAAATGGTTCACATTATATCAGACGACTGAAAAACATCAGAAGACTGAAAAATAGAAAAGTTTTACAGTAAAAACAACGGAATAGGCTACCTCTGTCAGACTCACTGGCAAGAGTGATGATGGATATTATAAATAGTCCGATCACTGCTCAGCGTACAATGTATACAATCGCCACTTCCAGACGGACCTAACAAATTTACCCCACCTTACCCTACGGAACCCTCTAGTGCAATGAAAGAAATTCGTTGATGTCCCCACATATGTCCCACACCCACCCTTCTTCAACTCAGTGTTCAATGTTTTCAAAGTATCAATTTCCTCGCCGATTGCCGGCCGGTGTGGCCGAGCGGTTCTAGGCGCTACAGTCTGGAACCGCGCAGCCCCTACGGTCATAGTTTCGAATCCTGCCTCGGGCATGGATGTGTGTGACGTCCTTAGGTTAGTTAGGTTTAAGTAGTTCTAAGCTCTAGTTGACTGATGACCTCAGATGTTAAGTCCCATAATGCTCAGAGCCATTTGAACCTCGCCGATTCTGCGGACAATGTCTCCATTAATTATCTTATGTCCACTTAATTTTCAATACATTTCTGCAACACTGCACCTTCTTCTTTCCCGCTTTACCGACAGTCTGTGATTCGCTTCCATACACTGCTGCTCCCCACAAATCTTTCTCAGAAATTTGTTCCTCAGCTGAAGGTCTATGTCAATTTCTTTTAGCGAGGAATGCCCCCTTTGTGCTCTAGAATGCTTCCCACATATGAATATTATTACCACTGTCCAGCGCGAGTTTAAAAAGCGTCCCCTGGCTGCACGTTGCACGTGCCGTCATACGAAAGTACGATATGTAAGGGGAACAGAGGCGATAGGAGAGTAATTCGCCGCGAATGGGAAAATCCACTGATATAAGGATCTTTGACGCTTGGCAGATACATTTGAACCGGTAATTGAGAACAGGCATCTAGAAAACGGGTAAGCTGGTCGGTTATTCGCGTGCTACTGTCGCGAGCATCTGTGGCAAGTGGTTGAAGGACGAAGGAACTATGCGTAGGCGACACTTTGTTGGACGTCCAAGTGTCATCACAGAACGCGTTGGTCGGAAGCTTGCCCGTTCTAAAAATCAGGACAGCGGCGATCTGCTGCAGACATGACGACAGATTACAGGCAGAGCTAGTGCAGACGCAAGCATTTTGGAGCACACCGTTCACCGCATTTGATTGTACATGCGACTCTGCAGCAAACGACTCCTATGTGTTCCCTTATTTTTTTGTTTTATTTATTTGTTTTTTGGTTCATCACTCTTCTGACTGGGTTCATGCGGCTCGCTACGAATTCCTCTCCTGTGCCAACCTCTTCATTTCAGAGTAGCACTTGCAACCTACGTCCTCAATTACCTGCTGGATGTATTCCAAACGCTGTCTTCCCCTACAGTTTTTCACCTCTACAGATCCCTCTAGTACCATGAAGTCAGTCCCTGATTTCTTAACAGATGTCCTATCATGCTGTCACTTCTACTTGCCAGTGTTTTCCAAACATTCTTTTTCTCTCCGATTCTGCGCAGATCCTCCTTATTCCTTACCTTATCAGTCGACCTAATTTTCAACATTCGTCTGTAGAACCACATCTCAAATGCTTCTATTCTCTTCTGTTCCGGTTTTCCCAAAGTTCATGTTTCACTATCATACAATGCTGTGCTCCAAATGCATTTTCTCAGAAATTTATTCCTCAAAATAAAGGCTATATTTGATAGTAATCGACTTCTCTTGGCAAGGAAAGCCCTTTTTGCCAGTGCTAGTCTGCTTTTGATATCCTCCCTGCTCTGTCCGTCATTCGTTGTTTTACTGCCTAGGTAGCAGAATTCCTTAACTTCATCTAACTCGTGGCCATCAATCTTGATGTTAAGTTTCTAACTGTTCTCATTTCCGCTACTTCTCATTACTTTCACCTGTCTTCGATTTACTCTCAGTCCATATTCTGCACTCACTGGACTGTCCATTCCATTCTTCAGATCATATAATTATTCTTCACTCTCATTCAGGATAGCAAAGTCATCTGCGAGCCGTATCAGTGATACTCATTCACCTTGAACTTTAATTCCGATCCTGAATCTTTCTTTTATTTCCATTATTGCTTCTTCGATGTATAAATTGAACAGTAGGGGCGAAATACTATATCCGAGCATTTCGTTCCCATATTACCCGTCTCTCCCTATAGCTTACCCCTATTTTTCTCATAATTTCGACCATCTTGCAGTATTTTATGCTGTCGAACGCTTTTTCTGGTTCGACAAATACTATGAACGTGTCTTGATCTTTCTTTAGTATTGCTTCCATCATCAATTGCAACGTCAGATTTGCCTATCTGCTGCCTTTATCTTTCCAGACGCCGAATTGATCGTCGTCTAGCACATCCTCAATTTCTTTTGCCATTCTTCAGCAACTTGGATGCATGAGCTGTTAAGCTGACTGTGCGATAATTCTCGCACTTGTCAGCTCTTACAGTCTTCGGCATTGTGTGGATGATATTTTTCCGAAAGTCAGACGGATCCCCCATCTCTTCTGACTCGACTCCTGTTTCTTCTTCTATCACATCAGATAAATCTTCCCCCACAGAGGCCTTCAGTGTATTCTTTCCACCTATCCGCTCTCTCCTCTAGATTTAACAATGGAATTCCGATTGTACTCTTAATATTACCTTACTTGCTTTTAATTTCAGCGGAGGTTCTGTTGACTTTTCTATATACTGAGTCAGTCTTTCCTACTATCATTTCTTTTTCCGATTTCTTCACATTTTTCATGCAACCATTTCTTCTTAACTTCCCTGCACTTTCTGTTTATTTCACTCCTCAGCGACTTGTATTTCTGTTTCCTGAATGTCCCTGAAGATTTTTTGTACTTCCTTCTTTCATCGATCAGCTGAAGTATTTCTTGTGTTACCCACTGTTTCTTCGCAGTTACCTTCTTTGTATCTATGTTTTTCTTTCCAGCTTCTGTGATTGCCATTTTTAGAGATGTCCATTCCTCTTCAACTATATTACCTACTGGACTATTCTTTATTACTGTATCTATAGCCTTAGAAAACTTCAATCGTATCTCCTCATTCCTTACAACTTCCGTATCCCATTTCTTTCCATATTGATTCTTCCTGACTAATCTCTTTAAATTTCAGCCTAGTCTTCATCACTACTAGATTGTGATCTGAGTCTATATCTGCTCCTGGAGACGCCTTATTATCCAGAATCAGACTTTTTTGAAAAACTTTTTTACTTTGAAAGCTGATTTTTATAGATTTTTATGAGCTGACTCCAAATCTAGCCTTAGTTTTTTTGTATCACCCATAGTTTTCGAGCAATATGCTTTTTACTATATAATATAAAAATCCTATGATTTACGGTAAACAGGGAAACTAATGAAACGCTTTGTTACAACATAAGCATGGTTTGTATTTATAGTAAGGTACCTAAAACAAAGATATGTGTTAATAGAGGTTTCACTTGTCAGCTGGAATTGGTTTGTATTTTTTTTTATCTTTTTTCTTTGAAACTTCATGTGTAGGTTTTTCTACGATGAGTCACTTGCTGAACATCTCGGTGAAGTGACCACCAGTAGTCTCCCATGATGTTGGTGTTCCAGCCGCCTTGGTCGCCTTTCTCCATCTCATGTCCTAGTGAAAACGCTCTCTTTGCTTCTCACTAACATCTCCCATATTGTCCGGGAGGTAATCAAAGTGACTCTTCGAAAAGTGAACTTTCAGGCTCATTAAACATCCTAAAGTTTTAAACTAATTTAACAATGTAGCTATAATAGAAACATATTCTGGGTCATTTTCATATCCTAAGAACTTTGTAAGGACTTTCTTGAATGATACCCATACTTCCTTCTCATTTAAGGTAATTTTGGATTCAAAGTTAACATCAAACACCAAATTTCTAATGTCAGGAACGACAAAGACGCCTTCTTTTAGTTTAACTTCTGAAAGGTGTGGAAACTTTTGGCAGAGATACTTAAAAGATGGTTCATCTTTAGACAAAGCCTTTACAAATTGTTTCATTGGGCCTAATTTTAGAAGTATAGGTGGTAGGAGTACGTTTTTTGGACATACAAGGTTTTTGCATAGAATGTTCTTCTCGCCAGCTTTATTACCTTCTTCTTTTTCGAGTTATGACCAGTAATATCAACAGTGCAAAAGTAGCAATCATTGGAATGATTTCTTGGCTCCCTCCATATCATAGGAACAGCAAATCTAAAGGATTTCCCTCCTCTTTTGGACCATTGTCTCAGATCTTCAACACACATATAACATATCTTATACGATGCCCAAGATTTATCTTGATCACCAAGTTTGGAACCAAAGTATGATAGATAAACCTTTTTCAGAAAGCCTGTAATGTGTGTTTGGTGTTTTTTAATCGCAAATTCACCACAAATATAACAGAGTTTTTACAACCAGGATTAGACATTGTACTGAGCACATGTATAGGAAACGGGACAGGTTGACAGTAAACAAAACACCATCTGTTAACACAAAAATAGAATCGACCATTCATTACACCTCCTTTTTAAATTATTTTAACTATATAAAAGCTGTTAAATTCTTTAAAAACCGCTTAATTTAATAAATTTAACTGTAAAATGGGAAGAAATCACATCATATTTGGATTTCCCATCCAAAAAAACATAAGAATAAGGTATTTTCAGCAAAAAAGTTTTTCCATCGTTGGCCTGTGATGTGCGTTTATTGACCGACCAACGGCGAGAGACACGGAACTCCATCCCACAAATTGACATCCGACACCTGTACAATAGAATGCATTCATGTTTGCATGCTTAAATGCAACGTTGTGGTGGTTACTTCGCTTATTAATGTGCTAGCATTTCACAGTTGCAATGGCTCATCTTGTGCGTAGATTAACGTATGATACTGCAATGTTAATCACTTAAATATGGTTCGTAGACAAAATATGTTGCAGAAATTTGATTACTCTATATTGATTATATTATGCTGCCGTGATTTTTTCCCGCCAGTGTATGTGAACACTTCTAGTACTTACAGTCATAAGCACAGTGGACAAAAACTTAAATCACCGCGAGAAAGGTCATGCAGATATTGTGTAAACTTTGTGGAGGTAGAAAGAATGAAGTTTCTTCAACTATGTCCTGTCCACCAAAAGCCATATTGATGGTTAGCTTATGCAGAGCTGTTACATTGTGGGGATGTTAATTTCTGTGTTTCACCTTGTTGTATCATATATTGATATCGCTCTACCGGCGTCAAAATTTGCAACGGAACTGCAAGTTTCCATCAGACGCTGATAGTAGTCGCGTGGGATCCGGTGGACCCAATGATGCGCGCCCACTGAGCCACGACTCAACCAGTTCCGTACCACGAGCCCCCTCTGCTGCCCCAGTATAGGGCGGCCGGTGGCAGTGAGACAGCCCACGTGGACTCGGAGCGTCTTCACTGCGTAGACGCTGCCTAGTCGCAGCTCCGACGCCATCGTTGGCTTCAACACTGACAGCTGCACTTTATTTCTTGCTGCATTATTTGTAATGAGTCTTTGTACGCTTGGAGAAATACAAGTTAAGTGAATCTTCTGTTTACTAAGTTAACTTGTTCACTAATGATATCTGCTCCTGTGGAGCTTGCCTACGACAACTGTTGCTGCACTACCCTATAGCCTTCCTCTCGTTACTATTATGTACAAAGTCGTACACAATATACCGAATATTACAAATGCTTGTGGTCCAAAACATTTTCTATGAGACTGTGATCAGCTGATGTAGAAGGCCAGTCCAGCCAGGAACATACGCAGCACTTCGAACATAGCTGTTGTCGCTTAAAGGCAGTAATGGTTGAAATGGCTCTGAGCACTATGGGACTCAACATCTTAGGTCACAAGTCCCCTAGAACTTAGAACTACTTAAACCTAACTAACCTAAGGACATCACACACACCTATGCCCGAGGCAGGATTCGAAACTGCGACCGTAGCAGCCCCGCAGTTCCGGAACGCAGCGCCAGAACCGCTCGGCCATCGCCGCCGGCAAAGGCAGTAATGTCAGAAGTATACTGATGACACAGATATGAAAGAAAAGCAAACGCTTGGTTACCGAGAACGTTGAAGAACGAATGTGGAGCTTAAGTAAGATGTTTAAAACATAGTGAAATGTAAAAGTTCGTGACAAAGCCCTGGGTAATGAGATCACTGTGGTTTTAATGTTGGACTAATGCACTGAGGATACACTGAATGTGATGTAGCGCGTCGACGTGTTGTCCTTGTTATTGTGTATTAAACCAGGGGCCTAGAAACAACGGAGAGGC
The DNA here is from genome assembly GCF_023897955.1 of Schistocerca gregaria. Taxonomy (NCBI): domain Eukaryota; kingdom Metazoa; phylum Arthropoda; class Insecta; order Orthoptera; family Acrididae; genus Schistocerca; species Schistocerca gregaria. Next base: position 46,222,916 of record NC_064924.1, read on the forward strand.
TTCATTCCGCCGTAGCCATCAGTGGTTCACAACCCCACAACAGGCCACAGCAGTCCACCCACCCGACCGACGCCCTACACCGAACCCAGGGTTGTTGTGCGATTCAGCCCCCAGTGGAGCCCACCTGAGAACGTCTCATATCGGACGAGTGTATCCCCAAATGTTTGTGTGGTAGAGTAATTACGGCGTACGTGTATGCAGGGCCAGTGTTTGCGCAGCAATTGCTGACGTAGTGTAACTAAGGCAGAATAAGCGGAACCAGCCCGCATTCGCCAAGGCAGATGGAACACCGCCTTGAAAACCACCCACACTCTGGCCTGTTCACCGGACCTCGACACTAATCTGCCGAGCGGATTCGTGACGGTGACCCGCACGCCTTCCCGTTGGGGAAGCAGCGCGTTAGACCGCGCGGCTAGCCGGGCGGGCTATCCTTGTTAAGTGTGCGTATTATTCCATGGCGCTGAATTTTAGTGTTCCATTCCTCAGTCGATAAAAACTGAACCGTTATACGATCACATTGTTGTCCGTCTGTCTGTCCGATTGGTAAGATTCCTTTTTTCCAGGAACAGGTAGAGGTATCAAGTTGAAATTTATATCAAATACTAAGATCTACAGTCTATTTACGGTGTAAAAATTTTGTTCTAAGTCAATGCACTCAACAGATAAGGCCATTCACGTCACATATTTTGATACTCTCAAACTCCCTAATCAAAACATATGGATGAACTACCCATATACATAATTAAGTTTGTACGGAACCGTCAGAGACCGGGTCCTATTCGCGCTTATGTCGTTATTAAGTATTACGGCACACAGAAGCCAGGGAAAACCGTGGCGTTCTGAACTCTGAGAGAATCAGCAACGACGTCAGCGGTAGCCAGTCTGACTACATCGGCTTTCCGCACACGTGCTCTGCAGGGGCGCCGCGCGGCTGTCGCTACCACGGCACAACGCACTGGCACCCCTGCGGCAGCCTTCGGCGAAAACGTCAGAGGCAGGCAGGCACATAGCGCCGTGTTGTCAGCTACCGGCTGCAGCTCGTGCCGCCTGCTGGGGACCCACCGACGCGGCCGAGGTGGCGCAACACAGCCGGTGTACAGTCGCGGGAGATGTACACAGGGTGCCCCTGCCGATGTCGTTTCATGTAACCCGCAATATTATGCCTGTCCTTCAAAAACCAGACGCGAGATTTTCATTCTCTCTCACGCAACGAGCAAACTATTAGTCCTACTGAAAAGAAAATGAGCAGGACCTTTTCGTCGGAAATTTAATTTACGTGGAGTGTTTTTTAAGTAAGTGCTGTTTTGAATTAAAAAAAAAGACGTGCTAAGAAGTCTCAATACTTTTATTTTTACATGAAAACCCTGTCCCTTAATCTACGCACTGACGACATTACAGTCTGATTCGCCGGCCGGGGTGGCCGAGCGGTTCTAGGCTCTACAGTTTGGAACCGCGCGACCGCTACGGTAGCAGGTTCGAATCCTGCCTCGGGCATGGATGTGTGTGATGTCCTTAGGTTAGTTAGGTTTAAGTAGCTTTGAGTTCTAGGAGACTGATGACCTCAGAAGTTAAGTCCCATAGTGCTCAGAGCGATTTGAACAGTCTGATTCTTCCTTGTTTACGTTGTGTACTGAGTGTTTAAGATGCCTCCGACAATCGTGAGCCTCGCCACCTCTGAAGTATGGGCTGTTATAAGATTTCTTAGTGCTAAAGGCCTAAAAGCGATCGATATTCACCGTGAGATCTGTGTTGTTTACGGATGATAAACGGGTATTCATTGGACAAATATATTATACTAGAACTTACATGTGATCACATTTTCAGGCAATTTGGGTGCATAGATCCTGAGAAATCAGTACCCAGAACAACCACCTCTGGCCGTAATAACGGCCTTGATACACCTGGCCATTGAGTCAAACAGAGCTTGGATTGTGTGTACAGGTACAGCTGCCCATGCAGCTTCAACACGATACCACAATTCATCAAGAATAGTGACTAGAGTATTGTGACGAGCCAGTTGCTCAGCCACCATTGACCAGACGTTTTCAATTGGTGACAGATCTGGAGAATGTGTTGGCCAGGGCAGCAGTCGAATATTTTCAGTATCCAGAAAGGCCAGTATAGGACGTGCAACATGCGGTCGCGCATTATCCTGCTGAAATGTAGGGATTCGCAGCGATCGAATAAAGGGTAGAGCCACGGGTCGTAATACATCTGAAATGTAACGTTCACTGTTCAAAGTGCCGTCAATGCGAACAAGAGGTGACCGAGACGTGTAACCAATGGCACCCCATACTATCACGCCGGGTGATACGCCAGTATGGCGATGACGAAATACATGCTTCCAATGTGCGTTCAACGCGATGTTGCCAAACACGGGTGCGATCATCATGATGCTGTAAACAGAACCTGGATTCATACGAAAAAATGACGTTTTGCCGTTCGTGCATTCTGGTTCGTCGTCCAATACACCATCGCAGGCGCTCCTGTCTGTGATGCAGCGTCAGAGGTAACCGCAGCCATGGTCTCCGAGCTCATAGTCCATGCTGCTGCAAACGTCGTCGAAGTGTTCGTGCAGAAGGTTGTTGTCTCGCTAACATCCGCATCTGTTGACTCAGGGATCGCGACGTGGTTGCACGATCCGTTACAGCCATTCGCATAAGATGCCTGTCATCTCGGCTGCTAGTGATACGAGGCCGTTGGGGTCCAGCACCGCGTTCCGTATTACCCTCCTGAGCCCACCTATTCCGTATTCTGCTAACAGTCATTGGATCTCGACAAACGCGAGCAGCAATGTCGCGATTCGATAAACCGAAATCGCGATAGGCTACAATCCGACTTTTATCAAAGTCGGAAACGTGATGGTTCGTATTTCTCCTCCTTACACGAGGCATCACAACAACGTTTCACCAGGCAACACCGGTCAAGTGCTGATTATGTACGAGAAATCGGTTGGAATCTTTCCTCATGTCAGCACGTTGTAGGTCTCGCCACCGGCGCCAACCTTGTTACATGCTCTGAAAAGCTAATCATTTGCATATCACAGCATATTCTTCCTGTCGGTTAAATTTCGCGTCTGTAGCACGTCATCTTCGTGGAGTAGCAATTTTAATGGCCAGTAGTGTAGTTTGTGTACATGAAAGGCCAGACATAACATTGTGTGCTGCACAAAACGATATCGTTGGGGGCAGCCGAATCACGCTCCGTAGTGGGCACACTGTGCCAGCATTCGCTGAGTTTGAAACAAATACTGCAAGCCAAGGAAATGCCCACTGTTGGTAATTTCGTTTCAGACACCACCAACAGCGGTGACAACAGGAAAACAGTAATGTATCCACGGAAGAAACGGCTTACAGAACACGTGTAAGACCAGTTCGTGAGTACTGTCCATCTAAGATGCATATGGGGTTCGAGTAATAGAGGGGATGGTGTACGTCCGACGAAGATGGGTCCGATTCGGTGCAGGATCGTTTGGTAAGCGCGAGAACCTTACAAAGTCGCTCAACAGACTCTACAGCTAAACGCTACAACAGACGCGTTGTGTACCGCGAATAGCTGCACGACTGAAGTTCTGAGAACAAAACACTGATTGCTCCCACATTTGTCTGTCGCAGTGGCGACGACTATAAGGTCTCAGCTCACTCGGAGGTTTATCGACAGCCGTCCTTACAACGTACCATTCGAGAATGGAGTAAAGTTCATTTTTCATTTAAAGTTCATTTTTTATACGTAACGACTTTAGAAATTAAGTTAAACATGATAGCTGACAGTAACAAACGGACCGCGACTACTCGTCATCACCGATTCCTTCCCAACTTACGGTATGTGCAGGGCTTGGCGAGAAATGACAGAACTGAGAGCGCCAGATGGTCGAGCGTTTTTTGAAAAAAGAGTCATCGGATAGCGCAGCGGGAACAGTACGGAACGGCAATCCGGGCGTCATCGGGTCGAGTCCCTATGTGGAAAGTCTTTTTCTTTATTTTTACTTTTTTCATTACTTACATTGCAAATAAAAAGAAATAATGGCAAATATATTGTTTTTATTAGCATCTTCATAAAAGGCGTGTGAAGGAAAGGCAAAAGAAAATTTGAGATCGCATATAATTTCCAAGAAAGGATTGTGCTTACAGCGTCCTGTAAGTAACTTCACAGAAGCGTACAGCACGTCCATTAGTACCATGTTGACCTTCGACCAGCTGTCGGCAGATGCACATAGGCAATAAATTCTCCTGTTTTTATGATCAATAGAATAATACCTCATCACTCGTAAATAATCAAGAATAATAAACACCAACACACCAAGAATATTTCGCCACAATTGAAGAATAACAATCGAAAACTGACGATTATGTAAGGTGTGTCGTGCAAATCTTGTGAACAGCCGTCTGATGACGAACTTGTCAGTTCGAAACCTGTCACGGCGCTATTTACTTAAATAAATAGCTGTATTAATAGTGGCTGGTTGCTGTCTTCTTCTTTGTAGGAATCAACCTACATTAATTGTACACAGCAGAGATCTCACTATGTCAGTTTTAGACAAAATAGAATCTAATTTTATATGCAATGTTCTCGTATACGGCTTACAGTTGCTGTATGGAATTTTATTTGCTACCTCATATTTTCCTCTGCCTTTCCGTGTCAAGCCTTTCATCAAGATATTGATAAATACAATGTACTGAGCATTATTTCGCCCCATTTTCAGTACAAGAAACGTAAAAACTAAAAATAAAAAAATAAACAATGATTCCGTATAGGAACTTGACCCCACACGATCCTCGTCTTACTCTGCTGTGCATTTTCCATTGAGCCAGCCACTGCCTCTAACATAAAAAGACCATCTATCGCCAGACCCGCGCCAAAAAATACGTTTTTCTTTCTCAACTCTTGGTCATATGGAGCCTCTGCATCTATCACTTAAATTTCTGGCCAGGCAAAACGTATACGTCCACATATTTCCGGCATACTTTCATCTACAGCTACATCTGCATCTACATCTATACTCCGCAAGCCACCCAATGGTGTGTGGCGGAGGGCACTTTACGTGCCACTGTCATTACCTCCCTTTCCTGTTCCCGTCGCGTATGGTTGGCTGGAAGAACGACTGCCGTAAAGCCTCCGTGCGCGCTCGAATCCCTCTAATTTTACATTCGTGATCTCCACGGGAGGTACAAGTAGGGGGAAGCAGTATATTCGATACCTCATCCAGAAACGCACCCTCTCGAAACCTGGACAGCAAGCTACACCGCGATGCAGAGCGCCTCTCTTACGGAGTCTGCCACTTGAGTTCGCTAAACATACCCGTAACGCTATCAGGCTTACCAAATAACCCTGTGACGAAACGCGCCGCTCTTCTTTTGATCCTCTCTACCTCCTCTGTCAATCCGACCCGGTATGGATCCCACTCTAATGAGCAATACTCAACTATAGGTCGGACGATTGTTTTGTAAGCCACCTCCTTTGTTGATGGACTACATTTTCTAAGGACTCTCCCAATGAATCTCAACCTGGCATCCACCTTAGCAACAATTAATTTTATATGATCATTCCACTTCAAATCCTTCCGTAAGCATACTCTCAGGTATTTTACAGAAGTAACTGCTACCAGTGTTTGTTTCGCTATCATATAATCATACAATAAAGGATCCTTCTTTCTATGTATTCGCAATACGTTACATTTGTCTATGTTAAGCGTCAGTTGCCACTCCCTTTCTGTGGAAAACTGGCCAATACACTACCGTAAAAGTATATATTTGTGTCTACAGTTGCAATTTATTCATTTTGCCTATCGCCTAACAGTTTCGGTACACAGTACAGTTTTCAGGCCATCCCCTGGCACGGAGTCGTCACGCTTGCTTCACAAGAATGTGGGGATACCTACAAGAAAACAGTAGTCAGTAGACAAAATAAACAAATTGCGACTGTACACATAAACATACACTGACGAGCCAGAACATTACGACCACCGACCTACTATCGATATAAACCCGATCGTGCGATGACAGCGACACCTGTCGAAGAATGATCGCCAGTGAGACACACGCACGATGCATGCAAAGTCAGTGAGCGTGCTGTCCGTCTGTAGAATGGGCGCGATCCATCTGAGTTCGACCCAGGGCAGATTGTGATGCTCCAGAGGCTCGGCACGGCATTTTCCCTGTAGGACTTGCTGGGTGTTCGAGGAGTGCTGTGGTTTGTGTCTTCAACACGTGGTGAAATCACGTCCAGACATCGTGCGGTTGGACGGACACCCCTCATTACAGATGTCGAACGTCGAAGGCTGAGCAGATTGATAAAACAGGACAGGCGGCGAACTGTAGTGGAACTGAAATCTGACTTCAATGCAGGTCAGAGTACATGTTCTCTGAACACACAGTGCACCGAACACACCTAAACATGGGCGTCCGCAGCCGCCGACCCATGCACGTGTCAAGTATAACAGCACGACTCCGACCAGTACGACTGAAATGGGCACGTGGTGTGCGGACATTTGCCACGCTAGACATTTGCCACACTAGACATTTGCCACGCTAGACATTTGCCACGCTAGACATCTGCCACGATCTTACGCGCTTCGGAGGAATGGGTCCCTTGTCTCCTCATCCCCCTCCTCCTCCTGTATTATGTTTGCATCTGTTCTCATTTCGAATTGTAGAATATTTACTTCGTCTTCTTTGGTGAAGGAATTTCGGAAGACTGCATTTAGTAACTCCACTTCAGTGGCACTGCCATCAGTAACATTACCGTCGCTGTCGCGCAGTAAAGGTACTTACTGAGCCTTTCCGCTGGTTTACTTAACATAGGACCAGAATCTCTTTGGATTTTCCTCCACATTTCTAGAGAGAATTCCGTTGTGGGAACTATTAAATGCATCTCGCATTGAAATTCGCACCAAATTTCGAGCCTGAGTAAAACTTCGCCAATTTTGGAGATTATGCGTTCGTCTAAATTATACGTGCTTTTTTCGGTGCTCCTGCAGCACCTTTCTGTCGTGTTTCGTTTACCATGCGGGATCAGTTTCGTCTCTTATTAATTTATTTGGTATGAATCTGTTGATACTATTTCTTTGAACTTAAGCCACATATGGTCTTCATTTAAATAGTTTGGAAGGATTGGAGAGTGTCTCTTAGAAAGACGTCAACCGAATTTTTAGCTGCTTTTATGAGTAGATTTATTTCGCTCTTAGTTTTGGTGAATTTCTTTGTTACGGAATTGAGCCTCGCTACGACTGTGCGTTCACTAATCCCTGTATCCGTCGTTATAATCAGGATTATTTGTGGCTAAGAGGTCAAGTGTGTTTCCGTAACTATTTACAATCTGAATGGCCTCGTGAACTAATTGTTCAAAATAATTTTTAAAAAAGCATTTAGAACCATTACGGAAGTTGCTTTCTATCTACAATAGGGTCTGAAAATGAATTTTTGTCAGCACACGGAAGGTAGATTGAAGTCACTATAATTATATGAGTAGGGTACTTATTTGTGAAGAGACTCAAGTTTTCTTTGAACTGTTCAGTAACTGTTTCATCTGAGACCGGGGGTCGGTAAAAGGAGCCTGCTATTAATTTATTCCGGTTGTCGAATATAACCTCTGCCCATACTAAGTCACAGGCACTACCTGCTTCAATGTCGCTTGTGAGCTAGAACAAACATTACATTATTTTTCCTTGAATTATGGATTTTGTTTCTGTTGTAGTGCAGATCATTACAATTAAGGCTTTTCCCTCCAAATCCTAGGATGCTTTCTCTGTCACTCTGTAAATACCAGATCCAAAAAAATGTAGAACAACTATGGGACTTAACATCTATGGTCATCAGTCCCCTAGAACTACTTAAACCTAGCTAACCCAAGGACATCACACAACAGTAGAACAACAATGTACGTTACAAACATAGCATTCTGTATTACTTCATGCCTTATTTCTAACGTTTTAAAATTGTTCGTCGACTTTAGATGACATGTCAATTATAGATATCCTTATCTCTATTTAGTGAACGTATATTCAGTCATGTTTTGATCATTGTCCCGCTACACTTCATTAACTAATGTTTCGCCACAAGGGATATCGGATTTTAGAGAGTAAATTAATATGGAGTATGTCGTTCTTCTTTTCAAACACTCACATACCCATTTCTTCTTTCGTTATTGTCTTTTGGGCATGCAGTTGTAGTAATTAAAGTAGGCACAAATGCAGTGATCAAAAAGAAATGATTAGCGTACATTCGCATTCTTTTTGCATCGTTCCTTTCTTGTTGCACCCATGGCGATAGACTGTTTCTATCGCAATCAGTAAGCGTGAAAGGAAGCTACCTTACAGACAGAGGGATCTATATTTACACTTGGCAGAACTAATTACATACTTACATAATCGTCGGTATTGCTCTCGTTTCCCAAAAGTTGTAAATATTTCGATTTCGGAAAAGAAGGTCTGTATTTCGCCAAGATGTTGAAGAAGAAGCTCCCTTACGTACCTCTTGTATCGAGTAAGATGCGGAGACGGCGGTTTGAAGGCGGACATAAGAAGTACGAGGCAGGGCGTCCCTTACGTGAGGGATCGCTACTCAAGCTACCTGCCGAAGGGGCAAGTGTGGCAAATGTCCGGCGTGGCAAATGTCCGGCATTCGGGCATGGTCTGATGAATCCCAGTGCCTACGTCATCATACTGAGGGGGGAGCGCAAATCTGTCGTCTTCCACGGAAACAGCTCCTTGACACGTGCTCTCGGGACGGAGACAAGCTGGTGGCGGCTGCATTGTGCTCTGGGGAACATCGACGTAAGCATCCATGGGTCCAGTGGGGCTCGTGCAAGGCACCATGCCAGCCAAGGAGTATCGCGCACTGGTTGCACTGCCATTTTCCACAAAATAGTGCGCCCTGTCACGAGGCGGGAAGAACACCTGTCCGCCTAGCGCGCGACTCGGCGAAACACTAGCAGAGCGCCGCGTAGCGGAATGATCCGGAGTTCACAGACACCAATTTTAAGCACCTGAAGCCTGTTTGCAGAAAAATCTCTACTATTCGCTTGTATATAGGTATAATCGTTTATACTACAGGGAACGGAAGAGAAGACGATGTAGCAAACACTGCCCATGAGCGCTCCTTTGTTATTTTTTAGTTTTTAGTTTTTGGAAATAATATTCGGCATACAGGATATAACTATATCTTGTTAGGGCCACAAAACGAAACTCTGCTATTCAGCGAGGATTATTTTGCAAGGCGAGGACACTGTTCTTGACGGAATATGCAAAATGGCCCAGGGAAGGAAGAATGCACGTGTCTTAATTTGTGTGGACTAGTGACATGGATGGAAATCGTGTACTTTACACGGAACTGCATCTCCATCTCGTCTTAGTACTGGTCCAAAATTTTCCTTTTATGTCGGCTGCCATTCTCACTGCCTTCTCATTACCATTCAGGGGTCGCGCGGGATTAACCGAGCGGTCTTGGGCGATACAGTCATGGACTGTGCGGCTGGTCCCGGCGGAGTCCTCCCTCGGGCATGGGTGTGTGTGTTTGTCCTTAGGATAATTTAGGTTAAGTAGTGTGTAAGCTTAGGGACTGATGACCTTACCAGTTAAGTCCCATAGGATTTCACACACATTTGAAGATTTTTTTGAACCATTCAGGGGGAATTTATAAGCAGAACACTATACAAATGCTCCAATGTGTGTGAATTCCTAATGGACCAAACTGATTAGGTCATCGGTCCCTAGACTTACACACTACTTAAACTAACTTACGCTAAGAACAACACACACGTCTATGCCCGAGGGAGGACTCGAACCTCCAGCGGGAGGAGCCGCGCAATCCGTGACATGGTGCCTCAAACCGCGCAGAACACTATTTACCGACGTTGAGCTTCATCTGAAGAGGTGACACAGCTAGCGTTTCCACTATGCGTATAAGTTCTAATTGTCATATTATTTTTTTTTCCTAAAACAAAAATTGTCTAGAGGCAAAGCTCACGCTTCAGGATCCGGAGAGCGGGGGATCAAATTCCGTTCAGATCACAACTTTTTCCCAATGATTTTTAACCAAGCATTCACTTCTTACAGATGCTGGAGTGGCTACGAAAGATGTCTGGTTCGGATTCCACGTTTAACTGCAGGTCTCCATTTTCCGATTAGGTAACTGGGTAAGATTAGGAACACGTAAACAGCTGAAAGCCCTGCAAGAGGCCTACCGGATACATCAGACAGAATTCTTTTTTGCTCGTCCTTGTTAGCTTGTTTGCCCTGGTGAAAGCCTGGCTTCAACTATACAAACATTTTTTGAATAGCTTCATATCGACAGTTCTATTCTTGCACATGTAATTCTGAGAAAAGTGGCGCAGAAAATACAATCACGGCAGTGTTTGATGTCACAGACGACTTCCATCAATGAGGACTTGTAATTTGTTGAAACGAAATGTGTCTTACAGTACTACATTTTAAAATGATTGCTTTAGACAATTCCTTATAATAATGTTTGAATGTTGTACATTTGACTATGAGAGAAACAGTTTTTTGGTTATTCCCTGTAGTCCTCACAAAAAAACCGTAAATAGTCTATTGAATGACAAAGACAAACATGTTTCTTGCACCTGGCACACCGGACAAAGGAAAAATTGATGCAGTCAGGTACTTCGTAGTAACCACTAGTTTTATTCAGGCAGAGCTGGGACGGCGTCAGGAATGGTTCCGGCGGTTGTTCTGCATACTGAGCTGCATACCAGGCACACTTGACCAAAATCGTAAGGCGTGGCGGAAAAAACTGGTAAGGCACAAATGACTGGAGCTTAAGAATACTGTTCCACTGATAAACCTGAAATGAGGGAGAGATATAGTAAATCACGTTGTCTCATAATTTACTGAAAAATACTTTCCACTGCCGAAAAAAATTCTTTATCCAGAGGTTGAACCGCACTAGTAGTTCCAGGCGGAATCCACTTACATCTGCCGCGCGGGACTAGCCGAGCGGTCTGAGGCGCTGCAGTCATGGACTGTGCGGCTGGTCCCGGCGGAGGTTCGAGTCAACCCTCGGGAATGGGTGTGTGTGTTTGTCCTTAGGATAATTTAGGTTAAGTAGTGTGTAAGCTTAGGGACTGATGACCTTAGCGGTTAAGTCCCGTAAGATTTCACACACATTCGAACGTTTGAGCACTTACATCTACAGATTTTTCGTAGTTCTTCAGAAAAACAGAGGCGTCCTTACGTTCAGACGATAAGTCCAACAAAAGCAATGAACTAGTTTCTGCAGCTGGTAGGAATACTTTTCGAACGAAATGTTGAAAATTATTCTTTCCCATTTTTTTCAGATTCTGATACGTCGATTAGAAGATTTTTGTAACTTAATAGTTCATTTTTTATTTTTGGGCGTAATGTGCCTTGTGGCTCTTGAAGACAGATATACAGCTGCGGAAACGGTAAACCACTCATACTTATCATATGAAGCTGTCATTGCATTCATTCATTGGGCAACCGACTGCGTCTTCTTAGTTTTCATCCCGAAATGATAAAGAGCGGTGTTTAGGCAGTTCTTTCACGAAACCTGACTGATCAGCGTTCTAAACAGCAGCTACGGGAATAACAGAAAGTTTCGTCTTTACGTCAGCTCTCAATTTCTCTGTAGCATTGACTATCACTGCCAGCTGCTCTACAGGTTTACGTGACGCAAACTTTGTAATTTTGCAACTTCCTGTTCTGTAAAATTTGCGTAGCCTGGTCGACGAAGCCTGAAAATAAACAATGTTCATGTCAGATGCAATTCGGAGAACCCAGTGTCGTAGATCTCCATCGGTAACGGTGCATATCCCCTCACGAACAGCTCTGAATCTTTCGAACTGTTTTTCATTCAAATGGTTTAGGGTTTCCGTTTGGCGCATATTTCTTACTTCATGTAATTCATTCTTCTTGTTTTTTAATATACAGTCAATCTGGACTAAATCAGTGTAGACAAATAGGCCCGGTGCCGTTTGTAAGACATTTGCAAAACAAGAACCGTGCATTCTCAGAATCGAATGCATGTTCCAGGTTTCCTGTAGACACAGTCGCACTGCGGTATGGATGACGGGTGCATCAACGTATGTGAGTGAAGCAGCTGGAAAGGTACTTCAGAGTTGAAGTACGATGAACAGTATGAATCTTGAGGGTAAAATGTCTGAATTGCACACAGGTCCACCGTGAAATAGTGGCAGGATATCGCATCTGTCCGTAGTGTTGGCTCCAATAATTTGATAAAGGCCGCACACAGGTGGGTGACGCTAAGCGTAAAGGAAGGCCATGGACGTCGAACAGGGATGACAATGTACACTCAGTCGAGGAACTAATCCACGGTGTTTGCAAAGTCACTGTCAGGGACATTGCTCAGCAGGTGCACAGAAAACTCAACAGGCAGTGTTCAATCCATACTCTGAGACTGAATGCAGTATCGGAAGTTGTACACGCAGTGTGTTCCGCGATCACTGTCAATTACGCACAAAAGCGTAAGGTTTATGGCGGCTCCGGACTCTGGACAAAGAGATTGTCTGCGGAATGGAGAGAAACCTCCTCACCCTTCCGGAAGAAAAGTTCTGCCATGGACAGGACGGTCATAAGCATCGTTTTCTTCTGATGTAAAGAAAATCTGTACATAGATGACGGAAGCTGAAGCAATGAATTAAAATTTGTACCATTGCTGGGAGTTGCACATAGGCTTACTTGATTACTGCGAAGGTATGCTAACAACAGTCTAACCAAAAGAGCTGCTCAGATTAACCTAGTCCAATGTCCTCCCTAAGAAAAACGTCAGTTTACATCTGCAACTTGTTTCCTCCTTCTTCAATCGTCGCTATTGCTGAGGCTCTTTGGTATTGGACGTTACGGGTAAATTGTGCCTGTACCTCAGGTGCAGATGATCTATAGATCTGGTAAAACTAAATTTTCCTCGAGACATTTGAGTGTGATATTGATCTACGATAATGATGGAATCTGCAGCAATGTGCAAAAGTAAAGTTTGTGCTATAGCTGGGGCTTGAACCCACGTCTCTTTGCATACTAGGAAGGTTTGCTGGCATCTACACCATCAGAGCAGTCTAATTAACAGCACTGCTCGGACTACACTAGTCCAATGCACGCTCTAATTTTAATTCATTTCTTCAGCTTCCATCATTATCGTAGATAAAGATGAGACTCGAATGTCTCTAGGAAAATTTAATTATATTATATGTATACATAGAGTTTATGGCAAAAGGCATATCTATTAATGGCGATTAGTACTGTGCAACACTATCATTGCTGCACAAAGCCATACAGAACAAGAGGCAGGGAAAATTAAGCAAAGGCACTGCCCTCCAGCATGACAATGTAACACTCCACACTGTGCCAACAGCACAAGCTTTTCTCCAACGTTTTCAATGCGTGGCTAGGAAGCATCCGTCATACTGTACAGATCCTCCACCATGCGATTTCCATCTTTTCGTCAATATAAAAGAAGATCCGAGGGACAGAGATTTTCCAACGATAAGGACGTTCACTCAGAAGTTCTTGGATGGCTCCTACCAAGGAGCGGATTTATATCGTCGAGAAACTGAACTATTAGTAGAACATTCCGATCGTTGTTTGCAGAGGCTTTGTGACTATGTTGAAACATAGTCTCATGTATGTGTGTGTCACTTTGAAGTTGTAATGTGGTGAATTGTGGCATCTTACAAAGATTCCGTCCCAATCCTATACATGCTATCATATAGTGATTAAATATCTGTCGATAGACCTGGAACCGTTTATTAAAGGTAAAGGATATGACTAAAAACGTCAAGCACACTTATATTCAAATACTTGTAGTTCACTTATTTGTTGGGTGATGGAATTTTACATAGAACGGCTATAATAGATTAGAGGAGCCGTGGGCCGGGGGCACGCCGCAGCCGAAGCAGAGAAAGGGCCCAGCAGGGTGTGTGTGGGCGGCAGTAACTGGTTCTTGGAGGGATGCTCGCCTTGACCGTTGCCGAAACGCGAAACAGTGTATGAATGTGTTAACAACCCGGCCGAGGGCAGAAGTGCCGATTTTTACGAGGGGCGCAGGCGTTTTATGAATGGCGAGAGCTGTTCCACAATGTCGTCGAGGCTGCCTGGTGCCATGTAGTCGCGGACGCACATTCTTTCAAAAAATACTGTGGCGAATTGGAAGCCGCCAGGCGACAGGATGGCGCCTCGAGCCGTTAGCTGTTTTGACACAAACACGAGAATTGCTCCCGCAAAATGTTGAGTCGGACTTTCCGTTTTGGTACATTCGCATTCATGAACTGCTATATATATTATGACTATTAAGATAAATACATTGTTCTCTGTCAAAATCTTTCATTTGCTAACTATGCCTATCAGTAGTTAGTACCTTCAGTAGTTTGAATCTTTTATTTAGTTGGCAGTAGTGGCACTCGCTGTATTGCAGTAGTTCGAGTAACGAAGATTTTTGGTGAGGTAAGTGATTTGTGAAACGTATAGGTTAATGTTAGTCAAGGCCATTCTTTTGTAGGGATCTTTGAAAGTCAGATTGCGTTGCGCTAAAAATATTGTGTGTCAGTTTAACCACAATCATGTACAATTTTTCTAAGGGGACGTTTCATATGTCGACCCTTAGCCGAGGATACCTCACTGGAATCTTCTGAATTTTTCTTGTAGTTTGTGTAGTTATTGTAGCCTTTGTTTATTGCTAGCGCGTAATTGTAGAGAGAATTTTCTGTGTAGTTGTAGTTTTTCATTGTTGTACAGTACAACAGTTGTGGCATGCTTGTAGGTTTGCACCAAGTATTTCGCAGCTGCGCTTGCAATTAACTAGATATTATTTTCAGTGCTACGTTAATGTGTTCTCTTATTTTTGCTCTTCAAATTGTGCTTTTCTGTATTATCGTGTGAATTATTGTGACAATAATGGCGTGTGAAAAACGTAATACTAGGCTCCAAAGTAAACTGAGAAATAACAGTGAAGACGAAAGCAGTGTGTTAGCGCCACCATGTAATGAATTAACTAATGTTCAGAGTAGTAATTTGGTAATTGTGCATAGGGAAATGGAGTGGGTGGCAAATAATGGTACAGGCAGTGAAACAGTTAGTGAACAGGGAAGCATTATCAATTGATCGGTCGGCAACAGCTCGCCTCAGGATTCCGAAATGACAGGACACAATCTTGCAAATACTGTAGATTCAGGTTTTGCGTCCTCACCGTTTTCTCAAATAAGTCAAGACACATTTTCTGTTTTTCAAACTGCGAATATTGCCGGTTCTAATGCATTGCTGAATAGCACTGAGGAACATGTTTCAGACACCAGTGCACTGTTATTACAATTAATGCAACAAATGGGGCAAAAGCTTCAAAAGTTAGACTAAATGGAACAACATCATCAAAAGTTAGATACAACGCTTGAACAAAATCAGAAACAAATGGGACAAGATCTTCAAAAGTTATACACAATGGAACAAAATCTTCAAAAGTTAGACACAATGGAACAAAAGCTTCAAAAGTTAGACTCAGTGGAACATACGCTTGAACAAACACGTGAAGATTTAACTACTGAATTGCATAAAATCGAATGGAAATGTCAAAAAGTCTGTAATGACGTAAAAACACAAATTTGTGAGAATTTTCAACCTATTTTTTCGCGGCATGAAAATGCATTACAGAATCACGAATCAGCCATAAAAGAACTGCAAAAATCATGAGACCTTGCAAGCCAAAATTGACTCAGTTGCATCTACCAATTCGGTTACGCAACTTGCAAAAACTCAGCAAAACGTAAAGGACACAATAGATACTATTTCAACACAAATGGACACTCTGAAATTTGGTTCAGAAAAACACACTGAGGAAATAAGTACACTATCGGAGAAAGTAGCCGAACTTTCGGATCAGTTCATTAACTTATCTGCAAAGGTAGATGATGATCTGAATGACACAGAAGAGTGCGAACAAATTAGGAAATTCAAACAAAATCAGAATCAAATTAATACGCAGCACAAAAGAGAAATCCGGGAAGTAAAAGATCAGCTGACACTGGTAATACAAGAATTACGTATTTCAGAGGACACTCGCGCTCCAACACGGGAAGAGGGACTTAGAAATACGGAAAAGCCACAAAATAATAACACAGGGCATTTCGGAAATTATGAAAGAAATTGGCAAGGCGCACCGAATTTTGAGATGGAACCGCCGACACGACGTAACAATGATCGACATGCTACCCGCCGACACGATGATTTTAACTATAAGCTGTTCATTACTACAAGTAAATTCAAAACATTTAAGAATTCTGGCAACGACATTCATCAACAAGCGTGGCTCCATCAATTCTCTCATTGTTTTCCTCCTAACTGGTCATTGGAGCACAGATTAGAATTTATGTGTGGCTACTTAGAGAATGAACCAGCTGTAAGAATGCGATCGGTCATTCACGATTGTCACAGTGAAGGAGAATTTTATCATGCTTTCTTCTCAGCATATTGGTCTCAAGCTACACAAGACCGAGTAAAACATAGCATCATAATGATGAAACATTTTGAACAATCTGAATTTTCCAGTCTTGTCAAATATTTCGAAGACATGTTACATAAGAATCAGTATCTTTCAAACCCATACAGCCCCTCAGAACTCATCTGCATTTACTTAATCAAATTACCTGAACATTTAAGAAATATTATTTTAGCTGGACGTTGCAAAGATGACATTGAAGCTTTTCAGGGATTCCTACAAGAATTAAAAATTGACACAGACCGTAGCCAGATACGAAAACAGGAAAACAATCACTACAGGTCACATTCGTCACAATTCCATGATGACAGAAACAATAACTGGACACGACAAGTCTATTCTTACAACGCAAATCGTGACCAAAACAGACACCACCCATATGACAACCACTGGCAGAGTAACAATAGTTACAGGGAAAGATCGCATTTCCGTAGTAATGAATATGACAGAGATAACCATAGAAACAGACAATATGGGAACAAAAACAATTATTATCAAGGGAGACAGAATAACTTCAGACGCAACGGTCCACAACGCAGTTACGATTCCGGGAGAAATTCTCCACCACATGACCGACAAACAAGAAACTATGTAAACTACCGACAAAACGAGAGACCTGCATTCCATCAGAACTGGCGAGCTTCAAACAGGGCAGGGCCTTCTCGTCAAGGTGAATTTGTAGAAGTTAGGTCTCCTAATCCCAACAACACAGAAACAGACAATGACTGGCACCGCAGGCAGCCATGTGCGCTGGCTGGCTCAGAGAAAAATAACATAGACGCTAACCTTGAGAACAATTTTAGCATTCTTTAGCGACGTATACCACATGATAATTGCTTTGAAGTTGAAAGTCTGCGCACTATAAAGGGTAAAAGATTGCACCAAATTTCACATGTAAAACCGTTTATTGAAAGATAATCTGCTTTTTAACTTTGTCTTTGCCATATAACTTTTCACTTTACATTACTAGTATGCTTTGTCAGACTTAAGAAATTGTTAACATGCAACAATGTTTGAAGTTAAATATCCAATCAAGAACCAAGAGAACTTATTTAAACAGAAATTATGAACGCATTGTTATAGTGAACAGACCACACAGTGTTATTGTGTGTGTACATTCTTGCTTGTTAGTGGCACGATTACATAACGACCATAAGGCTCACATACTTACAACATTTACCAGTACTGCTAATGAGATTTTAATGCAACATTTTGGTTTACTTGAAAATACATTCTGGATCTGAAATACTTTCTGTGAGATTAATGATGACTTAGCATTTGGTTTCTTTGATAGCTACACAGTTATATCACGACGTAATTTGTGTGACATAATTAACATTGTGCTTTTGCGGTGTATCTGTTTTATATCTGCACAGTTTTTCTTAATTCTTCTGGAAAGGAAAACATATTTTAGTAGTAACTTTGTGGTATAGCAACAATGAGATAGCCTTTTCTGTAGCACAACAATACGTTACAGTACAGTACTTACATCATCACGGCAATAAGCGTAGTAACTACGATATCTATACGCAAAGCGTTTCACTTTTGTTTATTATGAGGTAAGTACATTGACTTCTGCAGAACTTAGCTTTCGGAGGACGATAACTACGACACTTCCACAGAGATTATCTTACAACAAGACGCACAGTTTAGCGCTACAGTAAACGTATTTGAGTGATTAATTTTGTACTTAAAACATTTATTTTTAAAGATATTTGAAGTACAATGATACAAAGGTTTTCCGTGATACATTTCATTCCATTGCTGTAATCTGTAACACCTGAGGATATAATTACATTAATCCTCAGGGGGTACACGCTTACCTCCTGTACTATGTGTCTGGCAACCACAAGGAGCCCTAGCTAATATGGTATTTGCTTATACAACTTTACACATCGGTACCATATTTCTCTAACACATAAATTATACAGCTATCTAATCATCTAATTGGGAGAGACAAACATTTATTTTACTATATCAGTGATAGATGTTTACGTAATTACACAGTTGGATAACTTCACACTTATGAAACTGTATTTTGTCTGTACTTTGTGTAATGTTCATATATTTTCTGAACCATTGTGATGCTATGAGAGCTTTGAATGACATATTTGGTATGAGATCGTGATTTTTAAAGTACGACACTTTTGACATGAGCAGAGAATTTTTTTTAGATTTTGAAATTATTGCAGAAAGCTATGACGTTTTTGAGATTTGACTGAGGTATTATGATGTTATTATTACGACGACGATGTGAATTATGCTGCTGAGGTATGTTTAAGCTGATGATATATGAGTTATTTGGTTATGCTACATAGTTGTTATGATGAAATATTGAAGAAGTGTCGACGAATACATATATGTGTAATATGGTAAGGAATAATGAGTAGTGGTTAGGGACTCTAGTTTGTGAAAAAGGATGTTGGAAACCGGCAATCGTACTTTAAGAGTTATGAAACGTGTGTATATGCGTGAATGTATCACAGTGCAGACGAAAATTTTTTGGACACTATTATATTTAAAGGATTTTGTTTCTACAGATTTGTAACGCAAATTCTCAACCTGTGAAAATATTTTTACATGAGACTGTCACTGTAGCAGAAACTACTGTTGTAAATATTTCGGTAAGAAAGTTAAGTGACCACCACTTTAATTATATAGACATTAAGATGTGAATAGACATTTCCCTTATTTGCATTGTTGTTTTTACTGTAATATTTTTTCTGCTTGACCTATGTCATGTTTAGATATAAGTTATTGCATTTGCTGCTGCTGTTTGCCAGGCATAGTGCTACTGAATTTTACTTTGTATTTCTGTGTTAAGCCAGTTTTACTACGGATTTATTTTTCTTGTTTGCTGTGCATTGGCTTATATTAGTTGTAATATTGCTGCTTGCTTTGACAATTTCCATTTTTTTCATTGCTGTTTGTATTAATTGTTTTGTGCTGCTGCATTGCCTCGTCCCTTAGTTTAAGCATCTGAGCTCAGTAGATTTAAATGAGCTTAAGAGGGGGTAGCCTATATAAAAGAATGAGTTGCGATGAATTGGAAGAAATGCACTGAGAGGTTATACGAAAAATGTACAGAAAGCAGGTATAGGTAGGATTTTCTTGGAAATAAATGATAAGGTAAGATACTGGAAAATAAATGATGAGGTAAGAAATATGTGAATATATAAATACAGAAAGCATGCTTGGATAGGATTTTTTTGGTGGAAACAAATTTTGAAATAAGACGAAAGATCTATGGAATGAAGTTTTGGGTTGGACTGCAGTACCAAATGTTACACTGAAAACAAACCCTGCCCTTTCCTCTTGTGTTATCCCACTATGTGTTTGTGTACTCTTGTGTATTTGTTTTCTTCCTGTCTCTGTGTACTGTTTCATAGAATTTTTTCTCTTCTAATACTAAGCTACATTCACTATGATGAGGAATGCTGTTATCATCAAATATAATTTGCATTAATAACATGTTATTTACTTCGTAACGATGTTTACACATTATTTATTCTGTTTTGTTCTAATGCTCATGTGTGAAGTTGATGTTTCAAAACTTATTCTGATCTTTTATGTATGTACTTATACCATAATTTTTGTAACACTGATGTATTTGTTATTTAGATTCTTTTGTAAAGCCTGTGTTACTGTAACTGTTATCTGTACTATTATGTTCTTTAATGATATATTTTGTACCTTTGTTATTGTATTCTCATGTTATAAAATTGTAACTGACACCAGTTCATCAAATTAAGTAACTTGTAAATTACATATCACTGCACACGTTTCTGTTGGTCATAGTATATCGACAATATGTGAGAAGTAGGGACTGATAATGTTTGCACATGTGTTAATAATTCGCAAGGGACTGGATAACAGCATTGCTGGTTCTAAGGACATTTCAAACAAATTCTTTGTAAGTGGACAAGTGGTGGTTCATGGACTTGCTATATCGTCCACAAGACTTTTTGATGGTGATTGTGCACCTGCACAGTCGCAACAGTTGGCTGCTAGCCATCTCTACAAGGACTACAGTGGGTCTACACCTTTGATGACTCACCAATACCATTATTTCTACAAGGACTGCAGTGGGTCTGCAACTCTGGTGGCCCACCAATACCGTAATCTCTACCAGGACTACAGTGGGTTTACTCTGTGTTGACCTACCTACCAATTTTCTTCAAAACTTCGACTGACTCTGCTGTGGGTTTGCTCTGTTGTGGCCCATTACCTGTCTGCATGTCAAGAGTCAGCACTGTCTTTACGTTGGAAGGACAACACTACTTCTTCAAGACTGGATGGAAATCCACTACTTCCATGTGCATTTTCTTTTACTACTCAGACTTTGAGAAAAACACTGCAATTTTAATTTGATGAATGATCAGGACTGTCTTTATGGACTGTGAAAAAATTATAGCTTTTGGCCAACATTGCATAGACAAGTGTGTGCATTTCATTTCTTTGTTATTGTAATTATGAAAAAAAATTTCAAGTCTGTATTGGCCACTGCCCAAAACAATGTGTAAATTTTCTGGGGGTTAGCATGGGGGCTATGTAAGTAGGCTGTTTAGGTTCTTTTATTGGTAACGCCGCCGCCACGTAGCGCTCTGTATGAAAATCATTGGCTGTGCCGTGTGCAGTCTGGTTCTGGTTTGCATTGTTGTCTGCCATTGTAGTGTTGGGCAGTGGCAGCTAGATGCTAACAGCGCGTAGCGTTGCGCAGTTGGATGTGAGTCGCTTGCAGTGGTGGACATGGGGAGAGAGATGGCGGAGTTTTGAAATTTGTAAGACTGGATGTCATGAACTGATATATATATTATGACTATTAAGGTAAATACATTGTTTGCTCTCTATCAATATCTTTCATTTGCTAACTATGCCTATCAGTAGTTAGTGCCTTCAGTAGTTTGAATCTTTTATTTAGTTGGCAGTAGTGGCGCTCGCTGTAGTAAGGTAAGCGATTTGTGAAAGGTATAGGTTAATGTTAGTCAGGGCCATTCTTTTGTAGTGTTTATTGAAAGTCAGATTGCGTTGCGCTAAAAATATTGTGTGTCAGTTTAAGCACAGTCATGTATAATTTTTCTAAGTGGACGTTTCAGTTTAAAGCGTTGGTAGGAAGGATTCTGGAAAATTCGACGAAAATTTGAGTGTGATTGGCCGGAGCCGTTTAGCATGAGGAGAGAGGGTGTTTGCATTGTGGTTTCTAAGCAATGATTCGTTCGTCCATACCTAGGGGGGAGGTAAAAAGAGGCCAGCTGATTATCCGGCAGTTTTAGCCACGGGATTCCTGTTTGAACTCTGGAAGCAGTAGGATCCCTGTCTCACGTCTTGAAAGAGCAGGAACATTTTCTTGTCTTTGCTCCCAAGCGCACAAACGAGTTATGTTTTAGTCTCAGTACGATGCATATCTTCTGCCTTAGACATCTGTCAGTGCATTGTATTTTGCTATACGTTTAAAGACATTACTGTACTCCGTCATGTGTTGGAAGTCCTTGTCTTGCGTCTAGCATACAGGTCCTGGTAAGACGTTGCTCAATTCCGCCTTTTGCTGGAAGTTCGCGTCTTACGTTTGTTGTTGGCAGTAAAGTGACAAGATTCAGCTCTGCTTCAGCAGTTAGAGATAGCAGTCTGCTGTCTATGTCTTAGGTTTCAGCTCTCACCACATTTGCTGGCCTGCAGCTTTGTCGCCACCAGCAGTTACATCGAGTATCATCATAGCATTCCACCACCATGCTTTTGAAACGGTGATATAACCAGCGGCACCGGATAATTACGGCTGTTAGAGATTAAATCGATGGGTTCACGTATAAAAGTTACTCCACTGAGGTTGCACACCAGTCAATCGATTCCAGTAGCTTCTCTTAGTTTTTGGTACCACAAATGAAGTCAGTCATATCGTGTCGTATTTTTCAGACCACGTTGTCCATATTTGGGCAGAAGCAGGCAAAAGTTTCGAAATATTAGTTAATTGCAATTACTTCACAACTGTTTGAGTCCACAAGACATGTATTGCTTTTTATTTGTGTCGGTAAATTTCTGGGCGTCTATTTAAAATAAACTGTATGGTGAACACTAGCATTTGTCCTTCCAGTAGAATTATAGTTTATCCGTGATCATTCTTGTACTGATATGATTATTGTTTTAATTTGTGCTTGATGATTAGCCACATTTTTATGAATGACAGGGCCACATTTCAAGAGCGCCTTAATTTGAAGTTTCCGTTGCGCACATTAACACTGACAGGTCTCCCTACCCTCTTACCTCCACACTCCACGGTTGAGAAGTAGAAAAGTACTCGTGAAAATCACACTTGTACCAAACACAATAAACGAGCAGGGCCGCGTTAGAAAGTGCAGGGCAACATTCAATAAAAATTACTTGGCCTGATATATTAATGTGTAACTTACTTTTTAAGCCCTTCCTGCTGTTTATTACTATCATAACCTATTTGCATTTGATAAATAAAGGCCACTTCTCTATTCATTGCTGTCTTCAGCTCTACGTGCTTACATCTCTCCTACATGTTTTTTAATGTAAACTCTCCAACATACATTAGGTCTTCATCTCGATATATTCTTCTATCTATGAGTCTAGCAAACCACTTTCGCTTACCTGAAAGGGCTTCCTTTACCATTTTTATTTTCATTGGTGCCCTAATTACAACTTCCTTTCCAATCTGTTCTCCGAGCCATTCGTTTGTTTGTTTTCCATTTTCTCCTGCGAATTTCAAAAACGCATCGCTCCATTGCTGCACAGCAGTCCTCAGTTTTTGAATGGATTTTCGCGTTAAAAATCCAGATCTCAGTGCTATAAGTCCAGATTGGTAATTTACTTTAAGTCAGTTATCGGTCATGCTGCATACCGTTCTTCGATTGTGGGATTGTCAGTAGCGTTTATAACGCTCGTTTTAGTACATGAATATTATTTAACCTGAGATAAGTCGTCTGTTGCTGATTTTTCGCTCTAGGGTAAAGAACTCCTTGGATGTATGATAGATTGCCTAACCTTGTAGAAAGATGCAGCACTTTTATCCTCTGGTCTTAAAGCAATTTGGAGTCGCGGGTAATTTGACGTGAGACGGTCGTACTTTCTAAATCTTTAAAAGTATTATGAGGTGGGTTCTCTCATCATACGAAGAGCACAGTTGCAGCGGAGCATGTTGAGTTCTTCCAGTCACTTTTGGCGCTCCATATGTCGTCTAGTTGTATGTCTTGTAAGTGGCTGAGTAATTTTGTAAGGTGACCATACCTTCGGAAACATCAGATATCATCTCACATTTTTATTGATACACTTTTTTTTATCTTCGATTCGTAAATTAATACTTGAATTTGCCCCTAGACTCAGTAAGCCTTTGATTTACTTCCGTGGTTATAAATGCGCCGTCAAAAGAGGGATCGTTCAGACAAGTATAGCGCTCGTAATAATACTCCGTCGTCAACTCAAATTGTTACTGTGAAACCTTGCGTGTCGCCCATGTGATCATAGTGTGATACGCACGTGGGAACACCTCGCTTAAAAGGATGCCGGTGTTGCAGTTGCGAAGGTCGCAGTCTAGAAGAGTCGGAAGGTACCGAAGGTCACAGACGAAGAGAGAATGGCGTGCGGTCTCGGTCAGAGTGCGTGCGCGGAATTGACAATGTGCAACCGACATAAAATTCATACTGAGGATGGAAGGAAAGCGTGAGTATCGCGAGTAAATAATAGGGGAAACACCGTGTTCGTTTCAGTTTTTGCCAAAGTGTCTGACGTGGTTGAGAGAGATGTTACTATCGGTACCAGTTCTGAAAGTTTACCGTCTAACCTCCTTGCCTAGGGACGCCAGATGAAAGTTGATGTCAAGCCGTGAATCAAAATTGCGCAACGGATAACTGGGGAGGGGAGCTTCAGAGCGCTACCTAGAGAGCGTGCCCTTTCTGTACAATACTAGGTAAAGGGCTGGAGGGCTCACACGCTGATGTGTGGGTCCCTGCATTCTATAGCTTTTATTTTAAATGAATTCCTTTAACTTGACTTCTTTGTTATTTTTAAGGTATGTTTAAGATTGATGACAGTTGATTTCCTATTTATTTTAAACATTATCACTCGACTTTACAGCGATAGCAATAATTGTTTCAGTTTACAGATATTAAAATTTTACAACTTATAGCTCGGGTATATTATATACTAACCTGCACACACATTTTACGGGTAAGACGGAATTTCGTTGGCCAAATGTATACCACCAGTCTCCCAATATTTTACATACGACATTCACTATGTGAGGAGGATAACGGGCAAACTGGGGACCAGATACTTTAACACAGGAGGTCACATTTCCGGAATTAAACGAGTACATTCATTTCCTGACACAATCCGAAGCTGGAAATAAAAGAATTTGTAGTAATATTCAGACATCTCTCTTCCATGCTTGAACATTGAGACAGACGCACTGAGGGTACGTCTGCTCACTTACCCATGTTCTGTAACACTCCTCTGAATATGGCGGGCACCCGGAGGTCTTCCTGGGCCCCTGTGGAGGGGGTGGTCGAACCACTTGGCCGTGACCAACCTCTCCACCCCAAATCTTGTGACACTGGAAAGTCTTTGACTTTTACCTGCCTGTGCTGTCTCTCTGATCCCCTAGCCAGGAGTAAGGTTGGCACTACTATACTACAGAAATACTTTGCAACAAAGATTTGGCCACGCTTTACGGAAAGGTGCGAGGAAGATTAGGAAAGTTCATGTGCAGATTCACATCCACGTACAAGAAATGCATAACACACGACACATATAAATACGTATTATGAAGCCTGACACATTTCTTTCCACCAGTCCACATGGGTTCTGTTGCACCCGAGGCAGGCCGCGTCGTGTAATAAAATTGGCTGCGGAGCCGCCACTGTTTCTATTTCCTGGTGCCAGCGAGCAGCGAAACCTGCTGCTTATAGAGCGGAAACTACTGTACCGTTTCAGTTCTCTACATTAATAGTTGGTGTCGAGAGTCTAAGTGATTAATAACAATCCGTAACTCAAATATAATGCAACTGAGGTTATCTTATTTAACATAAACACCTCTGTATAAATATCGCTGTAAACTTAACAGCGACGCCACCGTCATGGAAGTGACTCGCTCAACCAGGGTTCACCACTATGACACGAGTGAAACGGAACACATTTTGGCATTCTCTGGGAACCATCATTTTGGGTGTAGAGAAGAGATCAAGACACTCTTTCAACATCAAGACAATATTTAAGAACAGAGATACTTTCATTGATATCACAGGTCAGTTTACGGGAAAAAGGCGTTGTGCAACGAAGGATGAAATAACACCTACAACGCAGTGCAGTTAATTTGCATTTGGATTTCAGTCAAAGATTAACGCCAACAGTTTAATTTTAATGCTTTTATATACAGCTTACAGTGCATAACTTCTGTAGCCAGTAAAAATAGTCGTATTATAACCTGTCTATAGTTAACTGCAAGCTGTCGGACTCTCGGAATCGTTTTGGTGTGCTCCTACCTGGAGCGCATGTCCCTCCCTTTTCTTGTAAGCAAGTAGTGTGAGGCGCGGGGGTAAGTGAGGTTTGTACTGACCCAGTGACTCGCTATCATATTTACACTGTCAGATTCATTAAATGTAGTTGTGATACAAAATAAAAAAAATTAAGTTTTGCTTTCAGCTTAGGTGATGGAAGCATAGCGATATCGATCATATTACACTACTGGCCATTAAAATTGCTACACCACGAAGATGACGTGCTACAGACGTGAAATTTAACCGACAGGAAGATGCTGTGATTCGATTTTCAGAGCCCTCACAATAGGTTGGCGCGAGTAGCGACACATACAACGTGCTGATATGAGGAAAGTTTCCAACCGATTTCTCATACACAAACACCAGTTGACCGGCGTTGCCTGGTGAAACGTTGTTGTGATGCCTCGTGTAAGGAGAAGAAACGCGTACCATCACGTTTCCGACTTTGATAAAGGTCGGTTTGTAGCCTTTCGCATTGCGGTTTATCGTATCGCGACATTACTGCTCGCGTTGGTCGAGATCCAATGACTGTTAACAGAATATGGAATCGGTGGGTTCAGGAGGGTAATACGGAACGCCAGTCGAGATGACAGGCATCTTATCCGCGTGGCTGTAACGGATCGTGCAGCCACGTCTCGATCCCTGAGTCAACAGATGGGGACGTATACAAGACAACAACCATCTGCACGAACAGTTCGACGACGTTTACAGCAGCATGCACTATCAGCTCGGAGACCGTGGCTGCGGTTACCCTTGATGCTGCATCACAGACACTATCGCCTACGATGGTGTATTCAACGACGAACCTGGGTGCACGAATGGCAAAACGTCATTTTCTCGGATGAATCCAGGTTCTCTTTACAGCATCATGATGGTCGCATCCGTGTTTGGCGACATCGCAGTGAACGCACATTGGAAGCGTGTTTTCGTTATCGCCATACTGACGTATCACCCAGCGTGATGGTATGGGGTGTCACTGGTTACATGTCTCGGTCACCTCTTGTTCGTACTGACGGTACTTTGAACAGTGGACGTTACATTTCAGATATGTAACGGCCCGTGGCTCCACCCTTCATTCGATCCCTGCGGAACCCTACATTTCAGCAGGATAATGCATTTTCTGGATACAGAAAATGTTCGACTGCTTCCCTGTCCAGCACATTCTCGAGATCTCTCACCAAGTGAAAACGTTTGGTCAATGGTGGCCGAGCAACTGGCTCGTCACAATACGGCAGTCACTACTCTTGATGAACGTGTTGAAGCTGCATGGGCAGCTGTACCTGTACACGCCATGCAAGCTCTGTTTGACTCAATGCCCAGGCGTATCAAAGCCGTTATAACGCCAGAGGTGGTTGATATGGGTACTGATTTCTCAGGATCTATGCACCCAAATTGAGTGAAAATGTAATCACATGTCAGTTCTAGTATAATATATTTGTCCAATGAACACCTGTTTATCATCCGCATTTCTTCTTGGAGTAGCAATTTTAATGGACAGTAGTCTATATGCCTTGAACCATCATAATCATCTTCTTTGGGCCTTTGTCCCACCTCAACGCGGTGTCGGCCTTGTTACTATGGATGTGGCAATGTTAGTGTCAGAGTGTGGCCAGATGCGCTTCTTGTCACCACCCCGTATGTCTCGGGATGGAATTAGTGTACCCCAGCTGTCCGCGTCTAGTGTAAGCCACGAAATAGTGCAAACGTGTTTCAGATGTCTGCGAGTCGTGGAACTGAGGCAGGATATGGGAACTAGCACGGTATTCACCTAATGGGATGTGGAAAACTGCCTAAAAATCACAGCCAGGATGGCTGGCAAACCAGCCCTCGTCATTAATCCGACGGGCGAATTCGATCTGGGGCCGGCGCGCCTAATTGAGTCCAAGAAGCAGCGGAATAGCGCCCTCGGCTAACCTGGCGAGTCATGCAGTATATGCTTTGATCATCATCATCATTATCATCATCATCATCATTTAAGACTGATTATGCCTTTCAGCGTTCAGTCTGGAGCATAGCCCCCTTATAAATTTCCTCCTTGATCCCCTATTCAGTGCTAACATTGGTGCCTCTTCTGATGTTAAACCTATTACTTCAAAATCTTTCTTAACCGAATCCAGGTACCTTCTCCTTGGTCTGCCCCGACTCCTCCTACCCTCTACTGCTGAACCCATGAGTCTCTTGGGTAACCTTGCTTCTCCCATGCGTGTAACATGACCCCACCATCTAAGCCTGTTCACTGCTACATCTATAGAGTTCATTCCCAATTTTTCTTTGATTTCCTCATTGTGGACACCCTCCTGCCATTGTTCCCATCTACTAGTACCTGCAATCATCCTAGCTACTTTCATATCCGTAACCTCAACCTTGTTCATAAGGTATCCTGAATCCACCCAGCTTTCGATCCCATACAACAAAGTTGGTCGAAAGATTGCACGGTGCACAGATAACTTAGTCTTGGTACTGATTTCCTTCTTGCAGAAGAGAGTAGATCGTAGCTGAGGGCTCACTGCATTAGCTTTGCTACACCTCGCTTCCAGTTCTTTCACTATGTTGCCATCCTGTGAGAATATGCATCCTAAGTACTAGAAACCGTCCACCTGTTCTAACTTTGTTCCTCCTATTTGGCACTCAATCTGTTTATATTTCTTTCCCACTGACATTACTTTGGTTTTGGAGATGCTAATCTTCATACCATAGTCCTTACATTACTGATCTAGCTCTGAAATGTTACTTTGCAAACTTTCAATCGAATCTGCCAACACAACTAAGTCATCCGCATATGCAAGACTGCTTATTTTGTGTTCACATATCTTAATCTCACCCAGCCAGTCTATTGTTTTCAACATATGATCCATAAATAATGTGAACAACAGTGGTGACAGGTTGCAGCCTTGTCTTACCCCTGAAACTACTCTGAAACATGAACTCAATTTACCGTCAACTCTAACTGCTGCCTGACTATTCATGTAAAGACCTTTAATTGCTCGCAAAAGTTTGCCTCCTATTCCATAATCTCGTAGAACAGACAATAACTTCCTCCTAGGAACCCGGTCATATGCCTTTTCTAGATCTATAAAGCATAAATACAATTCCCTGTTCCACTCATAACACTTCTCCATTATTTGCCGTAAGCTAAAGGATCTGGTCCTGACAACCTCTAAGAGGCCTAAACCCACACTGATTTTCATCCAATTGGTCCTCAAGTAATACTCGCACTTTCCTTTCAACAATACCTGAGAAGATTTTACCCACAACACTGATTAAAGAGATACCTCTGTAGCTGTTAAAATCTTTTCTGTTTCCATGTTTAAAGATTGGTGCGATTACTGCTTTTGTCCAGTCTGATGGAACCTGTCCCGACTCCCAGGCCATTTCAATTATCCTGTGTAGCCATTTAAGACCTGACGTTCCACTGTATTTGATGAGTTCCGACTTAATTTCATCCACCCCAGCTGCTTTATTGCACTGCAATCTATTGACCATTTTCTCCACTTCCTCAAATGTGATCCTATTTCCATCATCATTCCTATCCCATTCTACCTCGAAATCTGAAACATTGCTGATCGTATTTTCACCTACATTGAGCAACTCTTCAAAATATTCCCTCCATCTGCCCAAGGCATCTACAGGGTTCACCAGCAGTTTTCCTGACCTGTCCAAAATACTTGTCATTTCCTTCTTACCTCCCTTTCGAAGACTGCTAGTTACACTCCAGAATAGTTTTCCAACAGCTTGACCCAAAGTCTCCAACCTGTTTCCAAAGTCTTCCCAAGATTTCTTCTTGGATGCTGCAATTATCTGTTTGGCTTTGTTTCTTTCTTCAACATAACTTTCTCTGTCTACCTGGGTTCTAGTATGTAGCCATTTTTGATGCGCCTTCTTTTTCCTTTTACAGGCTGCCTTGACTGTGTCATTCCAACAAGCTGTTTGCTTCATCCTACTTTTACACACTACTGTTCCAAGACATTCTTTAGCCACTTCTAGTACTGTGTCCCTGTACCTTGTCCATTCCTTTTCCAGTTACTGTAATTGACTACATTCAACTAACTGGTACCTTTCTGAGATCGCTGTTATGTACTTGTGCCTGATTTCCTTATCTTGAAGTTTCTCCACTCTTATCCTCCTACATATGGACATGACCTCCTGCACTTTCGGCCTCACAATCCCAATTTCACTGCAGATTAAATAATGATCAGTGTCATCAAAGAACCCATGAATACACGTGTGTCCCTCACAGCCTTCCTGAATTCCTGATCTGTTATTATATAGTCAATGACAGATCTGGTTCCCCTGCCTTCCCAAGTATACCGGTGAATGTTCGTATGTTTAAAAAAGGAGTTTGTGATTACTAAGCCCATACTGGCACAGAAATCCAAAAGTTGTTTCCCGTTCCTATTGGCCTGCATATCCTCTCCAAATTTACCCATAACCTTTTCATACCCTTCTGTTCGATTTCCAATCCTGGCATTAAAATCGCCCATGAGCAGAACACTGTCCTTGTCCTTTACTCCAACAACTACATCACTGAGTGCCTCATAAAAACTATCCATCTTATCTTGATCTGTCCCTTCACAATGCGAATATACTGACACAAACCTAATTTTCTTGCTAGACACTGTCAAATCTATCCACATCAGTCGTTCGTTTACATACCTTACTGCAACTACGCTGGGTTCCATTTCTTTCCTGATGTAAAGCCCTGCACCCCATTGTGCTATTCCAACTTTGACTCCTGACAGGTAGACCTTGTATTCTCCCACTTCCTCTTCTTTCTCACCCCTTACCCGAATGTCACTAACAGCTAAAACATCCAGTCCTATCTTACTTGCAGCCTCTGCCAGCTCTACCTTCTTCCCAGAGTAGCCCCCATTGATATTAATAGCTCCCCATCTCATTACCATTTGCTTGCCAAGTCGTATCTTAGGAGTCCCTGGTTTGTCAGTTAGAGATGGGACTCCGTCACCTCCAAAGGTTCGAGGCATTTTGCTCTGATTGTTGCCAGCATCATATTTAAAGTACCAGGGAAGCAGGTTGCTAGCCTTACTTGCCCCGAGTCCCATTGAGTTTTACCCCTAACGGTTGAGGGACTAATCGGTGAATTTGGTAGTCTTTGCCGTATGAGCACAGAGGTGACCACGACTCAGAATATGTCCGAGATGCCCAGCCTTATTCCAAAGTAACTGGTATCCCGACTGTCAGGACCACTTACTTGGTCACTCATACGTTGCCCGTGGTTCATGAACTAGGACATGACTACAGGAACGCACACCAGGAACTTTGAATGTTACCGTAATATACGATCTTGCAGACATAACCAGGTAATTAAGGAAAGGACTGCTCCAGTTGCTCTGTAGAACTTTATGTAGTCCACTACCGGTGCTGGATTTTTTGTTAAGCCATTCTCAAGCGGATCTAAAACTGAGTTAGGCCCTACATAAGATAGATGGGTACATATATGCAATTGAGAGTTGCTTAGCAAAAGAAGGCGAAACCGATAGTGGGCTAAACAAATTTCCATAGGGTAACTGGTTCGACCTCTCCAGTAATTAAAGGAAGAGTTGCGGATAAGATGGACAAATGAAGAAATTAAAATTTAGTAAGAATATAGTGTAATAATTTAATAATATAAAAATAAATAATCATTTGGCTAAGTGCCAGCTGGCGTTGCTCTGATGAAGCATGATGCGATGGCTCCGATAATTTTCCTCGATTACTTCGATGGCTTGTGACAAACAAAACGTTGTGTTCCACTCAGTAGAAACTGTTCTTAGATCTTCTAAAGAAATGATACTGATATCTCCAGTTATCAAGCGACAATTTTCTTGTAAAAGTTCGCGCGTGAACTCCGTTTTACAGAGCGACATTTCGCAGCCGAGAAGGAGCAGATTCGCACTGGGAAGGCGAATTTACAAGAAATTATAAACGGATGTACAGAGACATCAGCTAACTATTATCATAAGAGAAACTAATATTATTGAATTATTTTTTTGAGAAACTCAAGACTACTGAAGGCATATTTGCGCGATGCTAGTTGTAAGATTATTGTAAAAAGTAAGTCCCATTTGAACATTTCTAAAATCATTTCATTACCAACAGTAAATATTTGAAGAATCGTTTTCAGAATACAATTAATTTTTGCCAACAATATTGCATTACTGATTATAATCCATCCCAAAAACCATCAACGTAAAACCTTGCAACATTTTATTGTTGTCAAGAAAAAGTTTAACTATGAATTACGTAACTTCAGTCAAATTAATTAAAGAATAACGTCAGCTTTGCTATTAAAGAATAACATCAACTTTGGTAATAAATACAGCCACTTCTTATGACAGCCCACCAGTAGCTGATACAGTATAGTAAAACAGAGTAAGTACATTCATGTCGCAGTTCGATGTAGCAGTCACATGGCGATCCAGTAACAGTAAAAAAGGTAAGGAACGGTTTTGGGTTATTGCAGATAACGACTGAGGGCCACGACGACGACACATTCTATGTTTCGTCGAAATAATCATCATTTAAATTTGTATGCGAAGATTGCACTTATTATTACTGAGAAAGAGAACTAATTTCAAAGGAAAGATTTCATTTATTATTATTAAGCAAGAGATAGAAATCCCAGGAGAAGGTTTCATAAGTTCTTGTAGAAGGGAAGGTTGTGTAACAAAAGAGATATAGAGGAGACGGGAAGGTTTCACTTGGACACCCTGCATACACTTCATTCAACATCTACATGTCACTACAGAAATACGGATTTACAGTAGGTTATGACGTGTTCGATATGCCTGCCTGTGGCGCAGACGAATAGTGAAATTCTGTATAACTCGCTGAAATGACGGAACATCGATGCTGTCGATGACCTCCTCAGCTCACCATTGGCTTTGGGGTTGTTGTTGTACAGTTTGTCTTTAATACAGCCCCACGAAAAGGAGTCGCATGTGTTCAGATCCAGAGAATATGGCGGTCAATCGATGCCCATGCAAGTGGCCTCTGGGTACCCCAGAGCCAGAATGCAATGCCAAAAGTCTTTCTCCAGGACATCGAACACTCTCCTGCTTCGATGGGGTCGAGGTCCCTCTTGCATCAACCACATCTTGTCGAAACCAGGGTCATTTGGATAATGGGAATAAAATCATTTTCCAAAACCTCCACGTGCCATTCGGTAGTCACGTGGCTTCAAAGAATATCGCACCGATTACTCCGTGGCTGGACATTGCACATCACGGACTCACCCGTTACGGGGCGAAGAGACTTCTCGATTGCGGAAAGCGGATTCTCAGTCCCCCCAAGTGCGCCAATTTGGATTATTGACGAACGCATCCAAATGAAAGTGGGCTTCATCGCTAAACGAAACCACACTAATTCCTATTATGCCCCGCGCCAACCGTGCAGTTTCAACGTCCTAACGACATCTGTTCAGAAGTTATGACGTTATTCAATAATTGTCAGCCTGTAAATGTCGCAGCCACGGCGTACGAACTTCGTACTGAATGATAGGCGCGTTGGTTCAGGTTGATCAGTCAGTCACTGTGTGGTAACCTTTAGGCCATTTTAATCTTTGGTGTTCTGCTTCTCTTTACTCGCTAACCTTCCAATGCGTGATCGCCAATACTTGAGTTCTGCGGTTAGCAATCAATTAACAAGATTTCTTGTTCGTTCGATCTAGTTTATGAGAACTTGTCCAGTGCTATCGCTCTGAAGATCCACGATTATCACACGTTCATAGACTCATGAGCCCATACATTATGAGCACCCACTTAATAGCTTGTTCACCCGTCTTTGCAACGAAACACATAACTGATTCTGCGCATCAGGAATCGGACAGTTTGCTCGGTAGGTTTGTGAAGGTATTACAGATCATGTAATTTTCGTAAATGACGGGCTGCTGATTTGCGTACGGGGTGATGGCCTCTGATAGTGACCCAGAGAGGTTACATGGGAATTACAGTAGGTAAATTTGGTCGCCGTGACATCAACGTGAGTTCACTATAATGGTATTCAAACCGCTGTAGCATGTACAATTGATACATGTACAGTTATACTGCTGAAAGATGATAGCGCCGTCGGAGAAGACACCAAGAAAGAAGGGATGCAGGAGGTTTGCAGCTGTCAGTGTGTCTTTGATTACTAACACAGGTCCCATGCAAGCGCACGAGAATGCCTCCCATAGTATAATACTGCTCCCACCAGCATGTGTCGGTGGCGTACTGCACGTCTGTAGGCGCTGTTCACCTCGATGACGGCGTTTGTGAAGACGACGATAGACCTTGGGTACCAAAAATGTGATTCAGCCGAAGAGCCCACACGTTTCCATTGATTGACGGTCGAGTGCCGATTGTCCTGTGCCCACTGCAGTCATAATAGACGATGTCGTCGCGTCAACATGTGAACACGTAGCTGTGGTCTGCTCCGGAGCTCGATGTTCAACAATGTACGAAGAGCACTGTGCTCCGAAACACGTGTGCGTGCTCCAGCATTGTGCAGAGATGCCACAGATCACCATCTATCATAATTTATAGAGCAGACAAGCCTCCGAACCCGACGTTCTGTGAAGAGTCGTAGGCGTCCAATCATTTAGTGCCTAGTGGTACTTTCACTGCCCTTCTACCTTATTCCGCAGATGCTCACGTCTGTAGGACGTGAACAATCTACCAGCTCGCCCTTTCCGGGACACTTCTTCTCAGGGTCTGCGTGGTAATAATCTGTCTTTTGTCAAAATCGCTTACCTTAGTTTAATTCCTTATTTGCAGCCCATATCTTCGCTAGGATGATCCCCCGTCTGTGTCTTCTCCCCTTTCCTACATTTGTTATCGAGTCACGTATCCCCAACACCACCAGGCGGCATCCAACGTCGCAGTGGGCAGTGGTCACAATCTTTTAGCTTATCAGTGTATGTGTATACTCAATTATTCTGTGTATACACAATCATTCTCCGCTGATGAGTATTTTAGCCTTGTTTGTTCTGAGCAAATACTGAAGCGATGACAATAAATATACGTAATTTGTAACCCATGTTTCATTCCATTGCTGATAGTTCTGTGACTACTTAGTAATTATTAGTGTAATCAGGACACACAAATATAGTTCACGTATTAGGGCCAACCATTTCCTTCCTGGATCGTAGTGGGGGACTTGTACCTTGAAAGAGGATACTCAGCGTGCGTCAGTGGCAGAAACAAAAAAACAAAAAACAAAAAAAGGTTAAAATGGCTCTGAGCACTGTGGGATTTAACATCTGAGGTCATCAGTCCCCTGGACTTAGATCTACTTTAACCTAATAGACCTAAGCACATCACACTCATCCATGCCCGAGGCAGGATTCGAACCTGCGACCGTAGCTGCAGCGCGGTTCCGGACTGTAGCGTCTAGAACCGCTCGGCTACATAGACCGTCGGCAAAACAAATCTGCTACAGCCTTACCAAAGTGGCGCCATCTGGAGTAAATTCCACGTTCTGAGTCATTCCAAAGGTGCTTCATTGGGACTGTGGGAAGGACAGTCTATTTCAGCAATGTTACTGTTCAAAAACCATTCAGGGTGTGTTGCCATGCTGATGCAGTCATCCATTCCGAACCGTTCGTCTAGTGTACACAGTACATAATGCTGGAAAATGTGCTCATGTCGTTCCAAATATAGAATTTTCCTAAGCGCAGTAAGGGGACCACACCCTAACTACAAAAGACACTCCTATACCGTAACACCATCTCCTCCATACTTCACTCTACACATGATGACAGATAACTTTTCCAGGCATTGGCCATTCCCAGACACTTCCAACGGGTTGCCAAAGGGTATAGCGTGATTCGTCACGCCAAATCACTCGTTTCTAGTCATTCACTGTCCAGTGGCACCGCACTTTATACAAACTCAAGTCTCGCTTAGCAATGACTACAAAAATGTGTGGATTATGAGAAGGTGCATGACCACTGTACTCCATTCCCCTAAAGCCTTTACGCTCAGTCATATTGCTGGATGGAGAGCTGGTTGCACTTTGAAACTCACGGGTGTTTCCTGCCGCTGATTTCCTGCGACTGTTTACAACCAATTTCCGCAATGTTTGACGGTCGCCGTTCAACAGTACATGAGATCTACCTGGTTTTTGTATAATTTCGAGCCTCGATTTCACAGTCACATCACTAACAGATGACTTCTGGAAGCGTTAAATGACGTTTGCGGTTTTCGATGACTAGTGTACATTCGTAGTCAGTGAGTTCTCCTGACAGACTGATTCTGTTGCTGTTTTTCTGCTGACACCACAATACACCCCATCTCCATTCATACTGGAGTGTCTGTCTCTCGTGACATCTAGTGGTCAATCCGCATCACGTAAGCCTGCCGGGATACTTCTCATCACGTAGTGTATATCCAAATTTTGTTTCCTGTTACGAGCTGTATGCTGATTTTGAACTTTCTCAGTCCAATTATTAAGCATTTCCTTACATCATCTGACATGAGGTTGTTTTCGAGTCCGTAAAATTGTGCGGTATTCGTAGGAACAACAGATATTCTTCTCAGCTGAATTTTGATGTAAGATCGAATGCAGTGCAGTCTTCTAGATACCTAGGTATGCCTGTATCTTACGGTAAGAGACATACCGATTTTCTTCAAACATTTTCCACAAAGTATCGAACGATAACAGCGTTTGATCGACTATCACGTAATTCATTGCTTACACAAACACAACCACGGCGAAAGTCCACAAAATAATTGTAAATAGTCTTTTCTGAATTTTGAATCATTACTAAAAGTTGTAAACAGCGATAGAGGTTCTGTTGTTAAGCTGTTGCATTAGACTTTGCATGGGGGCTTAATTATATAAAACGCAAGTAATTTTAATTTTAGTAGCTGTCCGTCCGGTTACGCAGTCTCGTAAACGGTTGGCCCTGACTAATATTACTCAGCAATCTGACTGCATAGAATAACAACAAAGAATGAAAGGAAATTTGCGTTAACACAATTAATTAATTAAGTCCCCAGCAACTATAAAAGCTACGAAACAATAAAGCACAAGCGTAACTGTACTGTGTGTGGAAGTGTGATTCAACGTACACATCTGGCACGGTTCTTCCTCAATACGACAAGATGCTTTAAACGCCATTTACTATGAAGTAATTAAAAAAAACCAGAAATACTATAATTGCACATAGAAACCATAATTACAGTCTAATACATGAACACAAGCCAGATGCTTTGTTGACTGAACCTGTGACCAGGAGGCATTGTTATTTAGGGAATTTGAAAAAAAAATCGTTACCTCCATACATATTGACGAAAAATACACTCTGATCATTACAACATCCCCAATCGAACAACATATGGTGTCTTGCACAACTGAACAAATGGATACGACATGCTCACAACTAGTACTCTATCGACATCGTCTCAACAAGCAATGATCACGGCTACCTCAGAACTACTACTGCCCACAGCAACTTCTCAACTACAACTGCCAGTGGAGGTGGCTGAATAATACTCTTTGGCGCAATCTCTGGCGCTGTGACTCAGTGTAGCCACCTTTCGTATGCCCCTCCTCCACAGGCTAGAATTTGATGGTATTTCTGCCAGCATTGGTGGTGAAAAGACCACCAAATTCGTCAAAAAAAAAAAAATACAGACAAAAATAAAAGATAATATTAAATAAGTAAATACCACATAACTAAATAAATTTTGGCTTTGCACTGATCCTTCAATAACCTAATATATAAAATACAGTAAGGAATACAAATGCTTGCACACATGTAATTTTAGATAATGGTTTACACAAGTATCATGTGGTTAAACAATTCAATCAATAGCGTTAGCAATGACGAATAAATAGGTGCAGGTAAGAGTCTCATTACATTTCATACACAGTAAATACACAAAAAAATCAGTTTATACAAATATTCACATAAATTCCTTTCAATAGTTCAATAAACAAGTAGGACTCCTCAGAGTAGTTGACAGTTCCATCAGTGGCACCCAGCAATGTTGAGCAGGTGCAGACACCATCAAGTGACATCATTTCAGTAGAAGCAGTTCCATCAGTGGCACCCAGCAATGTTGAGCAGGTGCAGACACCAACAAGTGACATGTTTTCAGTAGAAGCAGTCCATCAGTGGCACCCAGCAATGTTGAGCAGGTGCAGACACCAACAAGTGACATCATTTCAGTAGAAGCAGTTCCATCAGTGGCACCCAGCAATGTTGAGCAGGTGCAGACACCAACAAGTGACATCATTTCAGTAGAAGCAGTCCATCAGTGGCACCCAGCAATGTTAAGCAGGTGCAGACACCAACAAGTGACATCATTTCAGTAGAAGCAGTCCATCAGTGGCACCCAGCAATGTTGAGCAGGTGCAGACACCAACAAATGACATCATTTCAGTAGAAGCAATTCCATCAGTGGCACCCAGCAATGTTGAGCAGGTGCAGACACCAACAAGTGACATCATTTCAGTAGCAGCAGTCCAACAGTGGCATCCAGCAATGTTGAGCAGGTGCAGACACCAACAAGTCACATCATTTCAGTAGAAGCAGTTCCATCAGTGGCACCCAGTAATGTTGAGCAGGTGCAGACAGCAACAAGTGACATTTCTGTAGAAACAGTTTAAACAGTGGCACCCAGCAATGGCGAACAAGTGCAGGTAACAGCCCATAATATCCACTATGCAGACACCAACAAGTGACATCATATCAGTAGAAACAGTTTCAACAGGGGCACCCAGAATTGCTGAACAGGTGCAGACATCAACAAGTGACATTATCTCAGTAGAAGCAGCCCATCAGTGGCACCCAGCAATGTTGAACAGGTGCAGACACCAACAAGTGACATCATTTCAGTAGAAACAGTTCCATCAGTGGCACCCAGCAATGTTGAGCAGGTGCAGACACCAACAACGGACTTGATTCAGTAGAAGCAGTTCCTTCAGTGGCGCTCAGCAATGGTGAACAGGTGGAGACAGCAAGAAGTAACATTATTTCAGTAGGTGGTCCATCAGTGGCACCCAGCAATGTTGAGCAGGTGCAGACACCAACAAGTGACATCATTTCAGTAGAAGTAGTTCTAGCAGTGGCACCCATCATGTTGAACAAGTGCAGGTAACAGTCCATAATATTCACTGTCACTAATTAGACAGCTCATCAGAGTTTATCAGCAGAAATTAAACATTTCCAAGTGGCACCCATGAATGGTGAACAAGTGCAGGTAACAGTCCATAATATTTACTATCACTAATCAAACAGTTCATCAGAGTTTATCAGCAGAAATTAAACATTTCCAAGTGGCACCCACCAATGTTAATAAGTGTAATTACGAGCAACAGTTTGAATGCACACACAATTGCTTTTACAAAATTGTTATCAATGCTCTTACACTAAACATACAAATTATAACAAACACACAAATGATATCAAATAATTGTCATATTAACTATTACAAATACACAAATATCAGTAAACTTATAATATTTATGGGTGTCAGTGCAGGCCACAACAAACAAGTAAAATAATATTTAGGAGATAGGTCGGTACCAATTATTTGGGATTAGGAAAGGAAAACACACAAAACACACTCACTCATCTCTCATCCACATTTAAGTACTAGTGTGTAATTGAATAATGTTAACTGTGTAAATGCAATTCTGTCAAAATTCGATGTTCAACATGTGTATCAAGTAGTAGTGGTACAGTGTATAACAGTCAATAATAGTTAGTCAACGTCATAGTCATCATGTCAAGACCAATGTTTGCCAAGCCAAATCAAAATGTACGGTTCCTGAACAACTGTCAATGTGCCAAGATATGCAATTACTTCATCTCTCAAAAAAAAGTATATACTGCTTATTGATTTAACAAAGTGTGTGGGTAGACAATCTTCCTTCTACTTGAGTGTTCTAGTCTGCCATCTTCATCCTCCTTGTTCCATATAAACCAACAAAAAAAAAAAATGCTCCTCACTTACTTTACCTCTTATCCACCCAAACTCCAATAATCATCAGCATCACATAATCTTAATACTTCAATAATACCTCTCACATCGACACATATAAACCTTATCATCATCATTTACATTACCTCTAGTCCGCCAAAACTCCAATAATCATCAACTTCACACAATCTCAATATCTCAATAATACTTCGTCAACACATATAAACAATGTCCACAAACAACCTCTGTGTAATCCATCTAACCCAAATCTTCTACTCATTATGAATTATAAAATACATTTTGGTTACCTTGTCCATCATTAAATCAAAGAAATGCTTACATGACCTCTAACAGCCTTTAGTTTGAATAACTTTCAGTAAGTAAGTAAGTACGAGTACGGAGTGTGAATGATCGTAATATTTCACAGTGTGTACACCACTTCAAGAATCATGGCAAAACAGAAGCAAACATGTGGAGTATTTCTTGTGTCAAGTGTCACTTGCTATTTCAATTGCTCACGAAGAACGCAGTGTAATAACTGTCAATGGTCTAAACCTAGTGTTGGTATGTCATGTCGTTAGCTTCCTTCCTATTAGCATAAATTTATACAGCTTCCATAAAACCTCATGTGATTTCAATGAAGTTTCTTGTACCAATGTCGTTCGTAGAATTATAGCAGTTCATTTTCTTATCTTAAAATATAAAGCACTGAGCGTAAGCAAAACATGCAATACCGAGTAAATATACCAGTAGAGAATAGAATGTCAACAAGTGGATGCAGCACAATCCCTACAACGAGGCTCTGTGAACAATCTATAATTAATACCATAGAGTAACCTAAACTCCATGTTCGTACACAGTATATAAGTATTTCTCTATACTAAATTAAAGAGTAGTTAAGACAACAAAACAAATATGTGTAAATATGCAATCCATACGCAAAGCAGGAAATATATATCTTACATAATAAACAGGTCATTAGCATCATATCAGCATAAACAAATAAATGTTCATATGTAATCTTAATAAGTAAACATGAAGGCGTAAGCAGATAAATCACAAAGTATAACTTACATAGATAATCATATCAGCACAACTAATCAGGTGACAATTATAATTTAAATAAATAAGCACAACAGGCACATTATAAAAAAATGACATCAGTGAAAAGCAGTGCAGCCAAGCGATGCATAATACACATAAGTAACAATCTTGTTCATTAATCACTCATTGTCAAAATCAGTCCACAAAGTATAAATCACGTAATCGCAAGCAGCAAATTGCGTCTAAAGTTCGTACCTAAGTGGAAATATGTTACCTGAAAAATAAATTCAGTTAATAGTTACCTTCTTAGTTTATTAGTTTCTTCTTCGAAATAACATTCTTCCTGAAATTTTCTCGATGGCAAGTCCTCTTAACGTCGGACACACACAGAATTTACCTGAAGTTCTTAAATATTTTATACAACTGTATCCTGAAAAATACTGAACGTTAGTAACTCTATAGCTTTATACTGAATTAAATCAGAGAAATTAGACTGTGTATTTGTTTACGGCTGTCAGTGCATTCGCACTGAGTGCTCGTTCAGCTGTAGGTATGCGTGACGTAGGAAGTAATTGTTTGCGGTCAACGACTGCCTTGTGCAGCACGCAGAATTGACTGTTGCTTTGAGTATGTGCCGCCGCCAGAACACGGCGTGGTATCCTTGTACTCTCCGTGTGTTTACGTATAACTGTTAGTTTCTCAAAAACCACAAAAATTTTAACGTTCGATATATGATGTATTCCCTTAGAGCGCCGAGATTTAAGAGTTTCTACTTCAATAGTGTTATCATGAAGAATTTTGCGAATTCTATATGGACCGTTATAAAGCAGAAAAAATTTGCGACACAAGCCTTTTCCTTTGTGAGACAAACTACGAGACTTAATTAACACCTTCTGACCAACTGACAAAGTTTTTAAACGACCAGGACGTTTAGCTCATTTCTCTCTTCGAACAGCCACAGATGCAATATTTTGTAGAGCCAGATTGACAACTTCAGAATGCCGCAGTTTCCGTGAAGGCGGAAAAGGAACGATTTCAGAAATGCGATTTGTCGGTGCTTTATTTTTTAATATCAATATAGGTGGTAATGAAGTTGAATCATTAGGGAGTTCATTCAGAATGTTTTGAAAAATATGAAGATACTGATCACATGTTCTGTGATTCTGATGACAATAAAGTCGACGCAATTTATTGATTTCCTTCATCCATCTCTCTGAAGCGTTAGATTGAGGGTGAAAAAGCGAAATGAAAATTGGTTTAATCTTACGACGCCGTAGAGTACGAAGCCAAATTTCAGAGCGAAACTGTGATCCGTTATCTGATATAACCTTATCAACATGTCCCACTTCTTTAAGAAAATTTTTGATGAAAGCAGTAGATAATGAACGACTTGTTGCTTTGCGTAAAGGTGTAAAACACACATATTTTGACGTCAATTGCACTGCTACCAACATGTACGCAAAACCATTAGTAGAACGAACCACTGGACCGAACAAATCGACTGCAGCCATGTCCTTTAATTTCGCTGGAATGATAGGAAACAACGGTGCTCTGTGAGAAATAGTTGGCGGCTTAGCCTCTTGACACAATTTGCATTTGGCAAGATCAGATCGAATACGTTTTTCCATATTACTGAAATAACAATTTTCTCGTAGTTTATGAAAACATTTTCTGGGACCAAAGTGTGCATAACTGAAATGTGTATACCAAATCAATTTATTAACTCACCCATCAGGAATGCAAACTAACCAAACAGAGTTGTCGACCGATTTTCGTTTAAAAAGAATATCATTGCGAACTAAATAATAGTGTCTAATCGCTACACTTTCCTTTCTCCTCCACTTCTCCTTAATGTCCTTCCAGATTGGATCCTTGTTTTGCTCTTCAGCGATGTCCTGGAGCGAAGACGAAATAAAATTTTCAAACGCAACACCTTGAATATACATCAAACAATAATTGTTTTCTTTGCAGTCCTCCTCAGCGATTTGTTTCAAACCCATAGGAGCACGTGATAAAGCATCAGCAATAATATTTGAGGAACTCTGTATGTAAACAATACTAAAATCAAATTCCTGTAGATACAGCGCCCATCGTGACAATCTTCCATGTGTTAATTTTGCTGACATAAGAAATTCCAGAGCTCGATGATCGGTGTAAACATTAGTATGTCTGCCATACAAAAAGATGCGAAATTTTGTGAAGGCCCAAACAACAGCCAAAGCTTCAAGTTCCGTAATCGAATAATTCTTTTCTGATTTAGAGGGAACACGACTTCCAAATGCAATAGTTTTCTGTACTACAACGCCGTTTTCTTCTAGCTCTTGAAATAAGTGTGCACCTAGGCCTTTGTATGATGAGTCCGGCGCCAAACAAAAATCTTTAGATAAATCCGGATGTGAAAGAAGTGGAGCAGCAACTAAAGCATCACGCAGTTGTTCAAATTCTGATTGAGCTTGCTCATCCCAACACCAATTAGAATTCTTTCCAGATAGTTCACATAAATGGGGTGTGGCCACATTATCCAATCTAACAAAGCGTCTAAGAAAATTACAGACACGAAGGAAACTACGAACATCACGTTTTGTAGTAGGAACAGCATAACTACGAATAGCGTCTAGTTTCTCTGGATCAGGAAGAATAACTTCTGCAGAAATAATATGACCAAGAAATTTCACCTGAGAACGACCAAATTCAGATTTTTCCAAGTTCACTGTAATGCCAACTCTTGCGAAAATATGTAATAATGAATCCAAAATTTTGTTGTGTTCACTCCAAGAACGTTTAGCAATAAGAATATCGTCAACATATGAAGTAATATTGTTACGAAGATAAACAGGTAAAATTTCGTTTAAACTACGAATGAATGCTGCTGAAGATACAGTAAGTCCAAACGGTAATTTCCGAAATTGATAACAGTT
This sequence comes from Schistocerca gregaria, assembly GCF_023897955.1. Lineage (NCBI taxonomy): Eukaryota > Metazoa > Arthropoda > Insecta > Orthoptera > Acrididae > Schistocerca > Schistocerca gregaria. The sequence goes on from NC_064924.1 coordinate 46,266,772, forward strand.
ACCAAAGGCTAAAAAGGCAGTGTATTTTCTACAATCAGGGTGAAGTTCTATTTGCCAAAAACTTGCGCTCATATCAATCGTGGATAAAACTTTAATTCCATGGAAATGTTGAAGAAGTTCATCTAGATTTTGTGGACGGTCAGTTTCAGGAGTGATGATATTATTTATCTGTCTGGAATCCAGAACCAAACGAATTGACCCATCCTTTTTAAGTACGACGTGTAATGGGCTGGTATAAGGAGTGACTGCTGGCTCAATAATGCCTTGATCTAACATGTATTAAAGTTCACTCTTAACCTTGTCTCCATAAGCCAAAGGAATCGCGTACGTCTAAATACAGTCTAATACATGAACACAAGCCAGATGCTTTGTCGACTGAAACTGTGACCAAGAGGCATTGTTATTTAGGGAATTTGAAATAAAAATAAAAATTAAATAAAAATTTCGTTACCTTCATATATATTAACGAAAAATACACTCTGATCATTACAACATCCCTAATCGAACAACATATGGTGTCTTGCCCACAGAACAACTGCACACGACATGCTAGCAACTAGTACTCTATCGACATCGTCTCAACAAGCACTGATCACGGCTACCTCAGAACTACTACAGCCCACGGCAACTTCTCAACTACAACTGCCACTGGAGGCGGCTGAATAATACTCATTGGCGCAATGTCTGACGCTGTGACTCAGTGTAGCCACCTTTCAACTTTCACGAAAGTTGTGGTAAAAATCATCCAGCAGAAACCTTCCGAGTGAAATTTTCCCATTTTGTCACAACAAACACTGTTACCTTAAATCCTCACTATAAACCAAATACTCGGACAATTTCTTAGTTCCCACTGCCCCCAAATGACAAATTTCAGAACGATGCTCTTGTTGCAACTCAACAGCGTCATCCAGCGGTCGTTTTAAAACTACAAACACGACACGTGTAAAATGCACATCTCTCGCATGGCCAGTGGTAGCAAAGTAAAGTAACCAAAATCTTCCCCCCAGCTCCCCCCAATTTTTTTTGACAGTTCTGTTTACCAGATAGTAAAAAATTTCTAATTGTCTAAAAATAAGAAAATTTAGAGACACCTTTAATGCGGCTTTGACCTATACTCGAACTCATTTACACCAAATGAGGAGCGGGTCGAGAGTTTGAAGTCCAATGTTTAGCTTAGAATCTTAGAATTTTAAAGAGCGCTAGATGGATACTTGTCTGGTGGATATTTAAATTCAATTCCGGCACTTTATAGGCTGCAAATGATTTCGAACATCATTCAAAGGTGCGTTAAACGTTTTCCAAACCTATTTTAACTCAAAGTTTTTGACAAATCGTCTCACAAAACACTTGACTCCGTTTTGCCAAAAAAAATTGTTGTTAAAAATTTTTTTCTCAATTATCCTGATTACTTTCAAGCAATACATATATATTTCAAAATGGTAATTGAAGTTGTTCAGTTATATACCCAATTTGTCCACTTCCCACACTTTCTTTGGCTACGAGTATTGGGATAGAAATTCGTTGCGTAATTTCTAAGGAGTCTTATTTCCGCTCTGCTCAAACATTTGACAGATACAGGGATCCTGATTGGGGGGGGGGGGGGACATAAGTCATTTCTATATAGACGAAAAATGAGACCGGAAAACAATTGAACAATGTATTATCGTGAGTTAACTATACGATATTAGAGTGTCTGTGTTATTGTGATTACGATGCAAAGTTCCTTTGGACATGCATGCATGTCCAAAGGAACAGAGCCTGCGGCGACTACAGCCGTTATAAAATACATTAAATTTGTTTGCAATTGCGAGTAATGACCACGATCAGGTGTAGAATGGATTGACGACAATGATAATCCGTGCCCGACAGGGACTCGAAGCCGGATTTCCCGTTTATCGAGAGCGGACGCCTTACCATTCGGCTATCCGTGCTCGTACCACGGCCAGACCCAAACTTCCATACGTCGTCAACCGTGCGCCTACGAATTTCATAACGGCTGTAGTCACCGCAGTGCCTAAGCGTTTGCACATTGAACCGTAATCAGGATAACACAGGCACTGCAATAAGGTACTTCTCTGCTGATACCGGGCAACCGACTTTCCAGCACAACGCCTGACGTGTACGGGAGTATACACAGTGGATGTACGAGTGCAGGTCGTAGGCGCATGGTTGACGACGTGTGGAAGTCTGGGTCTGGCCGTGAGTCGTGCACGGATAGCCGAATGGTTGCCGGCGCGCTAACTCAGCGTGTTCGGTCAGAGCGTTAGCTGCCCTCTGTAATAAAAAAACTGAGTTAATGGATCAACGACGAACTGAAGAGGGCGTCTTGCGACGTCCTACCCGAGCAGATACAACGAACAAAAGCGAACAAAATGAGATCAATTGAATAAAAAAATGGTGAGACGACCGCTCTCGATAAACGGGAAACCTGCGTTCGAGTCCAGGTCCGGCACAAATTTTCACTGTTGTCATTCCATTCTACAGCAGATGGTTGTCATTCGCAATTGCGAATACATTTAATGTAAATGAGTTATTATGTTTCTCACGATGGGTAGCCGACAGACCCAGTCAGTAAAACCACAAACAAAGAAAGGTCTGTTGCAGTATGCCAATCTAAAAATATAACGGAGAGTGCAATAAAACTCAAGTGAGCTAAGACCAAAGTAATTGAAACTGCAAGTGGAACTTTGCAGGGTTTACAGAACAACAATAGGACAGCAAAAAAAAAAAAAAAAAAAAAAAAAAAAAAAATGGTTCAAATGGCTCTGAGCACCATGGGTCTGAACATCTGAGGTCATCAGTCCCCTAGGACTTAGAACTACTTAAACCTAACTAACCTGAGGACATCACACACATCCATGCCCGAGGCAGGATTCGAACCTGCGACCCTAGCAGCAGCGCGGTTCCAGACTGAAGCGCCTCGAACCGCTCGGCCACACCAGCCGGCAAGAAAGCACAAAACCGGTGCAACGTACAGAGTGAGATTACATCTATATCTACATCTACATCTACATGACTACTCTGCAATTCACATTTAAGTGCTTGGCAGAGGGTTCATCGAACCACAATCATACTATCTCACTACTATTCCACTCCGAAATATTTTCGCATTCGGAAGAGAAAGTTGGTGACTGAAATTTCGTAAAAAGGTCTCGCCGCTACGAAAAACGTCTATGCTGTAATGACTTCCATCCCAACTCGTGTATCATATCTGCCACACTCTCTCCCCTATAACTTGATAATAGAAAACGAGCTGCCGTTTTTTACACCCCATCGATGTCCTCCATCAATCCCACCTGGTAAGGATCCCACACCGCGCAGCAATATTCTAACAGAGGACGAACGAGTGTAGTGTAAGCTGTCTCTTTAGTGGACTTGCTGCATCTTCTAAGTGTCCTGCCAATGAAACGCAACCTTTGGCTCGCCTTCCCGACAATATTATCTATGTGGTCCTTCCAACTGAAGTTGTTCGTAATTTTAACACCCAGGTACTTAGTTGAATTGACAGCCTTGAGAATTGTACTATTTATCGAGTAATCGAATTCCAACGGATTTCTTTTGGAACTCATGTGGATCATCTCACACTTTTCGTTATTTAGCGTCAACTGCCACCTGACACACCATACAGCAATCTTTTCTAAATCGCTTTTCAACTGATACTGGTCTTCGGATGACCTTACTAGACGGTAAATTACAGCATCATCTGCGAACAGTCTAAGAGAACTGCTCAGATTGTCACCCAGGTCATTTATATAGATCAGGAACAGTAGAGGTCCCAGGACGCTTCCCTGGGGAACACCTGATATCACTTCAGTTTTACTCGATGATTTGCCGTCTATTACTACGAACTGCGACCTTCCTGGCAGGAAATCACGAATCCACTCGCACAACTGAGACGATACCCCATAGCTCCGCAGCTTGATTAGAAGTCGCTTATGAGGAACGGTGTCAAAAGCTTTCCGGAAATCTAGAAATACGGAATCAACTTGAGATCCCCTGTCGATAGCGGCCATTACTTCATGCGAATAAAGAGCTAGCTGCGTTGCACAAGAGCGATGTTTTCTGAAGCCATGCTGATAACGTGTCAATAGATCGTTCCCTTCGAGGTGATTCATAATGTTTGAATACAGTATATGCTCCAAAACCCTACTGCAAACCGACGTCAATGATATAGGTCTGTAGTTAAATGGATTACTCCTACTACCCTTCTTGAACACTGGTGCGACCTGCGCAATTTTCCAATCTGTAGTTACAGATCTATCGGTGAGCGAGCGGTTGTATATGAGTGCTAAGTAGGGAGCTATAGTATCAGCGTAATCTGAAAGGAACCTAATCGGTATACAATCTGGACCTGAAGACTTGCCCGTATCAAGCGATTTGAGTTGCTTCGCAACCCCTAAGGTATCTACTTCTAAGAAACTCATGCTAGTAGATGTTCGTGTTTCAAATCTGGAATATTCCATTCGTCTTCCCTGGTGAAGGAATTTCGGAAAACTGGGTTCAATAACTCCGCTTTAGCGGCACAGTCGTCGATAACAGTACCATCGGCACTGCGCAGCGAAGGTATTGACTGCGTCTTGCCGCTTGTGTACTTTACATACGAGCAGAATTTCTTCGGATTTTCTACCAAATTTCGAGACAATGTTTCGTTGTGGAACCTATTAAAGGCATCTCGCATCGAAGTACGTGCCAAATTTCGCGCGTCTGTAAATTTTAGCCCATCTTCGGAATTTCGCGTTCTTCTGAACTTCGCATGCTTTTTCCGTTGCCTCTGCAACAGCGTTCGGACCTTTTTTGTGTACCGCGGGGGATCCGTTCCATCTCTCACCAATTTATGAGGTATGAATATCTCAATTGCTGTTGCTACTATATCTTTGAATTTGAGCCACATCTCGTCTACATTCGCATAGTCAGTTCGGAAGGAATGGAAGTTGTCTTTTAGGAAGGCTTCTAGTGGCACTTTATCCGCTTTTTTAAATAAAATTATTTTGCGTTTGTTTCTGATGGATTTGGAAGAAATGGTATTGAGCCTAGCTACAATGACCTTGTGATCACTAATCCCTGTATCAGTCATGATGCTCTCTATCAGCTCTGGATTGTTTGTGGCTAAGAGGTCAAGTGTGTTTTCGCAACCATTTACAATTCGCGTGGGTTCGTGGACTAACTGCTCGAAATAATTTTCGGAGAAAGCATTTAGGACAATCTCGGAAGACGTTTTCTGCCTACCACCGGTTTTGAACAAGTATTTTTGCCAACATACCGAGGGTAGGTTGAAGTCCCCACCAACTATAACCGTATGAGTGGGATATTTATTTGTTACGAGACTCAAACTTTCTCTGAACTGTTCCGCAACTGTATCATCGGAGTCTGGGGGTCGGTAGAAGGAGCCAATTATTAACTTAATTCGGCTGTTAAGTATAACCTCCACCCATACCAATTCGCACGGAGTATCTACTACACTACTGACAGACACAAACATTCAACCACCAATTCTGCCTAATCTATCTTTCCTGAACACCGTCTGAGACTTCGTAAAAATTTCTGCAGAACTTATTTCAGGCTTTAGCCAGCTTTCTGTACCTATAACGATATCAGCTTCTGTGCTTTCTATTAGCGCTTGAAGCTCAGGGACTTTTCCAGCGCAACTACAACAATTTACAACTATAATTCCGATTGTTCCTTGATCCAAGCACGTCCTGTAATTGCCAAGCACCCTTTGAGATTGCAGCCTATCCTGCACTTTCCCGAGGCCTTCTAACCTAAAAAACCGCTCAGTCCACGCCACACAGCCTCCGCTACCCGTGTAGCCGCCAGCTGAGTGTAGTGAACTCCTGACCTATTCAGCGGAACCCGAAACCCCACCACCCTATGGCGCAAGTCAAGGAATCTGCAGCCAATACGGTCGCAAAACCGTCTGAGCCTCTGATTCAGACCCTCCACCCGGCTCTGCACCTAAGGTCCGCAGTCGGTTCTGTCAACGATGCTGCAGATGGTGAGCTCTGCCTTCATCTCGTAAGCAAGACCGGCAGCCTTCACCAAATCAGACAGCCGCTGGAATCCAGAGAGTATTTCCTCAGATCCAAAGCGACACATGTCATTAGTGCCGACATGTGCCACCACCTGCAGCTGGCTGCACCCTGTGCTCTTCATGGCATCCGGAAGGACCCTTTCCACATCAGGAATGACTCCTCCCGGAATGCACACGGAGTGCACACTGGATTTCTTCAACTCCTTAGCCGCCGTATCCCTAAGGGGCCCCATTACGCGCCTAACATTGGAGCTCCCAACTGCCAGTAAGCCCACCCTCTGCGATTGCCCGGACCTTGAAGGCTGAGAATGATCCTCTGAAACAGGGCAGGCAGCTGCATCTGGCTCAGTCAGAGACAGTGCCTGAAACCGGTTTGTCAGACGCACCAGGGAGGCTTTCTGATCAGCCTCCGGGGACGCCTTTCGCTGCCTGCCACGCCTTGGAACGACCTCCCAATCAACCACAGGCGAGGGCTCAGCCCCACTGCGGGCAGCAACCGGGGCAACCACAGCGGCAGACCGATCTGGGGACAGACGGGACGAGGTTGACATCCCCGTGATACCCGAGTCCGGCTCCCCACAGTGGTGCCCATTGGCAACAGCCTCAAGCTGCGCGACCGAAGTCAGCGCCGATTGCAGCTGTGAGCGAAGGGATGCCAAGTCAGCCCTCATCCGAACACAGCAATCGCAGTCCCTGTCCATTCTGATCAATGTTGAACAACAGTTACCGAAACACGAGTCCGTGCCTAGATAACGCAAGCGAAACACGCAAAGAATGTATCAACTAACCTGTACAAATGCCTAACGACTGCGCTACAATCTGCTGAATTTACGATTACAGTAACTAAAACTCGAAATTGCACCTCCTATACGAAACTCACACGAAATTTAAATAAGAATCTACGAAGTAAACACTAAAGCGCGATGCAACAACTGTCAAATACTGTAATACGCCCGAAATATATGAATTAAACAATGCAAGTACCCAAAAACACGCAAAGAAATTAATTAAACTATCTAACAAATAAGTAAGCTAGGGTTATACGACTTGCTGCTGCAGCTGCTTATCCAACGGCGGCAGGGAGCACCTGCACGCGTCGTCTTAATACAGAATCAAAAAGAAGAGCACGAGATACAGTCACCACGTGAACTGAGGATCTGGAATAGTTTGCAACGAGCACAATATAAGATGAAAGAAAATGTAGCGAAACAGCTGAAAGCCTCGCAGGGCGCCCCCCTGTCACAGACCTCTCCCTGCTGCCTCGATAAGGAAACCCGCAGCAACGCCCGCCATTCTCACAGGTCCTGGTGATCCTGTGGATACTCGTCTTTATGCAAACAAGCCCATTTCCCGACTCAACCTGTGTTATCTGGCTGTGCGATTCTGCTCTGTCGAGCGACTAATGTACAGAGTGTGACGGCTTTAACAAGAGATATATTTATATGTAGTACATTAATATGTACGCACATCACTGTGTTAATTGCTTTCTCCCTGCGTCCAACAGTCTTCCCACAAACACGTCACAAACTTTATTAACTTACGTTTTTTGCACCCCCACCCTCCCCAACATCAACATAAGCGCCTGACTGAAAGTTCGAATGAAAAAGAATCTTCTTTGATTGCTGTTGTTTAAAATGATTTTATTTTATCAAACCGCGAACTAATGACTCAATGAGACAACTGGTGCAGGTTATTTATGACCTTTTGCTATAGAATGAGGAAGCAATTTTCAGTACGTCTCAAGTGCTACCTCCAACCTTTTCTCAGAAAAGAAAGCTAAACACTGGTTAAGAAACATGCTTCTTCTGCAGATTGGGAACCATTGGTATAGACAAACCATTTTGCGTCCACACGTCCACACTTAAACGCCTGAGCTCCCACCCAGGAGAAAATAAGCACTATTGGCTTGATCTTGCCACATGTACCTGGAGGTACTACTCAAAGTAAAACATACGGCTTGTAATAGCTGTCATTATTACTCTGCAAATGACGTAAATACTGATTAAAGTTGTTCACTACACCGACCTCAGTCACCAAGTGAAGTATCTGCACGTATATCGATTAGACCCTGCTTCTGTCCACTCTGGAGCTAGTCGCGTGTGGTCGCTAAGTTCACACATGGAGCTATGGCCCCCGTGGACGCATCGATTCGGCATTCGTATGACAGACGTGGGATCAGGAGAATCGCGGAACGAAAAACTGCGGTCTCCACAAGTCGCGATTCTGACGTTATCTCATTCCTGCACGTGCAGGGTACGTTTCTCCTTCTTAAACGAGACATAACACAATCTCCTCAACAAGCAACATTCAAATACGATTTCTTACTGAAAAATCCTTTGTGTAATCTTTCCTTTCATATAGAATGTAGATCTCGTTGCTCCTCCCTACTTTGTACGGTTCTGCTGGCATATTAATCATTTTCACGCATGTAGTACATTTCACGCCATTTGATGTTTGTTGAGCGCTGTACTCCTGTTGTTGCTGTCTAAATGGCCAGCAGTGTGCTGTCGCATACATCTGGATCAGCGCCTTTGACAGACTTCACTACAGCATATCACAGAATAAGATACCTAGTTAATACTATAAGGCAAATAGGTTTCAAGGAAGAAGTTGCACGACTCATCCACCAACGTATTTCTAGAACGCAGTCAAAATCAGTCGAAATGCAAAGCAAGACTGTCGTTTAACAAGATCAATACCTCGTTGGTAACTTCGTCGCTGTGCGCTCGTTAAAGTCTACTCGTAAAACAAGTCATCGGTTACGAGGGTCCCCTACGGATCGCTTATATGCAATTGCGGTGAAACTCTCTTAAAGAAAACTATATTATAGGCCTCACGGCTTACAAACGCTTAATAACAAGGGCGTTTGTCAAGCTTACGTGAGTGGCATAAGCGCAATGACAAAGACCTACAACTGATCGCACATTTCATGCCGGAATTTCAACCAGTGTAAAACTCAGTAATATCAAAGTTCAGCTAAAGCTATTGGGACCACACAGAGACCAATATCTGGATATTGAGCCTCACGGTCTAGTAATTAAAGTACATATCTCCAAACAGAATCCCGGTCGGACTTCAAAGAATTTCAATCTAAATTTAACCACGCCTTCGCCTCTCAGTGACAGTTGCAGAGAACGTGGTTCGGGTTCCTGAGTCCAATTCTGTCTTGCAAAACTATGGCTTCCTCAGACTTTTATTTGAACTTTGGCATGCTGTAAATCTATGGTTCCTCTGTTCCCATTTCTGCCAGATCCCTTTGTATCTCTTACATCCAGCATTCGTGAATCTCGTCTTCGTAAGTAAATTCAGTAGACAGTGTGTCTTCCTCCACTAGCTCACGTTAAGGATGTGTCCGAAGAGGCTAGTCCTTCTGTTCCTGATTTTGACCTAGATACTCTTTATCTCAGTATAAAGTTCTTGGTTCTTGTACGAGTACATAAACCTTCTCGTTTTCTGCAAGGCGCCAATATCCCCCTCCCCCTCGAGAACCCTTCGTTCCAAAAGTTCTAGCTTCCTAAGTATCTTGTTCTCAGAAGGTTTATTCTTTCAAATGTGTGTTAAGCTTCAGGGTGGATCTCTGTTTGGCAGTGTCTTAATTTTGCAGTGATCAAATGATCTTCCAGTTTAGCTGTTTATGATGTGTTTGTATGGGAAATTCATCTTGCTTATTTGTTCTCCCATAGCTGCTTATTGTAATTCTCCTCGCAATTTAAATCTCTTCATCTTCTCAATTTTCGAAACTTGTCGTCCAACTAAGAACTGTAAACTCCTTTACCCCCTGTGTTTCGAGCGGAATCGTTCGATTACTCACCTCTTCTAATAATTCCGAAAATATAAAAATGTCCTCTAAGAGTGCTAAATAATCTATCTGCCACAGAGATTATTTATAAAAATGTTGTTAAAACGCTTTACAGTGCAATTTAATGCAGCGTTTATGATTGTTAATTATGTGCTGAATTCATAAAGCTGTCTGTCAGAGTAATCAGGAATTTAATTTTAGCGTATATACTAGCATATTGAAAATTTTCATGAGTAGTCTGTGTCGTCCTGTTTTAGGCTTTAGAAAATTTGCATGTGATCCGGTTACTTCACCATTTCTGCACACTGCTTTATGTACCACGCTTATTTGCCGCAATCTTGCTTTCTACCTTAAGTGTTACTTCTGCCTCTCAAAATAGTCCATATTTATTACTGGTTCCTAGTGAGAAAACTATTAACTTTTTCTTGATACAGACCAGAGGAACTCCCTTTCACCTCAGATTTCTGCATGTTGTCAACATGTACTGCCAAAGGTGTGAAATACCAAACTCGAGGAACACGGCGAAAGTACCCCTGTCCGTTCGAAAAGGGAAACAGAAACGAATGTGGAAGTTGGAGAGGCACTAGCCTCATAAACGTTGTGTACAAGATCTACTCAAAACCTTGAACAATATAATAAAAGTTATAGCTCATGTACTTTTTCAAGAAGATCAAAATGGATTTTAAAAAAGGACATCTTGGTAGCTACAGTATTTGTACAATGGTACGATTCATAGAAAAACAAAGGGAATTTAATCCTGAAATCAAAATTTCTTTAACAGATTCTGAGAAAGTTGATCGAAATAAGTATTTGTAATAATGAGAGACAGTGGCTGTCCACTACACCTCATAAAGGTAAACACAACTTTATAATGTATAAGAAAAATAATCGAGTATTATATAGAAGGCAGGAAAGGACAGATGAGTAAAAAGTCTCAGGCTGGGGTGCTCTTTTCCACCCACTCTTTGTAGTATTGAGATTTACAAAATTTTTAAAAATCGGCAGTCAGACATTTATCGGGAATTAAATTAGATAAACTCGCAAATATAAATGCGCCGTTTTTTGCAGATGAATTAAATTTTCAACTCTCTAATGAGTTTTCATCCAGGGAAGAATATTGTTTCATTGTTCGTACTCAGAAGTGTCTGTTAATTGAACGTATTAACGCTAAGAAGGTAATTTTAATACAAGGCTTTAATGGAGAAACAATTTTCTAAGACTCCCCAAGATGGCGGACAGGCTTCAACCACAGAGTATAAATATCTGTGGAGTGAATATTTTGATACACAGAACGAGAATTCTGTCTGCAACATATCCTCCAACTCCAGTCGCGTGACTGTGGGACGCAGCATTTTGGCCTGTATAGCGCTTAACGTATTTTGAGCGTTATTACTTCGCTGCTGCAATAGAGCTGCCATCCGTGCCGACATATCGAGCCGGCACTGTTATGGACCTTCTTGTACAGACATCCCGACAGGGCCCAGTTTTGTTACGATTTTGCAAAATAATGTACGAGCTTGGCTCAACTACTAAGGTAACGCCAGCTGTAAGCGCAACATATAAATGCAGCCTCAGTTAGTTTTATTTATGTTCAAAGATTGGTGCCGACAAAGTCGTCTCAGAGATGGCTTTGCATGCTGCGTATCCTGCATCGACGATGCAAGCACCTTCTATATGTAGCACCATCATCCGAGAAAATACTGGAGTTCTCCAGCAAGATGGGGCTGGAACTATCGAAGCAGGGCCTCGCGGAAGGATCAGGCATTTCCCATTTGTATAGCGATCTGATAACACCGATTTTTTCTAAAAGTAATACGAACAACGAGTGCAAGTTAGTATTTTTGAAGGGTTTACTGCAGGTATATAGGACGTCAAGTGTGTAGTGTCATGTTCTTCGATGACTAAAGTGTTTGTTATTGTCAACTGTTTACCGCCTAAAAACTTTTCTTATCATAGCTTGCGAAAATGCCTAAAGATGTAAAGAGAAAGTGTCACTTTTCGTTTGATTACACAAAAGAGTGGTGTTTTGTCAACAAGGGACGTATGGACCAGAAAGCGTTGTGTGAGATTTGTAGTTGTTTCATATCAGTAACTCACGGAGGCAAGGCAGATGTTAGGCGACACATTTCTGCGAAGAATCGTAGAGACAGATTCACAGTAGCATCGACATAAAGCCTTTTTATACGTTCATGATTAAAGACGATACGCAGAAAGAATTTCTCATTGCTGCTGGAAATCTTACAACAACATACAGTGTTGTCAAGCAGCGTGATTGGCATGCAAACCAAGATGAATTTGAACGAATTAAAGAATGAGAACCTCAACCAAGCAATATTTAATTTGATTTCGAATTTGAGGAGGAGACAATGGCTTTCTGTACCATAGTATTAGATTACTTAGAGAAATGGGCTGTCTATTTTAATAACTATCGATTATTTGACTGGATGACCCTATCTGAAACAGCAGATTGGGTGATGATTGATAACACTGTTATATACCTGACTAAGAATGGCGTACAGATTTCAGGCCACAATTGTTTTCAGGAATATATGTGGCTGAACAGCTTTCTAGAAATAAAGCGTAGCTCGGAAGAATCAAAGTCTAAACACTCCGTGGAAGGAAGGTGGACGTACTTTCTTAAGGAAACAGAAAATCCTGAACGGAGATCCCAACTGCTAAAATTATTTATTTGTTTTCTATTCCTGGACACAACGTCACTATGGAAAGAGCATTTTCGATGATGTCGGCCCAATGGACTGTTGAAAGAAATCGACTGCCGGCAGAGACTGTGGAATCAATCTTACAGTGCCAGTTTAACTACAAGCTGACCTTGTGTTTTACAGATACATAAACGGAAAAAAACTTGCTTTAGAAGGTGAAATACTCCGAAAAATGTGGTATACCAACTACTGCCACAAGAAGTTCCATATAATTATATTAAAAAAGTAATCATATTAAACAATGTTTGTACTTCTTTTCCACGCCATTTTATGGTGTGCAGACGAAGTGCCAGGTAGATATGACAATCCGATGATACAGACAAATCACCTTCGTAAGTAGCGTAAAACTTACAGACATCTTAACAGTTTGATAACAGGAACTGAAGATACAAAGAGCTGTGGTATCGTGTTTTTTCGCCACAGTATCATAGCTCAATTCCACTTCATTTATTTGTGTCGGTAACGGGATAACAAGTGACAGTTAACAATGTTTTCTTACGTATTCAATTGCACTAATTCATATTGTCGAATCTCTGTTTTAATTAATTACATTACAACGACACTGTAGATGGCACCGAAGTGTCCCGAAAAAACAACTAATTTGAAACTATGAAATTCTCACTGTAAATAAGGTAAGCTATTTGCACCACCTGTTTGTTCATTATTTTTATTTTCATCCTCTCTTTATTTACTCTTCTGCTTTTTATAGATAAGTCAAATAGATATAATATTTTTTCATCATCTCTTCAGAAAAGTAAAGCCATATGCTACGCAATAAAGATAAATAAAATAAAATAAATAAATAAATGAAAAATACGAGAGCAATTCTCGAATTTTGGAGTAATACAAGAACTGACAGCCAACATTGTTTTTTTAGGTTTTCTGTTGCACTGATTCCTATTGCTGAATGTGTTATAATTAATTAGGTTGCAATGACACTGTATAGGAAACTGTCTCATGCAGAAGGACTTAGATACACACAGTGGTTTGAGAACGCATATAAAATGAAGGAACTTAATAACACTGTTATATATAAGTTTTATCTGCATAGGGACATTGCACCAACATATATACTGTGACTGGCAGTTTGCTCAAACACACTTGCAAATTAATCGAGTACTTGTCTCCCAAATGCATGGCCATAAATCAACGATATTATTTCTGTAACACATGATCTTATAATACCGTGTCTCTCTATTTTTCAGCATATAAAATACCTCATATCAATATGACATTTACAATTATTCATTTGTAATACATAACTATGAAACGTAACTGGTCCACTTCTCACAAACTTCTCTTTACATCCGTAGCAACGACAATACTGCACCTTAGCTATAACTAAAACTCAAACGTGCAGAAACGTGTATAAAAAAGGCGAATACGTGTAATATTCAATTTCCGCTGTTACAAAAAAGACAACCCCAGTTTGATGTTGAGAACACGCGCCGTAGACTACGTTCACTCCATAGATAAACATACTCAACAGTTCAACTGACGTCCGTGCTCAGCATAGATAATGCCATCTCGTCCTAATTTAAACTCCTTGAATGGACAATGATTAGATTTGCCAACTTAAGAGACAGATGACGTATCTTACTTCAAGGAGAGGTGAATAAGAAGTGTATTTGTAAGAATGAATTATGTTCAGAACTTATATATTTAAACACTTACATACGAATTCTTCGTCCTTCTGTCATTAAATACGGATTCCTGGCTGATTTTAAATGAAGAATTATTTATTTATTTAAATTTATTGAAGTTATCTCTCTCTCCCTTCCAGCTGGTTTGTGTTCATCACCGACAGATGTCTTTCAGTAAATAATGAGATGACGTGAATAGAACGCATATAGGAAATATTTTTTAATTGTTTGATGGCTTAATCACTTCTTTATTAAGCTTAGATCATTACTTTTCGGAAGTACTTTTGTCGCAAGAAATATTTGTCATCATTCGTTAATTTTCTAGGAATTTCTGTAATTAATATAGTTCCAGAGTATTAATCATCCTTGCCGACATACATCGCATTGAATTAATCTTGAGGATCACTTTTTATCCAGTCATATGACTGCTTTCATACCCACGCCACTGATTGGTTCGACATTTCGAACCAGACACGAAGTTTACTATTAAGTAAATGTCTGTTCACAAATATGAACAAAAAACTGAATTGAAAGTTACGTATAGACACTCAATAACAAGCAAATATCGGAACGACAATAAAAGTAGTGACAAGTGCTAATAAAGTGCAGTAAACAATAATGATTTAACAATGCTAAAACGATCGAATGTTTCCGCAGAGAATTGAAAGTGTCGGGGATCATGCGACTCCAATTGTCGCTCCCTGCTGTAACAGACTGTGTCGATTGTTTTCGTTCGCTTGTTTCCACGGACTAGTTCCACTCAATAGAACGAATGAGTGATTCATCCGACTCGTAAAATTACAACCGAATGAGTCGATTGTCTTCCAAAAACCGACTAAATCGATTATTTTCGTTCGGTCGTTCCCAGCTCTGACTCTTCCTCAATCCTCCTCAAGTCTCCTTCTCGATCATCAACGCACTGTGGCGCATGAAAATTGCATTGCCTGTCGCAGCTACAAGACACTGTTATACGCAGAGCCGGAGGCACACACTTTTGCGTCTTTTTCCACTCACAGGAAAGATCATGTTTCTTTCTGTTCTCTGCTGTCTCGCTGTCATTCTCCGCGTGTATTCCATAGAGTTCCTTTTATCCATTCAAACATTATCACAGAGTTTATATAAAACTGTATCCCTAGGGCTGTGTTTTGACACGACTCGAACTGCTGTATCAGTCTCCATCACAGTTCAGGAACTCTCGGGTTCTGTTCGAGATTTTGATCGGCCTGCGGTCTGGTGGCTTTTGTTGGTACTATCACGATCTGTCTTGGCGTTATTAATGCGCTATTGATTTTAACAATAAAAATAAAGAAAACACGGCCTGAAATATCTTCTAGGGTGCAGGTAACGTGTAACAACAGCAGCTAACAAATAAGTAAAAGATTTCGATCATGACTCTTCCCTATTCCTAGCTTGTTCGGCACTAATTCTTGATTAATTGTCTTGATTGTTTCATCTGAATGTTGTCGTCTTGTTTTCAAACTGATTGAAATCAGGTTAAAGTTTTTATCTGTTATTCTAGTATGTGAATAGGAATTGTACTGCTCATTTACAACCTACTTGATAATTACCGCCTCTCAGAAACGAATGAAATACTGTGTTTAGTCAAGAAACATTGTTGGAGGCCGACATTTACATCTTTGTCTGTTATCTGTACTTAACATTCGTCATAAATGTTTATATATCCACACATACCGGTACTCTACGAGAACTCGTATTGTAATTATTTTCAAAAGCAATAGGAATTTGCACATTGGAGAGATTTAATACTACGTCGTCCATTGTTTCAAGAAACTGTCAAATTTGTGGAGAGTTTATTGTTGTGGCTAGTTCGCAGTTTTTTGCTTACCCTTTGCACATGAGCCTCACGAGCCAAATGCCACGTGACTATTAGAACAAGCTCGATGTTGCATCGAACGTAGCGATGTCTCGGGAAATCTCGAACCCGTTCGAACGCGAGTATAGTTTGCCCAGCCCTATGTATACCCGACGTTGGAGTGTCCCTGCTATACAAAAGTTACAAAATTTGTTTTAATCTTTTATAACACAGTTATTGCACACTGAAGAGCCAAAGAAACTGGTACACCTGCCTAATATCGTGTAGAGTACCCCGCGAGCACACTGAAGTGCCGCAACACGACGTGGCATGGACTCGACTAACTTCTGAAGTAGTGCTGGAGGGAACTGACTTCGTAAATCCTGCACTGCTGTCCACAAATCCGTAAGAGTACGAGTGGGTAGAGATCCCTTCTGAACAGCACGTTGGAAGTCATCCCAGAAATGCACAACAATGTTCATGTCTTGGATGTTCGGTGGTCAACGGAAGTGTTTAAACACAAAAGAGTGTTCCCAGAGCCACTTAGTAGCAATACTGCACATGTGGGGTGTTGCACTGTCATGCTGGAATAGCCCAAATCTGTCAGAATGCACAACGGATATGAGTGAATGCAGGTGATCAGACTGGATGCTTACACACGTGTCAGCTGTCAGAGTCGTATCTAGATTTATCAGGGGTCTCACATCACTCCAACTGCACACGCCCCATACCATTACAGAGCCTCCACCAACTTCAACAGTCCTCTGTTGAAATGCAGGATCCATGGATTCATGAGGTTTTCTCCATACCTGTACACATCCACCTGCTCGTCCGACCAGGCAACATGTTTCCAATCATCAATAGCACAATGTCGGTGTTGACGGGCCCAGGCGAGGCGTAAGGCTTTGTGTCGCACAGTCATCAAAGGTACACGAGCGGGCCTTCGGCTCCGAAAGCCCATATCGATGATGTTTCGTTGAATGGTTCGCACGCTTATACTTGTTGTTGACCCAGCATTTAAATCTCCAGCAGTTTGCGGAAGGGTTGCACTTCTGTCACTTCGAACGATCCTCCTCAGTCGTCGTTGGTCCCGTTCTTGCAGGGTCTTTTTCCGGCCACATTGATGACAGAGATTTGATGTTTTACCGGATTCCTAATATTCACGGTATACTCGTGAAATGGTCGTAGGGGAAAATCCCCATTTCATCGCTACCTCGGAGATGTGTACCATCGCTCGTGCGCCGACTATAACATCACGTTCAAACTCATTTAAATCTTGATAACCTGCCATTATAGCTACAGTAACCGATCTAAGAACTGCGCCAGGCACTTGTTATCTTACGTAGGCGTTGCCGACCGCAGCGACGTATTCTGCCCGTTTACATATCTATGTATTGGAATACGCATGCCTATACCAGTTTCTTTGACGCTTCAGTGTTGAATGTTCGAATTAACTATATGGTTATGACTAAATTGCAGATGCCCAGAGTGGTCCAGTGTGGACTGCAATTACCGTACGACAGCGGAAATTGGGAGATATTTCTAGTACGTTAATGCGGAACCGATTAACGTTGAAAAAATAAATTAACTCCAGTTTTGGCCAACAGGGGCAAATGTGGTGCTGTGAATGTCAGAATGACGTATAGAAATGTTTCCAAGAGCAGCCATGAGCTGAGGCAGCGTAGGACTGACTCGGATGTGTGGCCCCTGGAATCGGTCAGAGGGTACCGCATGGCGGCGCTTGCCGTCCGGAAGGCGTTTGTTTCTGGGACCCCGGCCGAAGCTCCGGCAGCCATCCGCGGGGCAACCCGCTATTTGAGGAGTTCCGCTCCAGCAGAGAAGCCGCTACTCTGCCTGTGATCTGGGTCACAGCTAGGAAGTCGACTGTACACTGACGCAGTAATCACGTGCATTCCTACCTGTTGTTCGATTTAACAGTCGGCAATCAGAGCCGCACAGCTGTTCAGCGCAACATGGACTGCCGCACTGTACTCTCACTAGGGACAATGCTATCATTCTGTAGGATCTAGCCAAACCAATGGTACAAAAACCAATCTACAAACTGTTTCTTGCTACACATAACGCTTACTATGTAGTATCGATATATTTCGCCTGCGAAAACGGCAGTTGTGAGATTCATGGCAAATGCTTATAATAAACAATTATCTTATAATATCACAACAATTGCGGAATTTACCGCTTATTTTCCATAAAGGCGCCTCGTAGCTGTTAACAAAATATTCCTAATTCTAATCGTACTTTTCACTTGCTTATTAATTGCTGTTAGATATGACCTGCCTCCTGAAATCACCTGCATCCAGTGTTGCAAAGTTATCATTCTTATTAATATTCACAGTACTTTAATGAAATTAATGCGCAAATAAACCGCCACAGCCCTCGTATTATTCGATCTATTGCTGCTGATCAGTTGCGAGCACCCTCAGATATATTATCCTTTAGACCCTTAACATTTGAACATTCAATACTTCACGGAATAACACAGGTAGAGAGGCAAAAATTGAAACACGCTTGAGATTACATGGCATTTTATTGAAACCAAAGAAAGTGCACGAGTTATGTGGCTATAGTGCTAAAGTTTGTGAGGTTGTCACATTCGTTAAGAGCTTCTAACTGAGCATTAGCCACTTATGTGTACAACAAATATCTTTACATTGTAAATTATAGCTTACGCAATGTATAATATCAGACACAGTCCATGATTAAAATACACAATATTACAGTATTACTCGTTATACTGTAATAATTTTGAAGTTTGTGATGTAAGCAAGATAACGAATACGAAATTCTATTTTTTTAAATTTTGTTTAGCAATATCTGTCATTGTGACAGCCTATGGCTATGTGGCTGGTTGATTGCCTCACGTGAAGTCTGAATGTGGGAAGTGCTCATCTGTAATTGATCGTTTGATACCAGCTGGGGATTTCGAGCTAAATGTTTGTTTACCTCAAGTGCTTCTAGCATGATTAGTTTTCTTACTTTGTTGGCTATATGTAGCACTTCTGTGTGGACCTGACATCAGTATCCTTTGTATTTTCCATTAAATCAAAAGAAAACAGAATTTCTTATCATATTCCCTACCTGCCGCATCTCTGAAACTTCAACATTATAACAATGTAAAATGAAATACTGTAATATCGTGTATTTTAATTATGTTCTGTGTTTAATATTGTCCACTGTGTAAAGTGTAATTTAAAAAATTAAAGGCAAAAGTTGGTTCACAACATTCTGTGCGAGTGTATTGAACCTTGATTTATAATGTTTTGTTATCTAAGAACTAGTATTCCTTGCAAACGCTGGTCAATTGTTTCTTGAGGATGGCCCAGTAAGCCAAAAACTAATTAAAAATAAACAAAAATCGGTAGAACAAAAACAGTTTACTTGTTATTCAACCTTAAATAGCTGTAAATATGCATATAAATGACTCCCGTATTGATTTTATGCTTTATAATATACGAAATGACGTCGTTTGTACCAGAAGATATGAAAGAGTAAATCCACAGGTGACAAATGACGGCTGAATACAAAACCAGCTCTGAAAACGAGTGACTCAAAGGTCATCGGTAAATATTCACACCATTACTCATTTATTGGCTGATATCTTAAGCCTACCGACAAAGATACATAAAACCGGTATCTGTACTTATCAGGGGAACTATTGTGAACCTATCAATACAAATACAATCGATTGTTTGTAGTAAATAAAATAATAAAAAGCTTTCAAGATCAGTGGCATAAGCGTTACTTAAATGGTTAAAAGTACTGCTCGGCGCCATCGGCAAAATACATTGAGGTGACAAAAATCATGAAATACCTCCTAATATCGTGTCGGATCTCCTTTGGCCGGCGTAATGCAACAACTCGACGTGACAAGGACTCAAAAAGTCGTTGGAAGTCCCCTGCACAAATACTGAGCCATGCTGCCCCTATGCCATCCACAACTGCGAAGGTGTTGTCAGCGCACGACTTTGTGCACGGAATGACCTGTCGATTATATCCCACAAATGTTCGATGGGATTCAAATCGAGCAATCTAGGTGGCCCAATATTCACTCGAACTGTCCAGATTATTCTCCAAATCAATCGTGAACGATTGTTTCCGGAGACATGGCGCATTGTCATCCATAATAAACCAATCGTTGTTTGGGAACATGAGGTCCACGAATGTCTGCAAATGGTCCC
The DNA here is from genome assembly GCF_023897955.1 of Schistocerca gregaria. Classification (NCBI taxonomy): domain Eukaryota; kingdom Metazoa; phylum Arthropoda; class Insecta; order Orthoptera; family Acrididae; genus Schistocerca; species Schistocerca gregaria. The sequence goes on from NC_064924.1 coordinate 46,286,974, forward strand.
AAGTAGCAGTATATAACGATTTCAATGATCGGTTCAGTTACATGTAAACATAGCCCACACCATTATGGAACCACCACTAACTTGTACGGTGGCTTGTTGACAACATCGATCCATGGTTACGTTTCCGGCACCATCAGCTCTTACCAACTGAAATCTGGACTCACCTGACCAGGCCACGATCTTCCAGTCGCCTAGTGCCCAACCAGTATGGTCGCGATCCCAGGAGAGACGCTGCGTCTGTCGTTAGCAGCTGCAGACCATTAACGTCAGATTTAGCTGCACTCTCCTAACGGATACGTTCGTCGTACGTCCCACATGAATTTCTGCTGTCATTTCACGCAGTGTTGCCAGAATGAGATTTTCACTCTGCAGCGGAGTGTGCGGTGATATGAAACTTCCTGGCAGGTTAAAACTGTGTGCCGGACCGAGACTCGAACTCGGGACCTTTGCCTTTCGAGGACAAGTGCTCTACCAGCTGAGCTACCCAAGCACGACTCACGCCCCGTCCTCACAGCTTTACTTCTGCCAGTACCTTCTACCTTCCAAACTTAATAAAAGCTCTCCTGCGAAGAGCACTTGCCCGCGAAAGGCAAAGGTACCGAGTTCGAGTCTCGGTCCGGCACACAGTTTTAATCTGCCAGGAAGTCTCATATCAGCGCACACTGCGCTGCAGAGTGAAAATCTCATTCTGGAAACATCCCCTAAGCTGTGGTTAGGCCATATCTCCGCAATATCCTTTCTTTCAGGAGTGTTAGTTCTGCAAGGTTCGCAGGAGAGCTTCTGTTAAGTTTGGAAGGTAGGCGACGAGGAATTGGCAGAAGTAAAGCTGTGAGGACGGGGCGTGAGTCGTGCTTGCGTAGCTCAGGTGGTAGAGCACTTGCCCGCGAAAAGCAAAGGTCCCGAGTTCGAGTGTCGGTCCGGCATAGAGTTTTAATCTGCCAGGAAGTTTCACGCAGTGTTGATTATCTGTTAGCACTGACGACTACGCAAACGCCGCTGCTCTCGGCCGTTGTCTGTGGTAAGAGATAATGCCTGAAATTTGGTATTCTCGGCACACTCTTGACACTGTTGATATCGGAATATTGGATTCCATAACGATTTCCGAAATGGAATGTGCCATACACCTAGCTTCAGCTAGTACCCTGCGTTCAAAATCTTTTAATTCCCGTCGTCCGTATATAATCAATTAGAAAACCCTTTCACTTGAGAAAAATGACAACACCGCCAATACACTACCGTTTTATACATTGTGTACACGATACTACCGCCGTCTGTATATGTGCATGTCACTATCCCATGGCTTTCATCACCTCAGTGTAACGCGAACGTTATGGAGAAGGTGTTCGCTATATTGGAGGTGATAAGTTGTTGATAGATGTCAGGAAAGATCTCATTATGGTAAGTAAATGAAAACTTAGCCCCTCTCCAGCAACACCCGTGAGAAACCAGCCAACTGATAGGGCATTTCCGTTCCACACTATGACACTAACGTCAATCCATTGTCAGATGATTTCGTAGGAGGTGCAGCTACGCTTCTCACTGCTAATGGTCTCACATGTTTAATGGCCCACTTGACCTTCAATGATTTTGTAGTTAAGCAGTCTAAGTAAATAACCACGTTTCTATTGCTTGAAGTATGAATTCATTGCGGTTACTGTTCCATAACACATCCGCAGCATTATTAATTTTTTTCTACTGTTTAAATCGTCTTGTAGTTTACGACTACGATCGGTACAGAAGATAGAAACTGGTTAAGTGCATTTACTTCCAGAAAATATGTAGACCCGAAGGAGAAAATGTTAAGATGTATTGCAGAGAACAGATCTTTCATATGGTTTTCATTTATGAAATAGAGGAAATCAAAATAAGTTTCTTTATTGAATCTCCAAAAGCTACAGTTGTTTCCAGATATAACGAGTCAATAAAGGAGATAATTAGGAAAGAAGTTATGATTTATGCAAGAGACTGGTGTCGATGAAATGACGGTGCGCTGTAGTGACGGGTAGTGAGTATGGCTTCTCGTTCGCACGTTTCGAGACAAGTTGGTCACAGTCAACCTTGCCAGTTTTATAAACGAAGTAAAGTTGAAATGTTTATACAACAAATGAAATGCTAGTAAATCAGAGATAGTTTGGTATATTAACACTTTGTGCATCTTTGAATGCAAATATAATGAAAATTTTCTGTTTATTCAGAATATTGCCACTTTAAGTATCTTTGTGTGTTGGACACATTGAGTGACACACAGTCTTTGGTTTACAGAGGTTGCATTATTGAGCAAAGAGAGGGCGAGCTATAATCCGTTCGTCGTGAGAATAAACCTGATGTAAACATTGCACTATGTGTTCTTCCACGTTTGCTGGAACCTCATTGGATTTCCGATTCATGTGAGACTGCAGTGAGGTTGTCTCGAGTACTGTCTAGTACGATAACAAGGGTGAGTTTTGTGCTGCGCGTTATGTGCTCATCGACCTAGCGATAATACGGGACAACAGCTTTACCGGCACACTTAACTTGGACAACACTGGCCGGTCAGCAGGTACAGCTAGCCTCTAGTGACGTGGGCAGTAGCAGTTCACACGTAAAAAGAGACGAGCAGAGGACCAATACAGCTTCGAATGTCATTTAATTTTTAAGCAGAATGAAACAATACTGTGTAAATCTCCCACAATACGCTCCTTAGACGACTAGACGAAAACCACAAGTTATCGTTTTTAGCTAACGTACTATTGTAATTAAAAACAAGAATGATGAAAATTCTTGTCTTAACAACAGGGTAATTTTTCTTCATAAGCTGTGTGTTCCGTAAGAGAGAATTGAAGGAGTTCACCGTCTAGTAAAATATTGAAGCCACTGAAGGTAAGGCGGCCGTAGTAGCCGTGCGGTTCTAGGCGCTACAGTCCGGAGCCGAGCGACCGCTCCGGTCGCAGGTTCGAATCCTGCCTCGGGCATGGATGCGTGTGATGTCGTTAGTTTAGTTAGGTTTAATTAGCTCGAATTTCTAGGCGACTGATGACCTCAGAAGTTAAGTTGGATAGTGCTCAGAGCCATTTGAACCACTGAAGGTAATACTTATAGTCAGTCTTCTGGGAGCCTATCAACAACAGAAACCACGAAGCCAACCAGGCACACCATTTCCTCTTCTTCCTTTATGGCGAGCACCACAGGGCATAGATGACACAGGTGAACGACAATTGCGGAGATTTATAGAGGCGAATAGACGTGTAACTGTTGAGCAGCTGACCGCCCAAATGGACCAAGAGGTGACAAACAGTGTCTCCTCGACGGCCGTTCAGCGAACGTCGCTGCTTATGGGCCTCCGCAGCAGGTGTCTCGTTCATGTGCCCTCGTTGACTGCTGTTCATCCCTGACAAATGCCGTAATCAGAGTACCAACAGCGCAACTGGACTTCCACTGAGTGGCGACGGGTGGCCTTCTCAGATGAATCACGCTTTATGCTGCAACCGATGTGAAACCTCTAATAGCAAACACTCTGCAACAATCGTCGTAAGGGCCCAGGCTGTAGGAGGAAGCATCATGGTCTGTGCCATGATTTCGTGGTGTTCCCTGGGTGATCTCGTCTTTCTGAAAGGCACAAAGGCACTATATACATAACTAGGTCTCGATTGCGACTTAGGATATATTCCACAACGCCAGGTCTTATAGGCGATAACATCTCGATCGGCGAATGATTCCAATCCAGGTAGAGGCGCATTCTCACATCGGACGATAGCGAGGGTAAACCAGCCACTTCCAGTACTCCCTGTGGCAACGTCAAGACTGAAATTAACTCGACATTCACGGAAAAAAATCCATTCAGTATAACACTTTGTGCACTTCCATTGGTGCCAAGGTCCTTGGAGACTATGATCACTCCCATACGCAGTTTGTTTTTCCTTGGTACGATGGCAACTACCAGCAGGAAAACGCAGCGTGTCACACAGTTCACAGTGTACATACTTGGTACGAAGAGCACCAGATGAGTTTATCGTACTCATCTGTTCACCAAACTCCGCAGGTTTAAACACAGTCGAGAAAGTGTGGCACTACCTAGATCTGCCAGTGCGCACCATGGATACTCAACCGAGAAACCTATCGCAGCTAGCCACAGTACCGGAGTAGGCACGGCTAAACACCCCTGCCAGTAACTTCCAGTGCATCATCACTGACTTCCTTTCTGCTCGTCTTGCTGCGGTCCGTGCCGCAAAAGGTGATTCTTCAGTTTTTTGACAGGTAGTCACACTAATCTGACTAGACAGTGTAGATCATAATTCAGTAAACACGAGAAAATAGTCCTGATATTTGTAAACTTTGAAATTATGACTTCATTCATTTTTTCTGGTCCTTAATGACTGGAGCAAGCCACACATCTATATCATTTGCATTTAGTGTATCACAGAGCTTGAAAGGAATATACTGGGAGCACTTGTATGTAGCACCAGAATAAGATAAGATATTAATAAGTGAAAGTGAAACTAGTATACTATAAACGATGCATGTCTCTGATAGGCTCGATAATGCAGATCGCTGACTCTACGCGACCGCAGAGCCAAAGATCTCTGGTCTGAGATTATTATAGTGTTGGAATAAGAGTTGTAGGAAGCTCTCCTAGTTTTAGTTGATCTGATAAAAAGGCTAGCTACATATATCAGTTTTGTAATGCTTCTAAGACTTATTAACAGAGTTATATATAAATTGATGATTTGCATTTATGTTGGATTAGTGAAGTTAGATAATACTTGCTGTTTAAATCTCGTTGTTTGTGAATCAATTGTGAGTAATGTAACTTCAATTGTCAGATGTTTTTGAAAAGACAAACCTAACTTGCAATATAATTTTGATAAAAAATTGAGTGTCTCTAATTCACCATAATCAGTACCGCGTCCCTGTCCGGATCATATTTTTTAAAGTTGGACTTTCTTAAATGTTCCCGTTTATCAGCCAAATGAATTTTATCTGCATTTCAACTATTATGGCCAGCATTGCACACTGCTGAGCCTACAGTTAGCATATTTATATTTCTTTTTTTATGAGAGACCAGAATATATCGCATTACTCCATTGCTGCTTTACAAGTAAGACAAATTATTTGCTATGTGCACAGGGGCCAACATTATCAGTTTTGAACAGGGCCAGATGTTTCAGAGCCTAAGGGGCTGAATGTATTTTGCAGTGACTGTATTTCTTTCTTCGTCTAAAGTTTTGCTAACAATAACACAGAGTAAGCACACCACTTGCAGTTACAACACGCCACACGAAATTTCGAATTCTGTATCCATTCCACAGTTCAGACATTCGTTCAACGTAATCTTGAAGTTTATTTTCTCATTAACAATTTAAAGAACGTTACAAGCTAAATAATTCCTTTGTGAAGTAAGAGTTGAAAGCCTATATTGAAGACTTCTGCATAATTATTTTCATGGCACACTGCCAATATAATTCCTTCTTACAACAGGCAAAAAATCTGAAGGAAGGAAGGAATTTTTGAACTGAATTTTAGTGGTGGAAGGCAAACATTTTAAACGATCATTCCTTCCTGGAAGAAATGGCTCTCAGTTCTTTGATAACTTAAATGCATTCTCTGTAGTCTTACTTGCTTTGTAGGTACCAACAACAAATTTGTAGTACTAGTTAATGGGTTCATCTGGAAAGGAATGTCACAGTGGCATAACTGAAAAAGGAAATATTGGTAAGCTGCCTCGAAAATGATTAATTTTATGCTCCTCCACGATATGTAAGAACAGATATAGAGTTACCATTCGTAATGGTAGGAGACGAAGCTTTCAAACTGTCATCTGATAAAATGAAACTGTATTTAAGGAACGATGTTTACACAAAAAACCATTAAGCTATATTCAGTTACAGATTCTCTGAAAAATCCTTTGCACTCCAGAGTCAACCTTTTTAGAATATTTTGTACTCCTACTGCTGTTAACACAGTATTGAGAGAATATTTGGGAACAACTGCCAGCGGGCCCGATAATATATTCTGAAATGCTGTCTCTGAAGAGGAAGAGCCATTTTCTTTTCGCTGTTGCGGACTCCCCAAATTTATCAAAAAATGTGATGCCATTAGTGGGCAGCAATGGCCTTGAAGATATTGAAGGCTTTATCTATGAAAAGGTTTCACTGACTACTTCAGTAGTAACGCCGGTTCAGTGCCATGGCAACCGAAACAAGTAAGCAGAACAGTCCGACAGCAAATTGTGCTTATTCTAGATGTTCTCAAATTAACAAATTGAAATTAAATTAACATAATACACTGAAGCGCCAAAGAAACTTGTATAGGCATGCGTATCCAAATACAGAGATATATAAACGGGAAGAATACGGCGCTGCGTTCGGCAACTCCTATACAAGATAGCAAGTGCCTGGCGCAGTTATTATATCGGTTACTGCTGCTAGAATGGCAGGTTATCAAGATTTAAATGAATCTGAACTTGTGTTATAGTGGGCGTACGAGTGATAGGACACAGCATCTCTGAGGTAGCGATGAAGTAGGGATTTTCTCGTACGACCATTTCACGAGTATGCAGTGAATATCAGGAATCCGGTAAAACATCAGTTCAACATCGCTGCTGCCGGTAAAAGATCCTGCAAGAACGGGACCAACGACCACTGAAGAGAATCGGTCAAGGTGACAGAAGTGCAACCGTTCCAGAAATAGCTGCAGATTTCAATGCTGGACCACCAACAAGTGTTAGCGTACCAACCATTCACCGGAACATCATACATACGACCTTTCGGAGTCGAAGGCCCACTCGTGTACCCTTAATGACTGCACGACACAAATCTTTACGCCTTGCCTGGCTCGTCGACACCGACGCTGGACTATTGATGACTGGAAACATGTTTCCTTGTCGGACGAGTCTCGTTTGAAATTGTATCGAGCGAATGGACGTGTACGGGTATGGACAAAACGACATGAAACCATGAACCCTGCATGTCAACAGGGGACTGTTCGAGCTGGTGGAGGCTCTGTAATGGTGTGGGTGTGTACAATTGGAGCAATATGGGACCCCTGATACGTCTAGACACAACTCAATCTGATGACCTGCTTCCATTCACGTCCAGTGTGCATTCCGGCGGGCAATACCAGCAGGACAATGGAGCTGCCCACACGTCCAGGTACGCTCTTCTGAGTTTCAACACTTCTGGTGGCCACCAAACTCCCCACACATGAAAATTATTGAGCGTATCTGGGATACCTTGCAACCTGTTGCTCAGAAGAGATCTCCACTCCCTCGTACACTTAGCGACCTATGGACAGCCCTGAGGGATTCATGGTGTCAGTTCCCTCCAGTACTACTTCAGACGTTAGTCCAGTCCACGCCATGTCGTGTTGCGGCCCTTCCGCCTGCTCGCGGAGGCCCTACGCGGTATTAGGCGGATGTATCAGTTTTTTTGGCTCTTCTATGTAATGGTTCAAATGGCTCTGAGCACTATGGGACTCAACTGCTATGGTTATCAGTCCCCTAGAACTTAGAACTACTTAAACCTAACTAACCTAAGGACATCACACACATCCATGCCCGAGGCAGGATTCGAACCTGCGACCGTAGCAGTCGCACGGTTCCGGACTGCGCGCCTAGAACCGCGAGACCACCGCGGCCGGCTCTTCTATGTAAACAAAGTATTCTAATCACTTGGCTATTTCAGAAATCCTGCAACAACGATCCTCAAATCGTCTCTGACTTTAGCGTCCTTTTATTGATGTTGTTTAGAGCTGTACCAGGCAGGATGTTCTCGCACTAAGACAATGAATGAAGTTGTGAATCATCCATTTTCAAGTGATATACTGGCAGCGAATGAGGTGAACTGCAATGACTGCGCTCCCGATAGTACGCGGATGTTACGGCTCGGCTGCTGGGCAGAACACTGTAGATTTGCGAGGCTCTAGCCGACTCCTTGTATTCGCTGGTGTCGATCGGCTGCAGACAGACTGCTGGAAAGAACTGTGACTCTCACAAAACTGAGCTACCATTCGGGCATAAACAAACATCCGTCTGAAATAGTTTTTCTGGGAGGAATAGTCACTGAAGCTGGTGACGCATTATTGTCAAGCAGTGGACTTATCGTGCGTGAGGAGCGGGGTTTAAGGTCTGATCAAGGATTCTGATAGAATACTGAATGTCCAAATGTCCTCTAAATCTCCTGAAAATAAAGAAAAAATACTCAAGAGTTGCGGTTACTGCATTCCCGTTCTGCTGCGAACGACCGCTGCAGATAGCAAGGGAAGAAGCACAGTGATCAAGACCGGGGAAAAGCCCTCGGACGTTTGGCTCTACAGGTTCATATAATCTCCCGCCGCCGGCTCGACTTCATTCCACCAAGGTTACGGATGGTGAACCTTTGACTACGACAGCCACTTGTGTTGGCGAAACGCCAGAAAAATCGTTAACCGAACGTCGGCCTAAGCTCCTGAGACAAAAACCAACAGGCATTACGTAAACAAGTGGTTGCTAATTATCAACAATTTTTAATTCTTCAATGTTTCTTGAAACAGGCCATGCCTCGTCATCCCTCCGCACTTATGTGAGATAATTAGTGGTCGGACTCTAATAATCTCGATACAGCTGAGTTGGTTCAAATGGTTCAAATGGCTCTGAGCACTGTGGGACTTAACATCTGAGGTCATCAGCCCCCTAGGTCTAGAACTACTTAAAGCTAACTAACCTAAGCACATCACACACAGCCATGCCCGAGTACAGGATTCGAATGTGCGACCGAAGCAGCAGCCCGATTCCGGACTGGAGCGCCTAGAACGGGTCGGCCACAACAGCCGGCTGTTGCCGAGTCTCATTTCACCAGAAACAAATTAATAATGTGGGAATGTTGTACAAAGAAATTATACAGTGCAGTCTACAGATGAATGGTTGCTTTTTCGCTCATCTGTAACTTGTTATTTGGAGGAAAATTGTTGATGGTAAGAAGTGAGAATCAATTAAATGAGAGACTTTGCAAGAGGGATAGAATAAGTAAAGCAACACATCTATTTTCTCGGCAGCTTTGGGTTGAGAAAAGGCAAAATTTTTTGTGGGGCATTGTGGATTATTACCGCTTCAGTCCGTACAGTTTCATTAAGTTCCGACAGCTGGCGGCGCTATACGAAAGTCTACGCCACGTAGTCTTGCGGCAACTTCTGCGTGCTTGCGGGGGCTCTACACGATATTAGGCACATGGTCCAGAATCTTTGGCTCTTCAGTGTATTACTATGGCAGGCCAAGTAACTTTAACTGACCCATCAAAGTGACACAGACACATCACAATCTTTCTCAATGTAGTCGCCAAGCATCTGTGAACAACTACCGGAATGTTCTACCAGTCGTTCAGCTCCTCGACGCTAGGAATCCGTCTCTTGGTCAGGGAGCCATTCGAGAGCCGCTATGTGAATGTTCTCATCGTTGGAGAATCTCGTTCCGCAAATGTTCTTCCAGAGTGCACGGTGCGAGACCTCTACTACCTGATCAGCATCAGCCACGTCCATGCTACCGTGGTCACGTTGCTGGCACCATTCTGCTACGGCTGGACGCCACACTATATATGGTTCATACGCAGCCCGAATTTCAGAGTGAATCTGTGTGCAAATTTTGACGTTTTGGCCACAAGAATCGTACCGTTACGTGTACTTCAGCTCTGAATTATGTTCCCAATTGCCGCAGTATTTCACTCCAACACTTGTTATCCGTACCGCTGCATACCCCAGTATATGTACTCTCTTCTGACAATACACGACGAAGTGTGCAACTTACTTCCTGCGGTCGCCATGTATTTTATCTTCTCTGATGAAAATCCCCTTGTGTTAGCTGGCTGGCAAAGTCATAGACTACAGCACGAACAGGAGCAAACGGCATCTTCATCGTTTCGCCTTGTCAACAGGTTTTCTTGGCGGGCAGCCCGAGAACATTTCAACACATCCTCTCGTCGACAAAGTGTCCGCCCGCATTCACGTTTATCTCGTCGCGTGCGGAGCAAGTACAAGACGAGGTCGCTATTCTCCCGCCTGCTGCTTATCTGCGCGTCACATTCAATGCGCGGTTCCTCTGAGGATTTACTCTGCTGTCGAGTGATGAATGTCCTAGGATCAGGTATTCCTGGACCAGCACGGAAAATTTCATGACGGTGCATAGTGCACCGTGGCGTGAATTGAGATTAGTTACAGGTGCTGCAGCCCTGACGACATCCGTCGCGTTATTTTTTCTCGGTTACTATTCTGTTGTGATTTAGCGAACTCGGCATCCGCATTTTCCCACCTTATCTGCCGTCTAGCACGTGTCGGCCCGTGGCTTCGCAGATCAGTCAACGTGTGAACACCCCCCCCCCCCCCTCCCCCCCCCCCCCCCCCTTGTCCACATGTGAGTAGAGTCCGTACCATCGAGAATCTGTGCTCAGTGTCGTGTTACAACCACCTTGTTAGAGCTTCGAGCAGTTTATGCCAGTTAGCCGCCTCCACAAGGGTGTATCAACGTTTTGCGTTTCCTCAGGCGCGGCCATAATTTGATGGTGATTTTAACTTAACTCTGTACCTGGAAACCTTTCCTGTCCGTACAAATCGTGAGTCATCCTAAGGAGAGAAAGACAGTTACATCAATTTGTCAATCAACGTCCTCACTTCGTTGAACAATAACTTAATCGTCAACAAACAATACTGTATTTAAATGACTTCTTTAACTGAATTTCAATCTGGACTTCCATTTTCCAATTACACCATCTACGTTAACATAAACAAAATGTTGGCGGTAAAGTTGAACATTTATGTAATCGTTAGCATATGTAATTTTTTTATAATAGTAGATTTCCTGTTTCCATATTTGTTATGCCATGGTAAAATCGTTTCATGAACTCCATAAGATCTTATTTAATCATACTATCACATAGGTGGAATCTTCTATCACAGGCTTTTTTATAATCAATTTCAAGACCGTTTTCTCGTTTCATTCAGTATTTGCAAAGAAAATATCTTCTGTGCACCCTTTTTTTTTTTATAAATCCTCTTACCCTTAAAGCAACAAAGTTTGCGGTACCAAACATAACCTTCTATTTGTTCTTCAATCATATGCATTATTTTTCTACTTATTTCTTGGCTATTTTTGGGGAGAGTACTAGGCTTGCTAACTCAGGAAGAAGGCTTCAGAATATCTTATTAGAAATGAGCGGGCCCAAGTGTTCATCCCAAGGTCTGGCGTGAACGCTGCAGGTTACTCACAGAGGCTTGATTAACAGCAGAATTCACCCCTGCAATTGGAGTTTGGGAATTGTGGGAACTCCTTACTTTTTGAAAATTCTACGTAGAGGGGAAGAGTCCCAACCACTGCCACAGTGACCAGCGACTGTTTCGCTGTATATGCTTGGGTACAGAGGAACCCTGCAGAAATTTCCCATATTTCTCTTACATAAAGCACTTCACTATGCAAGAGGTTGGGTATCGCTGCTAGCCATATTGCTCTCACTGGTCGATCCCTTCGCGCAGAAGCACTGTGGCAGGCAAGACCCAACTGAAAGCCAACGAATTTACTCACCTTGGCTGAGCAGAACCGAGACGGCTCGTTCTTACATACATGTGTGTACAGGGAGGTGAATTGGCCACGCTCAGTGCGATGCAGTGGCTTAGCAGGCTGTCTTCAAAGCAGAAAACCGCGCTCACCGACAAAGTGCGAAGCAGGAGCTTACCTCACCCGACTTCCACACACTGAAGCGCCACGTCTGAAGATAGGGGCAGTAGTTTGGACTGTACAGTCCATAAATTGGAGGAAACGCAACGGAGGTTGTAGAGGGCTCTTTTTGACGTGCAGACAGAAAGGCAAGTTTCACACTCAAGTACCCACAGGGGAACGCTGTAGTGGCTGGCGGCGACATACTGGTTGCAATGGACTAGTGCCGTGAAGTGACCACAATAACGATTCTAGAAACAGTACTAGAGTAACGTGTGACAAGGAACTCTGTTGTACAATGCACCTTTAAAGCCATCTGTATAGGGGAAAATGACGACATTTATTACAATTTATTGAGAATGGTGGCGGGAAGATAGTTAGCTATTTAGAGGCTTGTACTGGGAAGGACTGCAGGAAAGTAGTTAGAATACTGATGATCATTTGAAAAAAAAAGAAAGAAACTAATCCGATGCGGGGAATATAAATACGTTGTAGGGTTCAGATTTATCATTAAGAGGTGTAGTCATAAAAGTTTAATTATCGCCTCGAAAACAATTAAGTTCCGTAATTCATTTTTTCTTTACGTAATTCCAACATTGTGTTGGTATTAGGTTTAACATCTCAATATATTTGTAATTTATTAACTGAGGCTTCGGTCAGAGCTGCAGATAATATTTTCATTAGTGACTAGTTTCGGACTTTCGTTCATTCTCAAACGATTCCCTGCATTTGTAATGTTTCTCTGGACATAATACATTTGCTTTTACACCAGATCAGTGTAACAAATATTAATTGACTCTACTGTGGTTGTCGTGAATGTATCAAGACAAATGATCCGGTGTAAAGACAAACGTATTACGTACAGTGAAACGTTATAACTGTGGGTAATAGTTTCAGGATGAACGGCAAGTGCGATACTAGTCACTAATAAAAATATTTTTTGCAACTCTGGCGGAAATCATCATTAATAATTATTTTGTGTGTTTGCAGGTAGATTGTCGCACTCCTGCTGCAGGTCGAAATCCTCGTTTCACAGTGCAGCAGCACGCTACTACAAAAATCAATAGAAAATAGTGCAGCTCGTTGACAATGTATCGCTCGGTAAATCGTTTTCTGCGTTTGTAGGGGATCAACGCCGTACATATTCATGGCCAACTAGCAGAAGTGTACGGCGATATTGCACCGTCATATGAGGCAACGGTTAGATGATACAAACGCTTTCAGAGTGATCAAATAAGTCTGAATGACGAACAACGAAATTGCACACCATCTCTCAGTGAAGATCTAGAAATACAAGGAAGCTGGACGGAAGGCAGCCATATCACAGTAGAAAAGACAATGGAAAAAAGAGAAAGCGAGCCAGGTGCATGTAATATGGACAGTACCTGCGGCGACCGCATCCCGCGCCTCGCGCACAGTTATGCGAGAGAGAGAGAGGTGTCGTTTTTAAATCTCCCGCTAGCGCGTCGCTGGCGACGCCGCTCTTTCATTACTCGCCACCTGTGGTGAGGGACGCCAAGCATACACACCACCAGAGGACGCAAATCCACATGACGTCACCTCCCGAGACTCTGACTGACCGGCACATGCTTTTAACCAGCCGCAATTCAAAGCTGGGCCCATATGGAGTGCCTCTGAACACTTATGGGTAGTAGTTCGGAAGACTGTAGTGAGGAACAATACATCGAAGTAGCACAGCGGTGCAAAGTATTACTGACAGTCAGTGACTTGCATTTCTCTATCAGTACTCAATATTTTTTTACGATTAAGGGAGTCTGCCAAACGGACAAATCTGCAGTGGCAGAGCACAACATAAACGGACGTCATATATTTGATTTTTAGCAGACAGTGGTGCTGTGCCGGACGAACGCGTTCTGGGATCCGATCATTAAAAAGGCTGTGGAGATACGGTCCATGATGATCTTGTTAAACGGGATACCGTTTTCCAACTAACTCTGCATGATATGTAACGCTGTCAAGAATACGTCGAGAACTCTCTGATGTGAAGCCGTGGAATGCAGCGAATGGAACAGACAGGCAGCACAGGACATGATTCCAGAACCCTTCAACCCGCTCGGAGTGTGTCACCCTTCCACACACACTCCACAGCCCGCGACAGCCCTTCCGTAGGCTCGCGATTGGCCCAGCTGTTGCAGACGAGGCAGAGGACCTTGTGGTGCATCGTCTATGAAGATACGAACTGGACACTAAGCCGGCAAATAAACCGGTAACACAACCATACATTGTGAATCCGATGTATGACCTATCGGACACTAACCGATGATCAACCCAACTCTTCCAGGTATGCTGATGCTTGCCAAGAAGCCAATGCTGGTAGCCAGCTGCAACTGCTAAGTAACAACGTCAAAGGTGATACCCACCACTAACAAAATCTGCCATTACATGACCTGTCGTACGCAGCAAGAAATCCGCTACTGCTCTTACTACGCGCCAACATCCACAGAGCTTTTTCCCCCTTGGCTCTTGCCTTGGCACTCCCCCCTTCCCCGCTCCTCAGCCCTTCAAACCGCTATGCTTCGCTGGTATTTCAACCCAATCCATCTCCAGATGAGGGAGTATTAATGGTTAATCATAACCAGATGTACCAAATATCCTGCGAGATCCCTCTCAGTGAATATGAATATGCAGAGACGGCTGTAGAACTTTTGTGTTGGCCATCACGCCTGTGTAGCCTTGGAGGAACACCTCCTCTTTTTTCTTTTTTTTCTTTTTTTAAAGAAGCCGACACTTCGCCTGAAGATGCCGAATAGGAAACTTGTCGGACCGTCGGACCGTTGCTGCAGAACGACGCCTTGACTCAGCTGATAAGCCGAGGAGACGTCGCTAGGAAAGCGTGTTTTCAAAAATAACATTGCTGTCATTTTTATGTAACTTAGCACCACAGAAAAATCTACTTATACGTCATTTATAAACAAGTATAAGTAGGCAATCATCGTGAAAGACTGGCAGTACTTACATGTCATTTATAAATGACAGGTAAGTACTGCCAGTCTTTCACGATGATTGCCTACTTATACTCTGTATCATACGTGTTTAGTCATAATTCTGTGAGCATCTTATAGACCATTCTTTGATTTAAATTCTGAGGAAGACACTCCTGGCAGTGTTGAAACCCGGTTAATTCGTTACAAATAGTGACCAAGGGCTGTTTTCTTTCAATTGTTAATTAACTCGGTTTATATATGTATGTAGGTCTCAATGAACTTATTAACATGTTCCTTCTTGTAGATGTCTGCTTGTATTTTCTGGCCACCTGACTACCGATTCAACAGTATCAGTTTTCAACATATTGCACGACATGTTCAACAAAACGAAGGCCGTCGCTCGCTGGGTTAAGCAAGTGCAGACACAAAGCTCGCAAGACAAAGGCATTGGCGCAATGAAGCAGCTGTATAGCGCCAATCCAGACGAGGTTTTAGCCTCCTAATCACCAAGACGAGTCCAGGCTGTATCAGTATGAGCCCGAGACAGAGAGGAGCAAAGCGAGCCATAGAACCCGAGGATCCGCCATCGCTGAAAAAGGTGAAGACCCAACTGTCAGCAGCCAAGATAATGCTGAGTGTTTTTGGTGGTGTGATGCTAACTTATTATGCTGGTGAGAGGCAAACGGTCACAGCAGCATACTACCGGATTCTCCTGACGAGGTAACGGGAAGCTGTCGCGACAAATCGTTGCGGGAATCTCTTTCTGCGCACGACACACTCTCACTTGTGTTTCTTTGAGGTATCAAATTTTGCTTCACTCTCTTGCTCCCCTGACATGGCACCCCGTGATTTCTTCCTGGCAAGGCAGTCGTTTTGGAAGTGAAAATGATGTGGTTTTCGAGGATGACCGTTTTCTCAGCAGCCAAAATGCAGTCGTCGGTAACAAAGGTCTCCGCCAAGTCATCCATCTTTGCGAAAAATGTGACGCATTGAAGGCTGAATATGTAGCGGAGGACCAACAACAAAACAAAATTTCATGGTCGGAGCCTCAGTATTCGGTACTTTGTGTGTTACCTCGTACAAGGAATCATGCAAATAAGAGCACTTAAACTCGTTTAAAACAATGAATCAGAATGATCATAAACGGAAATATTAATTTTTTAACAGGATTATGGCACTGTTTACAAGGAATCACTCAATACCAACTACACTGCAGAGCCAAATGTACTGGTACACTTGTCTAATATCGTGTAGGAACCCAGAGAACACGCTGAAGTGCCGCAACACGAAGTGGCATGTTCAAAATGTTAAAATGTGTGTGAAAACTAATGGGACTTAATTACTAAGGTTATCCGTCCCTAGGCTTACACACTACTTAACCTAAATTATCCTAAGGACAAACACACACACACACCCATGCCCGAGGGAGGACTCGAACCTCCAACGGGACCAGCCGCACAGTCCATGACTGCAGCACCTAAGACCGCTCTGCTAATCCCGCGCGGCGATGTGGCGTGGACTCGACTAATGTATGAAGGAGTACTGGAGGGAATGGTTACCATGAATCCTACAGGTATGTCCATAAATCCGTAAGAGAACGAGCGGATGGAGATCTCTTCTGAACAGCACGTTGTAAGGCGTCCCAGATATGTTCAATTATGCTCATGTCTGTGGAGTTTGGTGGGCAGCGGAAGTGTTTAAACTCAGAAAAGTGTTCCTGCAGCGACTCAGTAGCAATTGTCAACGTGTGGGGTGTCGCATTGTCCTGCTGGAATTGCCCAAGTCCACCATAATGGACAATGGACATGAATGGATGTAGGTGATCAGACAGGTTGCTTACGCACGTGTCACCTGTCAGGGTCGTACCTAGACGTATCAGGTGTCCCGTAACACTCCAACTGCACACGCCCCTCACCATTACAGAGGCTCCATCGGCTTGAACAGTCCCCTGTCAACATGGAGGGCCCATGGATTCATGTGTACATTCCCGTACATTGCCATCCGCTCGATACAATTTGAAACGAGACTCGTCCGGTCAGGCAACATGTTTGCAGTCATCAGCAGTTCAGTTTCGGTCTTGACGGGCCAAGGCCAGCTTTGTGTCGTGCAGTCATCAAGGGTACCCGATGGAGCCTTCGGCTCCGAAAGCTCAAATATATGATGTTTCGTTGAATGGTTCGCGCACTGACACTCGTTGATGGCCCAGCACTGAAATCTGCAGCAATTTGCGGAATGGTTGCACTTCTGCCATGTTGAACGATTCTCTTCAGTGGTCGTTCGCCCTGTTCTTGCAGGATAATTTTCTGGCCGCAGCAATGTCGGAGATTTGATGTTTTAGCGGAGTCCTTAGTCACGGTACACTCGTGAAATTGTAGTACAGGAAAATTCCCACTTCATCACTACCTCGGAGATGCACCGAATATAACACCACGTTGAAACTCACTTAAATCTTGATAACCGATATAATTACTGCGCCAGACACTAGTTGTCTTATCTAAGTATTGCCGACTGCAGCGCCGCATCCTGTTTTTTTACATATCTCTGTATTTGAATACACATGTCTATATCAGTTTCTTTTGCGCTTCAGTGCATTTAAAAGATATGAATATAGTCAATAAGAGATGGAAATATGAATCCTTCAGCAGCATTCTGGTGGTGTTTGAAAATTCTTTGTGGAAGAATGAGCGACATTGGAATTCTAGTTGAGGCCCTGGTTCATCTCCAGCTAGCCTAATGGTTAAGGCGACTGTTATCAATAAGTCTGTGACAAATTTTCAAACGTCACAACATGTACATTACAATGCAAATTCTGCGTATTTGAACGCTTTGCACTGTTATTTAAAATCGCTGCATCTTCATTCATTTCATTCCAGTGCATTTGATTCATTTTATATTCATCCAAAATTCTATTGATAGCTTTTCATTGCACATTGTCTTCTGCATAGACTCAGGGCAATTGTGTTCACTCAACCAACTGGTTATTTTGTTGAAGCTGTTCACAATTTTGTCTTTCAACAACACAACACTGTATGTCTCTTGTACGCAACAGTATAACAAGCAAGTGCTGATGGCCACCACTGATGTTAACATTGTTTCTTACGAGTGCTGCATTACCTAGTTCGTAAAGTATCGGGCTCTGGCAATTACAAATTTTAGTGTCGGTCATAAAAAAGTTATCTCTGGATAAATAGTAGGAGGTGGTAATATAGACTAATTCCAAAAAAAAATGTTCTGTATGGCACGTTCCCTATTTTTATTGGTTTCAGAGATACACTTAATTACAAAGTATTCATTTCGTGTGTAGCCCAGCTGTTATGGGTTTATTTATCGATTGTCATTTTTGTTGTGAAGCTCAAAGGGTGAATTTGTTTTCTTACTTTAGCTGTCAGAATCTTTCTAATCGATAAACGATTTTTCACAGGTGAAACCCCTTGTGAGATCAGTCACAAAATCAATACACGAGCAGCGTTTTCTTAAGGCGTTACGGCGTCTCCTTCCGCCATATCTGCATAATGTCTGTGGTGAGCTCGTGCCTGACACAACGCTGAAGGCCAAAGAAAAAAGGCGCACAGCGACCTCCCAGCACTTCAGACTGCAGAGCGTGACGCGTCTTACGGCGAATTCCGTGTGATGGCTCAACAGCGTTATGTAATATTCCTTGCACCAACACGCACCATGCTCTAGAAAGCTTCCACACAAAGCTAACAAGATGAATCTGAAGATGCTGGAAATGTCTCGTGTAAAATGGCTTGCAATAACTTTCCTTTTGGTTTTCAGTTTTAATAGTTGTATGATTTCGCATGTACCATTTGACATCAAATAAGCATCATACTGATATAACTAAGGTGTAGTCCGTGTTGTTGTTTTTGTTTGCCTTTCTTATCTTTATTTCCTGACATCAGTCTGCACTGGCGTAATAACTAGTTCCTGAGATGTTAAACAACTAAATGACATGAAATGCCAATGCACACTTGAAGGAAGTGGAAACGGTTAGTTGAATACCGGAAATAGGTTCCTGTGTCGGAAAGTACGTGATAATGTATCTGCGACTTTTCCTTATTTATCTTGAAGTAAAATCAGTGGCAATTCTCCCGAAATTATTAGGAATTTACATGCACTTGAAGAAATAAAGGGCGTTTCGAAAAGATTCGGCCGGTTTCACAAGCCTCCGCTGTTTGGCAAAAAAAGTAAAGTACCCAGAAGAAATGTTCGGAATTCAATGAAACTTCATAGACGTACACATGACTGGCTGATTCGTAAATAATTAGAATTATAATTCTCTGTGAGAGGTAAAACCAGCACCACAGAATACTAGTGTAATTCGTGCTTAGTTCAAATGGTTGAAATGGCTCTGAGCACTATGGGACTTAACAGCTATGATCATCAGTCCCCTAGAACTTAGAACTACTTAAACCTAACTAACCTAAGGACATCACACAACACCCAGCCATCACGAGGCAGAGAAAATCCCTGACCCCGCCGGGAATCGAACCCGGGAACCTGGGCGTGGGAAGCGAGAACGCTACCGCACGACCACGAGATGCGAGCTGGTCCCGCTGTGGCTCACCATTTGGCCCACTGGTCGAACCATGCAATATCCACATTTGCAGAGCATTTTGATGTGACAGTGGCCAGATGTTTGCTTGTGAACGTAAAAGCGGGCAGACTTGTCAAGGTTCCAATCGTCCACGTATGGAGATCACAAAGAGACGCTTGTTTTATTGTGCACCAATCACTTCGTAACCCTTCAAATCCGCGCCTGAAAACCGATTATCAGTAACTGACTGCAACAATCTGTGTCATTCCGCACCATTGGTCGCGGACTACCACCAGCCCATACGAGAGACTTATAGTACCATTGAGTCCACAACACAAACATCTGCGTTTGGAGTGATGACGTGACCGGGAAGCATGGCCCATTGCTGAATGGCGTCCCGTTGTGTTCAGTGATGAATCGCGGTTCTGAATGCTGTCCCGGATGACCATTGTCGGCGAGAATAACGGCGACGTGGTGAGAGGTCACAGTCTTTCAGTGATTCTGAGAGACATGGCGGCGTCATGGTGCAGGGAGCCATCGAGCAGGACTTCAGGTTATGTCTGGCAGTGATTAAGGAAGTCTCGTGGCACAGCGGCACATCACGGATATCCTGCGACAGTTTTGTGTTTTCCAATGAGACAATGCACGTCGATACAGGTCCAATTGCAAGCGCCGTGAGCCAACTTGCCTCAGGAGGTTACGATGCCTTCACGACATCCTTCCCAGCCGATTAAGCGGATAATCTAGGCCAGAGAGGGTGAATGTCATACTGGTAAGTGGACTGAAATTGCCAAGTTCTTTGTTAATTTTACTCGTTATTGTAATAACTAAAATAACAGTGCACCTCCCCCTCCGCCAGTGAAGTTTCATTTCGCTTTCGTATCCCCTTCTGTGTAATAGAACCGTACTGTTCACAACATATATAAATAATATAGCACAAAGCGTCGGATACTTTTTAAGACTGTTCGCAGATGAAGTGGTTGTCTACGAGTATAACAAAGTAGCAACGCCAGAAGATAGTAACGATCTGCAGAATGACATCCAGAGAATTGATGACTGGTATAGGCTCTAAAAGTTGACACTGAACGTAAATAGATGTAACATATTCCGCTTACAAAGGAAAAGAAATCCACTACTGTACAATGACACTATTGACGACAAATAGCTGGAAACAGCATCTACGATAAAATATCTAGGAGTAACTATCATTTGTGTTAGCAGAAGAGCCAACACCGTGTTACAAGTGGAGGCCGAAATGCACGCGTTTTAGCTCACGCAGGCTGGCGTGAGGAGGGAAGAACTATACTGACGTGAAATCTGGAACAAGACAAGGAATGAGAATTCAGAAAGCGGACGTAATTAGTTTGATACTTAACTTCAATTCATTAATGATGAACGTCGCTCTTGACGGTACATTAGTCACAATATTATCTGTTCATAATACATTCTTGAAGTAATTATAGTAACTGAACATGGCGCCTTGCTATGTCGTAGCAAATGACGTAGCTGAAGGCTATACTAAACTATCGTCTCTGCAAATGAGAGCGTATGTAGGCAGGCAACCATCGCTAGCAAAGTCGGCTGTACAACTGAGGCTAGTGCTAGGGAGTCTCTAGACAAGACCTGCCGCGTGGCAAAGCTCGGTCTGCATTCACTGATACTGGCGACACGCGGGTCCGACGTATACTAACGGACCGCGGCCGATTTAAAGGCTACCACCTAGCAAGTGTGGTGTCTGGCGGTGACACCACACTATCCACAGCGATCTTAAGTGGAATAACCACATAAAAGGAATAGTGGAAAAACCAGGTGCCTGGCTTCTAAACATTCATGGTGGTGTCTGTTTGCTCTATATCGTGTCTCCCTACCACTTTCGCGCAACGACGCTCTGAGCGTGTTTTTTAGGGAATTAACTAGTTTGAACCTGGGACCTGTTGCTGGTAAGGAGACGCCAGACCACACATGACATGTAGAATTCAGAAGAGTTCAGTGAGGCTAGCGATGATATAACCAAATACTAAATGATCTCAGCGTCAGCTCCACTGCACTCCCTGTAAAAGAATCTTAATACTAACTAAATTTAGTGGAAAGGGTTCAAGGCTTTCTTATTTTTAGTTAGCTGGTAAAATAACGTCGAAAAAGCAGTTAAATTTACCATTGGAACTTTTATTCTACTCACAAAACATCGTTTATAAATTGCACTATTGATAAAAGGAAATGCTTTAATACAGGATGGTAAAAACCAACTGCGTTCATCAAAAATGTGAACGAATATTCCCTGAATGGGTTTCCAAGTTCTACAATCGATCGAAGGATGACCTATGGCATATCACATCTATAATCTAGGTGTAATTTAAGTTTCACAAAAGAGAAAACTATCAAAATGGTCTACAGTGACCCTCAATTATCTTTAATTACTTTTCTAACCTGTCGTAAATTACAGTGCCTGATGTGGCTTCTCAATAACTATATAAAGGAAAAATCATCGCGTTTCAGATCTTTTCTTCAAGTGGCAAATGTCAACACCATGAGTTTTTTATTTAACGATTACCATTAGTATTACGCAAAAAAAGGGGTGTAACAGATGAGTCTTCTGCAGTTCTGAGTGAAGCCTTATGCGCTCAAAAATGCGGCATCGCGTGCGTTCATTACTTTGTCGGTGTTTAGGCAGCGTCAGGGCGACAGCGGCCGGCGCACCAGCCATCCAGCTCGCCGTCTCGGAACCAACTCTCTTAACTTCTTCTTACTACAATTTACCGAAGTTAGTTTAAAAAAACTATCTGGCTATGTTTTAATCTGACCAATCAGGGTCTCATTGTTAACCTTAAGCTCCGCTTACAAAAATTCTGTCTATCCAGTGAGAAACGTTATACTTTTCGTGGTTTGGCAATGTTTTTAAAGTTTGCAACGTAACAGAGACGCGAAAAAGCCTCACGCTAAAACGTGCGGGTTGTGTAGTCGTACAGGTAGGCTGGCGGCGTGGGTGTCCAGCCCCTTCCTTATCGTAGGGCCTTCTAGCTTAACACGGTTCTACTCTCGGCTTCTGTCCTCGTTTCTCCCCTCGGAACTGCGTCTGCCTCACGGTGGGAAGGTACGACATGCATTTAGGCATTCTTGTGTTAGTCTGTGGTATTCCATTTGCTCACTCGTTACTCGTATTACTTTGGTTAATTTAATGTCACGATTTATTCGGAGCTATGTGACATACTAGTGTATTTGCTTATCGTGTCAGGGTTTTCATGGAAGGTGTTGGATTTGCCTGACACCTTACAGGCTCATATTCATAGAAAGAATCTTACGGAAATGTAACTCGTCTAAAGAGGAAGTCGCTCGCAAGGCGCTTGTTCATCTATCTGGGTTCCCTACCAGGTAGGACTGATAGAAGAGATAGAGAAGGCCCAAGGAAGGGTGATAGGTTTCGTCATGGGATTATTTAGCCGGCGTGAGTGTTATGGAAATGCTCAACGAACCCCATTGGCAGACGATAGAAGAGAGGCGTTGTGAATCACGGAGAGATCTGCTATAGAAATTTCGAGAGACCACTTTCCGGGAAGAGTCGGACAACACTGAGCCGTAGTAAAGTTCGCTCTGAAAAGCTCTTCGCAGCTCGTAGCGTGAAGCAGTCACCCTCCTTTATGTGGCGGTGGCGCGTTTGTCGCAGTTGAAGGCTTCGGAGTCTCCCTCTAGCGGGAAAGGAGAAAAGTGGGCTCTTCCCGTGGGTTTAAGAAGTGGCTGTATGGGCTTTCGTGTTGAGTTGGCAGTCGGGACGTCAAGAAGCGACTTCTCTGCCGGTGCTAGAGGGACAGCACGCAGACCTCGGAATCAGCGTAAGCGAAGCGAGCAGCGCCTCCGTGGTATGGGGCGTTAACTGTTCGTCGCGAAAGGAATCTTCCTGAGCCTGGGCCCGCGAGGGGCCTAATCTGTAGTTCGGCAGTATGTTGTCGACCGGCGAGGAGGTTCTGAAAATCGGGGCGCCTTCCTGCGTCCGTTGAAACGGCTGGCAGCTGGCGGCTCGGCAGAGCATTTGTATGTAGGGAGTCCTAACGCACCAGAAGTTGAGTATTGATTGTTGACAGATTTTATGAAGTTTAATTGACTTCAATTTACTTACTCTTGTAATTATACTAGCCGTATTTTTTGGGGGGTTTCCCGCCATTCATTCTCGTCTTCCCACCCGCGGGAGGGTGGTAATATTAGAAAGGGTGGTCCGTTTGTCCCCTTTTGAGGACGAAAGGGGGGGAGGGGGGAGTTAGAGTACACATGTGGTTCGGATTGCTTCTGTCGCCTCCCAGCTTACCTACGAGTTTATTCGACTGTTAGCCTCTGCCATGTCTGTGAAAGTCTAAGGCACGAGCGACTGCACCGTTTAAAATGCAAGGCACTAAGACCTGATTCATTCTCTCGCCTGCCATAACTAATATTACTAGACTCGCGTGTAAAAGGTACTCTAAGAAAGAAGAAAAATTCCTTTTGTCTCGTGGTAAGAACTAGTCAATTGCATAATGAATTCCTGCTCATTTGGAAGCTCTAACTTACGTAATTTTGTGTTTATGTATATTTGGCTATAATTAAGCAAGGTTTACGTACCCCGTAGTGGATTTTTTATATTGTTTCTAGTCAGCAATTCAATATCTTTTAAGGCTTTTACTCAACGTGCTTATGTGTTTTATACAGGTAGTTGGTTATTAGTGTGTTTACTCGCCATGCAAAAGTTTGCCGTTTCATGACGGGTAGAAATTGTTGCCTTCAGAGGAAAATGTTGTAAAAGTTCGCAAGTCCTACCTGGCGAGCGTGTGTATTTGCCCCAAGTGAACTGGCAGAAATTTGTAAAATTTGTTTTTTTTTTATATTTTGGAAATGTTAATGTTATTAACTGTGAGTGTCCCTCCGTGTCCATCACTCATGCGTTTTGATTTTCCCGTTTTGAGAACTTTTGTAACCAGGATTGTCTTTATATGTTGGAGACAAGTTAGATTCTGCGCCATTTAATGAATGGAGTGAAATTCACCCGTAATTTAGCTTAGCTTGAAATATTGTAGAGCGTCGCGTTGTGTACGTGAAATTGCTTGCCTGAACTTGCCTTGTACTGGCGTGAAATATTTTATAATAATTAAAAAGTCCTTTCCCATCGTAAATTGTAACTTATTTGTTAAATGATTGTTGTTTTTTTCTTAAAAAATATCATTAAGTTTTGCACCAAATTTGAATAAAAAGTGTTACTGAAGATTGTGTGTAATTTCACCAGTTATTCCTTGGCACCTACTTCCACTTTACATTTTGTGTGTTGATTGAGATTAATAACCTTTGGTGAACGAGTAGTAATTTTACGGTTCAAACATATTATTCACCTCAAGTGCGTCTCGCGCAATGATCACGAATGGAAATTCAAAAAATTAGAACCAATACAGAGGCTTACCGACAATCATTCTTCCTACGCGCTGTTCGTGAGTGGAACAGGGTTGGAGGGCCTAGTTAGTGGAAAAGGAGAACCCTCCGCCATACATCATTAGGTAGCTTGCGATGTGATTCTCATATTTTGTGAAGGTAGACATTTGGGTAAATTTTAAATCACACAGGTTGCAACATTACAACGTTACATAAACGATTACCTTGGCACGAGATGTAAGTTACCCGTTCATGTTACTGCCGGCAGCGGTGTTCCTGGAGCCGCTAGCTAGCTCGCTTGCTTGTTCATCTGCCTCCTTCCACAATTGGAAGAACGAACCGAAAAATTCGATTTCTGAACAGGACGAAACACCACCGCACTGACGCCTGCGAGTAAGAACATTTCTTGACAACGAATTGCCTTAACGATGGATTGACAAAGGGGGGTGTACGGATCTCGCATCGGGGCACTAGCCTACATGGTCGCCTGATGTCAATGAACGCGTATCTTTTTTAAAGTTTCATTTCGTTATTTTTCAGATGCCACCCTTTCCAACAACGTTGGGTGAACTGAGACGTGGTATAGCACCATAAATAGCTCCACGAATGCTCTAAAACTATGGCTCTAGCTTTACTATCGTCTGAGTGTATGTCGTGAGTCCGGTGAAGGGTCAATGGCCATTTGTCAAAGGTAAGTGAAGTCTCTGGTCGCAAGCGAAATTGTAAAAAGTAAACTGCATGCATGTAAAAGATATATATCTACAAAATTTGATGCATCTTTTGTAAAAAAAAAATCCACTCCTATGCCAGACATAGAAAGGTAGTATCTTCATTCACGTAGAAATGAACCATTTTAAAACTCCCTGTATATCATCATTCGGCTGAAGATATTAGTTTATATTCAGCTGTAAAATTTTCGTAATCGTATGTGAGATTTCTTTATCTAAGCCTCAACCCAAACAGATTATTGTGCCACAGACAATGGTCGTGCGAATACCACAGGACAGCGATCGGCGCGCTTTTAGTGTATGCCAGTTAACAACAGAGGCGTGGCGCACGCGGAATCTGCCATTCCATGCTTAACCTACGAGCGCCAGGCTTTTGCGCCTCGCATCCGTTGCTACAACTTGGAAAAAAAAGATACTTTTTGATTGAAGCTTCGCTGTGGCAGGGCACTGTCTTGTCGGCATGCACCTTGAAGGGTCCTATAGTCCCCTTTCATTATAATTTTATTTGTTTTCCAGTGCACTTTGCATCCTACAGAACAGTTTGTATGCTTTCGTTCCTAACTTCGTACCAGAGAAGACTGAGCTATGATTCAATCTAGCCGTAGCCTGTTTCCTTCTACGATTCGCAAGCATCATATGGTTGTTATGCTGGTTCTTCTCAGATTTTCAAATGCGTCTGTAACACCATTATAAGTCTTCCATTTTTTAATATGTAACCCAACTCACGTCTGTTCTTTTTGTTGTTGTTGTGGTCTTCAATCCTGAGACTGGTTTGATGCAGCTCTCCATGCTACTCTATCCTGTGCAAGCTTCTTCACCTCCCAGTACTTGCTGCAACCCTACATCCTTCTGAATCTGCTTAGTTCATTCATCTCTTGGCCCCCCTCTACGATTTTTACTCTCCACGCTGCCCTCCAATGCTAAATTTGTGATCACGTGATGCCTCAGAACACGTCCTACCAACCGATACCTTCTTCTAGTCAAGCTGCGCCTCAAACTCCCCGTCTCCCCAATTGTATCCAATACCTCCTCATTAGTTATGTGATCTACTCATCTAATCTTCAGCATTCTTCAGTAGCACCACATTTCAAAAGCTTCTATTCCCTTCTTGTCCAAACTATTTATCGACCATGCTTCACTTCCATACATCGCTACACTCCATACAAATACTTTCAGAAACGACTTCCTGACACTTAAATCTATACTCGATGTTAAGAAATTCCTCTTCTTCAGAAACGCTTTCCTTGCCATTGCCAGTCTACATTTTATATCCTCTGTACTTCTTCCATCATCAGTTATTTTGCTCCCCAAATAGCAAAACTCCTTTACTACATTAAGCCTCTCGCCGGCCGCGGTGGTCTAGCGGTTCTAGGCGCTCAGCCCGGAGCCGCGCTATTGTTACGGTCTAGGGGACTGATGACCTCAGATGTTAAGTCCCATAGTGCTCAGAGCCATTAGAACCATTTTTTTTAGGCATCTCATTTCCTAATCTAATTCTCTCAGCATCACCCGACTTAATTCGACTACGTTCCATTATCCTCGGTTTGCTTTTGTTGATGTTCATCTTATATCTTCCTTTCAACACACTATCCATTCCGTTCAACTGATCTCGCAAGTCCTTTGCTGTCTCTGACAGAATTACAATGTCATCGGCGAACCTCAAAGTTTTTACTTCTTCTCCATGCATTTTAATACCTACTTCGAATTTTTCTTTCTTTCCTTTACTGCTTGTTCAATACGCAGATTTAATAACATCGGGGGGAGGCTATAACCCTGTCTCACTCCCTTCCCAACCACCGCTTCCTTTTCGTGCCCCTCCACTCTTATAAGTAACATCTGGTTTCTGTACAAGTTGTAAATAGCCTTTCGCTCCCTGTACTTTACCCCTGCCAACTTCAGAATTTGAAAGAGAAAATTCCAAGCTACATTGTCAAAAGCTTTCTCTAAGTCTACAAATGCTAGAAACGTAGGTTTGCCTTTCCTTAACCTTTCTTCTAAGATAAGTCGTAGGGTCAGTATTTCCTCACGTGTTCCAACATTTCTACGGAATCCAAACTGATCTTCCCCGAGGTCGGCTTCTACCAGTTTTTCCATTCGTCTGTAAAGAATTCGGGTTAGTATTTTGCAGCTGTGACTTATTAAACTGATAGTTCGGTAATTTTCACATCTGTCAACACCTGCTTTCTTTGGGATTGGAATTATTATATTCTTCTTGAAGTCTGAGGGTATTTCGCCTGTCCCATACATCTTGCTCACCAGATGGTACAGTTTTGTCAGGACTGGCTCTCCCAAGGCCATTAGTAGTTCTAATGGAATGTTGTCTACTCCCGGGGCCTTGTTTCGACTCAGGTCTTTCAGTGCTCTGTCAAACTCTTCACCCAGTATATATCCCATTTCATCTACATCTACATCCTCTTGCATTTCCATAATATTGTCCTCAAGAACATCTCCCCTGTATAGACGCTCTATACAGAGTGAGTCACCTAACGTTACCGCTGCATAACTTTCGTAACCCACATCAAATACTGACGAATCGATTCCACAGACCGAACGTGAGGAGAAGGGCTAGTGTAATTGGTTAATACAAACCATAAGAAAATGCACGGAAGTATGTTTTAACACAAATTTACGTTTTTTTAAATGGAACCCCGTCAGTTTTGTTAGCACATCTCAACATATAGACAAATACGTAATCAGTGCCGTTTGTTGCATTGTAAAATGTTAATCACATCCGGAGATATTGTAACCTAAAGTTGGCGCTTGAGTACCACTCCTCCGCTGTTCGATCGTGTGTATCGGAGAGCACCGAATTACGTAGGGATCCCAAGGGAACGGTGATGGGCCTTAAGTCCACATTACGTCCACATGCTAACACTTTTTATTGGTCTTTTTCACTAACGCACATGTATATTACCATGAGGGGTGTGGTGGACGTAATGTGTTGTTCCAGTCTCTTCGGTACCTAAGGTCCATCACTTTATGTTACAATATCTCCGGATGTAATTAACATTTTACAATGTAACAAACGCCACTGATTACGTATTTGTCTATATGTTGGGATGTGCTAACAAAACAACGGGGTTCCATTTTTTAAAAAAACGTAGGTTTGTGTTCAAAATCATACTTCCGTGCATTTTTTTATGCTTTGTATTAACCAATTCCACTAGCTCCTCTCCTCACGTTCAATCTGTGGAACCGATTCGTCAGTATTTGATGTGGTTTACGAAATATATCCAGCGGTAATGTTAAGTGACTCACCCTGTATACTCTTTCCACCTTTCTGCTTTGCCTTCTTTGCTTAGAACTGGGTTTCCATCTGAGCTCTTGATATTCATGCAAGTGGTTCTCTTTTTTCCAAAGGTCTCTTTAATTTTCCTGTAGGCAGTATCTATCTTACCCCTCGTGAGATAAGCCTCTACATTCTTACATTTGTCCTCCAGCCATCCCTGCTTAGCCATTTTGCATTTCCTGTCGATCTCATTTTTGAGATGTTTGTATTCCTTTTTGCCTGCTTCACTTACTGCATTTTTGTATTTTCTCCTTTCATCAATTAAATTCAACATTTCTTCTGTTACCCAAGGATTTCTACTAGCCCTCGTCTTATTACCTACTTGATCCTGTGCTGCCTTCACTACACTACTTTACCCCTCAAGCTACCCATTCTTCTTCTACTGTATTTCTTTCCCCCATTCCTGTCAATTGTTCCCTTATGCTCTCCCTGAAACTCTGTACAACCTCTGGTTTAGTCAGTTTATCCAGATCCCATCTCCTTAAATTCCCACCATTTTGCAGTTTCTTTAGTTTTAATCTACAGTCCATAACCCATAGATTGCGGTCAGAGAGCACATCTACACCTGGAAATGTCTTACAATTTAAAACCTGGTGCCTAAATCTCTGTCTTACCATTATATAATCTGTCTGATACGTTCTAGTATCTCCAGAATTCTTCCATGTGAACGTATCTCCAGAATTCTTCCATGGATACAACCTTCTTTTATGATTCTTGAACCAAGTGTTAGCTTTGATTAAGTTATGCTCTGTGCAAAATTCTACCAGACGGCTTCCTCTTTCATTTCTTACCCCCAATCCATATTCACCTACTATGTTCCTCCTCTCCCTTTTCCTTCTCTCGAATTCCAGTCACCCATAACTATTACATTTTCGTCTCCCTTCACTTTCTGAATAATTTCTTTTATCTCATCATACATTTCATCAATTTCTTCATCATCTGCAGAGCTAGTTGGCATATAAACTTGCACTACTGTAGTAGGTATGGGCTGCGTGTCTATCTTGGCCACATTAATGCGTTTACTATGCTGTTTGTAGTATCTTACCCGCACTGCTATTTTTTTTACTCCTGCATTACCCCTATCTGATTTTGTATTTACAACCCTGTATTCACCTGACTAGACGTCTTTTTTCTCCTGCCACGAACTTTACTGATTCCCACTATATCTAACTCTAACCTGTCCATTTCCCTTTTTAAATTTTCTAACCTACCTGCCCGATTAAGGGATCTAACATTCCACGCTCCAATCCGTAGAACGCCATTTCTTTGTCTCCTGATAACGACGTCCTCCTGAGTAGTCCCCGCCCGGAGATCCGAATGGGGGACTATTTTACCTCCGGAATATTTTACACAAGGGGACGCCATCATCATTCAACCATTCAGCAAACCTGCATGCTCTCGGGAATAAGTACAGCTGTAGTTTCCCCTTGCTTTCACCCGTTCGCAGTACCAGCACAACAAGGCTGTTTTGGCTAGTGTTACTAGGCCAGATCAGTGAATCATCCAGACTGTTGCCCTTGCAACTAGTGAAAAGGCTGCTGCCCCTCTTCAGGAAATACACGTTTGTCTGGCCTCTCAACAGATACGCCTCCGTTGTGGTTGCACCACTATTATGAATCCATAAAAATTTTATCCCTTGTTCTCCTATTCCAAAACTCTCTGGCATACGTGAGTGAATGGATATGGGTGTGCTTCATTTTGCTGTACGGTGGTTTAGTCTGCAGCAGAGAATCAGAGGTAGTCTTACAGAATGGTCAACCCTTGTAGTTTCAAATAGGCAAAGAGGTTTGTTCCCTTTTTATGAAAGGTACCGGTGTTAGGTTGGTGGCAGAAGCCGCATCTCTGGGCTTTCCTGGCCACGGGGTCGTGTAGGAGAAGTTTTAGTGTAAGATAGGCAGTCTACTTCCAGCTCTCCGAGGGTCTGCAGCCGAGGTCTCTTCGAAGAAGGGTGAGTTGATCTAACCGCGTGGCGCGTTCTCTCATAGCGAGTGGGGCTCTTATAGAGTTTGGCCTCGCGTTTTGTCTTATAAAGATTGTTTTGATGGGTCACATCAAGGAATGCAAGCGTTTTGCAGACTTTCAGTTTGATTCCTATTGAAGACTTTGGTCTGTAAGAAGAACGTAGCACAAAGGTGTTGCATATGGTGAAGCGATCTCGTGTAGGAAGTGCGCACTCGGTACAATGTAAATCTTGTTGGTGTTGGGGCCGTCATTTCTGTAGGTTGAGTGAATGTGTGTCTGAATGCGAGCATCAAATCTTTCCCGTCCCCTCTAATTACGACCGCGATTCTAAACTAAGAGTTTCTGTTGTGAATGAAATAGCGTTCCACCAGCAATCAGTCGTACGTAGTTACCAGGCAACAGCAATTATACAGATGTCTTAGATCAATGTCTTAAGAAATAAATAATTTTGTTTCACGTCTTACCCAGCGTACCGATGTTACGTCTCCGTTACCTCCGCCATTCACCTTGTGGTTTCCTTGGTAGCCCGTCCATAGCGTTTCCATGCACACAGCTCCAATAATTAATGTTCTCTTCTTATTTAAAGCAAATTCTTTAGGATAGATCTTGTTTCCAGGAATGTTGCTGCAAGCTACTCTTATTCACAGTGTTCTCACACTTTCAACTTTATTTTACTATTTGGTTCATGTGAACAATCTTTTGACAGCCTCGTTTCCGTTGTGTGTCGCTAGTTGCAACAACCGATCAAAAGTATCCGGTGGCCTCTATGTTATGTGGGACTGGCACGTCATCGACGGATTATCACATGATCGTTCCAAACCTCCACTGTGATCTTCCTAGGGATAACTTAATATTTTGTGACTGGAAAAGTAAAATACGTAGAGCTGCATTCAATACATGCTACGTGTCAAAGATGAAGTGGGAGAGGAGATGAAAATCGGAGAGTTGCTTTTTTATTCAGCAAACGTACGTGATATGGTAAACCTTTTTACACGGAGGAAAGATAAAGATATACAACAGCGTCATTCGCAGAGTTGTAAGCTGCTGCTCAGTTATATGATGTGTTACACAATGACGCTTTGTAACTATGGGAGACTGTAAAAAATGAAATTCAGGACATTTTGCAGTAAAGACCGTTCAGTCAAAATTGTGAAATAAAACTTTCTACAGCAATATACACTTTCTACTTATTCGGTAGGCTGAATGAAACTGGAAAATACCATATTTCGTAAAATTTATATTGACAATAGAGTATAATCAGATACTGCAAACTGAATTACGGCTTGACTACAGTAGAGCAAACGTTCAGTGTGAGTCAGTCAACTTCGTTCCATAACGCGCACGACGAGCCATGTTTTGTCTGATTCTCCGTAAGATCGCACGTGCCCCTTTCGTGGTATGAAATGCTTTAAAGATGCGCCCAATAAGCTCAGGTGGTGTTCCTACAGGTGCTGAATACACTAACGACTTCATATAACCTCAGAGCAGAAACTCAAAAGTGTGGAGATCAGGGAAGCACGCAGAGGATGAGATGGGGCATCACCTTCCACTTACAGGCTCCTGACATAAAAACGTTCCGAACTGCATCCTCTACGACCTCCGAAGTCGAAACAAGGCTCCAGGAGTAGACAACATTCCATTAGAACTAATGATAGCCTTCTGGTGAGCAATATGTATGAGACAGGCGAAATACCCTCAGACTTCAAGAAGAATACGATAATTCCAATCCCAAAGAAAGCAGGTGTTGACACATGTGAAAATTACCGATCTATCAGTTTAATAAGCCATGGCTGCAAAATACTAAGACGAATTCTTTACAGACGAATAGAAAAACCGGTAGAAGCCAACGTCGGGGAAGATCAGTTTAGATTCCGTAGAAATGTTGGAACACGTGAGGCAATACTGACCCTACGACTTATCTTTGAAAATAGATGAAGGAAAGGAAAAACTACGCTTCTAGCATTTGTAGACTTAGAGAAAGCTTTTGACAATGTTGACTGGAATACTCTCTTACAAATTCTGAAGGTGGCAGGGTAAAATACAGAGAGCGAAATGCTATTTACAATTTGTACAGAAACCAGATGGCACCTATAAGAGCCAAGGGGCATGAAAGCGAAAGCAGTGGTTGGGAAGGTAGTGAGACAGGGTTGTAGCGTCCCCCCGATGTTATTAAATCTGCATATTGAACAAGCAGTAAAGGAAACAAAAGAAAAATTCAGAGTAGGAATTAATATCCATGGAGAAGAAATAAAAACTTTGAGGTTCGCCGATGACATTGTAATTCTGTCAGAGACAGCAAAGGATCTGGAAGAACAGCTGAACGGAATGGACAGTGTCTTGAAAGGAGGATATAAGATGAACATCAACAAAATCAAAACGAGGATAATGGAATGTAGTCGAATTAAATCGGGTGATGCTGAGGGAATTAGATTAGGAAACGAGACACTTAAAGTAGTAAAGCAGTTTTGCTATGTGGGGAGTAAAATAACTGATGATGGTCAAAGTAGAGAGGATATAAAATGTAGACTGGCAATGACAGAGAAAGCGTTTCTTAAGAAGAGAAATTTGTTAACCTCGAGTATAGATTTGTCAGGAACTCGTTTCTGAAAGTATTTGTATGGAGTGTAGCCATGTATGGAACTGAAACGTGGACGATAAATAGTTTTCAAGAAGAGAATAGAAGCTTTCGAAATGTGGTGCTACAGAAGAATGCTAAAGATTAAATGGGTAGATCACATAATTAATGACGAGGTATTGAACAGAAGTGGGGAGAAGAGAAATATGTGGCACAATTTGACTAGAAGAAGGGATCGGTTTCGTAGGACATATTCTGAGGCATCAAGGGATCACCAATTTAGTATTGGAGGGCAGCGTGGAGGGTAAAAATCGTAGAGGGACACCAAGACATGAATGAACTAAACAGATTCAAAAGGATGTAGGTTGTAGTAGGTACTGGGAGATGAAGAAGCTTGCACAGGATAGAGAAGCATAGAGAGCTGCTTCAAACCAGTCTCTGGACTGAAGACCACAACAACAACAACAACAACAACAACAATAGCTAAATATCGATGTCTTTGCCTCTGCAAACACTTGTTTTCAAGCTGCACTGCGACACACGCTCATCTTGTTAGCTGAAAATTGCATATCAAAATAAATCAATCTCTCAGCTGAATGCGTTCATTCTCTTTCTTCTCAAAGTATAATAAAACCGAATGTAAATCTCTTATCAACTAGGTTCTAGAGAGAACGCGTGTAAGGGTTCAATCAAACATGACAGGAGTGAAAACGACTTCATATGTGAATACTGAATAAACCTGTATATTTTATGTACAAAAAGAGTACCAAGTATTACATACAAGTGCCACAATGGACCACGTGAAATTATATGACCACACATGTACATAAGGCATAAGTAATATTGGTTAATGTGTGGGAAAGCTATAAACTACTTGCAGTCTCAAATGAAGAAGAGGAAACGGATATTTACTCCTGTGAGTTGCAAGCAAGTTGTGAAACCGAACAAGGAAAGTAACCTAAGCCACATGAAATGGCTTTTCGGAATATCTCACACGAAAAAATTTGAAAAAATCACGTAACATGAATTACCACAAGCAGTCAACTGTTTCACCATAACCCTAGATGACATCGCTTCAGTGTGGCCATTTCAATATGACAAGAATCTATACCAAATAGTTCAGCACATCCCAGTAGCAATTTAGAGTATATACCCGATAGCAGGTGGAAGCGTAGAATGTGTCGCTTTGTCCTTCATGATTTTATCTTCTCTGAGCCATGTAAGTGGTTATCGATAGGGTATTTATACACGGTACGAAAGATGTCTATAAAAGACATTCATGACATATTATGTCAATATATGCCTATTCCATGTTTTTGGTGAAGGATGTCTTATGGAATTTTCCTTTCTTAAAAGTTTTTACGTTTTGAATTGATGTTAATGGTTTTATCGTTTAATGGCACCTGGAAAAGAACAACGCTAGGGCGGCGTGCAGAGCGTGCCGTGGATGTACAGGCCAAACAGTGAGCAACCAAGTCCGTGCTCCACACACAACGAAGGCAACTTGTCAAGTTGTTGAAATGTCATACAAAGTTCATATTTCCTCCAGGGATTCGAATCTCCGTAACATTCGCGTATTGATTGAACCTACCAGTAACAAATGTAGCCTGACGGCTCCGAATTGCTTCGATATGTTCTTTAGTTTTTTCAGAAACTGTAAAATTTTACAATGAGTGAGAAGTGCGTGCTCTTTCGTAGGTTTGTGAGTAGTGGGTTACGGTGTGGGATTTGTCCAAAGTATTTTCATTGTGGTGAATGCAGTGGTGAAAGCAGTGGACATTATAGCGAGATCCTCTTCTGGGAATGCAGAATCTGTAGTAGAAATAAGTTGACAGAAGAGCAAGAGCGTAAGATCTGTGCCCTCCGGGTGCAGTTACAATACCCAAAGGATTAACTAGATAGGTTGAGGAGGGTGAAGGGTGCTGGGGAATGGGAACTAGCAGTTGACAAGAAGACAGCTGGGAGGAGGAGGTATTTAGACAGTTTTACTTTGCATATATGTAATAGATTTGACCAATCGTCAGAGTTGCGTGAGAAGAAGCCTCTTGCAGCTGTGGCTGTAGGAAACGTGCAACAGTCGTCAGCAGTTAGGAGGCCTAAGTCAGTTGCAGAGTCTAACAGAAAGAAGAAGGTCATGCTGCTCGGTAGTTCACGCGGTAGAGGTGTGGGCCAGCAGTTCTAGGAGTCAGTAGGAATTTTACGAGGGAGGATCAGGTAGTGATAGTGGGTGGAGCAGGGAATTGCCGTGATAGGGATAGCGAATATGATGTAGGTGGTGACCTGATAAAGCTATCTACTCAAACTAGTGGCACTAATGTGCATATCTTAATGCGGCTGTTAGGCGAGTAAACATGGGCCTGGAGAAGGCACCGATGGCAGAGGGCATGGGTCACATTCCAGTTGTGCCGGTTGAGTCTATCAGTAGATCAGGTTTCACTAGGCATGGCCTGCACCTCAACAGGTACGGGAAGAGGAGGCTGGCAAAGCTTATAGGTGACAGTGTAGTGGATGGTGGTGGGATCACTCATGGAAAAATTCCTGCAGTAGTTGGTGTTACAGCTGTACCTTTTTTAGATTGAAGTCGGCTGATAGGTATGCCTGCTTAAAGGGACTTCCTTTAACTAAGGAATCACCATCAAAGGACATCATGTTTCCTAGTAGAGAAGCAATTAGCATATTTCATAAAAAT
This sequence comes from Schistocerca gregaria, assembly GCF_023897955.1. Classification (NCBI taxonomy): domain Eukaryota; kingdom Metazoa; phylum Arthropoda; class Insecta; order Orthoptera; family Acrididae; genus Schistocerca; species Schistocerca gregaria. The sequence continues at coordinate 46,322,734 of NC_064924.1, forward strand.
ATAAGAGATATCAGAGACAAAGTCAGTGAACTGCTTACAGATCTTGCCTCTGAAATTATTGGTATATCGGAGCACCACTTAAATAATTAGACAGTTGAGAGGCTTCCTTTACCAGGATACAGATTAGCTGGCTGTTTTTCAAGGAGTTCCTTGTGGAGTGGGTGAGTAGCCATGTACGTAAAAAGCAGTATTCCATTTGAGTCCATAGACGTATCTCGGCGGTGCACTGAACATTTATTTGGATGTTGCGCAGGGGCAGTTGAATGTAATGAAACTAAACTTCTAATTTTTGTTGTTTATATGTCCCCTAACTCTGATTTCAGAGCATTTCTGATTAAGCTAGAGAGAGTTTTTGATTCACTTTATAGTAAGTACAAGAAATTTGTTATATGTGGTGACTTCAATATTAATATTGTATATGATTTTGCAAGAATTCGATGTTGGTAGACCTCCTAAATTCATACGATCTGATGCAGACGGTTTTTTCCAACTACGGTGCAGGGGAACAGTAGCACAGACATAGACAATACTTTTCTTCATTCTTCATAACTAGATGGGCATTTAGTTAGTAAAGGTGTGAATGGCCTTTCAGACCATGATGCATAAATTTTAACACTAAAGGGCTTTTGTACTCAAACAAATGTCACATATAATTACAAACTATGTAGGAAAGTTAATCCAACGATAATGGTGAGTTTTTTAAACGTCGTCAAGGAACAAGAGTGAAATGATGTTTATAGTATCGACAACATAGATGACAAATATAATGCTTTCCTTAACTCATTTCTCATGGTATTTGAGAATTGTTTCCATTAGAGCGTTCTAAACGAAGTACTCACAGTAAATGGCAGCCTGGGTGGCTGACTAGTGGGAAAAGGATATCATGTAGAACAAAGCATGAATGATATCAAAGTGTTAGAAGTAGTCACAATCAAGTTACAGTGGTCCAATACAAACAGTGCTGTAAGGTGCTTAAAATGTTATTAGGAAGGTAAAGAGTATGTGGTACCTAAACAGAATAGCTAATTGATAGGATAAACTTGAAACCATATGGTCAGTTGGGATGGAAGTGCCTGGTCAGCAGCACAAGGTCGAAGATGTAGTCAGTTCGTAGTAAAAATATTTCTGTTACTGATAAAACAGATATATGCACAGTATTTAACAATCATTTTCTGAGCATTGCTGGTGAATTAAATAAAAGTTTAGTTTCTACAAGGAACCATAAAAAAGTATTGGAAAATGCCTTTCCGAGATCGATGTATGAAATACCCCTCTGTGATACAGACAAAGGGGAGATTGAGTCAATAATTAAAACACTGAAGACTAAGGACTCTCATGGATATGATGGAGTGCCTAGCAGAATATTAAAGTACTGTGCTGCACATGTTAGTCCTTTATTTAGCGATATTGCTATCAAACGTACAGTTCGGCTTTAGCAGTCGTTTAACACATGGAAATGATATATTCTCTTTTCTCTGTGAGGTACTGGCTGGGTTAAACAAAAGGTTTCGAACGCTAGGCATAGTTTTTGATTTAACTAAGGCATCTGAGTGTGTTGATCACAAAATATTGCTCCAGAATTTGGACCATTATGGAATATGGGGAGTCACTTACAACTGGTTCACCTCTTGCTTATCAACAGACAGCAAAAGATCATTATTCATAGTGTAGAGAATGGCTGTGATTTGGGGTCTGATTGGGGTACAGTCAAATGGGGGTGCCTCAGGGATCAGTGTTGGGGCCACTCCTGTTCCTTATTTATTTATGTCTAGTTTTACAGGTAACTCTAAAATATTTCTGTTTGCTGATGTCATTAGCTTGTTAGTGGGGATGTTGTGTGCAACGTTGGCTCTGTTTCAAACAGTGTAGTTCATGACATAAATGCTTGGCTTGTAGAAAATAAACTAAGGCTGAATCACAGTAAGACTCAGTTTTTACAGTTTCTAACACACAATTCAACAAAACCTGACGTTCTAATTTCACAGAATGGGCTTGTGATTAGCGAAACTGAACAGTTCAAATTTCTAGGTGCTCAGATAGATAGTAAACTGTCATGAAAAGCCCTATTCACGATCTTGTCCAAAGACTTAATGCTGCCATTTTTACTATTCGAACGGCATCTGAAGTAAGTCATCGTTGGACACGAAAATTAGTCCACTTTGCTTATTTTCATTTGCTTATGTTGTATGGTATTATACTTTGGGGTAACTCTTCCCATTCTAAAAGGATACTTTTGGCTCAGAAACGGGCAGTTCAGGCAATAAGTGGTGTAAGTTCGCGAATCTCTTGTAGACTCCTGTTCACTATTCTGGGTATTTTGACATCAGCCTCCTAATATATATATTCTTTACTTTCATTTCTTATTAACAATATCAGCTTATTTCCAAGAATAAGCAGCTTTCACTCAGTTAATACTCGGCAGGAATCAAACCTACATTTGGATGAGACTTCCTTAACTCTTGTGCTATACTGCTGCATCCATTTTCAATAAGCTACTACAAGAATTCAAAAACCTTAGGAGTAATCCACGTGCATGCAAATCGAATCTTAAGATTTTCCTCATGGGTCACTCCTGTTCTGTCGAGGAGTTCCTTGCCAAATTAAGCTGATTCTTATGTTGCATTGTTGACTGCTTTTACTCAAACTTATGGCTTGACTTTTTTAGGATTCATGAACATTTTGTTTCTATGTGTTATTGCTTTTACGTTGTAATTTCATGTGCTGACACGTTCCAGGACCCTGTAGATCTGCTCCTCAGTTTGGTCCTACGAACTTGAAGTGTTCCCCTGGGAGACGACGGATTTTCGCCCTCGCATCGACATGATGAAGATGTCGGGATTCATCAGACTGTGCTACGCTCTGCCTGTGCAGTAACGTCCAGTGCTGGTGGTCACGTGTCCATTTCAGTCGCAGTTGCCGACGTCGTGGTGTTAACACTGGCACATGCAAGTGTCGTCAGCAGTGGAGGTCTATTGTGAGGAGTGTTCGGTGCACTGTGTATTCAGGCACATTTGTACTCTGGCCAGCACTAAAGTTTTGTGTTAGTTCTGACACAGTTGGTCCGTGTCCTGTTTTACCAGTCTGGCCAGCGTATGGCTTCCGACATGTGTAACGAGAGGTTGGCCACCAAACCCCACGACGACTGGGCGTGGTTTCACCATAATTTTGCCACGTGTTGAAGACACTCACCATAGTTCTCCTGAAAGAAACGACAAATAGAGCAATTTCGAAATGCTCATGCTGAGTCTCCGGGCCAATACATTGATACTACATGCACCGTACGTGTGTCTGACTAGCAATCAATTCACGTAGGTGTCGCTACTATCCTCTGGACGGTTTTATATCGATAGTAGGTCGGTTGTGATAATGTTCTGGATGATCATTGTAGACGTACATGAACCCTTTCCAATCTGATGATTTAGTGTTCTCTGCTGTTACCTTGAGTTCCTTCTCCGACGAGATGGATGATGTGCACTTTGAACGATAGTAAATAGTACCTAATTTTCCATTTGTCTTTAGTATAAGACTAGTGCCAAGTGCTGCCCCCTGCAGCAGCTCGCAGCCCAGCCGAGCCTGCCGAATACGGGAGAGCTTACTTCACCCGAACGAGCTGAGGAAGCGACGTCAACATGACGTAGTGGGGTGTTCGCGAAGTATGTCGATATATCGATCGGCGACTACAAATCGAACTGAGGTAAAAGTGTCGGGAGATTCGTGTGCTGTAGAAATCTGTGTAGCTGCAGCTGAAGCTTTTTTTTTTTTTTGCAGAATTCTTCGAATATGGCTACTGACCGTGTTCCGGACAGGGAAGTAGACGTGCTCGAGAAACTGATGATGTTGTTGCTGAAGGAGGTATATATAGGTAGCGAGGGCGACATGCACGGTTTTTGTAATACTGAAGAAAATATCACCCAACTTCTGAGTATACTAAGCGTCCATGAGTACGCCTACTCAGTAAAAAGAAGCTCCTATTACCGGCAGTCTCCTCTAGCTGTTGACAAACGTAAGTGAAAATGTTTCTAAATCCGTTTTTATCTTACAGATTTAACATAATTACATAGTTGTTGCGTAGATGTATTCCATTTATCTCCTTTGGCTGCAACTCAGAAATGTTCAAATGTGTCTGAATTCGTAAGGGACCAAAATGCTAAGGACATCGGCCACTAGACTTACACACTACTTAGAGTAATTTATAGTAAGAACAACACACACACTCATGCCCGAGGGAGGACTCGAACCTCCGTCGGGAGGGGGCGCGCAATCCGTGACATGGCGCCTCAAACCGCGCTGCCATTCCATGAGGCGGCTGCAGCTCCTTCAGTGACATTCTCATCAGTTTCTCGAACACGTCTGCTTCCTGGTCTAGAACACGGTCAGTAGCCATATTCGAATAATTCCCCAAAACAAAAGCTTCTGCTACCCTGCAGCTACAGACACACAGAACTCTACAGCGCTAAGCAGACGACTCTTCCGCCACACGCGACTCTCCCGTCACTTGTGGCTGGCCTAAGCTTTTATGTCAGCTCTATTTGTACTCGTCGACTGACGTATCGAAATACTTAGCGAGCGCTGGGCTACGTCATTCTGACGTCCCTTCCTTCGCTCTTCCGGGTGCAAGTAAGCTCTCCCGTCGAACACCTGGTTCGGTGGGCCGTCAGCTCTTCAGGCGGCCGCGTTGCAGCGAATAGGGTGGAGAGAGAAGTGGCGACCGCAGCCGTGACTGCCACACAATGGCCGCGTCAGCAGAGCAGCGGCGGGAGGGGAGAGAGGGCGCTAAGGCTGGCTGTGCAGCCGCCGTCGCCTCGCAACGACGTTAGCGTCGTCCAATGCGGAAGCTGAGACAGTTGTCTGTTCTGGCGGACCTATGAAAACTGCACCCAGTGGAATTTGCACCCAATCAAAAATCTGTGACATTTGCACCCATATACCTGGAGACTACCTGCTCTCTACGTCACAGCCTGCATGCAGTCCGAGTCCTCGGCCAGAGGCACCCAACGCCCGCTATCCGGCACTCTCCGAACTGCGTCGACGGCGCTATGCAGGTGACCAACGTAAAATATGATCTTACTGCCGGAAGAAGAGCAAGAGCGCCACCAACTGTCTACATACCATTGTACGAGATTCCATCTTACATACTGATGTGACACTGGTTTTACTTGTTTGAACGTTTGTATCCTGTTTTTTCCTTGTCTTATGATGGATATCTACACCTACATCCACATGTAAATGACTACTCTGAAACTCAACAGTTAACTGCCTGGCAGAGGGTTTGTCTAACAAATTTCACGTTATTTCTCTATCGTTCAGTTCCCGGCCGGGTTTGGGATTTTCTCTTCCCGGGGACTGGGTGTTTGTGTTGTCCTCATCATTTAGACATCATCATTCGTGACAGGGGAGAAATTTGGACTGTGTGAGAAATTGGACTGTGAAAAAAAAATCGGACTTTGTACGGGCGCTGATTACCGCACAGTTGAACGCCCCACAGACCAAACATCGTCATCATCATGTACCGTTCGAATCTCGGAAAGCGCGCGGGGAAATGAACGCATAAATCCTTCCGTGAGAGATCTGATTCTCTTCATTTTATTACGATGATCATTCCCCGCTATGTAGACGGGCGCCATCAAAATATTGTCAGAATCAGGGGATAAATTTGGAGACTGAAAATTCGTGAGGGATCTCGCAGTAACGAAGAACGCCTTTGTTTTAATGACTGCCACCCCATCTCACGTATCATATCCGTCACAGTCACTCAACACTTCGTAATAACATAAAACAACCTGCCCTTCTGTGAACTTTTTCGACGCCCTCCGCCAGTTCTATCTGGTAAGCATCCCATACCACACAGCAGTACCCTAGCAGAGGACGGGCAAGTGTAGCGTATGCAAATGTTCTGCCAATAAAATGGGTCTTTTGTTTGCCTTCCCCACAACATTATCTATGTAATCGATTATAATCCTCCTTATATAGTTGAAATGACAGTATTTAGAATTGTGTGATTTATCGTGAAACGAAAATTTAATGGATTCCTTTTAGCATTCGTGTGAATGACCTCAAAATTTCCATCACTTAGGGTCAATTACCACCATAGAGATATATTGTCTAAGTCATTCTGGATCTTCTGATGACTTTACTATACTGTAAATGGCAGCATTATCTGCAAGCAATCTAAGTTGGCTGCGCAAATTGTCTCCTAAATCGTTTATGCATGTCAGGAACAGCAGCAGGCCGATAACACTTCCTTACGGCACGCCAGGTGTCACTCCTGTTTTACTCGATGATTCTTCGTCAATTACTACGAACTGTCATCTTTCTGACAGTAAGTCCCAAATCCAGTTGCATAACTGAGACTACACTTCATAGGCAAGCAATTTGATTCGAAGCCGCTTGTTAGGAACGTTACTAAGAGCGTTCTGGAAATCTAGAAATATGGAATCAGTTTGGCAACCTCTGTCGATAGGACTCTTTATTCCAAGAGAATAAAGAGCTAGCTGTGTTTCTCAAGAACGGGTATACTGAATCCATGCTGGCTATGTGCCAATAGATCGTTTTACTTCGAGTTAATGTACATTGTTCGAAGACAGTACTACATTTCTAAATCCTACTGCAATTCGACGTCGGTGATATGGATCTGTAATTCAGCGAATTATTCCTGTATCCTTTCTTGAGTATTGGTGTTACCGGCGCAACTTTACAGTCTTTAGGCGCAGATCTTTCATCGAGTGAGTACTTGTATATGACTGGTACATATGGAGCTGTTGTATTTGCGTGCTCTGAAAGAAACCTACTTGGTGTACAGTCTGAACCCAAAGACTTGCATTTGTTAAGCGATTTCAGTTGTTTGGCTACACCGAGGATGTCTACTAGTAACTCACTCATCTTGGGAGCAGTTCTTAATTCGATTTCTGGAATGTTTACTTCGTCTTTTTTGGCGAAGATATTTCGGAAACTGTATTTACTAACTCCGTTGTACTGGCACAGCCATCGGCAACATTACCACTCGTACTCTGCCCCAACGCGAAAAACAAGTATTTGTAACCCAAAAAATTTTTGCTATTACGACGTTACATAAGTTGTGATCAGTTTATTTTAATTAATATACAATTTCATAATGCTTATGTAGCTTCCACTTCACAATATCGTCAAAGATATGTAGAATTATCCAGGAATATTGGTAATACTTAATTCTCCGCAAAGAGAAGTGATATGGATGGATGTCAATGGTGTTAAGCCGGAACAGAAATAACTAAAATTTAACAGGGGTTATGCACCCGATGGAATCAGGTTCTATACCATATTTCCTAGCCCCCTTTTAAGCAAAACCTATCATAGTTCCCTTGAATGCCGGCCGCGGTGGTCTCGCGGTTCTAGGCGCGCAGTCCGGAACCGTGCGACTGCTACGGTCGCAGGTTCGAATCCTGCCTTGGGCATGGATGTGTGTGATGTCCTTAGGTTAGTTAGGTTTCAGTAGTTCTAAGTTCTAGGGGACTAATGACGAGAGCAGTTGAGTCCCATAGTGCTCAGAGCCATTTTACCATTTTTTTTTTTTTTTAGTTCCCTTGAACAAAAATCGGGTCCCAGTGGTTAGAAGAAAGTACAGGTCACACCCATCTTCAAGGAGCTTGTAAGAAGTGAACCACAAAACTAACATCCAGTAGCCTTGAGACCCACTTGTTGTAGAATCTTAGAACATGTTCTGACATCAAATGTAATGACGTATCTCCTCCATGCCTAACAGCACGAAATCAGAAAACATCGACCTTGTGAAAACCAATTCGCACAGGTTTTTTACATGACATCTGAATGCCATGGAACAAGGAAGGCAGCTAGGTGCAGTATTTCTCGAGTTCCGAAAAGCATTTCGTTCAGTGCCACATCTACGCTTACTACGCGTTAGAAATACGATGTATGGGGCGTCAAGAGAAATTTGTGACTGGACTGAGGATATTTTGGTGGGAGGAGGCAGAAAGTTATGTTGAATGGAGAGTCATCAAGAGATGTAGAGGTAACTTCGAGTGTGCGCCAGGGAGGTGTGTTGGTATCCTTGATGTTAATGTTGTATAGTAATGACCCTGTAGTCAATATTTTAGTAACCTCAGGTTTTTCGCGTATGATGTAGTTATCTATAATGACACATTATCTGAAAAATAGCTGCACAGATATTCAGTTAGATCATGAAAAGATTTCAGAATGGCGACAAGACTGGTAACTTAGTTTAAATATTCAGAAATATAAAACAGTGCACTTCACAAAACGCAAACAACGTCTTATCCTATGACTACAATATCAACAATTCGCAACTGGTATCAGTCAACTCATATAAACTCCTTGAAGGGTAACAAAGTGGAACGATCACATAGGCTCAGTCGTAGGTAAGGTAAGTGGTAGGCTTCGTTTGATTGGTAAAATACTAGGGAAATGTAATCAGTCTAGGGAGTGGACTACATACAAAAGTCTCGTGTGACCCATCGTAGCATATTGTTCTAGTGTGTGAGACTCGTACCAAAAGAGCTAACAGTATATGTCCGACAAAAAATAGAAAGACAAAAGTAAAGGTCACAGGTTTCTTTGACCAGTGGGTGAGTTGCACGGAGACGTTGATGAAACTGAAGTGGGAGACGTTTGAAGATCGAAGCAAAGAACCCGGAGGAAGCTTAGTTAGTAACTTTTAAGAACCATCTTTAAATGTGTGTTTGTGTCAATAGTGTCAGTTAGACCGTCAGCGAGAGCGCACCGCTAGTTCCTGCTACTATTAAGGCGAGTGCACCGTTCGCCTGTCACATATTTTTACGAGCTTCAAACAGGAGGAGTGCAGTAATGGATAGGAACTGTGACTGTTGTGTACAGATGCGAGATGACATGACGACCCTTCGCTCACAGCGTCGCTGTGGGGGATCGGACTCGGGGATGCGAGGGACGTCGAGCACATCCCACGTGTCCTCCGATCGGTCCACTGCTGTGACCTCCTCGGGTACTGCCTGCACTTAGGTTAACCCCTCACCCGTGGTTGAATGGGAGATCATTCCAAAGTATGGCAGGCAGTGAAATACCTGCCGTGGGGCACATCGTATGGCCTCCCAGGTTCGTTTGACGAACAGGTTACGGGCGTTATCTATGACTGACGATGTCTCTGAGCCGGATACAGTCGTCAACCCCGTCCTGGAGCAAGCTCCTCGGCCCGCAAGGTCTGGGCATTCACGGAGGGTGGGTTTTCTTGTGGTTGGGAGCTCTAACGTTAGGAGCGTAATGGGGCTCCTTAGGAAAATGGCTGGCAAGGAGGGGGAGGAAGCCAGTGTCCACTCTGTGTGCATTCAGTGGGGAGTCATTCCGGATGACGAAAGGGTGCTTCCGGGTGCCACGAAGAGTACAGGGTGCAGCCATCTGCACGTGGTGGCTCATGTCGGTACCAATGACGTGTGTCGCTTTGGGTCGGAGCAGATTCTGTCTGGTTTGGGCGGCTAGGGGAAACGGCAAAGACCGCCAGTCTTGCTTCCGAGATTAAGGCGGGGCTCACCATCTGCAGCATCGCCCATACAACCGACTGTGGTCCTTTGGTGCAGAGGCGACTGGAGGATCTGAATCAGGGGTTCAGGCCGTTCTGTGACCGTGTAGGCTGCAGATTCCTTGACTTGCGTCATCGGGTGGTGGGTTTCCGGGTTCCGCTTAATAGGTCAGGAGTACACTACACACAGGAGGTGACTTCACGGGTAGCGGGGGCTGTGTGGAAGGGACTGGGCGGTTTTTTTCGTTAGAGGTTCTCAGGGTACCACAGAAGGGGCGTCCGTCAGAAAGTGCGCAGGTGAAACACAGTAAGGTAGTTGTAGAAACGATCGGTACTGTAGTTGTTAATTGTCGTAGCTGTATTGGGAAAGAACCAGAGCTCCAAGCCCTAATAGAAAGCACTGAAGCTCAAATAGTTGTAGGTGTAGAGAGCTGGCTAAAGCCGGAAATAAGCTCAGCCGAAATTTTTTCAAACGATCTAACAGTGTTCAGAAGGGATGGATTAAATAAAGTTGGTGGTGGAGTATTTATTGCTGTCAGAGGTAGTTTGCCTTGTAGCGAAATTGAGTAGATAGTCCATGTGAAATAGTATGGGTAGAGGTTATACCTGACAATCGATTCAAAATGCCTCTGACCACTATGGGACGGAACTTCTGAGGTCATCAGTCCCCTAGAACTTAGAACTACTTAAACCTAACTAACCTAAGGACATCACAAACATCCATGCCCGAGGCAGGATTCGAACCTGCGACCGTAGCGGTCGCGCACCAAACTGTAGCGCCTAGAACCGCTCGGCCACCCCGGCCGGCCTCAGAATCGGACTAAACTATTAATTGGATCTTTTACCGACCCCCGATTCAGAAGACATATTGCTGGATAGCTAGTTCATGTGAAATGGTATGGGTAGAGGTTATACCTGACAATCGGACCAAACTATTAATTGGGTCGTTTTGCCGACCCCCTGACTCAGAAGACATAGTTGTTCAACAGTTCAAAGAAAACTTGAGTCTCATTTCAAATAAGTACCCCGCTCATACAATTATAGTCGGTGGTGACTTCAATCTACCCTCGATATGATGGAAATATTATACGTTTAAAGCCGGCGGCAGGCATAAAACATAATCCGAAATTGTACTGAATGCTTTCTCAGAAAATAATTTTCAACAATTAGCTCATGAGCCCACTCGAAGCGTAAGTGGTTGCGAAAGCATACTTGACCTCTTAGCAACAAATAATCCTGGACAAAAAATGGGAGTATTATGACGATTACAGTGATTAGCGACCACAAGGCAGTTGCTGCTAGGCTGAATACCGTAACACCTCTAAACATTCATGGTGGTGTCTGTTTGTTCTATATCGTGTCTCCCTACCACTTTCGCGCAACGACGCTCTGAGCGTGTTTCTTAGGGAATTAACTAGTTTGAACCTGGGACCTGTTGGGACCAGACCACACATGACATGTAGAATTCAGAAGAGTTCAGTGAGGCTAGCGATGATATAACCAAATACTAAATGATCTCAGCGTCAGCTCCACTGCACTCCCTGTAAAAGAATCTTAATACTAACTAAATTTAGTGGAAAGGGTTCAAGGCTTTACTATTTTTAGTTAGCTGGTAAAATAACGTCGAAAAAGCAGTTCAGTTTACCATTGGAAATTTTATTCTACTTACAAAATATCGTTTATAAATTGCACTATTGATAAAAGGAAATGTTTTAATACAGGATGGTAAAAACCAACTGCGTTCAACAAAAATGTTAACGAATATTCCCTGAATGGGTTTCCAAGTTCTACAATCGATCGAAGGATGACCTATGCCATATCATATCTATAATCTAGGTTTAAATTAAGTTTCACAAAAGAGAAAACTATCAAAATGGTCTACAGTGACCCTCAATTATCTTTAATTACTTATCTAACTTGTAAATTACAGTGGCTGATGTGGCTTCTCAATAACTATATAAAGGAAAAATCATCGCGTTTCAGATCTTTTCTTCAAGTGGCAAATGTCAACACCATGAGTTTTTTATTTAACGATCACCATTAGTATTACGCAAAAAAGGGGTGTAACAGATGAGTCTTCTGCAGTTCTGAGTGAAGCCTTATGCGCTCAAAAATGCGGCATCGCGTGCGTTCATTACCTTGTCGGTGTTTAGGCAGCGTCAGGGCGACAGCGGCCGGCGCACCAGCCATCCAGCTCGCCGTCTCGGAACCAACTCTTTCTAACTTCTCGTTACTACAATTTACCAAAGTTGGTTTAAAAAAACTATCTGGCTGTTTTAATCTGACCAGTCAGGGTCTCAATGTTAACCTTAAGCTCCGCCTACAAAAATTCTGTCTATCCAATGGGAAACGTTATACTTTTCGTGGTGGGGCAATGTTTTTAAAGTTTGCAACGTAACAGAGACGCGAAAAAGTCTCACGCTAAAACCTGCAGCTGGTGTGGTCCTTTTAGCGTTATCGTGAGATCTATACTGTTTTTCTGGAGGGCTCTATCTTTTAACATGGGCTGGAGGATTGTCCTAATGTAACAGACACGCGAAAAAGTCTCACGCTAAAACTTGCGGGTGGTAGTGGCCCTTTTTGTGTTATCGTAAGATCTATACTGCTTTTCTGGAGGGCTCTAGCTTTTACCATGGACTGGAGGGTGGTCCTTGACGTAACAGGGACGCGAAAAAGTCTCACGCTAAAACGTGCGGGTTGTGTAGTCGTACAGGTAGGCTGGCCCGTCCGTCCCTTATCGTAGGGCCCTCTAGCTTAACACGGTCCTGCTCTCGGCTTCTGTCCTCGTTTCTCCCCTCGGAACTGCGTCTGCCTCACGGTGGGAAGGTACGACATGCATTTAGGCATTCTTGTGTTAGTCTGTGGCATTCCATTTGCTCACTCGATACTTGTATTACTTTGGTTAATTTAATGTCACGATTTATTCGGAGCAATGTGACATACTAGTAGATTTGCTTATTATGTCAGGGTTTTCATGGAAGGTGTTGGATTTACCTGAAACCTTACACACCTACAAACATCACAAAGAAAGGAAAAGTATATCTATTTTAAAAAGCTGATAAAAATGCTCTTAACGCCTTTTTAAGAGTCAGTCTTCACTCCTTCCGATCTGATCATGTAAGTGTAGAAATGTTGTGGAATGTTTTCAAAGAGATAGTATCAACAGCAATTGAGAGATATGTACCACATATTAATCAGTGATGGTACTGATCCCCCATGGTACATAAAACGGGTCAGATCGTTGTTGCAGAAACAACGAAAAAAGAATGCAAAATCTCCAAGTTTGGCAAAGTTTTACAGAAATTCGAAATATGGCGCGTACTTAAATGCGAGATGCTTTTAATAATTTCCACAACGAAATTCTGTCTCGAAATGTGGCAGGAAACCCTAAGTGATCCTGGTCATACATAAAGCACACCAGTGGCAAGACACAATCACTGCGCGATAACAACGGTGAAGTCACTAATGACAGTGCCACTAATGCAGAGTTATTAAACACGGTTTTCCGAAACTCCTTCACCAAAGAAGACGAAGTAAATATTCCTGAATTCCAATCAAGAACAACTGCCAAGATGAGATGATTCAAATGGCTCTGAGCTCTATGGGACTTAACAGCTGAGGTCATAAGTCCCCTAGAACTTAGAACTACTTAAACCTAACTAATATAAGGACATCACACACATGCATGCGCGAGGCAGGATTCGAACCTGCGACCGTAGCAGCAGCGCGGTTCCAGACTGAAGCGCCTAGATCCGCTCGGTCACTCCGGCCGGCCGCCAAGATGAGAAACATAGATGTAGATATCCTCGGAGTAACAAAGCAGCTTAAATCACTTAATATAGGCAAGGACTCCGGTTCAGACTGTATACCAGTCAGGTTCCTCTCAGAGTATGCTGATATAATAGCTCCATATTTAGCAATTACATACAACCACTCGCTCACAGAAATATACGTACCTAAAGACTGGATAATTGCTCAAGTCACACCAGTACCCAAAAAGGGAAGTAGAAGTAATCCGCTGAATTACTGGCCTATATCGCTAACGTCGATTTGCAGTAGCGTTTTAGAACATATACTGTATTCGAACATTATGAAGTACCTCGAAGAAAACGATTGTTGACATATAGTCAGCACGGATTCAGAAAATATCGTTTTTCTGAAAAACAAAAACACAACTAGCTCTTTATACGCATGAAGTAATAAGGGCTATCGACAGGGGATGTCAAATTGATTCCAAATTTTTAGATTTCCAGGAGGCTTTCGACACCGTTCCTCACAAGCGTCTTCTAATCAAACTGCGTGCCTACGGAGTATCGTCTCAGTTGTGCAACTGGATTCGTGATTTCCTGTCTGAAATGTCACAGTTCGTAGTAATAGACAGAAAGTCATCGAGTAAAACGGAAGTAATATCCGGCGTTCCCCAAGGAAGTGTTATAGGCCCTCTATTGTTCCTGATCTATGCCAACAACATAGAAGACAATCTGAGTAGCCGACTTAGATTGTTTGCAGATGATGCTGTCATTTACTGTGTTGTAAAGTCATCGGATGATCAAAAAGACTTGCAAAATAATTTAGATAAGATATCTGTATGGTGCGAAAAGTGGCAATTGACCCTGAATAAAGAAAAGTGTGAAGTTATTCACATGAGTACTAAAAGAAATCAACTAAATTTCGATTACGCGATAAGTCACACAAATCTGAGGGCTGTAAATTCAACTAAATACTTAGGGATTACAATTACAAATAATCTAAGTTGGAACGATGACATAGATAATATTGTGGGTAGAGCAAACCAAAGACTGCGATTCATTGGCAGAACACTTCGAAGGTGCAACAGGTCTACCAAAGAGACTGCTTACACTACGCTTGTCCGCCCTATTCTGGAGTACTGTTGTGCGGTGTGGGATCCGCATCAGGTGGGACTGACTGATGACATCGAAAAAGTCCAAAGAAGGGCAGCTCGTTTTGTATTATCGCGAAATAGGAGAGATAGTGTCACAGACATGATACGTGAATTGGAGTGGCAAAACAAAGGCGTTTTTCGTTGCGACGGGATCTTCTCATGAAATTTCAATCGCCAGTTTTCTCCTCCGATTGCGAAAACATTTTGTTGGCACCCACCTACATAGGGAGAAATGATCATCATGATAAAATAAGAGAAATCAGGGCTCGCACAGAAAAATTTAAGTGCTCGTTTTTCCCGCGTGCCGTTCGAGAGTGGAACGGTAGAGAGACAGCGTGAAGTTGGTTCATTGAACTCTGTGCTAGGCACTTTATTATCAATAGCAGAGTAATCACGTAGATGTAGATGAAATGGTATCTATATTAATATATTACAAGGCCCTACGTATCGGTCCCATAGGGATCTCGAGGACAAGTTTAAACAATTGCACCTTTTAAGCAATCATTTTTTCTGCGCTTCATGCGTGAAAGGAACATTAATTACTGGTACAGTGGGAAATAACCTCTGCTACTCACTTCACAGTGGATTTCACGACATGGATGTATATGTAGATTTATTATTGTAAAGAAACTTGTTTTCAAGTTTTTAAGTTAGGTATACAGGACGCGCAAAAGCAGCACTAGTAGTGGGAGAAAAAGCTACGTACAGCCCACTTCACCTTTACGGGATGAACAATAATTCTAGCGACAAAATTTCGAAGTCTGTTGAGTCATATTTTCTGATTATTTTGTAATAAGGACCCTTGAT
The DNA here is from genome assembly GCF_023897955.1 of Schistocerca gregaria. Taxonomy (NCBI): domain Eukaryota; kingdom Metazoa; phylum Arthropoda; class Insecta; order Orthoptera; family Acrididae; genus Schistocerca; species Schistocerca gregaria. The sequence goes on from NC_064924.1 coordinate 46,337,946, forward strand.
CTGCGGTGGATCGTTACAAAATAATAAAGTGGTTATGACTCAACTGGCTTTTGTTGCCAGAATTATTACAGGGTCCGACAGAATATTAAAAATACTATAACCACTTCCGATTGTAAGTATTTAGGCATTACAGGTTTTGTTCGAAACTCTGGAGTCTTCTTCATCAGTACATCGAGCAAGGGTGGGCGGAAGCCAGCCCTTGCTTCTTCTCCCTGCTGGACAAGTTGCAGTGTTAGGACGGAGGGATTGCTGGACCCTTCCTCGATCTTTTTACAGTATATAGGACACCACTCATGGCGCGTCATGCGCCCAGGGGTGTCCTCCAACGAGAGGGGGCGACCGACACGGAGGTCCTGAAAAAATGGTTCAAATGGCTCTGAGCACTATGGGACTCAACTGCTGTGGTCATTAGTCCCCTAGAACTTAGAACTACTTAAACCTAAGTAACCTAAGGACATCACACACATCCATGCCCGAGGCAGGATTCGAACCTGCGACCGTAGCAGTCGCACGGTTCCGGACTGCGCGCCTAGAACCGCGAGACCACCGCGGTCGGCACGGAGGTCCTGACCTTCCCCAAAGTACACTACTGGCCATTGAAATTGCTACATCAAGAAGAAATGCAGATGATAAACGGGTATTCATTGGACAAATATATTATACTAAAATTGACATGTGATTACATTTTCACGCAATTTGGGTACATAGATCCCGAGAAATCAGTAAACGGAACAACCACCTCTGGCCTTAATAACGGCCTTGATACGCCTGGCCATTACGTCAAACAGAGCTTGGATGGCGTGTACAGGTACAGCTGCCCATGCAGCTTCAACACGATACAACGGTTCATCAAGAGTAGTGACGCGTATTGTGACGAGCCAGTTGCTCGTGTTTTCAATTGGTGAGGGATCTGGAGAATGTGCTGGCCAGGGCAGCAGTCGAACATTTTCTGTATCCAGAAAGGCCCATAAAGGTCCTGCAACATGCGGTCGTGCATTATCCTGTTGAAATGTAGGGTTTCGCAGGGATCGAATGAAGGGTAGAGCCACGGGTCGTAACACATCTGAAATGTAACGTCCACTGTTCAAAGTGCCGTCAATGCGAACAAGAGGTGACCGAGACGTGTAACCAATGCCACCCCATACCATCACGCCGGGTGATACGCTAGTATGGCGAAGACGAATACACCGCGATGTCGCCAAACACGGATGCGACCATCGTGATGCTGTAAACAGAACCTGGATTCATCCGAAAAAATGACGTTTTGCCATTCGTGTACCCAGGTTCGTCGTTCAGTACACCATCGCAGGCGCTCCTCTCTGTGGTGCAGCGTCAAAGGTAACCGCAGCCATGGTCTCCGAGCTGAAAGTCCATGCTGCTGCAAACGTCGTCGAACTGTTCCTGCAGATGGTTGTTGTCTTGCAAACGTCCCCATCTGTTGACTCAGTGATCGAGACGTGGCTGCACGATCCGTTACAGCCACGCGGATAAGATGCCTTTCATCTCGACTGCTAGTAATACGAGGCCGTTGGGATCCAGCACGGCGTTCCGTATTACCCTCCTGAACCCATAGATTCCATATTCTGCTAACAGTCATTGGATCTCGACCAACGCGAACAGCAATGTCGCCATATGATAAACCGGAATCGCGATAGGCTAAAGTCCGTCCTTTATCAAAGTCGGAAACGTGATGGTACGCATTTCTCCTCCTTACACGAGGCATCGCAATAACGTTTCACCAGGCAACGCCGGTCAACTGCTGTTTGTGTATGAGAAATCGGATGGAAACTTCCCTCATTTCAGTACGTTGTAGGTGTCGCCACCGGCGCCAACCTTGTGTGAATGCTCTAAAAAGCTAATCATTTGCTTATCACTGCATCTTCTTCCTGTCGGATAAATTTCGCGTCTGTAGCACGTCATCGTGGTGTAGCAATTTTAATGGCCAGTACTGTACATTTTCGTAAAGTTCTTCATACGATTAGATGAATCTTGTCTTAGCGGTCCGAATGAAAGCGATACACTGGGACCTGCAGCATGTTCCTAGATGCGTCGCTTAAAGTCTGGTTCTTGAAACACGAAGTATTCGGACACCCCTACGTAATGCAAAATTGACCACGGGATCTCAGGGGAGGCGGCCTCGCCAGTGATAAACATACTTTGTGTTCAGTAGAGAAGCAGAAAAACGGAACAAGTCGGTTAGGAGAAATGGTTCAAATGGTTCAAATGGCTCTGAGCACTACGGGACTTAACATCTGATCAGTCCCCTAGAACTTAGAACTACGTAAACCTAACTAACCTAAGGACATCACACACATCCATGCCCGAGGCAGGATTCGAACCAGCGACCGTAGCAGCAATGCGGTTCCGGAATAAAGGGTTAGGAGAAATCAGTGACTTCCAACGTGGACTATTCGTAGGATGTCACTTGAGTAACAGTCCACCAGGAACATTTCAGCGCTTCTAAAGCTGCCCAAGTCGACTGTTGGTGATGTGATTGTGAAGCGGGAACGCGGAAGAATAACCTCAGCTAAACCATGACGAGGTAGATCTCATATACTGGTGGGCAGGGATTGTCCAACATTGCGGAGGGTAGTTGTAACAAGCTGCCTGACATCAGCGTAAAGAATTGCTAGTGAGTTGGAAAGTGATAGCAGCAGTCCCGGTAGCACTGTGACTGTTCATAGTGACTTAAAAAGAATACGGTGCAATGGTCGAAACAGCTCCACATAAGCTACACATTTTGTAGGCAGTGGTCAACAGCCTTTGAGGTGGTGTAAAGAGCGACGATACTGAAAGATGGATGACTGGAAAGGCGTGATTGTGATTGATGAATCACGCCATACCCTGTGGCTTCCGATGGAAGTGTTTGGGTTTGGCGGATGCCTGTTGAACATGACCTTACATGGTGTGTCGTGCCAGTGGTAAAGGATAGAGGAGTTGGTAGTATGGTATGAAGCTCTTCCTCGCCTTTACGGTGTGGTCTCACCATCACGCTCAATAAAACAGAAAACGTAGTAGGATGCGAACACAATATACAGCCCTGTGTACAGTGGAGAAGGAATTCTGGGACGATGCATGACAATGCAGTCTGTCATAAAGAAATATGTGTGAGACAATGATTTGTGGAAAGTAAAATTCCTGAAATGATCTAACCTTCCTGACCTAAACCCAATGGAACATCTTTGAGATGCGTTCGAAAGACGACTTCGCTGAACTCCAGTGTCCAACACCAGTACCTTCTCTGGTTTTGGCTCTTGAGGAAGGACGGGCTGCATTCCTACACAGACAAAAAAGTCACCTCATAAAAAGTATCCCCAGCAGAGTTCAAGTTGTTATAAACGTGTAGGGTGGACACACTGAATGTCAACGACCACGAATAAGTGTTTGGATACTTTTCATCAGGTACGGTATGTCTTAGTTGTGTCGGATGGAGTGAAGTAGATGCTGAGAGAGTGGATCAACGAAAGGGTTAGAAGTGGCGCACTGGGGCAACAAAATATGCGGATGCAGTTGTATCCAGAGCACCATGAGCTACCCCCCTTGATTTGGGTCAGGCCGAATAACTCATTACCTCCCTCGAAACGTACAACTCTGGACACTGGTTGACAGGCGCAACGTCTTTATCTCGGAAGCTCTCACATTCCACCGCAACCGGTAACCGTTGTCTTGAGGAAGGGCCACGACGTCTCCGTGGAAATGCGTTACCAGAAAGTGGATAAACTGCGACAGATCTTTCAACGACCTATAGAGTAGCAGTGCAGAGTTTGTACTGCCAATGTTCGGCCGGTAATGCAGTTATTCGCCTGAATAAACATAACAGCTGTTGGTTGTGTTTTTTTCTGAAGATAGCTGCAGACTAAAGGTGATGGTGATGGTTGACGGGGGAGGGAGGGGGATGGGGGTGGAGGACCACCATCGCCTTGCCAAAAAAATATTTCATTGAAAGCAGTTATATTTTTACATATATTAAGTTCCAAACATGTCAGCTAACTTTCGGAGAATAAACTACGAGTAGCTTGAAAGCTAAGAGTCTGGAAAGTGAAGAGGAAACTAGACATTACAGTCCATGTCCAACACAAGACATTTTCTGATGCTTGCCTCGGGGCTAGTCCGTGGGAATGGAGTTGAGATCTGACTGCCCACAGAGAGCACCCCAGCCAGCACAAGGAACACATCCGTCGCCTCACTCTGCCTGCCACCAACAACAGATATGACAGGGTTCCTCAGTTCACGTGTAGAATCGACAAACCACAGGACGGCGAGTAAGGGAAGACAGAAAGGGAAAGACTCTCCACTGGAACACAAATAACACAACGACTGGCTACCCTGACGACCCAAAGAAACACCACCCCACTCACCTACACGATCACACAGCCACAGTCCGCTGCAAGTATACACAATTCTAGTGCTAGGTGAGAGATCTGAAATGATCCTTTCATCCATTCCCTCCACAATGGCTTCACATTCACAGTCGCGGCCAGAATCCACGAACTCTTCGTGATACACGGCGCGAGATAATTTACGCGACGGCTGCCAGACCCGTTGTGACCCGCGAGACAAGGTTGAACTTCTCAGTATTAAATCAGTTATTAAGAACTATCTAGAGTGATAAGCCAAAACATTATGGCAACTGCCTACCGCGACACAGGATGCCACCTGGTGGTGTTGCGGGCATGTGATGCGGTAACAAATGTATGCAAGCGGTACAGACACGGACAGGGGTTACCCTAGCGAAGATATCTGCTACAAATGAGGAAATCCAGTGAGATAAGCGACTTTGCAAAAGGTGGATTATTATTCCTGAGAGTCTGTGAAAGAGTGTCTCGAAAACGCCGAAGCTGGTCAAATGTTCACGTGCTACTGTCGTGAAAGAGGTAGAAGGACAGTGAAAGTACCACTAGGCGCTAAATGGCTGGACGTCCACGACTCTCCACAGTACGTGGGGCTTGGAGGCTTGTCTGCTCTGTAAAGTAGGATAGATGATGATCTATGTCATCTCTGCCGAAAGAGCAGAATGCTGGTGCACGCACAAGCGTTTCGGAGCACACCGTTCTTCGCACATTTTTGACCACTGCGCTTCACAGCAGACCACGCAAAGTATTTACATGTTGACCTAATAACGTCGTCAATTACGATTGCTGTGGGCATGGAATCATCAGGATTCGACCCTCGATCAGTGGAAACGTGTCTTCTCTTTTGGTAAATGACATTTTAGCTACACTAAGTCTATAGTCCTCTCCACAAGCGCCGTCATCAAGCTGAAAGGCGGCTCGAAATGTGGAGTGCGCCATGGACGCAGGTCGGTGGAAGCAGCTTTATGGTATGGGAGATATTCTCCTGTGCTTGCATGGGACCTGCGGTAGTCAAGACACGCTGACAGCTGCGAACCACCTGCATCCCTTGAAGCTTGATGCCTTCCCTGGCGCCGATGTCATCTTTCAGTAGTTTAATTGTCCGTGTCTCAGAGCCAGAACCGTGCTACAGTAGTTTGAGGACCGTCATAGTGAACTCACGTTGATGTCTCGGCGACCAAATTCGTCTGGCGTAAATCCTATGGAACCCATTTCCGTCGTTATCGGGCGCCATCACCTCGTAAATATTTGCTGCCCGTTATGTACGCGATTTACAAGGCCTGGACGCAGACATCTAATGCCACATACCTCCACAAATCAACCAACAAACTGCCGGAGTCCTGATATGCTGTATCAGTGTCGTATTTCGCACCAAAGACGGACAAACAAGCTATTAAGTGGGTGGTCATAATTTTTTGGCTCATGTGTGCAATTACTTTCATGAAGGTTTCCGGGAGCCGACCATGGGACTGGAATATCTTCACCATTAATAGCTCTGTTCACTGTGTCCAACTGGCTTCTGGCTCTCCCCCTGAGGATAACCACAACAACAAAACAGAAATGCACTTCGAAATCGATGGGGAAATGTTACGCAAAAACGCCACACTCAAATTTGCTAAGAAAGAATTGAAATTTGTTGGTACCAGTTAAGCCTAGCCAAGTCAGTCACTTTTGTCCAACACCATCTCCAGCTAGCTAATGGCTTCAAGCTCCGCTCTGAGGCCCCTTTCTCCCGAACAGGGTTAGAGTAGGCGGTAGTTTGAGGTACTCTGATGAATACTCGCTAGTCAATACGCAGCATGGGTGGAATATGTTCACAGATATGTCAAATGAAATAGATTCAGAGATACATGTGTGGCACGAAGACTTCTTAAATTATTAGAACTCAATAAGTTGTCCTCAACGGCGAATGTTCATCAGAGACATGTGTATCATCGGGAGTGCCCCAGGGAAATGTGACAGAACAACAATTATACTCTATATACATTAATTGTTTGGTGAACAGGGTGCGCTTGTTTGCTGATGACGCTGTAGTGTACGGTAAAGTATCGTCTTACAGTGATTGTAGTAGTATACAAGATTATTTAAACAAAATTACTAGTTGGTGTGTTGAATGACAGCTAGCTCTAAACGTAGAAAAATGTAAGTTAATGCAGGTGAACAGGAAAAACAAACCCCTAATTTATCAGATACGGTATTAATAGCGTCTGCCTGGCACTGTGACATCGTTTAAATATCTGGGCGTAACGTTGCAAAGCGATATGAAATAGAACGTGCATGTGAGGATTGTGGCAGGAAAGGTGAATGGTCGGCTTCGGTTTATTGTGAGAATTCTAAGAAAGTGGTTCATCTGTAAAAGAGACCGCATATAGGACGCTAGAGCCACCTATTCTTGAGTACTGCTCGAATGTTTGGGATCCGTACCAGGTCGGATTAAAGGAAGACATCGAAGCAATTCAGAAGTGGGCTGCCCGATTTGTTACTGGTAGTTTCAAATGAGAATCCTTGGAGGAAAGGGGACATTCTTTTCGAGGAACACCATTGAGGTATTAGAAACTGACTGCAGAACGATTCAGTTGCCTCCAACACAATTGTGCATAAGGCTCACGAAGATAAATATGAGATATTTGGGCTAATAGGAAGACATAGGGGCAGTCCATTTACCATCACTGTGTTTACGAATGGAACAAGAACGGAAATGACTCGTAGTGGTACCGGCTGCCCTCCGCCAAGCACCGTAAGGTGGATTGTGGAGTATCGATGTAGATGTACATATAGATGTAGATGTAGATCGATAAGTGCAATCTCACAAATTCGCAATACCCACTGAGAAAAGCAGGAAAGTGCCAAAGCAGACTCTGATGCCTGTGGGTAGAAATGCACTTTCGAATGTTTTGTAGCGTAAAAGCAAAGTCGTTGATCATGGAGGATCACTGACTCCTCAACTCCGAAATGATAACCACTTTAAAACATATATTCGGCCTCAGAGGGGTCACGACTTGCCACCCCAACTAGGCAAGCACTGTCGGCTGAGTCCTCGATTTCGCCCAGCTCCAAAGTACTGTGCCAAATTATCTTACATTCAGGCTTTCCAGCCACTCAGATTCAGGAGCAGGATGTAGACATTCTCAGTTACCATTCCCTGCTCCAGCTTATACATTTCTTGCAAGGTGTTGCCTTCTGTCAAGACTTCGTTTTTCTCTGGAGACAAATGTTGGGAAGGCCGACCATGCCGTGTTGCCCTAGACATCAGACGACGATGGCACCACCCAGAATTTATTTGTCATATGGGCTGCAGCGAGCTCAGCCCCTACAGTGGATAGATCTTCACAACCCCGGAAGTCCACGACCAGACCAGCAGAGAGCTTAAACAGTGCTCCACCCAGTTCCACAATGATGGGAGAGGTCATTGACAAACCGCGAGGTGTCTATTTAGACCGGTGCATAAGCTCCAGAGAGCAGTTACGTTGCAGCTAACAGCCTGAAGCCATGACTTTACTGTTATTCTTCTAGGCGACAAGGTAGTCTTAGACTGGAAATTTGGCTCTTAATATTTCTTCAGCGAAGTACACTACAAGAGCTGTAAAGATTTTATTCTCCTTGCTAGACAAGACCAACAGCACTTAACTTCGGTGATCTGACGCGAATCGTTGTTACCACTGCGGCAAGGCCATTGGCCAAAGGGCGATTGACTAAAATGTTCTTAACTAAAGCTCTTTTAAGACTTGAAGACTATGTTCACAGAAGCGTGTTAAATCATATCTTATAAGCAGAATGTAATTTCCGCTTTTTTTTTAAAAAAAAAGAAAGACCAGTTTAGTGTTATTCGGAGGCGAGTAGATTTAATTCACAGACACCAGGAAGCGTGGTTTTCCCTTTCTGAACTTTGTGTTTCAAAAATGGTTCAAATGGCTCTGAGCACTGTGTGACTTAACATCTGAGGTCATCAGTCCTCTAGAACTTAGAACTACTTAAACCTAACTAACCTAAGGACAGCACACACATCCATACCCGAGGCAGGATTCGAACCTGCGACCGTAGCATTCGCGCGGTTCCGGACTGAAGCGCCTAGAACCGCTCGGCCACCGCGGCCGGCTCTTGTGTTTCCTTAGCGAACAGAGGTACCTGTAATTGCCTCGTGTAACTTGTAGTTATTACTGAATAATAACTGTCAATGTCATACATAAAAGATATTCCAATTCGTTTGTAGAATCCTTCAGTTGGTCACATTAGTTTGTTATGTCAGTTTCTTTATAGAAAATTTGGAAAGTTGTAGTAAGTTCTTATGGGACCAAACTAATGAGGTCATTGGTCCCTGAGCCTACGCACTACTTAATGTAACTGAAACTAACTTACGCTAAGGACGACACACACACACCCATGACCTAGGGAGGACTCGAGCCTCCGACAGGAGGAGCCGCACGGACCGTGACAAGGCGCCTGAGACCGCGCGGCTACTCGGCGCAACTTTCTTTATGTTTCAGAGGAAGTTGTATCAGGATTCTGCACTAATTGTTTGAGAGCAGAACTACCGAATACTATATCGCTTGGTGTCGTTTAAATATTGCTTACATACAAAGTCGAACGTACACATCTTTCCTTGAAGTCCGAACGCACACTTGTCACCACGTTTCTTACGTACATATAGCATCCTCAAGGTCAAAGAATGCTTTCAAACAATCAGGAGTACAACAGCCGCCATGATTTGGTGTCACGCGATGGCAATACTGTGGTAAAAAACAATCCAGCGAGGTTAAATACAAAAACTCAACTTTTAAGAGATGTATGTTACATTGATAACTGTATCCTGTCTTTGCACTTTTGAGGTACATTTCCCGAGGTAAAACATTCTTAAAAGCATTACATAAGATTTCATAACGTCCTAATACTTTTCTAAATTTTATTCTGCCAGTAAGGGAAAATTACGTCATATTGTGTAACTACTGAAAGTATCAAGGACCTTATTTATCTATAGTCTGACTCTGGAAGAATAAGTGACTACGTTATGTACCAACATCACCTATTTTGTTTCACTTACTGAAGAATCAGCATCCACTTTGTTTCACTTACTGAAGAACCATCCTTTCTTTTGTTTCAGTATGGAGAGTATTTTTGTGAAAATTTTGCTCGGTAAACTTTTGTTTGTTCCGTATACGTGGGCTGTTTACTTGTGCCTGCCAGCGGTGGACACATCAGTCCGTCATTGGGGAAAATTACTCTCCCTGTACACTGGCCATTTAGGCTCTGGACACAACACAAGTAGAACGATTAATGAAAAAACCAGTCCATCAGCTCCAGGCTGAAGAAAGTCTCCTTCCTCCAGAAACCGAACCTGTCGTAGACAATAACCACAGGAAGGGCACGCAGGTCCAGCCAGGAAATGAAATGTTACAGACTCATAATACTGAGTGAGAACTTCCATTATACGAGAATATTATGTACATTATTACGTCTTCAACGGTGATGGAGTTTGTTACTATTGTAGTTCTTAAATTAATTACATGATACACTTACTTCCCCAAGTTTCTTATATTCTGCTTCTCTCTATTTTGCTTTGTTGTTATTACAATAAAACATTTTATATTTTTACTGTTATTGTTTTTAAAATCTTTAGCATCTGTACCACGTTAAAACGACGGTAAAAGCAAATTATATTTGTGGGTGGATGAGGTGGTGGGGGTGAGGTGGGTGGGCATGGATTGTCAGCAACAAACTGCAACGCCCCCTCCATGCCAGATTCGCGACCAGGACGCCTCTAACCATACTTTGGTCTGGGATGACCAATTATTAATGTCTTTTGTTTATTGAAAAGTTTTCTTTCGTTGCAGTTGGCTACTATCACATCTTCCGAAAAAATCGCTTACACCACTGTTTTCGTGCAAGGTGTGGCAACACCTCATGTCGGTCGCCCAGCGAAAGATCTGCTTAATGAAGCTTTCCTCGAACATGGTATCTCCACAGGTTTTCCACATGCATGGCCTGCAAGACCACTTGATCTCAGTCCATGTATGTTTTGGGTCCGTGGTTAACTAATAGAATGCGTTTACCAAGTACACGTTCGGTCTCTACATGATCTGAAGGGCAGTATGTGGGAAACCTTTGCTCAGACTCGACCGGAACTGCTGCAAGCAGCTGTTGATCACACCGTTTTACGGATGCAGCATCTCGTCGAGGTCCCCAGTGCTCATATTGAACAAATGGTATAAGCAACATTCTGCCTTTCTCGCTTGTTTCACCTGTTCTGACCACGTCCCATTTCTGTACGTCTTTTTTGCATTCACAGCACCAGATTTCCACCTGGTGGCCAAAATTGGAACTAATTTTTTCTAGTGTAAACCGGTTAATTACATTCCACACTGGACATCCGTGAGTAGCCGCACTCTAATTTTAACAGTCCGGTATTTCTTCACTCCCGATAAGCAACTTCAATCCGAGTATTATCAGAAATTGAGTCCGCCTTGATGCAAGACACCTTCTAAACATTCATGGTGGTGTCTGTTTGTTCTATATCGTGTCTCCCTACCACTTTCGCGCAACGACGCTCTGAGCGTGTCTTTTTAGGGAATTGACTAGTTTGAACCTGGGACCTGTTGCTGGTAAGGAGACGCCAGTCCACACATGACATGTAGAATTCAGAAGAGTTCAGTGAGACTAGCGATCATATAACCAAATACTAAATGATCTCAGCGTCAGCTCCACTGCACTCCCTGTAAAAGAATCTTAATACTAACTAAATTTAGTGGAAAGGGTTCAAGGCTTTCCTATTTTTAGTTACCTGGTAAAATAACGCCGAAAAAGCAGTTAAGTTTACCACTGGAAATTTTATTCTACTCTCAAAACATTGTTTATAAATTGCACTATTGATAAAAGGAGATGTTTTAATACAGGATGGTAAAAACCAACTGCGTCCAACAAAAATGTGAACGAATATTCCCTGAATGGGTTTCCAAGTTCTACAATCGATCGAAGGATAACCTATGCCATATCACATCTATAATCTAGGTTTAATTTAAGTTTCACAAAAGAGAAAACTATCAAAATGGTCTACAATGACCTTGAATTATCTTTAATTACTTATCTAACTTGTCGTAAATTACAGTGGCTGATGTGGCTTCTCAATAACTATATAACAGAAAAATCATCGCGTTTCAGATTTTTACTTCAAGTGGCAAATGTGAACACCATGAGTTTTAATTAATGATCGGCACTAGTATTACGCAAAAAAGGGGTGTAACAGATGAGTCTTCTGCAGTTCTGAGTGAAGCCTTATGCGCTCAAAAATGCAGCATCGCGTGCGTTCATTACCTTGTCGGTGTTTAGGCAGCGTCAGGGCGACAGCCTCCGCCGCACCAGCCATTCAGCTGGCCGTCTCGGAACTAATTCTCTTCTAACTTCTCCTTACTACAATTTACCGAAGTTGGTTTAAAAAAAACTATCTGGCTGTGTTTTCATCTGACCAATCAGGGTCTCAATGTTAACCTTAAGCTCCGCCTACAAAAATTCTGTCTATCCAATGAGAAACGTTATACTTTTCGTGGTGGGGCAATGTTTTTAAAGTTTGCAACGTAACAGAGACGCGAAAAAGTCTCACGCTAAAACCTGCAGCTGGTATGGTCCTTTTAGCGTTATCGTAAGATCTATACTGCTCTTCTGGAGGGCTCTATCTTTTAACATGGGCTGGGGGGTGGTCCTTGACGTACCTGAGACGCGAAAAAGTCTCACGCTAAAACTTGCGGGTGGTGAGCCATAGTGGTTAGCTGGCGACGTGGGTGTCAAGTCCGTCCCTTATCGTAGGGCCCTCTAACTTAACACGGTTCTGCTCTCGGCTTCTGTTCCCGTTTCTCCCCTCGGAACTTCGTTGGTCTCACGGTGGGAAGGTACGACATGCATTTAGGCATTCTTGTGTTAGTCTGTGGTATTCCATTTGCTCACTTGTTACTCGTATTAATTTGGTTAATTTAATGTTACGATTTATTCGGAGCTATGTGACATATTACTGGATTTGCTTATCATGTCAAGGTTTTCATGGAAGGTGTTGGAGTTGCCTGACACCTTACAACCTTGTTATGCGTTATTTCTTTATTGTCACAAACTAGTTTCGGAGACAAATATCACCATCATCAGTGGGTCTTTTTAATATAAAACATGCAGAAAATAGTATGGTTGTACAAACACAGCAAAACATTATTACATTTTTACTATTCGTCTTTTAAAAATAGTTTTATATGGAATACTTTCATACTACCTTAGTTATTGTATGTTACAGCATGTTTAAGCAATTATTGGCGCTGTTTGCGGCACATTTTCTGTGCTCTTTTTTTCTGTTGCCTTTTTTTTGTACCTAGCTTTAAAAATGCTTTCGTAATGAAATATTGTCATAAAACGTTTCACCCCTTTAGATGTTGAATGTCCAAAAAGAGTGACATGCGTGTGTTTTAATTCTAACAGAGGAGCCAAGTACAAATTTTAATATATTTACCTTTAAAAATGCTTTAATAATAAAATATTATAATAAAATATCTCATCTTCTATTTCATCTCCTTAGGGGTTCAGTTCCTAAAACCACTGAAACACGTATTTTTTATTTGTAACCGAGAATTAATGTAGCAATATTCATAGAAGTAGATTTAAAAACACTTTAGTAGTTCTTTAATAATGGTGTATTTTTAAAAAAGCTTTCCTCTACTGTTTCACTCCCATAGGATTAAATTTCCAAACACGGTGAACACATATTTCTTTATTTCTGACCGGGAAACCAAATAGCAATTTTCGTAAGTCTAACTTCAAAACTGTCTTCATAGCGACATTTTTCCAAAAAAACACGTCATCCCCTATTGCACACGTTAGGGTTGGAATATCTGAAAATCCCTTCTTCATCGACGCCTATAGTATAAGATCCACACATTCTCCAAATTTAAAGTTTCTATCCTTAGCTGTTTGGGCTGGGCAATAATGGGTCAGTCAGACAGGACATTGCCTTTTATATATAGAGGTGTACAGTCCCTTCTCATCATTATTTTGATTATTTTGTTTCCCTTACTAGGTCACACCTAAATCTGGATAGCCAGACAGGGTTGTGAACTACCGGCTTCTGAATAGCGTCTACTTAAAAAGTAAGTAACTAAATAAATTCTCCTGCCACGAAATAAGTGCTATTTGGAAGACAGGAAATATGAATCAGGCAGAAGGGATCACGATAGTGGGGAAAAATCTTTAACTGTAAGTGATGGCCTGATGAGAGCCAGTCCCAAAATTTGAAGAAATGTATTTTTTAACTGAGTAGTAGGTAATTTAGGTGTGAACACATATTTAGTGGATAGACTGCAGTTCTCCAGAAAAGTTAAGAAATGGTTCAAATGGCTCTGAGCACTATGGCACTGAACATCTGTGGCCATCAGTCCCCTAGAACTTAGAACTACTTAAACCTAACTAACCTAAGGACATCACACACATCCATGCCCGAGGCAGGATTCGAACCTGCGACCGTAGGGGCCAAGCGGTTCCACACTGAAGCGCCTAGAACCGCACGGCCACACCGGCCGGCCTCCAGAAAAGTGTTCCAAAAAGCTGCTGTTTAACGTAGCCGTAAATTATCCGTGACAGAACTTCCAGACCCAGCGGCATTCAGAAGACTGGTTTAAATTCCTTGTGTAAATACCCGGGTGTGTGGCGTAGTAGATGAGGGAGACAGATTGTGGGATGTATTTCTGCCGCGACTGCCAGCGACACATCTGTCGTGGCTCTCGGATGAATTCGTCATCGACGGAACTACTGCACGTAATAGACCACGAGCACAAGGTTGTAAGACTTCACGTACAACTGATAACTATGGCTATAAATTATTTATCGTCAAAATGAGTCACAGCGTTAAGCAGTGAAGACGATATTGTCAGGTCTATTGCGGATAGTATCGTGGGATCACCAGCGTTGCCAGTGAGAGGAATCATCTCGAAAACCAGCGACGTCTGTCGATTCAGTACTTGGGAGACGAGAAGTTAAATATTTACGGGCGCATTGTACCGGCACTGAGGATACGAGCTGCAGTGGAACAATGACGATAAAGCTGATTCACATTATTTAATAACAGGCTACCAGAAACAACAGTAACAAAGCGCGCTTCCTTCCGTTAATGTAAACAGCTTTAAGGCTCCTGTGATTTCAACAGAAATTTACTTTTCTAATAAAAAAAGAAACAGCTTAGTGTAGGAAACATATCCACAACATGTTAGCAATTCTCATAAAAATTTATAATTTGTTATGGTGCATGCGCGGAAAGCGTGTCTTTGAAGACATAATCCTGAGACGCTTGTCTTGCTAAACGGTATCTTCATGAGCGGATGCAGATGTGTCATTCGCAGAGAAACTTCGCACGAGAATGTATAATTTGTTGCATTACGATTTTCCAGTAATTTAAAGATTTGTAACATCACGCTTCTCCAACATAAACTGCTTCAGACAAGCCGTAATATAAAGTCTGGATTGGTCTTTAAAATTAAATTACTGTGAATACAACTGCGGTGTCGAAAATCTCACTATTAATTACACATATATGCCCTTGAGAATTTGTTTTGAGCGTACTCAGAGATGTGAAATCGATTTGAAACCTGTGTTTTGAATAGGCAGAACTAAGATGTCAGTTGATCGCTTACCTTCTGTTGGCTATCGTTGCTAACAGCTCTTTCTGCGTTTCATGATTTCTTAAGATTTTGCTGGCTGGGGACGGACGCCTTCGTACTCCTCGCCAATCGTCTCGACTCAAACTGCTGCTAAGCAACGTTCTGGGCCGAAGCAGGGACCCCCGTATTGTTGAAAACTGCGTCACGTTTACTCTTAGAAGACGCGCTGAAAATAATAAGCGCTTAATTAAGGGAACTCTGCAACGATAACTGCAGAGCCTAACTAGGCCGGGTCACCTGGGACGAAGCTCCGGGACCCGCGAGAGCAAAGACAACGAAGAAAAGAAGGGTAAAATTGAAAGTGGACAATCAGTAAAATCGATGCCTCAACTGAACTTTTTAAAATAATCAAATCCGGTTCTGGAAGTCCTCCAGTGTTAAAGATACGTGAATGATTTACTTCGTTTTACCTATTACGCAATCAATGAAAAAATCTGCAGCAAAACTCGAACGTCAATTAATTGAGTCTGTAGAACGACGGGGGCCTCTTGTGAGCAACGGTTGCAGTCATGGCTGTGACAAGGCACCGTCATAACCGGCGTGTGTTTAGTTACATGCAAAGAAGGATCAAGCCACAATTCAAATTTAGTTCTTAAACAGAAACTCTACTGAAAACTTTAACTTTTCCTCTACTTTGTTGATTTCAGACGAATTTTAAACATACGTCTATCACGTAAACATATAGTAATACCCAAAGTTTGTAGTTCGGAACTTTATTAGTTTTCTAGTTATGAATGTTTAATATGATTTTAATGATATTTTTCAAAACCAGGTTTTGGTACTCAAACCTCAGATTTCACATTCTAGATTTTTAGGTACGTTCACAAGACATTGTACAACAGTTCCATGCATTCATTTTAAGAGAGATGCTATTAGTTTAGTTTCAGTATTTTTGCAAATTTTAAACTTAACTTTTCTATAATTACTGTATATAAATGTGAAAATAAAATAGAAAAAGCACATTTTAGATACTGTTAATAGATAGAAGTTCGGAAATGTCTCAAGACAATACCTACAAAAATTTCATTGAGATTGGTTGGTATTTAGGATGAAGAAATTGGGACTGAACTTATAATAACAAACTTACGGGAAAATGGACTTTAAAATTTTATTAAAAAGTAGGTTCTCGTACGAGATACATCCTGATTAAAAATCACCAGCCCCACAATTTTACGCTTCCTGCTCTTGTAAGGCTTCTTTTCCTTGTAATTACAAGACCAGAGCTGCCTATTTCTTGAATTTTTTTCTTTACAGGCAGCATCTTGTGGGCCTCTTGTTCCACCAGTGATCTTTTTCTAGGACTGTGATAAATGGGTACTGGGACTCTTGTTTTCATTCTTGAAACATCTCATTCTGAACTGAGAAACGGCTCTTACAAGACCCAGAGGTTTTATTTTCCTTTTTTCGCTTTTCTTTCCTTCTTTCGGACAGTTGGGCCAACTGACACTGCGCAAACTTCTGTTTGCGTATTATGTCTTGTCATCAGTGCATGCTGCCTATTGTGCATCTGATGCTAGCGCGTGCTAGACAGCGACTATCTTGACCATTGTGGCAGCTGTTAGTGTGTCACGGCCGCTGCTGCAGTCCCTATTTCAGATTTTTCTTAGACCTACTTGTAGCTCGAGTGCAACCAAATCGTTTTACGAACTAAGAAAACACTCCAGAGACGTGAAATAGCCACGCTTTTAAAAATGAAGTTTTAGGAGGAGTCTCCCCTTAGGGTCACTGTATTTCGAACAGCTGACATCTACAAATATTTTGGATTCACAGTGCTACAGATGCAGGTTTTAAAAATATTGTTCCAAAAATACTTCGAAGTTAATGACAAAGACACTAAATACAACGAACTAAGCAGCCATATTCGGCGCCGTCTATGCGTTTAAAGAGATATTCATTCGCATAATTCTTACTATTAACTAACGAAGTGTAGCAATAAGTCTTAAAAATATAATCGAATCCCACTACTTCGTTATTAACGAAAATGCTAGAAATGATCAATGTGATACTTAGGGTCTCTGAATCTGAGAGTGCGCTTGTTGCAGCTGCATATCACCTTTCAACAAAAGTTCTGTCGGAGAGTATCGTTCGACAAACTGCTGGATGAAAACTTCAAGATCTGTGAAAGACGAAGCATCGGGAGTAAACGGATAACAAGCATAAATTAGTCGGGCGTAGCCCTGAACTAAACTTGGAATGGTTCTTCGTTTACCTAGTGATTGACAGCATTCATCCGCAATTGAATACCTTGTGACAAAGAAAGTTACAGATGAATATGTTATGGTGATAATGGTAAGAAATTCGTCGAAAATACGACATTGCAGTGCCTGTGATATTAAGAACGATGCAATCTTCCTTCGGAAAAGCATGCATGTCAGAAGGCATTCTGCATCACACCAGCAGCCATACAGAAGACAATTTTGTCCCCAACACCCTCTATCCACAACCTGCCGAGCGGAAGGAGATGAAACCACCACCTACCGTCACTCAAGTGACAAATGGTTAGCGTCGATTACTGCAGCGTGGTCTCACATTGAGCCAAGCCTGCTTTCACTGTGAAGTCAGCAGGAAAGGACCCAGTGCGGATCACCATAGAGTGACAAGTGAAGCGGCCGCATGACTTGTACATCTTACACCCAGGCCGCGCATTCAGACAAGGTGATCAAGGCTGTGTTTCGCGGCTTCCCGTGATCTATGGAGCCTGATGATCTTGAGAAAACAGCTGGAAGACCGTCGGTTCGGCCTTTGCTCTGTGGTGCACATGAAATCGACGAACACAAAGATGTCCATCGGCACTATCAGCAACGGAGACCGGAAGTAATTCCAAACTCAATTAGCTGGCTAAGACGGCGGGTACCGCAGAGTAATTCGTAGAGAAGAAAGTCGCCTCAGTGCTTCAGATGTCAGGGCACTGGGCACGTACCAACCACTTCTCGATAATTGACGTCAGTGTGCTCTGGCGGCTACACAGGCCATTACTGCCCACTTCGAAGAGAAGACAAGCCGAAGCGTGCGGACCATCACATGGGGAGTTATCGAAGCTGCGAGAATTTAAAACTGCGTTAGGTCGCCGATGTTGATTACAGTTCAGGGCGACACAGAAGTAGAAGCCAGTCAGCTCCGATCTCCATGTATGCCCTAGCTAGGGGCGAAAAGCGACCAACGCGTAGGAGTGCACCGGAGGCCGGCCACGCCCAGCTAGGGGCGGGACGTGAAGAACCTCCATCCCGCGTCGGTGCTCAGAGTCACCAGAGAGTGCGAGAAGCGCGGGTGATGGCGGCGCAGATCTGGCAAGCGCAGACAGGCAGCCCGCATGAACTGGTGGATGAGCCGGACCGAATACAGCAGTGGACACGGAATTGCAGGCTACAATCTGTGCCCTCGCTGCATAGAAGAGCAGGCGGGATGTCGACGTCACGGAAGGTGGCGACAGTGGCCACCTGGAGCCGGCGACAGCTACTGCTCGGCGCCCAGCTACGGAGGTGTTGCGACAAGTGGCTGTTGTGAGTCTGCTGCGGAAGCAGCAAAGCGACCAGCACCTGAAGACAAGAAAGTCAGAAAAGCGCAAACCGTAAGGCAATCACAAGTGTATGCACAACCACATTCTCATGCACGGGAGGCACATAACCTATGCATTCTGACACTCCACTACACACACAGGGGCACAAAGGAACCACTGGGAAAAGTGATGCGCTAACCTAACTACAGATGTTCTTCAGCCACCTATGCATCGTCCTATTGAGACCGTGCACGCAAATTTAGGAAAACAATATCTGGCGCGAAGGGAAGCATTCTTCCCAACCTCCGTCTGCGTGTGAAGAAGGAACAACACTAATGTGTTGTCCAATAAAACGTATTTTCCGGCGCTCACTATACAGTGGTTTGCAAGGTATGAAAGCGTAGATATACATGTAGCAAATGAAAAGACACGAAATATTGACTCCTCTGAAATAACAGACCAGTTTTTGCCTACAAGCACGAGGGAAAACACTTTTAAGTAACACACGAATTCATCTCACTAAGCACATATATTTCATTTGCAGTTTCCACATTTACATAATTATACCATTCTCAAATAACTCTATGAAGTTATCATTCTTTTCCTATTTCGTCTTAAGTACTGTATTAGATAATATCTTCCTTTTTATGAAATTGTTCTGTTTTGAAGGAATTTATTTGCTATATTTTTATTCCGAAAGTGAAATGAAATCCAACCAGTTACATGGACTTTATTGTTGTAAACATGTTTCACTTTACCTTTAATTAAAATCTTAATCTATTCGGACCGTGCCGGCTAGGTTTGGCAGCTGTTGCTGTGTGGGATAACTCTTAAGCCTGTTCTAATGCAACAGATTTAAGACGTACCGCTATGAGACAAATGACAACCAAACTGCCAGCATCACCAGTATCGCTGTAAACAAGTGTAGACGACAGTCAGCTGCGCACTACAACGCCGCCATACTGCACTATGAAGGCACGCTTTGCGTAGTGAAGTATACCTATGTCAAAGTCTGTGTTAGACTAAGCAGTGCAAACGTGAAATGCTAAAATCTCAGCTCCGCCTGTGTACCAACATTGCAAATGATGCTTCGGCCCACCAAAATCGTAAATTAACAACTAGCATACTAAAAGCGTATCACACGATTGCCGTAGCGTAACAACTGCTCCAGAACTATCTGCATCCCGCACAGGCGGTGGTGTCAATCACAACAAACAACAGCCACAGCTCTATGCCAGCAGAAGACGCCACTGGACGCCGATTTGTGTCCACCCACTAACCACGGCCCTTCCCGCCCTCCGGATACCACAGCAACGGTTCCGGCAGCAAAAGAGAAAACAAAGCGGTGTCTTCTATTAATTTAGATTAAAACAGTTTATCTTTAAGTAACATATATGTATACGCATAATCGGCTTGCTGTGAGCATAATATGACGGAAACTCATTGCAATACGTTAAACATAAGATAAATAAATATGTCCAGTAGCAGAAAAATACAAATAACAGTTATAACTAACACTGCATAGTGTGCACTATTTCTTACGTCCTATGGTATAGTGGCGAACAACTTGTTGATATAAATGAAAATCAGAAAAAACTCAGAAATTATTTAGCTGATGATGTTTTTCCGCTTTCCCTATATACAGTGTAAATCTTCGATTCAGCACCTCTTTAAACACCAAACACTACGGCTACCTTGATTACAGAAGCTCCCACCGAACGAGCATCAATAATTTGCTGACTTTCGAATTCACTTAGCTTCAATAGAATGCTCTCACAACTGACGACTTCTGACACTTGCAGTGTATGGAGGACACTGCACAGCTGCCGTTCGTGGTCAAGTACAACAGCGCAACTTGCACGCTTGGCTAGCACCTGCATTCACGTTCAACCATGCATTTCTCCTTGTGTTTCGAAGTTTTTCTGCAACTGTATTTGTCTGGAGTGCAGCCTTGTGCGGATGTGAAACGTGAACGGTAAGCAGTTCTCAGAGGAAGACAATAGAAATTTTCGAAATGTGGTGCTACAGAAGAATGTTGAACATAAGCTGGGCAGATCGCATAACTAATGAGGAGGTACTGTATCGAATTTGTGAGGAAACAAATTTGCGGTACTACATCAGTGAAAGAGGGGAGCGATTGGTAGAACACATTGTGAGGCATCGAAAAATAGTCAGTTTGGAAACTGAGCGCACTGTAGGTTGCGAGGGTAAACTTGTTGAGGGAGACCGAAGCTTGGCTACAGTAAGCAAGTTCAAAAGGAAGGTTGCGGGCCTATGGGGTATCGTCTCAGTTGTGCGACTGGATTCGTGATTTCCTGTCGGGAATGTCGCAGTTCGTAGTAATAGACGGCAAATCATCGAGTAAAACTGAAGTGATATCAGGTGTTCCCCAGGGAAGCGTCATGGGATCTCTGCTGTTCCTGATCTATATAAATGACCTGGGTGACAATCTGAACAGTTCTCTTAGGTTGTTCGCAGATGATGCTGTAATTTACCGTCTAGTAAGGTCATCCGAAGACCAGTATCAGTTGAAAAGCGATTTAGAAAAGATTGCTGTGTGGTGTGGCAGGTGGCAGTTGACGCTAAATAACGAAAAGTGTGAGGTGATCCACATGAGTTCCAAAAGAAATCCGTTGGAATTCGATTACTCGATAAATAGTACAATTCTCAAGGCTGTCAATTTAACTAAGTACCTGGGTGTTAAAATTACGAACGACTTCAGTTGGAAAGACCACATAGATAATATTGTGGGGAAGACGAGCCAAAGGTTGCGTTTCATTGGCAGGACACTTAGAAGATGCAACAAGTCCACTAAAGAGACAGCTTACACTACACTCGTTCGTCCTCTGTTAGAATATTGCTGCGCGGTGTGGGATCCTTACCAGGTGGGATTGACGGAGGACATCGAAACGGTGCAAAAAATGGCAGCTCGTTTTTGCATTATCACGTAATAGGGGAGACAGTGTGGCAGATATGATACGCGAATTGGGATGGAAGTCATTACAGCAAAGACGTTTTTCGTCGCGGCGAGATCTTTTTACGAAATTTCAGTCACCAACTTTCTCTTCCGAATGCGAAAATATTTTGTTGAGCCCAACCTACATAGGTAGGAATGATCATCAAAATAAAATACGAGAAATCAGAGCTCGAACAGAAAGGTTTAGGTGTTCGTTTTTCCCGCGCGCTGTTAGGGAGTGGAATGGTAGAGAGATAGTATGATTGTGGTTCGATGAACCCTCTGCCAAGCACTTAAATGTGAATCGCAGAATTGAGTAGTCGTGTAGATGTAGATAGAAGTCGGTTGCAGTAGATATGCAGAAGAGAAGCTTGCAGAGGATATACTAGCGAAGAGACCTGCATCGTGTCTAATGCGTCGATAAATGAGGTGGCCAAGAAAGACAATTAAATTAAATTAATTTACAATATTTACACGCAATAATTGACATATACGTAACTTGAATTGCTGTGAATTTTTCTGCAGTAGAGTTGTTTACAGTGATAGTTGGTTCAAATGGCTCTGAGCACTATGGGACTTAACTGCTGAGGTCATCAGTCCCCTAGAACTGAGAACTACTTAAACTTAACTAACCTAAGGACATCACACACATCCATGCCCGAGGCAGGATTCGAACCTGCGACCGTAGCAGTCGCACTGTTCCGGTCTGCGCGCCTGGAACCGCGCGACCACCGCGGCCGGCACAGTGAGAGTAATGTTCTTGATAGTAAACAAATAATGTTCAAAACTGATACAATCCGATAGTCTCTGACTAGTAGAAGGCTTAGTAGGGTCGTGCTACTCGATGTAGTTTTTCACTACTGTCTTCTGTACTAAGCCTGATAAAATCTGAAGATCCATTGCATCAGCAGTGCGGGGTAGTGGCTGGTCTGAGGCGCCTTGCCACGGTTCGCGTGGCTGCTCCCGTCGGAGGTTCGAGTCCCCTGGGGAATGGATGTGTGTGCTGTCCTTCGCGTAGCTAAGTTAAAGTTAGATTAAGTAGTGTGTAAGCCTCGGGACCTATGACCTCAGCAGTTTGGTCCAAAAGGAACTTACAACAAATTTCCAGTTTTTCCACTGAATCTGGGATGACGTTCTGAGTGAGGAAGATTAAAATTAAGTGCTGGTCTGTCAGAGTCGCTGGCAGAGAGTTCATATGAATAGTTTTTAACATTTTCATGCCGCGACAGCAACTCATATTGTTTATATAAGAATATACAGCCTACAGTTGCAGGTTAACTTCATCGTTTACCTAGGTTTCAACGTTAGTAATACCGTCTTCTTCAGAACCTGCAAAAAGTTAATATTATAATGTGCTAGTAAATTATATTAGATATGGTCATCCTACAGGATGCAACGTGTAGTACTTACATAAAATATTATTTAAATGTTTGCCTAAAACAAGCCAAGTCCTAAGTCAACTTTATAAAACTTGATGCATAACCATAAGGTTTTGTCACTTCTGTTAAACAAGCTGTAGCAAATTCACTTTAAGTCCGTTGTATGGGCCTCGTCGTGAGACTAGAGACTGCGGTCCGCGATGGCTTCCACTTGCGTGTAACATGTCTGAAATTTTTATAAATTCTCTGGAATTGGTTTTTCCGAAATTACCCGGAATTAGTGAACAATATCATCTTTTATGCGAGATACGTGGATGACATTCTTCTACTGGTTAATAACTCTCCAGAAGGAATAAAGCAAATTTTCTCAACGTTTAACAGTCTACATGAAAAAATAAAATTCACACAAGAATTGGAATCAGCTGATAGATCACTGAATTATCTTGATTTAACGTTGACTATTAAAGATGCTAAAATAGAGTTCAACATATTCCGGAAGGCAACTTATTCAGACAACATCATCCCGGCCGATTCAACCCACCCCCAAGCGCATAAAAGGGCGTTTTTCTATTCTAGTATCCATCGGGCGATTTCTATTTCGTTGTCAGGTGTCAACCTCGAAAAAGAATTACAAATTCTCGAGAGTATTGCACAAAATAATGGCTATGATCCAAAGATAGTAAGGCAATTATATCATAAGAAAACGCGAAAAAGGACAACGACTTTAGTAAACACAAATACTCAAACCCAAGATCAGACCAAGAAATGGTTGTGGGTTCCTTATATAGGTAATATCTCCTACAAGATATGGCGCCTGTTGAAAAATTCAGGTTTTAAAATTTACTTCTCGACGAGTAATAGTTTAAAGCGAAATTTGGTTCATACCCTTGAGAAAGACTGTGATAAGTCAGCGAAATCAGGCGTATATAAGATTAAGTGTGATGATTGCCCATGTTATTACATAGGTCAAACAGGCAGAGCTATAGCAGTAAGGTTCAAATGGTTCAAATGGTTCTGAGCACTATGGGACTCAACTGCTGTGGTCATCAGTCCCCTAGAACTTAGAACTACTTAAACCTAACTAACCTAAGGACATCACACACATCCATGCCCGAGGCAGGATTCGAACCTGCGACAGTAGCGACGATGAAATGATGATGAATGACACACAACACCCTGTCATCTCAAGGCAGAGAAAGCAGTAAGGTTTAAAGAACATCTTCCAATAAAGGGATAAGGAACACGGGGGTCAGCTTCTGCGGAACATCTGGTGCAAATGCCTCATAAACCTAAACCTTTAGTGACATAGAGCTACTACGTCATGAAGTTAAGGGCTATAGACTCGACACGCTTGAGGAACTACACATTTATGCACACCTAATTACAGATATAGGCAATTTACTGAAAGATCAACTGTAGCTAAAACATAGGGCATACTTCGAAGGCTTCCAGCCGATATTAGGTTTACAATAATCATAATGCATGTGACCAATACAGTTTATGTAATAATAGAAACTTTCCTACGGATGTTCATACGAGATTTGTTGGTCAGTTTATAAGGCTCTGTAGTAGAATGTAAAACGTAGTCTTGCTGGATACTGTAATTAACTTACAATAGTCAAGTATAAAATTTATTAATAGCAAAAAGGTTATCTGACGCGTGCGTAATAGGAGTTTGATTCTATACGTCTCGCGCATGCGCGCCGCCCTCTGAGAGACAGACCGCGAAGCCCTCGCGGTCCGCAGTCTCTAGTCTCACGACGAGGCCCATACAACGGGCTTAAAGTGAATTTGCTACAGCTTATTTAACAGAAGTGACAAAACCTTATGGCTATGCATCAAGTTTTATATAGTTGACTTAGGACATGGCTTGTTTTAGACAAACATTTAAATAATATCTTATGTAAGTACTACACGTTGCATCCTGTACGATGACATTATCTAATACAATTTACTAGCACATTATAATATTAACTTTTTGCAGGTTCTGAAGAAGACGGTATTACTGACGTTGAAACCTAGGTAAACGATAAAGTTAACCTGCAACTGTAGGCTGTATATTCTTATAGTTCATATGAATTCGGCGTTCTCTGGTTACGCCACTCATCGGAGACAGCCAGCGACAGAAGAGCGTTGGCAGGCGGTTTAAATGTGCCCTCTCCCGGTTAGTTGTGTATGGCCTGTGGCGCGTCGAGAGTGGTGAACGAAGATGCCACTGACACTCCAATACTAGTCTCCGGACAGGAGAACACGACAACAACAGAGCATCTTGTGTGTAAATGGTGCAGGAGGGCAATTCGTGGAGCTCTTCACCATACCAGACAGAAAAGCCTGATAACTGGAAGAAAGGTCGGGTTTAGAGCAAAGTGTCTCAGTAGTCGAATGGTATGACTTACCGTTACAAATGCATCTCGACTGATCTAATCCCAGTTAAAGTGTTCTATGTTCTCTGGAAGAAGCTCGCATACACGGGTCTGTAGTTGGCATCATTTATACATTTGCCGGTTCTGGTCCTAAGATCCTGAAAACTACACCAGAACCCCAGCAGCTACTCAGATAACAACAAAATTTTCAATTGAACTTTGTTAACGGTAACTTCGTGCTTGCACCCATGCTCAGCTGAAGATATTTCGTAAATATTACTTAAATCTAAAAATAAAATTTATTTTCACTCTTCAAATAAACGTTTGCATTATATTTTTAACAGTCGAATAGTAGTTTTCTTTTCACGAACAATACGAGACTGGAATAGAAGGGAGAACCGATAGAGGTACTCAAAATACCCTCCGCCACACACCGTCAGGTGGCTTGCGGAGTATGGATGTAGATGTAGATGTAAAATCAATTAATATCTTCACACGATTCGAAAATCTCTAAAAAAATCTAAATCTGATGTGCCCTTCAGGCTAAACACAACTTGAAAGACTACTGACATTGGTTTAGCAACGGAAAATTGATAATGTAATTATGCTGAGCATACAGTTTAACACAAAGAAAATAGACCCTTTTTTGTTACACTAAGGATGTCTTCAACAATCTGTAAGTAGTAATGAAGAAAATTTTGTACCTGATGTTTGGCACAAGCTTGAAACATGTTACGGAAGTTTTCAGACCAATTACGTCAATAAGTGACTGATTACAATTCTGAACACGGGTCGCTATTTTTATGTGGAATGTATTGGCAATAAAAGAGCAACAGCTTCCGTTCTTCTAACAGTCCTGTTATTTGAATAAGATCTTTTTCGCACTTTTGTTTTCCACATGTTCTCTCACTAACTTTGGTAATTTGTTTTAACTTTTGAATGGAGCGTTAAATTCTTCCCCTCCTCAACTCTTCCTTATTCTCTGTTTTTTTTTTTTTTAATTCGGTTTTGCTGTTGTTGTGAAACACTGCACTTTTTGAGAGAAAACTGGTCAACGAACACTCCTTTCAATTTTGGGTCGAAATCTGATTTATCGAAGAACCTCTCTAATGTCAATAGTTTTTCAGTTTCCACTAAACACAGAGAAGAGAGAGGATTGTTCATCGCCTTGTTAGATTGCTGCGAAAATCACATTCGATGCTATGAGTGAAAAAGTATTTGGATTTTTAATTTAGAGCAAACTCGAAATGCCTATATACTGCCTATTCTAGAACTTCGCAGGCTGCAGACGTGCAACTGATGGGAACTTAGTATGGGCAGCACTTAGCATCCGCGATATCCGTGCAGTATTTTCACAGATCTGTGAGTGGCGGTCTTTCTTCTAAATTCCTGCCGTGAATTTGCGCTGTTTCCGCCCATATCTTGGTGGAAGGCCATGTTCCAGCCACGTCTTCAATCTACATGATTGCCTTTCTTTGTTCCGTTATCCTCCTTACTTCGTCATCAATGCTGAACCGAAAGTATTGCGAATCGTTGGAATTCACATTGACCGTTCCTATTTTTTAGTGATTAAGCGATTTCCTTTGTTATTTTGGTTTATCGGGAGTGTCATGTAGGACTAGTGTGGCATGGTCGGCATTGTTCATCGTGGTCATGGTTCCGTCTTATAGTTCTGTAGAATTTGCAAAGATTTCTCTGTTAAAACCTTTTATGCTTCCTATCTGCATTCGGGTATGGTAAGGAATATAGGGTTGTTTGTTTTTGTGATACATACATAGACTACATGCTACAGGCCGATGGGTCCTTGTTTCCGCACCTGAATGTATTTAAGTTGCCCATGTTATTAGCCAGTGTGAACCTTCATTTCCTTGCGATTATGCAGCACCCACATGGCAGCCCTTCGTTGTGAACAGGGTACGTATCCTGGCTGTCCATTACAACTGAAACACCAGCAAGACGACATTAAACAAAAGTCAGACTAGCCTAAAGTGCCCTAAGTATTTGTGAAATGATCGTCTTCCGGCTTGTAAAAGAAGGAGTGACGTCTACCAGGGAGAGCCGGAGTTTAACAGCGGAACGACCGTTTACTATCGAGACTGTGGTTCATCGTTCCACGGTACAGCCGCTCTTGTTGGTCGAGATTCCGCGACTGTCATGCGAGTATGGAATCGATGTGTTCAGAAGGGCTATGCTCAACACCAAGCACGACGTCAGCGGTCTCGTGCTGCTAGTGCCAGAGGGAATAGACGTATCGAGCACTCGGCTGTGCAAGATCGTTCAGTCACGTCACTTACCTTAAATCAGGAACCTGACTCGTTTACAGAAGGGCAAGTACACGCGTGGTCAGCGTGACCACGTCTAGGGCACCAGGGACTGCTGGCATTGGCCACTGATGCAGCTTCCCTCTACCTCTCAGCAGAGGAAGGTGACCCAATACTGCTGTGTCCAGCAACAACTCTGGACACTGTGTAACACAGCAAGCTGGAACCATCCAAGTGTTCTTAGAACTTTCCTGACATTAATTATAATTGTTTCTTTATCTCATCATGTTCTGCGGACGTGACATGTACGACTATTCACTAATTAGCTATTTTGTTACTCAAGCAGATAATCTCAAAGTTTTGCTATTCACAATGGAATTTCTCAGTTACTGATGACGACGGAATAATTAATTTCCTTGGAAACAATATGACTGAAAAATTTATAGTTTCAGACGTTCCACGAAGACGTGGATACATATTTTGGGGTCATCTTTTTGATTTTAGCAAAAGTCTTTCTTTTACCAAAAACATAATATTTTAAAAGTTATTCGTAATTACATCTTTCGTCATACCAAATATTCTGTTGTTAAATGGTGGATTACTTCCAAATTCAGTTATCTAGTTTTGTGGCTCTAGTTTTTTTAATTAAAAAAACACCAGCGTGCCTTAGGGAAATAAGTCAGTTTACTAATTGTTAGATGTGGAAAATTTCATATTTTAACCATTCCTAGCGGCAGTTGTGAACACCCGCGGGAGCATAAGTTTTATTCACAATACAGTGCACATAGTATTGACTATTTTCCAGTTAGCCAACCCGTAGTTAAAGTAAATTGTATCTTGGCTCTTTGTTATTCTATATCCTCCAGTTTTGCTGGCTTCCCTACTGTAAATTAAAATGTAATTAAAAATTTGAATTGTTATTCCTGGAGGACAATGCTTGAGTCTACTGCATGTAGCCGTCACTTCATCAACATCCCTGTGCCACTACTAAAGTCCAGTACTGGGTGAGTCATCAACATGGAAACATCCATATGTAAATACCTTCGTGGAACTTCTTTGAGTCTGTCTGGGTTAGTAATTCATTTCGCTAACAACATGTAGCTACATGTGTATGAACCTTTGTGAACTTATTTGACACATTATTTTGCGAGAAATGTTGTTGTTGTTCTTGTGTTCTTCAGTCCGATGACTGGTTTGATGTAGCTCTCCATACTACTCTAACCTGTGCAAGCTTCTTCATCTCCCAGTACTTACTGCAATCTACATCCTTCTGAATCTGCGTAGTGTATTCATCTCTTGGTCTCCCTCTACGATTTTCATCCTCCACGCTGCCCTCAAATGCTCAATTGGTGATCCCCTGATGCCTCAGAACATGTCCTACCAACCGGTCCCTTCTCCTTGTCAAGTTGTGCCACAAACTCCTCTTCTCCCCAATTCTATTCAATACTTCATCATTAGTTATGTGATTTACCCATCTAATCTTCTTCATTCTTCTGTAGCACGACATTTCGAAAGCTTCTATTCTCTTCTTGTCTAAGCTATTTATCGTCCATGTTTCACTTCCATACATGGCTACACTCCATACTAATACTTTCAGAAATGACTTCCTGACACCTAAATCTATACCCGATGTTAACAAATTTCTCTTCTTCAGAATCGCTTGCCATTGCGAAACTACATTTTATATCCTCTCTACTTCGCCCATCATCAGTTATTTTGCTCCCAAAATAGCAAAATTCTTTTACTACTTTAAGTGTCTCATTTCCAAATCTAATCCCTCGACATCACCCGACTTAATTCGACTACATTCCATTATCCTCGTTTTGCTTTTATTGATGTTCATCTCATATCCTCCTTTCAAGACACTGTCCATTCTGTTCAGCAGCTCTTCCAAGTCCTTTGCTGTCTCTGGCAGAATTGCAATGTCATCGACGAACCTCAAAGTTTTTATTTCTTCTCCATGGATTTTAATACCTACTCCGAATTTTTCTTTTGTTTCCTTTACTGCTTGCTCAATATACAGAATGAATAACATCAGGGAGAGGCTACGACCCTGTCTCACTTCCTTCCCACTGCTTCCCTTTTGTGCCCCTCGAGTATTCCAGTCAACATTGTCAAAAGTTTTCTCTAAGTCTACAAATGCTAGAAACGTAGGTTTGCGTTTCCTTAATCTTTCTTCTAAGATAAGTCGTAAGGTCGGTGTTGCCTCACGTGTTCCGACATTTCTACGGAATCCAAACTAATCTTCCCCGAGGTTGGGTTCTACCAGTTTTTCCATTCGTCTGTAAAGAGCAATATGTAAGCCTAAATCAGCTATCCGCATGTGATCAGTTCTGCGTCATTACTGAACAGCTAGTCGATTGTATTCATGCAAAGAGTGAACACTTGGGTTTCTATTGTTTTTTAATATTATTCAGTCGATCGACAATAAAAAACTGAAAATCTTTATGTGCAGTGAACATGTAAACGAACCTAACTTCACTAGAATTGAGTAGAGGACGGGTTTTGGAAATACGAGTATGTTGCCGCTGTCAAATATTTCGTGACGGAATGTACGTGCTGACTTGTGATAAATATACTGTATGAAGTATCATATACAAGCTCATCATCGTGATAATACGTGTCTCAGTAAATGTGAAATGGTGTGAAGCTAATTAATGTACTTTTACGTCCAGCGTTTCAAACTTGTCATTAATGCAATTCACAGCAAGACGCCAGACACTAGAAGAGCAGCTTCGGAGACCGAGCAAACAGCGGTTAGTCACGCCACAACAGGAGAAGTACCACGCCATCTTTTCAGACGAGTTCCGGTTCTAGAGAGAGCATCTTGATGGACGCCGAGCCGGTTGTTGGTGTGACTGTATGGAGCACAGTTGCGTGCTCATCACGACCGCCTCTGGCTCACACAGGCGGTCACCTAGGCGTGTTATGTCTGGTGATAGCTGAGACCTATCATCGAGGTCTATCACACAACTGGACAAAGCCTGCAGGTTGCGCATGCTGTCCTGTCCTACCTTAATAACAGAGGGCATGCGGCCGCTGCCTGGCCAACACGTTCCCACGTTACTCACCCACTGAAAATACCTGGCCGCGGTTTGCCGAGACACTGGCACGCCACCAATCGCAAGCAACTAGACTTATTATGTCTGGCATAGAGCTGAAACACCATCGAATGACGCACACCTGTCTGTCATCACAGCTCACATGTGCCAGGGCCCCTCGTTGTCACAGATTCCATTCCAATTTATAGTGTATGCCGGGCTTCGCCGGAACTGAAAGCGGCAGAAGTGAGAGATCCAGACGGCCGAGCGTTTAGACTTTAGAGGGAATACACTGAAGCGGCAAAGAAACTCCTATTGCCATGCATTTTCTAATACAGAGATATGTAATCAGGCAAAATACGTGGCTGCGGTCGCCAACTCCCTTATGAGACAACAAGTATCTGTCGCAGTTCTTAGGTCGGTTACTGCTGCTACAATGGTAAGCTATCGAGATTTAAATGAGTTTGAACGTGATGTGACAGTCGGCGATGGGACAAAGTATCTCCGAGGTAGCGATCAAGTGGGGATTTTCCCGTACTACCATTTCACAAGTGTGCCGTGAATATCAGGAATCAGATAAAACATTAAATCTCCTACATCGCTGCGGCCGAAAAAGATCCTGCAAGAACAGGACCAACGACGACTGAAGAGGATCGTGCAGCGTGTCACTAGAGCAACCTTTCCGCAAACTGCTGCAGACTTCAATGCTGGGCCGTTAATAAGTGTCAGCGTGCGAACCATTGAACGAAACATGATCGATATGGGCTTTCGGTACCGAAGGCCCACTCGTGCAGCCTTGATGAATGCACGAGACAAATCTTTACGCCTCGCCTGTGCCAGTCAACGCCGATGTTGGACTGTTGATGACGGGAAACACCTTGCCTGGTCGGACGAGTCCCGTTTCAGACTGTATCGAGCGGACGACCGTGTACGGATATGCAGACAACCTCATGAATTTGTGGACCTTAAATGTCAGCAGGGGACAGTTCAAGCTGGTGGAGGCTATGTAATGGACGTGTGCAGCTTGAGTGATATGGGACCCCTGGTACGTCTAGATACGACTCTGACAGGTGACAGGTACGTAAGCATCCTGTCTGATCACCTGCATCCATTCATCTCCATTGTGCATTCCGATGGACTTGGGCAATTTCAGCAGGACAATGCTACACCCCGCACGTGCACAAGTGCTATAGAGTGGCTCCAGGACCACTGTTCTGAGTTTAAACACTTCCGCTGGCCACCAAACACCCCAGACATAAACATTATTGATCATATCTGGGATGACTTGCAATTTGCCGTTCAGAAGAGGTGTTCATCCACTCGAACTCTTACGGATTTATGGACAGCGATGCAGGATTCATGGTGTCAGTTCCTTCCAGCACTACTTTAGTCGAGTCCATGCCAAGTCGAAATGCGGCACTTCCGCGTGTTAGCGGCCGCCGTTCGCTATATTAGGCAGGTGTACCAGTTTCTTTGGCTCTTCAGTGTAGTACTTTTGGCACGGATTGGACGAGACTTGACCGACTTATGTCAATTTCATTTTGAGTCAGAGGTTAACGCAGCGGAAAGATGACAGATTGGAACTCCGAGGGTCTTTGGGTCAAGTACCCAAGTCGTTTTTTTACTTTTAATTTTTACGCTAATGAGGCTCTACACTGCCAATAAACCGAAGTAATCCTCGATGTGTTGTTTTTATTAATGTTTGCCTTATAGACATGAAAATAAAAGCAAAGGAAAATTTAGAATGGGAAATATATTTTCAGGAATGTATTTTAAGGAGTACACGAGAACTTCATTTAAAAAATTTAGACATTTTAATTATTTTGCACCTGATGACTTTCATATTCCGAGTGATATTCAATGTAAAAACAGTGGAAACAATAATTTTCTCAGCATCCTGCACACGCTCTAAACGCTGCATTTTTGCAATTACATGGTTATTTTAGAATTTCTATCGAAAAACGAATCTTGCTCCCGTTTACAAAAGGTTCCCTCATTGCAAAGTTTGGCAATAAACCACGCATAACGCATCATTTCGCCAAATACTGGCAAGGGTAGCTGGTGATGTACAACGGAATGTAATTTGTAGTACTCTTCTCAGGATATGATTCCTTTTTCTCTCTAAATGAGGTAAGAGCACTTTTGAGCCTTTTTTTGATCAGGGGAGCGGAATCACTTTAATACTGCACGTTAACAATACCTCTTCATGTTCAAAAATCTCGTCGTGTGATTGTGGATTTCTTCGTCTTCCCCACGAGTCAATTAATAGAAAGAATTTGCTGTCCTACACGTACAGCTTCATCAAATCAGTCAAAAAGAGCCAGTACTCTCTTGTACGGATACGTAGTGTTAGCAATAATTTTCCGGAAAGAGCTATAACATATTGTGCTGTATACGAATGGGTTACGTTGTTCATATTTTGGTTTACCTGCAGTGGGCCAGCCGTTGTGGCCGAGCGGTTCTAGGCGCTACAGTCTGGAACCGGGCGACCGCTACGGTCGCAGGATCGAATCCTTCCTCGGGCATGGATGTGTGTGATGTCCCTAAGTTAGTAAGGTTTAAGTAGTTCTAAGTTCTAGGGGACTGAGGACCTCAGCACTTAAGTGCTCAGAGCCATTTGAACCATTTTTACCTGCAGTGCAAGTTACGTGACAGCTGAAAAGTTTCTGCGTATGGATTCCACCCCACTATGCTTGGAGTACAGTCCTGTATTCTTCCCGTTGCGCCAACCACTCTGTGGAAGAGACACTAATATGACAGCTCATGCAACTCCTTACCCGTGCCAAAAGTGCTAAACCATAAACCAGGACGAATTCGGTGAAGACGTTGTGATTTCGAGTCGATACCCTACCGGTTTCGAGCAGTTGCTGCTGCCTGAATTTTGAATAAAAATTATGAGACCCAGTTTAATAAAACAAACTTCTTATGGTCTTTATTCATAAAACTGATATATATAACTGCGGTCAAATAACCTCGAGGTTAAAGACTCACTAGCTAAGCAGAACAAGAAACCACTAACTGTATATGACTACTTTGTTACTGCTACCGTCTGTCACTCGTCAATGCCAATTATTTGTCTTGAAGCTTTCGTAGTTACTGGAAGTCCATTGTAGTATGGCGACCTTATCTGAAACAAGGCGCTCCTTTCTAATGGAGTCGAGTTTTCTGAGACCTTTACCAATAATCAGATAAATCGTCTTTCATCTGATCCTACCGACTGAAATGTTTGCTCCACGAATGAACGCAGTTGTTTTCCTCAACAGATGTTTGAGTCAATTTCCTATTTGTCAACATCATCTTGATGCTTCCTGTGATGTTTTGAAGACGACCTAGTAGCCTTCAATTTTCCGAAATCAGGTTAGTTGATAATAGCCGCATAGGGTTAACAGTAGAGATGCGTTTTCGACAGATCGTCAAATGTGCTGGCGCTTCGAAGCAGCATATATTCATATGGTGTAAGCTATAATATAAAACCCACCAGATATGGGCTTCAACTGAAAAACGATAAGTACAGTATGGCGTTTTGCAAATATGATTGTGACGAAGACAGCATACTTGCCTCTCATGGATTCAGCCTTTCGTAGCACGTTGCCGAGGTATCGCAGAACCTGCTTTGTGTTTCACTCGTGGCTGTGGCTGCTTAACGAGAAATAACAGGAAGTGACGCCACAAAACTCGCGCAGCTCTACGTCAACGTCAGCTAACAGGGCCCGAGAGAGAACGGCTTAAGCCCTAACCTTCCTCCTTTGTTCACCTCGAGCCGTGGCCGCAGTTTCCTGGTGCGCCAGCACGTAGTCTACAGCTCGACTTCAGAACATGTCTTGCCGATGAAACTAAGCGTATAGCCAATCGACTTCTACAAAGAACTGTCTGCCACAGCTGGTCCCATGTACAGCAGACAGCAAAAGCTGTGGTCCGAGAAACTTGCATTAAACTTTTTGTGCATTATAGATTATTTATTGTCATTCAGAGGCTGCAACAAAATCAGGTTTCTTCCGTGTGTTGAAAACGGCACTAATCTGAGAACAGCTTCTCTCAAGAGCAATGCCCTGTTGGTTAACAATTTGCTTCCTCTCTTTTTGCCTTATTCCGCATTTAATGTTTCATTTACAGCCGCAACCACTATTAACACTGTAAACATGGGTAAGATTTATTTTGAGAAGCTTTCCTAGAAGCTGAAGAATGGTTAGAGCGTAGGACTACGTGTTCCTATAAAAGAGTGTATTTGTTTTCCGCCCTGTTTGCGTGGAATAATAGTCTGTTTGACAACCGAGGTATCATCAGACGTACCGCGAGGTAATATCATAAAGCCGCAGCAAATCACAGTGCATACAAACGATTTATGAAAAGACATCTTAGCCTCAGCGCGCATGAGTCACGTAACTATTATGGCGCTCTGTCTCTAACCGTGAGTTTCAGAAAATTTTCGTTCTCATCACGAATGGCAAATATTTTTCATTGAGTTAATCCAATACAAAATCATCATTTGTGTTATCTAAAGGTCATCCACTTATTCTGAATGCTGAACGAGTGCAATCTTCTCATGTCTACTTACCTCCTGTCATCTCAACCATGAGTGCCTAAAATATTTCAGTGTTCGCCGTCTTTCCGTATCTACTGTTTAGCTCCAAATTGGGCTCATCAGGTTACCTCAAAATATGTACCATCTATTACTTCTTCTGGTAAGGTATCTGCCGCCTCCTTCCTTTCTTGACTCTAGGTGAAATCGCTTTGTCCGTCCACCTAACATTAAACACATCTCTTCAGCAGCTGATTTCAGATGACTGGGCTTTCGTCTTTACCCTTACGACGCTGCCCATATTACCCTGTCACACAGTGATATGTTCCTCTTTAGTTAAAAAAAATGTGTCCGAAAACTATTTCAAGATGTACATTTCTTTCAATGAAAAAACAAAGATCCATCCTTATCACTCTGTTCTTATAATTATGTCTTCCTCGTTTAATAAATCTGGAATAACTTAGCTCTTTGTATGTCAGCAGTTATCCTTTTGCTTTACTTTGGTCCAGTTGAATATTCAGAAGCTTAATATGAGAATGCATGTAACACTTACCAAAGTAAATACTGAAAAAATTACAGACAGTTTTCCAATGAAAACTTGGTTTAATGCTAATAACAAAGAAATTACTTTCCTAAACTAAGCCTGTAAACACAATGTGAAGCTAAAGTGGGCAATAATTGTATGAAATAACTAAGGATACACAAAATTGCGTATGTAGTAGCCAAACTTTAACACAGTCACCAAACTGCATTTACACAGCAGAAAAATAAAATTATTAAGTAATAGCTATAGCCAGGTAGATAAGAGAGTATGTGAAAATACAAAGACATTAAAGGAGAATATCCAGAACTAAAAAAAACAGCACTGATAATAACATTAGAAAAAGGCAGTCCAATTGTAATCATGAATACAAATACCTCGGTAAAACTCTTAAATTGTTTTAAAGTAATAACATTGTTAATGAGAAATATCTCATTCCAAAGATACAAACACGATATACGAAATTACGCAGACAATGTAAATTCTAATTACCACCTGTGAAATGAGAACCTATGAAGAAATGAACCCATGATCACCACAATTATGCTCTCAGACAAGGATCCACAACAAAAACGTTATGTTCGAAGAATTACTCCATACACACTCCAGCTAATCCC
The DNA here is from genome assembly GCF_023897955.1 of Schistocerca gregaria. Lineage (NCBI taxonomy): Eukaryota > Metazoa > Arthropoda > Insecta > Orthoptera > Acrididae > Schistocerca > Schistocerca gregaria. Next base: position 46,374,147 of record NC_064924.1, read on the forward strand.
ATTGACAGGCTATTGCACATATTCAGTATAAAAAAGTATCTGAATCCTCAGAAGGGTCTAAACATTTGAAAAGAACTAGTTTCTAGTTGATAGTTAAGAACTGGATCACTATATCGAAGATATTCATACACCCAACGTCACTGCAAAACAGGTCACTGATCCCCATCATCCATTGCACTACCATCAAGTTGCTGTCTGCCAACTGAAGTCTAAAAACAGATTCATCGTTAGGATGTAGCCACTGGAGAGGACACCAGACTCTAACTGCATCACCAAATGGAAGAGTAAGCTGTCGCCAGATATCCCTGCAAAGGAAGAGATAGCCCTAGGAAACGATCTGACACACACTGGAGATCAGTGTCGTGAGATGTAGTGGATATCTACATCAACAGACTTGTACGAGAAAAAATTGTAATATTTCTCATTACTATTTCAGTTTTAAAAGAAAACTATACTTTCGGATAGATGGGTATGCAATGGGTAGCCACCTTGGAGACTGAGTAGCTGATACATATGAACAGCATTGTAAATAATTCTTCAACAGTAATTCTCAGTCAAACTGTAGAAATATTTGACATTAGTGAAAACGTTTTTCTACATCAATCAATTTTTATTAGCACAATGTGCCACAGGATCATGCAGCCTTCATCAGGTGTTTTCCACCTACATGAATCTGTAGTGTAATATAGCTGATTTGCTGGGAATGCCAGTGAGGTTGTGCACTGAAATTTAACCTTGCACAGAAAGATTCATTTATTTCAGTATGTACCTTAAGTGAGTTGTATTTTTAAATAATCTTGTTGTTGTCCTCACATTTTTTATGGGTATGTATTTATCTAAGGCACGGAGCACAGTACAGAGCTCCACACCATCGCTTAACACTTCCACATACAGTAATTTACACCCCATAGACTTTTAACTACTAAGTTAAACCTACTTCAGTTGCTAAGATGGTAGAAACAATGAAAATACAATATTTTGATATAAATATATGCATTTCATGACATATATTAAAAATATGATTTAGAATTATTTGTATTTGGTATTGTTAAGACAATTTTTGGTGAGTCCACAAAGCGTCTTTATAGCAATAAAAAAACATTAGACTTTGGAGAAATCATTGGAGAAATTTACATTGTTACTTTCTAGTTAACCATTTAGCAACCAGTTACTGTACATTGTGTCAAGAATGAAAACTTTCAATTCTTCATACAAGTCCATTTTGTATCCCTTGTCCTTTTTTGGTAATTTGTGGAGAACATTTGCGATGTGTTGGAGTGGATGACCAATGTCCTTACTGATTTAGCGTAGTTGTTTGTGTGATAGATATTCATAAATTCATTTTATCATTTTTGAAAGTCTCTCCCAGTATGGCCTATATACGGGGATTTGCATTTATTACACACTATATTCTAAATGCCTCATTGTGTGTATTTATCTGCTGATGTGTTTATGGTGTGTCTCAGTATGTGTTGCAGTTTGTTATGTTTTAAGAAAGTGTTTATTGCGTTGTGTAGTCTGAAAATACTGGTATTTTGTAGAAGAGTTTTCTTATGAATGGCATGCAAGTTGTTTGCTTATTTTTCATTTTCTGTGTATAAAATGGTTTTTTATTATTGTTATTATTCTTTTCTGTGTAAGTTTGTCAGAGATTGTATCAATATACTCATCTACTGTAGCTATTTGCTGTATCATTCTGAGTTCTCTCTACTTTCGATATTTATTTAGTAGTGTATTACTGGCTCTGTTAACTAGTGTCCTGGATGCAGCATGCTTGTGTGTTGCAAAATATGACAAGATGAACTGTGTATAGTGGTATATGTAGTTTTTGTTTTTCTGTGCGCATTGAAAGCGTGTCTAATGTTTTACTTATTGCTCTTCAGGTGTATGAAGTTGACACTAACCTTGTTTTCATATTCAATAGTAAATAGTGTATTCCTAGTGTGTTTTATAAGTGCATTAAGTATTCTATTAGTATCATTTATTACAACATCTACCAATAGCAATGTATCATCAACATAACATTTACAGGTTGATTTCATTGCAAGGGTTTTAGCTCCATGTGGTTAACATATATACATATCGGCAATTATGTGTGCTATAACTGAACTCATTGCAAGCTATGCATGATTTATATAAAATTTATTACTGAATTTGAAGTAGTTGTAATTTAGCACTAGTGCATGCGGTTACATGAATTAAAGAACTTCAGGCAATGATAAATTTTTATGTTTTATAAGGTTTGACTGTATTACTTTGAGTGGTGGGCGCCGAACTAGCCATGTGCAGCCCAAATTAAGTATTGATAGGGCTGTGGTTCTCAGCTGTGTGTTATAATAATATACATCTAGCAAGTAAGAGCCAAAATGTTAGCTTAATTTAAAAACTTCTTAAGCGTGTAGTTTTCTTGGTCAGTAACACACAAAAATACCTACAGAAACAGTAATGTTTTAGGATGTTCTTAATTTTTTAAATTGACTTTGGTGAATTGACTGTGAGCAAAGTGGTGTTGGCACTTACCTCAGCGGCAAATGGGTTAGTAGTGTGGCCAGATAGAGGATATGAGAGGGGGAATTTTTATTGTTTGTCTTCCAGTACTGATTACTTAGGGGCATATGGGACTCTTACTGGTCAAAAGATGGTATAAATTTTGACACAGAAGTAATGCACATTAATAGATGGTCATCTTCAAATGCAACTGTAACGTCACAGTTGTCAGACCACTGAGATTGGTAGCAATCTCAAACAGATTACACTCAACATTACGTGTTTCGAATGCTCCTGACTATTAACGATCACTACTTGGGGGATAGTGGCCATCTTACAGTGTCTATTGGGAGCTCATAACATGTTAATTTACGTAAATTACCAATAAATAATAATACTAGTACATATGAAGCCTGAGATGCTGTCCCACAATTTTTGATTTTTGAGAAAAAATATTTGATGACCTTGACTATGAGTGACACGAGGTTAGTACGTTCATGGATAGGTGTATAATGTCACTAACTGGGCTGAATGAGAGATGAGGTTTTCAATTTAGATTCCCTTATTAACTGCTGAATGGTTTTTATTAAATATTTTTCAGTATATGGATGAGCATATGCCGAACTGGTATCTGGTTAAATCAATCTGTGAATTTGTAGCCTGACCAGTTCCTTGAGTTGACAGTGGGTTTAATTTGGCAATATTTCTTTGTGTATTTTTGGTTGCAACTTTAGGTTTGGTGGATGTGGGCTCACAATAATGCATCATTGGAGAATCAGTGTGCTTGTGTGTGTGTGTGTGTGTGTGTGTGTGTGTGTGTGTGTGTGTGTGAGAGAGAGAGAGAGAGAGAGAGAGAGAGAGAGAGAGAGAGAGAGAGAGAGAGAGAGTGAGTGAGAGAGAGACAGAGCGTGTGCGCGTGCCCGACAGCTATTTTTGCACGATTTTGTGATGGCCAGCTCTATATGTTGATGAGGGAGCAACACTGACTAGAAACAGTAGAGGGATGCATTCCTCACTGATGACATCAGGTTCATTTTTATGAACTTACCCACTGACGCATGTTCTTCTCTCAGTGGGTGATAATGAGGGGGGCTAGTTATAAAGTTTTTCGATTAATTAAGCTGCGACCATCAAACTTGGTGACGATGCTTGTCGTCCTCTACATATTTACCCTGAAAAGAGACATATTTTTATCAACGAGTGATGCCTAGGAACTTTGGTTGTAGAAGTCTGCATTTTGGCTGTACAGGAAGCGTTTGACCTCGAAATTCACCTCGTCGTCATTCTGTAAATTCCTACCACGCAATGAAAGAGCAAGAAGTCACTTGTTGCCATGTTTGGAGTATACGGAGAACGAGATAAAAATTGATACCCCAAAGAAGTAGTATGTGTGACTGTGCCCTGTGTACAATGAGTGATTTTGGTTTCCCATGATTTCTCTAAAATCACTTAAAGCTAACTTCGGGGTAGTTCCTTTGAAAGGGCATGGCCAATATCCTACCCCATCCTTCCTTAATCTGAGTCTGTGTTCCGTCTCTAATGACTGCGTTGTCGGCCGGATGTTAAACACTAAAATTCCTTCCGTCGCTAGCTTTTCATCCATTACACCCCACGAATTCACGCGCTTTCCCAATGATTCCACCTATTTTCCAAAATATTTCCTTTTCTTATCGCTGCTTTTTCTTGTTAAACTTCTGCATAAAATGGGACTGAGTTAAGGGTGAACTTAACTAGGATTTATTTTTATTTATTCGTGTCAAGTTATCAAATTTTAGCATGCAAGTTACGTACACATACATACATAGTAACATTTATAATCTAATGCTAATTTTTTAAAAAAATTGAAGACAATTTTTGATCTTACAGATCATGCTCTATATTGGTATACATTTAAAAAATTGTGAATGGAAGAAATAAGACAAAACTGACAAATCAAGTAACTTTAGTCCAGCATTTTCCAATCACAACGGCTTCCAAGATTACGTACATCAAATCATCAACGATACTGGTATAACTGCTCTGTAATTTTCTGAACTTCACAGTCACAAAGGGTTAATGGTGTGGGATAACCCCATTTCTGCAAATTGTCTTTTGACCCTGCGACCCCAGTTCTCAGACTGTTCAAAGTTTTCCACACTGGTCATTCTTCATTGCAACAAACAGCTAGATTTTGTGACGTTGTCATCCAGTGGTGTTCAGACCTGATCTTCCACAGAGGTAATCGGGAACATATCTGCTCGAAAGCGTAATCTTTTATCCTCACGAAACTCTTCCTGAACGCCAGTGGTGAAAGAGGAGGAGGTGACGGTACAATAAATATGACAGCAGGCAGATACCTTGTACCTTTTCCTGCATGCAGCTATCTCACGCCTATTGTCTGATGCGGCAGTTCCAGCTAAATTGTAGAGTTTGTCCCACGATGTAGGTTTCCGAGATCCAGTAATGAGTGTACACGACTAATTAAGAGCAATATCCACTTGTTTAGCATGGGCAGAATTATACCAAACAGGGTTAGCATCTTCATCTGCAGCGTAACACAAAGATAAACCTTTAATTTTAACTGCATATACTGCTGCACCTCAGTATGCTCCCGTAATTTTACGCAATATGTTCTTCCTTGCAGATTGTACGGTTAAGAGTGACCCCAAGATATTTCAACTGCAAACTGTTTTCCAAGTCACCTCACGTTTTCTGAGGGCCTCACCGTTCCTCAGATGGAACGCGCACTCTTGTGTTTTGTTGGGATTTGGTTTTAAGTCGTTCGTACTGTAGTATTCATCGGACTCCTCCTATACAAATGTTCTAAGCATTTTTCAATTAACAAAAATGTAAAGTGACATACAAGGTTTCCAGAGATATCGTCATATGAGAACAAGAAGGCTTCTCAATGTGAATCATCAGATCAAGTAAGGGATGTTCTACGCAGGTTTATTTAAGTCCATTAACCACCACCATTCAAGAGAGCGGAATATTTACCTCCTATGTGAAGGACTAGGAGCAGTCATGTCAACAACACTGATATCCAGCTTAAAGAAACATTTAGAATTGCCACTGGCACGCTCAAAGCCACACCAGTTCCCTGGATTCCTGTTCTTTCTAATTTAGCACCACCAAGTCTCAGACGACAGCTGTCAGGGGGCCAAGAATGAAGGTAGGTATACAATTGATGAGTTCCTGGAAACACTCCAGTTAACATAATTCTTTGTCACCTTACACGTACCACTCTTAACACTCTCCATCGATCTGCCCCTCGTCAATTAAAATACTGCTGGAGACATAACTCGGCGCTTTTTGGTGGGTAAGACTCAGCGATATTGACCCAGCAACAGTACCATGTAAATGCCTAGAAAAATGTAGAGGTGTTTCAATCGCATCATCACCAGGCATGCGAGTTACAAAGCATCAGTTTTTAAATTGTGTGTCACGTACAGCCTTGAATGTGTCCGTAGTGGAATGGAGGAAACAGTAGACCACATCATTCGTGAATTCCCAATAAGAAAATTTACAAGAGATTGGAACCACTACATGAATGCCTCTCCTACGCCAATTGCGTGGTTAAGCTTGTTGGGCATAGAGCTATGATAGAACTGTCTAATTAATAATCTCTCTAACTCGGTATAGTTTTATATCAGTTTGTTAATATTTTTCTGCTTGAATTTTATACATTCTAAGACAAAGAAAACGACGCACCATCAAGGACTTCTCCGAATGGGATAAATCGGTAGCTGTGATGTACATGTACGGGCAAACATACGGCAAAAATTCCAGAAAAATCGGGCGATGTGTTTGAGTGAAAGAGCGTCACAAAATGAGCAAGTCAGGAACGCACTGATCCACCTCTGCACCTTATGAAAGCATTTATTCTGGTTGGCATTGGTTGATAGAGTTGTTCGATATCCTCCAGAGGGATATCGTACCAAATTCTGTCCAATTTGAGCGCTAGATCGTCAAAATCCCGAGCTGGTTGGACGGCCCTCCCCATAATGCTCCAAAAATTTTCCATTTGGCAGAGATCACGTGTCCTTGCTGACCGAGATAGGGTTTGGCAAGCGCGAAGACAAACAATAGAAATTCTTGTCGTGTGCGGGCGGGCATTATCTTGCTGAAAGTACGACCTGGATGGCTTGACATGAGGGGCAACAAAACGGGGCTTAGAATATCGTCGACGGACCGCCGTGCAGTAAGGATGCCGTGGGTGACAAACCAAAGGCTCCTACCATGAAAAGAAGTGGCATTCCAGACTATTACTCCTGGTTATGGGGCTGTATGGGAGGCGACAGCCAACTTTGAATCCCACCACTGTCTGGGGCACCTCTAGACACATCTTCGCTGGTCGTCAGGGTTCAATTCGAGGCTGGACTCATCGCAGGACACAATTCTGCTCCAGTCAATGAGATTGTAGTCCCTGAGCGTATCTGGAGACAATCTGGACAGCGCCGTACTCCCAAGTAACTAAGAGTTACGGTCAAGGGTGTCATTTATTTTCATAGCAGTATGCCTGTGATTTACATCCGTGGCAACCTTACATGACAACAGTACGTCGACGTTATTCTTTGATATCTTGCAAGGCAAGCCATCAACGGATTATATTTCAGCAAGACAATTTCCGCCAGCACACTGTAAGAGTTTCTACAACTTTTGTTGAAGTTTTCCGAACCCTATCTTAACCAGCAAACTCGCCGTATCCATCCACAGTTGAGAACGTTTGGGACATTATGGGCAGCGTCCTTCAACCAGCTCGGAATTTTGACGATACATTGGATAGAATTTGACACAGTATCTCTCCTGAGGGATATCGTACCAAATTATTTTAATCAGTACCAAGCAGAATAGCTGATTCTATAAGGACCAGAGATCTTACAGTGTATGAAAGGACTTGGGAGTATGAGCCTATTTCCCAGTATGATCTTGCACTCCATCTGGCCCGGATGCACGTGGTTTTCCAGTTGGAAAGGGCGACAAAGTCGTTCTATCTTCTCCTGAGGCAAACTGGTCCACGATTGTTGTAACTGGTCCTTCATATCCTGGATACAGTTATTGGAATGGAGTTGACTGTCGAGCTGGCCCCACGCATGTCCCATCAGGGACTGATCTTTGGATCTTGCTAGCCTCAAAATGACACAGACAAGTTCCATGTGTGGACGACCATTGTCGTGCTCAGAGATGGTGCTATGACACTGTGGCTTGAGAGGTAGCACATGAGGGCGCAGGATATCTGTGAGGTGCCATTGTCTGTTAGAGTTCGCTCAGTCACTGCCAGCTGTGACCTAAAGTCACTCCCGTGGCCCCCCTCATAATGACGCCAGCAGTTGTAGTGCTGTGCCTCTCCGAAACAGTGGGGAGCGGGACATCCCCCTAGGCCGCCGCCATATCCACCCACCATGTCATCCAAGGTAGTGCAGAACCGCGATTTATCAGTGAACCCAAAGCGAAGCCATTCATCAGCAAGCAATCCGTGATTCCCGGTCATGGTGAAACGTCGCCTTAGAAAAATTTATGAATGATTGAGATGGTAAACCCCTTACCGGTACGTTATTTGATTTTCAAATAGCTGAGCAAAACTGAACGTACTCAGACGTTTCTCGCTTTACTTATTCTGATCATCACTAAACTGACACACAATATTTTTAGCGCAACGCAATCTGACTTTCAAAAATCCCTACAAAAGAATGGCCCTGACTGACAATAACCTATACCTTTCATGAATCGCTTACCTCACAAAGATCTTCGTTACTCGAACTACTGCAATATAGCGAGCGCCAATACTGCCAGCTAAATAAAAGATTCAAACTATGGAAGGCACTAACTACTGATAGGCATACTAAGCAAGTGAAAGATTTTGATAGAGAACAAACAATGTATTTACCTTAATAGTGTTCAAAAGCCATTATATATATATATATATATATATATATATATATATATATATATATATATATATATATTCCAGTCTTACTAATTTACTGTCTCTGATGGACACTCGTCCATATCATCCGCTCTCAAAACTCCGCCATCTTTCTCCCCACATCCACCACTGCTGGCTGCTCACCTCCAACTACGCAACGCTACGCGCTGTTCACATCCAACTGCCCAACACTACAATAGCAAATATTGCAACAATACCGACCAGCCTCAGACTGCACGCAGCACAGTCAGTGATTTTCACACAGAGCGCTACGTGGCGTTAGCAAGATAATAACCTAAACAGCCTACTCACATAAGTCAGTGATTTTCATATAGAGCGCTACATGGCGTTACCAACATAAAAACCTAAACAGCCTACTTACAAAGGGCCCAGTCATACGCAGCCGTTGTGTGTGGTGTTACTGCAACCTACGCAAGAGACGATAATTTCTTAGTACTCCTTCTGCTAGTCTCTGACCAATGGTGTAGAATGACAGTTTCAGGGCGTCCATTACTCTCCTAGGATGCCGGGTGTAGATGTGAAGGTGTAATGACGTGCTTGGTGCACTGTACCATGATCCTCCCTTGAGATGGTCAGACGTAGTCGATTGGAATCTTGGCGATCAGTATCCCTCCCCTCCCGTTCCTGTGCTGTTTAACATCGGGTCACTGTCGCATCCGAATATACTGCAAATCTGGATATTGCATGATTCGACCAAGTAGCCAAATGGAGGCCTACAATGACCCTTTTTCAAGTTCTGCCAGGTGCTGATAACGCTGTCTCACACGTGTATTTGGCATCTCGGTACCCTTAACGACGATTACTCAACATCTGGCACTGTTCACGTTCCTTACATACTCTGGGAGATCTAGTAACAACAATAAACACAAAGAGCAGTAATGGGCTCTCGTAGCCGTTCTACATTTCACGAAGAATCATATCTCCAGTCATTTAGATACCAGCCGATGGTGTGTGCGCGTGCGAAGTCACAGTGACATCCATGCACGGTTTCTGGGTAATTCGCGTTTCTTTGTCAGGCAGCGCACTTCGGAAAGGTCATAAAGGAAGTGGGGAAACCTACCCGTACCCAGGAGCCAGCAGCGCTTCCCGTTCGCCTGGCGTTGCGACCTCAAGCTTAAGGTCAAGACGCGCCTCTGCCGAGGCTGCCCACACGGCCCCTTGACAACTCTCCGCCGCATCCTACACGCGCTGCTGAGCACTGCACTCCTGAGTACCGCTCAAACTGCTTCTGATGTCACCATGTGACGTAAGAGGTCTGCAAAGAGCGGAAGGCACAAACTACTGTGCACTTCACAAGGAAGGGGCATCCAGATAAAACCCGTTATGACAAATCTACTGTCTCAAGTTCCTGAATGAAATGACTCAAATAGAACGTATAAGTTCCGTCGGTGGGTCAATTTTAAGTACCTAATCAAATTACATAAATGCAATGTACAGTGCTTTAACATTACATGACAACAAGCTTTCAAAATAGGTTTGCTTTAGCTATTTTTTCAGTCTCCTCTGTGGTTTATTGTAAAGCTCTGTTATTTGATATAAAATGTTGTTTTGAAACTTTCCTTTACTTGCTCTAGGTTAATGATCGTGGATACAGATCACCAATATTTCTCTTGCTATATATTATGGATTCATAGGCGCCTTCACACAAGGCAAATAGCCGGCCGGTGTGGCCGTGCGGTTGTAAGCGCTTCAGTCTGGAGCCGCGTGACCGCTTCGGTCGCAGGTTCGAATCCTGCCTCGGGCATGGATATGTGTGATGTGCTTCGGTTAGTTAGGTTTAAGTAGTTCTAATTTCTAGGGGACTTATGACCACAGCAGTTGAGTCCCATAGTGCTCAGAGCCATTTGAGCCAACAAGGCTGTTACGTATCTGCTAAACAGATCTATCTAATAAGCCTAGTTACTATTTGCAGCTGTTAGGGTCGTTTTCTGTAGTTCGAAAATTTTGTTCGTATGTTGTGTCTGATTTCCCCCCTTTTCCACGAAAAACCAATCCCGCAGCTGAGAATTCCTGATACCACGCACTTTCTGTTACACGCCAATGACAGGCCCGAAGAGCACGCTGCATACTGATTACTCTCGTTGCTAGTATTTCTATATGCTCATTGCACATCAACCGACATTCAGTATGCGTCTCTAAGGTTTTTCTCTTAGTCGCGTAATTTATGGGTTTCTCGTCTGTATTTAAACTGAGGTTCTGGGGATTCATATGCTTCTCTACCAACTGATCTGGTTAGTTCTCTTGTTCATTTAATTCAATCTATATTCGCGGTGTTTAACCCCTAAGCACAAAACAATTTCTATCGGTAAATATCTGTTGATCATAAACCGCAGCCCAGTGTGGCAAGTCGCGGGAAACGTATTCATAATGGGAACTGTCCTTGGTCCTCTTTCAGCTTGCAGCAATCATCTGCCTGGAAAGATCAGCCAGTGGAAAGGAATGCAATGTAATATTGTGTAAGCAAACTACGAGTTGTATATGTAAATATAGCAAAGTTTCTTCTGAATAAATGAACAGAAATTTTTAGTGTACTCAAAATTCCGTCTGTCGTCTAATCTGAAAAAATACCATCATTTTCAAACCTTTGTACCCTATGGAATATTTTAAGTTTTCCCATTGTGGTGATTTAACTCGAAGGCCTTGCTAGTCAGCTACACAGGGTGAATCACCTAAAACATGCACCGCAAATATTGCGGAAATGTTAAGTGCTACTCATGCGCGGTTTTCACAGCAAGGGTTGGTAGTCTGCTCGTATTGTTAGCCAATGCAATAATACTTAGAAAGTGTGTTTCTTGTGCAAATATACATTTTTACATGGGACAATGCCAATTGACAGTAACAAATTAAAAGTGGTAACACATACTAAAGAAGAACAGAAGTGCATACTTAGTTACGTGGATTGTGACCAGTAACGAGACAACTGACCATCGCAGGTTGTGTTCAAAATGATCACCGGCAGCGGCAATACACTCTTCCAGTCGGGTATAGAACGACCGCTGCTCACTGCTAGCATTTCAGCGGAGTTGTCCAAGCGGGCTGCAGTAATACGTTGCATATCATCTTGTGTAGTTGTTACGTCCTTGTAGACAACGTCTTTCAGTTTCCCCCACAGAAAAAAGCCTACGGGCGTCAAATCCGGGGTACCAAGTTACAGGTCCTCACCGTCCATTCCAACGATTTGAAAACAATTCGTGAAGACATGCTGTAGTATTGCGTGAGCTGTGGGATGGACAGCCATTATGTTGGTACCACAGGTTCCTCCCACTCTGCAGAGAAACATCTTCTAGCAAGCAAGTAAGATAGTCTTTTAGAACGTTGGGAAACCTGTGCACGGTCAGTCACGTCTATGAAACTCGGGTCTATGAGCTGATGTCCAACTATACCACACCACACGTTTACACTCCATGGACGCTGACGTTGCACCTAACGAAGTCAACGGGAATAGTCAACAGACCAATAGAGCATGTTTCAGTGGTTAACCTAGGCGCGATAGGTAAATGTGGCTCCATCACTGTACAAGACACATGATAGATGTGGATCATCCTGTCTGAATGTCCATATACAGAAGTTAACACTATCCTCAAAATGGTTTTCGAGCAGCTCTTGATGGAGAGAGATGCGGCAGGGGTGGAACCCATATCGATGTAGAATGCGTAGGACACTTGTCTGACTCATGACACTTTTTCATATGATTGTGCTGGAGCTAAGGCGCGGATTAACTGCGACAGCAGCAAGAACGTTAATTTCCCCCTCTTCTGTTGTCAGTTGTTTCCCTCTGTTAAATTGTCTAGGTGTTACATTATTACTTTCACATAAATGGTTGAAGGGGTTGATAAATAATTGCCGAGATGTTTGTCGTCTGTTGGGATGTCTTGGCGCATACACCGTACAAGAACGAACAGCATTCTTCCTACATTCTCCACACAGCATGACCATGTCGGCTTTTTCTGTGCTGGTAAATCCCATCGTCCACCCACGACCTGCTGCTTGGACTGTCACATGTTACGTGATTAGCAAGTCGTAGTGCAATCAAGGAACACACAAGCACACTGTTTGCAAGCATAACAACTTCATATCGAGTATTCAATTGGGTTCAAGGCTTCCTTGCAGACAGAACTCAATAAGTCGCTCTTAACGGAACAAAATCGAGAGATGTAAGGTAATTTGCTGTACGCCAAGAAAGTGTGATAGCACCGTTACTGTTTACAATGTATACAAATGGTCTATTGGAAGGCGTCGGATGTTCTCTAATGCTGTTCGCAGATGATGCGGTTGTCTATAACGAAACAGCAACGTCAGAAGATAGTAACGACTTGCAGAATGAATGAATAGTGTAGGCTCTGGCAGTTGACCCTGAACGTAAATAAATGTAACATATTGCTCATGTATAGGAAAAGAAATCCACTAGTGTATAGCTACACTACTGATGACAAACTACTGGAAACAGTATCTGCCGTAAAATATCTATGAGTAACTACCCGTAGTGGCCTTAAGTGAAATAACCATGCTGGTCCCGCCGGAGGTTCGAATCCTCCCTTGGGCATGGGTGTGTGTGTTTGTCCTTAGGATTATTTAAGTTAAGTAGTGTGTAAGCTTAGGGACTGATGACCTCAGCAGTTAGGTCCCATAAGATTTCACATACACATCTGAAATGACCGTATAAACAAATAGAGGGAAAAGCAGATGCTAGACTAAGATTCATCGAAAGAATCTTAAGGAAATGTAACTGACCCGCGAAGGAAGTGCCTTATAGGCGCTTGTTTGACCCATTCGTGAGTACTATCTGGGATCCCTATCAGATAGGACTGATAGAGGAGATAGACACGATCCAACAAAGAGCGGCACGATTCGTCACGGGATCGTTTGGTCGGTGAGAGAGCGTTACGGAGATGCTCAACAAACTCCACTGGCAAACGTTACAAGAGAGGCGTTCTGCATCACGGAGAGTTTTACTATTAAAATTTCGAGAGAGCACTTTCAGGGAAGAGTCGGACAACATATTACTTCCCCTAAATACCTCTCGCTTAATGACTGTGAGCAGAAAATTCGAGAAATTAGAGCCAATACAGAGGCTTACCGACAATCATTCTTCCTATGCGCTGTTTGCGAGTGGAACAGTTTGCAGGTCTCAGTTCGTGGTACAAAAAGTACCCTCCACCGCATATCGTTAGTTGACTTGCGGAGTATGATGTAAATGTACACTCCTGGAAAAGGAAAAAAGAACACATTGACACCGGTGTGTCAGACCCATCATACTTGCTTCCGGACACTGCGAGAGGGCTGTACAAGCAATGATCACACGCACGGCACAGCGGACACACCAGGAACCGCGGTGTTGGCCGTCGAATGGCGCTAGCTGCGCAGCATTTGTGCACCGCCGCCGTCAGTGTCAGCCAGTTTGCCGTGGCATACGGAGCTCCATCGCAGTCTTTGACACTGGTAGCATGCCGCGACAGCGTGGACGTGAACCGTATGTGCAGTTGACGGACTTTGAGCGAGGGCGTATAGTGGGCATGCGGAAGGCCGGGTGGACGTACCGCCGAATTGCTCAACACGTGGGGCGTGAGGTCTCCACAGTACATCGGTGTTGTCGCCAGTGGTCGGCGGAAGGTGCACGTGCCCGTCGACCTGGGACCGGACCGCAGCGACGCACGGATTCCCGCCAAGACCGTAGGATCCTACGCAGTGCCGTAGGGGACCGCACCGCCACTTCCCAGCAAATTAGGGACACTGTTGCTCCTGGGGTATCGGCGAGAACCGTTCGCAACCGTCTCCATGAAGGTGGGCTACTGTCCCGCACACCGTTAGGCCGTCTTCCGCTCACGCCCCAACATCGTGCAGCCCGCCTCCAGTGGTGTCGCGACAGGCGTGAATGGAGGGACGAATGGAGGTGTCGTCTTCAGCGATGAGTGTCGCTTCAGCCTTGGTGCCAATGATGGTCGTATGCGTGTTTGGCGCCGCCACAATCAGGACTGCATACGACCGAGGCACACAGGGCCAACACCCGGCATCATGGTGTGGGGAGCGATCTCCTACACTGGCCGTACAGCTCTGGTGATCATCGAGGGGACACTGAATAGTGCACGGTACATCCAAACCGTCATCGAACCCATCGTTCTACCATTCCTAGACCGGCAAGGGAACTTGCTGTTCCAACAGGACACTGCACGTCCGCATGTATCCCGTGCCACCCAACGTGCTCTAGAAGGTGTAAGTCAACTGCCCTGGCCAGCAAGATCTCCGGATCTGTCCCCCATTGAGCATGTTTAGGACTGGATGAAGCGTCGTCTCACGCGGTCTGCACGTCCAGCACGAACGCTGGTCCAACTGAGGCACCAGGTGGAAATGGCATGGCTAGCCGTTCCACAGGACTACATCCAGCATCTCTACGATCGTCTCCATGGGAGAATAGCAGCCTGCATTGCTGCGAGAGGTGGATATACACTGTACTAGTGTCGACATTGTGCATGCTCTGTTGCCTGTGTCTATGTGGCTGTGGTTCTGTCAGTGTGATCATCCCTTCCTGGGACAATGAATTCACGGTGTTCTTATTTCAATTTCCAGGAGTGTAGATGTAGGTCGTACATCGCATCTACGCAGGTTGAATGGCACAAACAAGTGCTCGGTGTGGAAACTTTTCAAAATACGATACCTCGTAAATGACTCGTACTAGACTCCTGCAGAGAGCGCCAGTGTTTCATTTTAAAAGTGCGTGTTTACACAAAAACACACTTTCTAAATATTATTACAATTGCAAGTAGGCTGTTTTTTTTTTTTTACTGGTAACGCCACGTAGAGCTCTGAAAATCACTGGCTGTGCTGTGTGCAGTCTGTGTCTGGTTTGCATTGTTGTCTGCCACTGTGGTGTTGGGCAGCGGCAGTTGGCTGTTAGCTCCGCGTAGCGTTGCGCAGTTGGAGGTGAGCCGCCAGCAGTGATGGACATGGGCAGAGATATGGCCGAGTTTTGAAATTTGTAAGACTGGATGTCATGAACTGCTATATATGGTATCATTATTAAGGTAAATACATTGTTTGTTCTCTATTAAAATCTTTCATTCGCTAACTATGCCTATCAGTAGTTAGTGCCTTCCTTAGTTTGAATCTTTTATTTAGCTGGCAGTAGTGGCGCTCGCTGTATTGCAGTAGTTCGAGTAACGAAGATTTTTGGTGAGGTAAGTGATTTGTGAAAGGTATAGGTTAATGTTAGTCAGGGCCATTCTTTCGTAGGGATTACTGAAAGTCAGATTGCGTTGCGCTAAAAAATATTGTGTGTCAGTTTAAGCACAATTTTGTATAATTGTTCTAAGGGGACGTTTCATATGTCGACCCTTAGCCTAGGATACCTTACTGGAATCTTCTGATATTTTCTTGTAGTTTGTGTAATTAGTGTAGCTATCGTTTATTGCTAGCGCATAATTGTAGAAAGAATCTCCTTTGTAGTTGCAGTCTTTCATTGTTGTACAGTAAAACAGTTGTGGCATACATGTAGTTTTGCAGCAAGCATTTCGCAGCTGCGCTTGCATTTGACTAGATATTATTTTCAGTGCTATGTTAATGTGTTCTCTTATTTTTGCTCTTCAAATTGTGGTCTTCTGTGTTATCGTGTGAAATATTGTGACAATAATGGCGTGTGAAAAACGTAACACTAAGCTCCAAAGTAAACTGAGAAATAATAGTGACGACGAGCGTAGCTTACCAGCACCACTGTGTAATGAGTTAACAGACATTCAAAGTAGTAATTTGGTAACAATGCATAGGGAAATGGAGCGGGCGTGAAATAATGGTGTAGACAGTGAAACAGGTAGTGAACAGGGAAGCATTATCGATCGATCGGTCGGCAACAGCTCGCGTCAGGAATCCGAAATGACAGAACACAATATTGCAAATACTGTAGACTTAGGTTTTGGGTCCTCAGCGTTTTCTCAAATGAGTCAACACACATTTTCTGCCTGTCAAAATGTGAATGTTGCCGGTGAAAATGCACTGCCAAAAAGCATAGAGAAACAGATTCCTGACACTAATACATTATTATTGCAGTTAATGCAACAAATGGAACAGAATCAGAAACAAATGGGACAAAATCTTCAAAAGTTAGACACAATGGAACAAGATCAAAGACAAACACAGCAAAAGTTAGACGCAATGGAACAAAAGCTTCAAAAGTTATACTCAGTGGAACATACGCTTGAACAAACACGTGAAGACTTAACTACTGAGTTGCATAAAATCGAATCGAAAAGTCAAAAAGTCTGTAATGACGTAAAAACACAGATTTGTGAGCATTTTCAACCTATTTTTCGCGGCATGAAAATGCATTACAGAATCACGAATCGGCCATAAAAGAACTGCAAACTATTGTTCATGAAAATCATGAGACCTTGAAAGCCAAAACTGACTCAGTTGCATCTACCGATTCGGTTACGCAACTTGCAAAAACTCAACAAAACTTAAAGGACACAGAAGATACTCTGAAAATTGGTTCAGAAAGGCACATGGAGGAAATTAGTTCATTATCAGAGAAAGTAGTTGAATTTCGGATCAGCTAAATAATTTATCTACGAAGGTAGATGTAATCTGAATGACACAAAACCGGTAGTCTTTAATGACACAGAAGAGTGCGAACAAATTAGGAAATTCAAACAAAATCAGAATCAAATTAATACGCAACACCAAAGAGAAATCTGGGAAGTACAAGATCAGCTGACACAGCTAATACAAGAATTACGTATTTTAGAGGACATTCGCGCTCCAATACGGGAAGAGGGACATAGAAATACGGAACAGCCACAAAATAATAACACAGGGCACTTCGGAAATTATGAAAGAAATTGGCAAGGTACACCGAATTTTGAGATGTAACCGCCGAAACGACGTAACAATGACCGACATGCGACTCGCCGACATGATTATTTTGACTATAAGCTGTTCATTACTACACGTAAATTCAAAACAGTAAAAAATTCTGGCAACGACATTCGTCCACAAGCGTGGCTTCATCAATTCTCTGATTGTTTTCCTCCCAACTGGTCATTAGAACACAGATTAGAATTTATGTGTGGCTACTTAGACAATGAACCAGCTGTAAGAATGCGATCGGTCATTCACGATTGCCACAGTGAAGGAGAATTTTACCACGCCTTCCTCTCAGCATACTGGTCTCAAGCCACACAAGACCGAGTAAAACATGGCATCATTATGATGAAACATTTCGAACAATCTGAATTTTCCAGTCTTGTGAAATATTTTGAAGACATGTTACATAAGAATCAGTAACTTTGAAACCCATACAGCCCATCAGAACTCATCCGCATTTGCTTAATCAAATTGCCTGAACATTTACGACATATTATTTTGGGAGGACGTTGCAAAGAGGACATTGAAGCTTTTCAGGGGCTCTTATAAGAATTGGAAATTGACACTGACAATCGCGGAAAGCGAAAACAGGAACACAACAATTACAGGTCACACCCGTCACAATTCCACGATGAAAGAAATAATAAATGGACACGACAAGGCTATTCTCACAATACAAATCGTGAACAAAACTGACACCACCCATCTGGCAACCACTGGCAGAGTAATAGCTACAGAGAAAGATCGCATTTCTGTAGTAATGATTATAACAGAGACAATCGTAGAAACAGACAATATGGGAGCCAAAACAATTACTATCAAGGGAGACAGAATAACTTCAGACGCAACAGTAAAGTGCGCAGTTACGATTCAAGGAGAAATTTTCCACCATTTAACCGACAAGAAAGAAATTACAGAAACTACCGACAAAACGACAGACCTAAATTCCATCAGAACTGGCGGGATTCAAACAGAGCTGGGCCCTCTCGGCGAGGTGAATTTGTAGAAGTTAGGTCTCCTAATCCCAATAACGACGTGCGACATCAAAGAGACAGACAATGACTCGCACCGCAGGCAGCCACGAGCGCCTGCTGGCTCCGAGAAAAATAACGTAAGACGCTAGCCTTGAGAAAATTTTAGCATTATTTACCGGCGTATACGACATGATAATTCCGTTGAAGCTCGAGCTTTGCATAGTAGGAAGAGTAAAACCGTTTATTGAAAGATAATCTGCTTTTTAACTTTGTCTTTGCCATAAAACATTTCACTTCACATTTCTAGTATGCTTTGTGAGACTTAAGAACTTGTTAACATGCAACAATGTTTGAAGTTAACTATCCAGTCTAGAACCTAGGGAACATTTTTAAACAGAAATTACGAATGCATTGTTTTAGTGAACAGACAACACAGTGTTGTTATGTGTACATTCTTGCTTGTTAATTGCACGATTACGTAACGACTATAAGGCTTACATACTTAGAACATATGCTGTTAATGAGATTTGAATGCAACATTTTGGTTTAGTTGAAAAGACATTCTTTATTTGAATTTCTTTCTGTGAGATTAAAGATGACTTAGCATTTGGTTTCTTTGATAGCTGATACACGATTATATCACGAAGCTACTAATGTGTGACACAATTTACATTGTGCTTTTGCCGTGTTTCTATTTTATATCTGCACAGTTTTTCTGAATTCTTCTGGAAAGGAAAACATGTTTTAGTAGTAACTTTGTGGTATAGCTACAATGAGACAGCCTTTTCTGTAGCACAACAATACGTTACAATACAGTACTGACTTCATCACGGCAATAAGCGTAGTAACTAAGATATCTATATGCAAAGCGTTTCACTTTCGTTTATGATGAGGTAAGTGGTGGTGGTGTTTAGCGTTTAACGTCCCGTCGACAACGAGGTCATTAGAGACGGAGCGCAAGCTCGGGTTAGAGAAGGATTGGGAAGGAAATCGGTCGTGCCCTTTCAAAGGAACCATCCCGGCATTTGCCTGAAACGATTTAGGGAAATCACGGATGGCTGGAGACGGGATGGAACCGTCGTCCTCCCGAATGCGAGTCCAGTGTGCTAACCACTGCGCCACCTCGCTCGGTGATGAGGTAAGTACATTGAGTTCAGCAGAACTTTGCTTACAGAGGACGATGACTACGACACTTCCACAGACGCACAGTTTAGCGCTACAGTACACGTATTTGAGTGATTAGGTTTGTACTTAAAACATTTATTTTTAAAGATATTTGAAGTACAATGATACAAAGGTTTTCCGTGGTACATTTCATTCCATTGCTGTAATCTGTAACACCTGAGGGTATAATTACATTAATCCTCAGGGGGGTACACGCTTACTTTGTGTACCATGTGTTTGGCAAGCACAAGGAGCCCTAGCTAATACGGTATTTGCTTATACAACTTTACACATCGGTACCATATTTCTCCAACACAGAATTACACAGCTATTTGATTATTTTAACAGAGAAGCAAACATACTTTTACTACATCAGTGACACATGTTTACGCAATTACACAGTTGGATAACTTCACACTTACGAAATTGCATTGTCTGTACTTTGTGAACTGTTCATAATTTTTCGGAACCATTGCGATACTATGAGAGATTTGAATGATGTATTTGGTATGGGATCATGATTTTTAAAGTACGTTTGAGGTAGATGACACTTTTGACATGAGCAGAGAATTTTTTTTAGGTTTTCAAATTAATGGAGGAAGCTAGGACGATTTTGAGATTTGGCTGAGGTTTTATGATATTATTACGATGACGATGTGTATTACGCTGTCGCGGTATGTTTATGATCAATAAGCTGATGCTATACGAGGAATTTGATTATGCTACATATTTATTATGATGAAATATCGAAGAAGTATCTACGAATATATATATGTGTAATAAAGCAACAATAATGAGTAGTGGTTAGGGACTCTGGTCTGTGAAAAAGGTTGTTGGAAACCAAGAATCGTACTTTAAGAGTTATGAAATGTATGTAAATGTGTGAATGTATTACAATGCCGACGAAAATTTATTGGACACTGTTATATCAATAGGATTTTGTTTCTACAGATTTGTAACGCAAATTCTTGACCCGGTGAAATATTTTTATATGAGACTGTCACTGTCGCGGAAACTGGTGTCGTAAATATTTCGGTAAGAAAGTTAAGTGACCACCTTCACGTAATGCGCCGTGGGCACCCAGCTGCGCGACAGACGCCTGGAAAAAAGTCATTAGTGTGTGCCTTTCAGAGGCACAGGTGAAATAAAAAGAGGCCATTATCCTCGCTATTGACATTTCTTTGTAGAAAGCATCGCAAATACGACACGCTCAAACTTGAAAATATATAATTATACTTTGGAGCTCTTAATTTATGATATTTACTAAAATGTCTAATGAAACGATGAGAAACATTTCACGGCTATTGTCTTGCTACTTGAGAGATTTTTTACTGCATTATGAAATGCCATCTGGCTTGCTTTATGTATTTATTTACTCATTTTGTTTAATATCTAGTTTCTAGCTGCACTGCAGCATTGGTTAAAATAAAATTTAATCGATGTACTCATATAGTTATTTTATGCCTACAGGTCCAGTAAAAGAGAAATTATGATCTACTTCCAAGAAAACGAGGGAACATAAATAGACATTTCCCTTCACAAGAATTGCATAAATAATTTTTTTTTACAATTTGATAACTTGTCTGCTAGAGTAAGTTCTCGTGATGCATCACTGTAGTGTAAGATGTGATGTAGGTATTAAACATGGTCATTTTCACTGTAATATTTTTTCTGCTTGAGCTTTGTCATATTTAGATATAATTTATTGCATTTGCTGCTGCTTTTTGCCATGCATTGTGTTACTGAATTCCACTTTCTATTACTCTGTTAAGCCAGTTTTACTACTGATTTATTTTTCTTGTTGTTGCACATTGGCTCATATTAGTTGTAATGTTGCATTTGCTTGGTAATTTAAATTTACTGTAGCTATTTTTGCCAATTTGCATTTTTTTGTCATAGCTGTTTGTGTTAATTGTTTTGTGCTGCTGTATTGCGTCGTCCCTTAGTTTAGCATCTGAGCTCAGTAGATTTTAAGTTAGCTTAAGAGGGGAAAGACTATATAAGAAACTAACTATGAGGAATTGGAAGAAATGCATTGAGAAGTTATAAGAGAATGATTTGGCCAAGAAAGTAGTGTACAGTGGAGAAAAACTATTTTTGAAAGAGGATGTGAACAAAATACAGAAAGCATGCTTGGATAGGATTTTTTTTTGATGGAAACAAATGTTGAAGTAAGAGGAAAGATCTACAGAATGAAGTTTTAAGTTAGACTGCAGTACCAAATGTTACTCTGAAAACGAACCCTGTCTTTCCTTTTGTATTATTCCGCTTTGTGTTTATGTATCCTTGTGTATTGGTCTTTTTCCTGTCTGTATATGTTTAGATAATAAGATTTATGTTGTAGAATTTTTCTGATAATATGTTATTTATCTTGTAAAGATGCTTAGACATTATTTATTCTGTTTTGTTCTAATGCTCATGTGTGAAGTTGATGTTTCAAAAGTTATTCTGATCTTTTATGTATGTACTTATGTCATATTTTTTGTAACACTGATGTATTTGTTATTTCAATTCTTTAGTAAAGCCTGTATTACTGCAAATGTTATCTGTACTATTATGTTCTTTAATGATGTATTTTGTACCTTTGTTATTGTATTCTCATGTTATAAAATTGTGATTGACACCAGTTCATCAAATTAAGTAACTTGTTAATTACATTTCACTGCACACGTTTCTGTTGGTCATAGTATATGGACAATATGTGAGAAGTAGGGACTGATAGTGTTTGCACGTGTGTTAATAATTCAGCAAGGGACTGGATAACAGCATTGCTGGTTCTAAGGACATTTCAAACAAATTCTTTGTGAGTGGACAAGTGGTGGTTTATGGACTTGCTATATTGTCCACAAGACTCTTCGATGGTGATTGTGCACCCGCACAGTTACAGCATTTGGCTGCTAGCCATCTCTACAAGGACTACAGTGGGTCTACACCTTTGATGACTCACCAATACCATTATTTCTACAAGGACTGCAGTGGGTCTGCATCTCTGGTGGCCCACCAATACCATAATCTCTACTAGGACTACAGTGGGTCTGCTCTGTGATGACCTACCTACCACTAGTCTTCAATTTCGACTGACTCTGCTGTGGGTTTGCTCTGTTGTGGCCCATTACCTGTCTGCATGTCAAGAGTCAGCACTGTCTTTCCGTTGGAAGGACAACACTACTTCTTCAAGACTGCATGGAAATCCACTACTTCTGTGTGCATTTTCTTTTACTGCTCAGACATTGACCAAAAACACTGCTATTTTACTGTGATGAACGATCAGGACTGTCTTTATGGACTGTGAGAAAATTTTAGCATTTGACCAACATTGTATCAATAAGTGTGAGCATTTGATTTCTTTGTTATTGTAATTGGAATTATGAAAAATTTTATCAAATCATTATTGGCCAGTGCCCAAAACAATTTGTGAAATTTTTTGTGGGGAGCATGGGGGCTATGTAAGTAGGCTGTTTAGGTTTTTTTACTGGTAATGCCACGTAGCTCTCTGAAAATCACTGGCTGTGCTGTGTGCAGTCTGTGGCTGGTTTGCATTGTTGTCTGCCATTGTAGTGTTGGGCAGCGGCAGTTGGCTTTTGGCGGCGCATAGCGTTGCGCAGTTGGAGGTGAGCTGCCAGCAGTTGTGGACATGGGGAGAGAGATGGCGGAGTTTTGAAATTTGTAAGAGTGGATGTCATGAACTGCTATATATATTATGACTATTAAGGTAAATACATTGTTTGTTCTCTAGTAAAATCTTTCATTCGCTAACTATGGCTATCAGTAGTTAGTGCCTTCCGTAGTTTGAATCTTTTATTTAGCTGGCAGTAGTGGCGCTCGCTGTATTGCAGTAGTTCGAGTAACGAAGATTTTTGGTGAGGTAAGTGATTTGTGAAAGGTATAGGTTAATGTTAGTCAGGGCCATTCTTTCGTAGGGATTACTGAAAGTCAGATTGCGTTGCGCTAAAAAAAAAATTGTGTGTCAGTTTAAGTACAATTTTGTATAATTGTTCTAAGGAGACGTTTCACAGTCTGTTTGTTGGCTGGCAATACTTTTAGGTGATTCACCCTGTATGCTTAATTGCACGTAAAGATAATAACAGCAAGAGTTTGGATAAGGAACGTAGAATTTCCTACTATAGCTATACGCAAATAAGCATATCACAGGAAAACACAATCATTCACGTTGGTCGTTTATAGACAAGTAGCAGGGTCTTCTTCTTTCACAGTGTGTCCCTGTGCTGGTTGCTTTCTGCCACAATGTCGAGTGAATCCTTGATTTTGAGAGCAGACACTTGTATGTGCTCACTGACCTCGTCTAAGCATCGCTTTTTCGGACTGCCACGTGGCCGACTTCCTGCCGAGTCGTAATGAAGAACGGTTTTTGCCATAGCGCTGTCGCCACTTCTCATGATGCGCTCATACCAGCTAGCTCCCCTTTCTTGTAATTTTTAGAGGACTGTTCGCACTCAAGTTAGTTCCTTTACACGTTTGTAGTCCATGCTCGTGAGCAGCACGTGCCATTGCAACACTTCCATTTCCATTCCATGCAGTGCGTGTTCGTATTTTGTGGGTATCAAACGTTCTGAGCTGTGGAAAGTCAAAGACATATTAAGCAGAGAAATATCATTTAATACCTGTAGAGACGGGTGAAGTGAAGATAATTGTAACCTAATACTTTGCAAGTAATTCAGTAGATATTAAAACGCTCGTCTACTACATCCAGTTGTGTAATGTGTAGAACCCATTCTTTGTAGGTTAGGGATGACAGAATCGATTACAGAAACCCGAAGAAATACATATTTTATAGTCAGACTTCTAAGGCATCTTAATAGTAAGTTTAAGAATAAAGTGGAATGGCAGGGAGTGACAGTATTCTTTTCGGGACAATCGTTACATTGTAAGTATCCAGGATGCTAAGGTCTGTGGTAATTAAGGTGACGGAAAGTAAAAAACAGCTTCACCTGAAAGTGCTGCAGTCATTCTTCAAAGACTTATTCAAATGCCAGCAAACGCCTCTCAAAGTAGCAAACAACAACAGAAGACGCACAGTCCTCACGCGAAACGAAAGAATTCTGTCACCTACCGTGAGCTATGCTGTCACTTTGTCGGTGCAGGCAAATTTCGTGAAACTTGGGTGCAGTACACTGAAAACACAGAACATGATTGCACGAGAAATGTGTCACGACGGTAAAAATGAAACTTCATGTTATGACGACAAGAGAGTGAAAATTTAACTAACCCTTGGGTTTAAAGAATACTAACACGAATTATGCACTAAAGAATGGAACAACTGGTAGTAGCTGACAGGGAAAAAGATTAGTTTCTGTTCCGGAGAAACGTAGTCACATCAGAAGGAATTCTTACACCAGACAGGATTATGAAAGCCAAACCAACATCTATAGTGTTTGTAAAAGTACAAAAAGCTTTTGACGATTTTGACATGTAAGCACTCTTCAGCTTCTAACATTATCCGGGAGTGAAACCGTGTAGACTCACCCAGTGGCATTCGTATTCGGAAGGGAACTGAAGTTCATCGAGAAGGAGTAAAAAAAATAGAGGTTTGCCGATGTCACTGTTATTTTGCCAGAAACGGACTTAAATCAGATGAATGAAACGTAAAGGAGGGCGTGCTGAAAATCAATGCCTCTGAATTTTCTATGCGAACACTTTTAAAGCTTTTGGAATAATGCATTAACATTCTGCATATGTATTCTTCATTTCTACATATTTATTTGTCAACATAGTCATCCTGACGACGAACACATTTGTCCCAACGAGAGATCAGTTTGTCGAAACCGTCACTGTACAGTGTTTGACTTTGTTGACGGAGCCACAACCTCATCTGTGCTTGCAATGCTTGATCACGTTTTGAAAACAGATGAAAATCGGACGAGGCCAAGTAGGGACTCTATGGAGGGTCTGAACGACGACAGGGAACCCAGGGCGTCTGATTGCTGCAGATGTCTCAGCGCTCCTGCGTGGTCTGGTATTATCTCGCTGTAGGGGAGGGGGGGTCCACGTGTTGACGAACTCTTCGAATTCGAAACTCGATTACAGAATACTGCTTGTCACGCATCGACATAGTTTCGTTGCACTCCGCCATACTACACGCTACAATTCAGAGGGACCCAGCGCAGGGCGCTGGCGAATGTGCATACACGAAGAATGAAGATGTAAAACGACATTAACGTTTTTTTTATTTTAAAAAGCCTTAAGAGATTTCACTTTAAAAATTCGGTGGCGTTCCTTTTCAGTACCTTATCATAGAATCTTGGAAAGAGGCAATAAGTTTCAGCTCAGGTGATGTTTAGGAAACTGGATTAGGTAATAGATGAATTTTGGTATTTTGATAGCAAAATAATGATTATGGCCGAAGAAAAAAGGATATAAAACGGAGACTGGCCATATCCATAAATGTATTTCTGAAGAAGACAAATCTTTTAACGTGGGATATAAATTTAATTGTTAGGAAGTTTTTGCTGAAAGTATTTTTGTAGAGTGTAAACTTGCCGAAAAGAGAACAGAAGTTTTTGAATGTGGTGCTACAGACAGAGGAATGCTGAAGATTAGATGGGTAGCTCGAGGAGATCTACTGCATCCAATTGGGCAGAAAAACTTTCCTAAAATAAGGGATTGGTTGGCATGACACATAATGAGACACCAGGTAATGGCTAATTTCGTAACGAAGGGCTGTGTGGTGAGTAAAAATCGTGAGCAAGAGATGAATACAGTAAGCAGCTTCACGTTCATTAGGGTGCAGTAGTTATACAGAGCAGGGTAGAGTAACACGGACAATAGCATCGAACCATTCTTCGGACTGAAGACCACAACAGTTTTCAATTCCTTGTCGGAATTACTTTCTGTTAGGGAGACGGATAGATCTGTACGCATGTTGCAATCAAAGCGAAGACTCAGTCTGCATAATTGTTAATTCTTTAAACTGCAACGAAAATATGTGACACGACTAACATTTTTCAGATGTTTTTAATCAAATGTTGGAAATTGCAATGTAAATTATTCTTACGCTTCGAGCAGTCCCTAAATGACTGCACTGAATCACAAAAGAAACTGGTATGAAGTGCCAAAGAAACTGGTATAGGCATGCATATTCAAATACAGAGACATGTAAACAGGCAGAATACGGCGCTGCGGTCGGCGACTCCCATATAAGACAACAAGCGTCTGGTGCAGTTGTTAGACCGTTTACAGCTGCTATAATGGCAGGTTATCAAGATTTGAGAGAAATTAAACGTGGTGTTTGTTATAATCGGCGTACGAGGGATGGGACACAACATATCCGAGGCAGTGAGGAAGTGGGAATTTTCCCGTACGACCATTTCACGAGTGTACAGTGAGTATTAGGAATCAGGTAAAACATCAAATCTCCAACACCGCTGCGGCCGGAAAAAGATCCCGCAAGAACGGGACCAACGACGACTGAAGAGAATCGTTCCACGTGACAGAAGTGCAACCCTTCCGTAAATTGCTGCAGGTTTTTTACGCTGGACCATCAACAAGTGTCAGTGTGCGAACCACTCAACGAAACATCATAGATATGGGCTTTTGGAGACGAAGGCCCACTCGTGTACCCTTGATGACTGCACGACGCAAAGCTTTACGACTCGCGTGGGCCCATCAATACCGACATTGCACTGTTCATGACCGAAAACATGTTGTCTGCTCGGACGAGTCTCGTTTCAAATTGTATAGAGCTAATAGACGTGTACGGGGGACTGTTCAAGCTGGTGGAGGCTTGTAATGCTCTGTGGAGTGTGTGCAGTTGACATGATATACGACTCCTGATACGTCTACATACGACTCTGACAGGTGACACGTACGTAAGCATGCTGTCTGGTCACCTGCATCCATTCGTATCCATTGTGGATTCCGACGGACTCGGGCAATTCCGGCAGGGCACCTCAAAGGTGCAGAACTGCTGTAGAGTGGTTACAGGAACACTCTTCTGAGTTTAAACACTTCCACTGGCCACCAGACTCCCCAGGCTTGAACATCATAGCAAATGTCTAGGATGCCTTGCAACGTGCTGTTCTGAAGAGATCTCCACCCCCTCGTGCTCTTACGGATTTATGGACAGCCCTGCAGGATTCATGGTGTCAGTTCCGTCCTGCACTACTTTAGACATTAGTTGAGTCTATGCCACGTCGTGTTACGGCACTTCTGCGTGCCCGTGGGGGCCCTACACGGTATTGCGCAGATGTACCAGTTTATTTGCTTCTTCAATGTATTTCATTCTTCCATTTCAACGATCCAGTCTTTTTATACCTTGTAAAATTTTAATTGCAAACAAAAGTTAGGGAAATTATAATTTCAAATCGTTGCTGTTCGGTGGGAGTGGGTCGTCGAGTGGGGAAAAATCATGACTGATGAAAAAAATTGTTACATATCGCAATCAAAAACTTCCGAGGTGTGTCCCTTGTTCAAATTGCAAGGAATGCAGTACTAAGATGGCAGATGGGAAAGCAGTGGAAGCGAGGAACAAGCAACTAAGAGACGGTACCCGCAACCCACCACTGTCATGAATGTGGTCTTAGTAATGTATCTATCCATTTTGGACTGACGTGTTATACATTTGCGCCAGGCCGCGTTTACTGAAGTTTATTGATTCAGGTTTTAAAGGACAATTCGGTGCTTTAATTTTAAGAGGTGCGGTGGCTGTATTATTATTTTGAGAACGTATTCAGCGATCAGTCGTTTAATTCATTGAATGAATTTTTAGGACAATGTGGTTATTTATTTTTAGTTCATTGCAGAGTGTGCAATTTGTTTTTATTTTACTGCGACGTGAAGCTGGGACCATTATTACTTCTTAGTTTTGTCATTTAGTATTCGTTGGAGGATATAGTCCGATCCACGAACGATGGCGTTTCGCACATGTCGCGAGGCACGAATTTTGATTGCATTGTTGCCGATTCCAAGCAACAGTTGCGCGACGCCTATGTGGGTGTTTTGTGCTTTAAGAAAGCGTGTTTCCTGCAAACTATGTCTGCCCCTTCCTTATGCAGAATTCTCATCGGCGATGAGAATTCGCAACATGTAAATAGGCAATCACCAAGCAACTCTCCACCATCACGTTGCCCTAGCTACGGCATTCACCGGAGAGCGTCAGAACAATACTGAATGCTCATTGGCTATCGGAAAATGTGTGATGTAGGTGAGCAAAACAAACCTAATCTCGACTGCCATCATTCGTGACTCCAACTATAGCGGCGCACGCAGCTGCAGAACATTAGTAACTGAAGTCATATCCATATTCCAGGCACCTAGTCATATTACTTACAGTGGTTAATTAATATTTCCAGGGGATTTGTATTTCAAACCTTCTATAGCGGCGGCTATAAAAAGTTGAACATAGAGGTCAGGTTGCAAACTCTTCAGGGGATATCAAAAAGAACCATCCGATTTGGCACGTCTCTGTTTCTGAAACTAATAAACAAAAATGGTTCAAATGGCTCTGAGCACTATGGGACTCAACTGCTGTGGTCCTTAGTCCCCTAGAACTTAGAACTACTTAAACCTAACTAACCTAAGGACATCACACACATCCATGCCCGAGGCAGGATTCGAACCTGCGACCGTAGCAGAAACTAATAAACATATACAATGAATTTAGTTTTTTTAATGAAAGAGAAACTCAAAAAGTTTTTTTCATACCTTTTCATAGGTTTTCAATACGGCCCCCTCGAGATGCGATCTTAAAATTGTCCCCACACTGCAGCGAGTGTCTTAAGTTACAGCTTCCACAGGTGCTCTCATGCGATGTTTCAGTTCATGCATTGTTGTTGGTAAGGGAGACACATAAACAGAATCTTTTATAAACACCCTCAAGAATTAATGACACACAGTCAGGCCTGGTGACCTTTGAGGCCAGTAATGTATGGTTGAATTGGCTGAATTATTTGCTCCAATGGGAGCAATCCATACTTCAGCAATCCTTTGATTTAAAAATTCCCGCGCTTCCAGATGCCAGTGTGGTGGTGTCCGGACCTGTTGGAAAATGAAGTCGTCAAAATCGGTCTCCAAGTGTGGGGAAAGAAAGTTGTCAAGCATTCGACATATGTGCCTCCTGTAACAGTGTTTATGGCAAAGTAAAATGGACCATACGCCTTTTCCCGTGAAACTGCACAAAACACATTAAATTTTGGAGAGTCCCTCTCCTGTTGTACAACTTCATGTGGTTGTTCCGTACCCCATATTCTCACGTTATGACGGTTCACCTTTCGATTTAAATGGAATGTTGCCTCGTCACTAAACACTAAACGTGAAGAAAACTGTCATTCTTCATCTTGCCAATAACGAAATTACAGAACTCAACATGTTGTTGTTCCATTAATCTCCTTCTGCTTCTAATATTTCGGCTGGACGGTATACACCCCAAATATTAGAAGAAGGAGATTTCTTGCGGCTGCACACCCAAAACCTGGAGATTCACATCAACACGTTGATGTTTGTCACCTTCACGAAGAGCTTTCAGCAGCTGATTTTTGTATGGTTTCATGTGTAAACGTGAATGCAACAGATACCAGAAGGACATCGGGGGCATGATAAGCTGTCGAGCTGCACGGATAACAGATTTCCGCGGACTCCTTGTGAAACTGTGTCAGACACTTGGGGACGGCTCGGCCATTTGTCTTTACACAAACAACCAGTTGTTCATGCCATCGTCTGTTGCTCTATGCTGCAGGAGGATCCGCACCATACCCAGTACGATATTCACTCTGAACAGTTATTACTGACCTGAATTGCGCAGAACGTAGAACACAAAACGCTTTCTGTTGCCCCCATACCATCTTTACTAGAACTGAAGTGGGCCTAAACTAGTGCTACCTAGCAGGAACCACGTAAGAGACGAGAGTCTGCTCTTTCCAACAGTATGTTGTTCACAGACATACGTCACATAACATAATAGTTACGATTTTTTTAATCGGACGATTCTTTTTGATACACACTGTATTTCAATTTTATGGAAAAGTGAGCCGCCACAGCGTGTTTCTCTTTCTGTGATGGTGCTGAACTTTTGAATGCTACTGCTCATTCGCACTGACAGGTGGTTACTTGGCTGAGTGAAGCCGGGGCAGGACGGATGGGCGGCGTCGGTGGCGGAGAGTGGAGGATGGATGGATGGCCGCTCCGAGTGCTGTCACGACGAGCGGCCCAGAACACAGCAGGGCAGACCTGTGCCGGCGGCCGGCCGTGAACCCACAATTAGAGGTCACGTGTCCAGCAGCCGCCCACGCTGCAATTGAAGCCGTGAGCGGTAGCAGCAGCAAAGCCGCGATCACGATCCCTCGTGGCACACTCACACAAACAAACACACACACACTGCAACACCTCAAAAACGGCGTGGAGGCTCGAAGCTAAACATAAACAAGCCAGGAGACGAAGTGAGCATTTTATCCACTTGTGGGGCGCCGATGGAATATTAGAATAAATGTTTTGTATTTATGCTCTTTGCGTTTCTCAACACTGGCTCTCTAACTACAATATTGGCAACCAGAAAGTGATTAGCAAAACGTGAATCCTGTAATTAGAATTCCTAGTGCCCACTTCATCTGATAAATACATGTACGGCTACAGCTTATAGCTCTGAGGAATTAGGAGGTTGTCTGGGATTCATAATCAAAAACCATTCTCTCTAAAATGTTCACTATATTCTGAAAGTCACAGACCAAAAAGAATCCACACAATCCAAATACCAGAGCAGTTCAGGGTCTAATGCGCTGATGCCACTATAACTGTTCAAATTAAATGTTTAAGTGAATGCTCACCATAATGTGATGATAATGTTTATCAAACGCCACGCTAAATAATGGTAGAATCTCTGTCCTGCGGCGGCACGTGAAAATACGACATACGCGAAATGAAGAAAGATCATTAAAGTTATCCCAGAATTAACACTTCACTCGAAAACTATTTCATCGTTACGCGTATCCCGAGTAACTTATTACTGCATCTGAGGCTGTTTGGGGCCTTCTTCTTCTCCTCGTCGTCGTGCGTGACATCTCGTGCATTCACTGCACGTTTTGGGCAGGTTAAGCAGGGCCTGCTGTTCCTGCGTCAGAGATCGCAATTTGTCGTTGTGGTCCTCACGTTTTGTTCGTCTTCACGTCTTCACGCTTCGTAATTTTTCTTCTCTTGCTGCTTGGATTACTCCAGCAGCAGGTCTGGCCATCTGGTCGCTGGGCGCCAGTGGGGTTGGTTTCCCAGCCCCCTGACCAGCGGGTTTTCGGAGGTCCTCGTCAACTCATAAAATGGTGTAGCGAGCGCGCGGAAGCGGCGCTCCAACATCTGGACTCCAGCGGCGTCGTGCAGCCTGCGTGTGCCGTAGTCCCTCGGCAGGTGTAGAGCCAGCCGAAGGGCTTTATTCTGCACACGCTGCAGCGTCTGGATGTGCATTTCTGCCGCGTTTCCCCACACCACGGCCGCGTACTCTAGCACTGGCCTGATGAGTGCTAGGTACAGCGAGAGGCCGCAGTGGGGGGGCAGTGTCGTCGTTGGGTTGAGGAGCGGGTACAGCAGGCGCAACCTGCCGAGCGCTCGGCCCCTCAGCTCCCGGATGTGTGGACCCCACGTCAGGCGTCGATCGAGGGTGACGCCGAGGTATTTTCCTGTGCGCGACCACGGGATGGGGCCTCCCATGATCCGCACTTGCAGCAGCGCGTCGGGAATGCGGCGGCGCGTGAATATCACCGCCTGGCTTTTCCCGGCGTTGAACTTGAGCCGCCATTTGGTGGCCCAGGCTCCAATCTCGTTGCAGGAGAGCTGCAGCCGGCGGCGCATTAGCTGCGCGTCCTTGCTGCGAGTGTAGATGGCGGTGTCGTCCGCGTAGAGCGCCAGGTGCACCCTCGGCGTCGTCTTTGGCACGTCGGCGGTGTACAGAGAGTACAGCAGTG
Source organism: Schistocerca gregaria (assembly GCF_023897955.1). NCBI lineage: Eukaryota > Metazoa > Arthropoda > Insecta > Orthoptera > Acrididae > Schistocerca > Schistocerca gregaria. Next base: position 46,406,450 of record NC_064924.1, read on the forward strand.
GGCCAAGCACGGACCCCTGCGGTACTCCTGCTCGGATGTGGCGCGCCGTTGACACGCCACCGTCAGCGCGCACATGGAAGGTGCGCCCGCGCAGGTACGACTGGAGAAGGCGGACCGCGCAGCGTTCTTACATATAAAGCCGCGGTGCGGACGGCTAAGGGAACGCCTGATCAAATCTGCTCTCCCGACTAGCCGCTGGGCTAGTAATGCACCACTCTAAGTTGTCGAATAAATAATTGCTTCCTTTGCTGATGGCCGATGAAGCTTTCAATTTAATTGTGCAATCAGCACACAAGTAAGTAATCATAATAAAAGTCTGACGTGGCTAAGTCAAATATTTTGGGCGAGAGAATTAATTTAATTACACTACACACAGTAGACGAGCTCTGAACTTGGTCTTTGAAGATACGCTATAGCTATAGTTTTATAGTTATTCAGTTGAAACTTCTCACACCTTATGATTATAGCGGATCTCCCTTCTACTTAAACATCCTAGATTTATTTATTCGCCTACTTAATCTATCTTGCTTCCTTAATTTCTATGACAAAAACCAGAAAATCATGAATATAAATATAAATTTTTAAGTTTCTAGCTCTTTTCTGTTGCTCCAATGATTTTCACAGAAAAACATCCAAATTTCAAAAATGGTTAAAGTTATTGAACTGATATCCAACATATATTGATTTTGTGTTACTCCTGACATGCTAGAAACGTTTCAGGTTATTTACTTCATTTTAAAGTATTGCGCAATATTTATGACGTCAGAGCTAGTTACATTGGACTAGGCTGGCACACAATGGAAAGACTGATGTGAATTTTATAAAGCGTTTGTATGCTGCTTCCCTACACATTCAACATGCTGGTGCCGAGGCGCCTTTCCGCAGTTCCGATTTCCGATGCAAATGATGAAGCTTGTTCACCCTCTCCAACCGAACTTGCAACATCCTTAGGAAACGTTCGTCGTTTCTCCTTGACAGAGCGAGACTTTCTCTTGCTTGCAACTGATTTGTAATGATAGTGCATGTTCTGAGCTGTGTACTTTTCTTGTCAAACTGCTACTCTAGGTCAACAGATCGCGGCACATGTAACCGAGGACGAAAGCACCATGCCGTCGCCAGGCAGTAGTTCAGAATACCGATAACTGAGTAGTTTTTCCCGTTCCTAATTGCGTTCCCCTACGAATTTTCGATTTCCACAGTTGGTAACAAATGTTTGGCTGCGCGTACATGCGTGGCCTCTGCCCACTGCATTGTTGAGAGCGTTAGTTGTGTGGAGCAGGCACTGACTGCGTGTACGAAGGAATCCATTTTTTTTAATGCTCGAGTGATTAGTGTAGCAGTTAAATTAACAGCCTGCTATTCCTGGTGTCAGCACTGATTTGAGTTCAACTAATGGGCTATATTTCAGTTGTGTGTAGTTGTTTCCGGTGTGTAGTCGCTATAGTCGAAGGTTTGTTATTGAACACTGATTTTATTTCCTGTTTATAAAGATTACTTTACTTTTTTTGATAAGGGAAAACGCAATAGGAGAGAAATGGATTTGTTGCACGAAATGCTTTAATTTGTCGTCACGAAACATGCCCTTTACACAGACATACAAATTCATAGGATAGATGGTTTTTACAGGAACCCACCGCCATTTGATTGTTTTGTTGTTTCTTCAAGCACAACCCAGGTTTCGGCCTTTTGTGCCATTTTCAAGTATTTCATTTTAGGTCTTTAACATATATTGCAGTGCACTTAAAATGTTGTCAAGCTCAAAGCTGGCCATATGTAACACATCTTTCGAAGGCTGAAACAACGTTTTCGATTGTTCATTCATGACACTGAAATGTTCCATAGTAGTGAAACTGCTTGGAAATGTTAGAAAGGAGAAATGCATTTAAATTAATTGTACTTTAGAAAATTTTTGTGGGAGACGTAATTACGAACACTTTTTTTGTATTTGACGTTTATATCAAATACTAGCTTTACTATGTTACAACAATTTAACTGTCACTTGCCTTAAAGTGGAGCAAAATTTCAGGAATATGTATAACAATTTGTAGCCTTTTCTGTAATTTTTCAGGACTTCCTCAGGTCCTAATGTACCGATGTGACGAAATCTGGACACTCTGCCTTATTAGTAATTTTATGTCTATGCATACAAATTTTTCGTTAAATTTGTACTATCGTGAGTTTGCGAGTTAGGTGTTTACTGGAAAATTTTAATCTTGAAGGGAAACAGTTGTGTGATCACTCTGTCTCTTTTTACGTGTATAGTTTTTATAGGAAACGTTTAATACACACATGATTTGTTATATTTAGGTCTAACTTATCAGGTTCGTTTTCTGTTTCAGAACAATGCTCGGAATGGCGTTTCGTCGGTGTTTACTGCACTTCATAGATCTTTCAGTTGTCACCTATTGGTTTCTGTACAAAGAGCACTGCGTTGATAATCAGACTGTGGAAAATAAGATTATCGACCTTAGAATGAAATTTTCACTCTGCAGCGGAGTGTGCGCTGATATGAAACTTCCTGCCAGAATAAAACTGTGTGCCGGAACGGACCTTTGCCTTTCACGGGCAAGTGCTCTACCAACTGAGCTACCCAAGCACGGCTCACACCCACTCCTCACAGCTTTACTTCTGCCAGTACCTCGTCTCCTACCTTCCAAACTTTACAGAAGCTCTCCTGCGAACCTTGCAGAACTAGCACTCCTGAAAGAAAGGATATTGCGGAGACATGGCTTAGCCACAGCCTGGGGCATGTTTTCCAGAAGTAAAGCTGTGAGGACGGGGTGTGAGTCGTGCTTGGGCATTCCGGCTTTCGCTGTCGCCGCGGTCGGACGTGCTAGCTGGTTGCTCCGCATAGTTGGTGTCCTTGCCAGTGTTTACTGATTGCCGTTGTGTGTTTATGTGTTCCGAGTGATACACGTGTATTGTACTTCTTTGTGGTCATCCTTTTCGTCAGCAACTTGCCGGATTTGTACGGGATTCGGGCTTGACCGGATTCCCTACAGCTGCAGCGCCATGTCTACCACCATCCGGAAAAACACCCTGGTTTTTAGCTTTGACAAGGATACCCGCCGAGTTCAACCGACCGCCCTCGAGATTCATGACTGGCTCACCCAGGTAATAGGTGTCACCTCTGATTCTGTGCACACCACCCAGCTAGATTCTGATCGTTATTGCGTGTTTGTCAAGTTTCTCAGTCCAGTAGCAGTTGATCGACTTCTTGAAAAAATCGGCAAACGAGTCCCTTTTGTTCACCGCGACGGCACGACTAGTGTGGTTACTGTAAGACGTGCCGACACCTCCATTCAGGCAGTTCGAGTACTTAACTGGCCCATAGAGATTGACAGTGCCTAAATTAAAGATGTACTTTCTAAGTTTGGTGAGGTTAAAGAAATTGTCAACGAAAAGTGGCCGTCTCGCTAAAAATTACAATGTTTCAATGGGATTAGATCTGTGGAAATGGAAGTAAAAATGAACATTCCTTCTCACATCACGGTGCAATGAACTAGGCCATCTTCGCCAGGACTGCCCTCGCCGAGTTTTTGTCTTGAAAAATAAGCTCCAGCCGCGGCGTATATTAACACTTAACGAGGTAATGGCAGTAGATACTTCTGGTTCTTCTGCATACCCTGATGTTGATGCTCCCCAGGCAATTACCTCCGCTGATGCGTTCCCACCACAAAAAAAAAGAAAAGGTTCAAATGGCTCTGAGCACTATGGGACTCAACTGCTGTGGTCATCAGTCCCCTAGAACTTAGAACAACTTAAAGCTAACTAACCTAAGGACATCACACAGATCCATGCCCGAGGCAGGATTCGAGCCTGCGACCGTTCCACCACTCGTAGGACAGCAAACTGCTGCGCCAGTTTGTCTTGAAAGTGAATCTCAGCAAAAGAAAAGGCCGCTGGAACATAGTGATGAGCATGGGGAAGTATCTCACACGACTCCTGCAACCCGGAAACCAAAACCATCGATCGCGGAAGATTTAGTACCCGATGATGTTATGCGGGTCGACTTTGAAGGCAGTGCGGATGTACTTGAGGGGATGCCGATTTCTGAGACGCCAGGTCATGAACAGGAACCTCCAATTTTGCGTGCCGCGCCAGAAGGACAACAGCCGCTACAACGCGCACACAGTGAGGAAGTGTTGTGTCAACAACGCGATACAGCTGACGCCCGACAAGTTCCTAGCGGACGTACACAAGCGAAAGTGTTTACCAACCCGCCAGCTGCCGGTGGCAGTGCTGCGACAACGGCAACACCGCGTCTCAAAGAATCCACAAAAACTCCGGGACCTCAAAACGCCACACGACAAAGGCTCAATCCACAGCCAAATCTCTCCGTTCCTCGCAACTTCGTCGCAAGCGGATTTAGCACCCCGAAATATTAGTTATGAAATTGTGAGGGAAGGATTCGGTGATGACAACAGCAAAGAACTCGGCGAAGCCCATCCCCCACAGTAGTAATTCCGTTGGTACAAGGTCTGTTCCGTGCTGTCGGCTAAGGTTGCAAAACATCTTCGAGTTTCTTTCTGTCCTCTTATCCGGCTATGGTTCGCAGCATTCACTGTGTCGTTTTTGCTTCAACCGGCCTATGATTCATAGTGTATCACTTGTTATGCTTTTTATTTAGCTTCTTGATCCAATAATCCTCTTATGGCTGCTCACATTATACCTTTTTTAATCCTGCAGCCGGCACTCTTGAGACCCATGCCATTGTTTTGTTATACTTTTACATCTCATTATCTATATGCTACAGACCTACACTGTCACCTCCCTTAATATCAATAGGATTACGTCAGAGTTAAAACTTGCTTGATTAAAACAATTTTTGTTTGACTCTGGTACGGATATTGCCCTTTTACAAGAGGTCGCAACATGGCAAATTAACATTCCCGGCTATGAAACTTCCTGGCAGATTAAAACTGTGTGCCCAACCGAGACTCGAACTCGGGACCATTGCCTTTCGCGGGCAAGTGCTCTACCAACGTTGGTAGAGCACTTGCCCGCGAAAGGCAAAGGTCCCGAGTTCGAGTCTCGGTCGGGCACACAGTTTTAATCTGCCAGGAAGTTTCATATCAGCGCACACTCCGCTGCAGAGTGAAAATCTCATTCTGGATTCCCGGCTATGTTGCAATAATCAATTTCGCTCCCGAATTGAGTGCTGGCACAGCGACTTTAGTCAGGGAAGGAATACCTCTAACCGATGTCGGAAAGTTAGACTCTGGACGGGGGATAGGCGTGAATATCATGGGCGTCAGTGTAATCAATCTGTGTGCACCATCGAAGTGCACGGCGCGCTCACAGATCAAAGTTTTTTTTTAAGGAGGATATCATTTACGTATTGTGGAGACACTCTCCGAACGTGATCATTGCAGGCGATTTTAATTGTGTATTACACCATAAAGATCAATACCCCAATTTTAATTATTCCCATGAATTAAACTTTCTTGTCTCCCAAATGAAATTGAGGGACGCGTGGGAAGTTAAGTATCCCACGCTTGTGAAATACACGCACATTTCACGTAATTCCAGCAGCAGGATTGATAGAATCTATATGTCGAGTCACATAGTGAGGAATTTGCTACAAGTGGAAATCACGCCAGCCAGCTTTTCTGATCACTGTAGTGCTAGTGCCTGCATAAACTTAGCTCACTGGTTTAGCAATCAGTGGAGCATGAATGTCGGCCTTTTAACAGACGACGAGCTCTAGGCCGACTTAAAAATAGCTTGGGAAATTTGCTTGCGCTCTGTACACAACTTTCTGAGTGTTTTGGAGTGGTGGACCCGCAAGGCGAAGCCCAAATTACGGAAAGTAATTATATCTTCTAGTATAGAGAGATCTCGGGCAGTTCACCGTGTAATGGAATTTTTCTACATGGTTTTACGAGACTTGTATGATCAGGCAGATGGTTCAGACAGGCGATTGTCCGATATCAAGAAAATTAAAGCGACATTATTTAGCTTAAAGAGAAAACAACTGGAGTGTCTTAAAATTAAGTCAAAAGCCAGATCTGTCAGCGAGGACGAAACGGCTGCGTTATATCATCTGATTAAACACCGCAAGAACCGACGACGGATATTCATGGACGAACTTAGATTAGAAAACGGTACTGTCCTCACCGCGCAAAACGAGAGAATCAGGGAAGTCCACAGGTACTACAGTGCCCTGTATGAGGTAGAAGGAACGCAAGAGGACGATTCAGACGAGTTATTTGCGTTTACAAATTCCACAATTACGGCCGACGATGACGCCAGCTTATTTTCGGCTTTTAGTCCAGATGACATCTTTGAAATAATTTGCGGCTCCCCTAAAAGGAAATCGCCGGGCCCTGATGGCCTTCCGCTCGAATTCTATCAACGATATTGGAGTATCATAGGTGATAAGTTGACACAAGCCGTTAACGACGTCCTGCGGGGAATGTTTGTACCACCAGAACTTAAAGAATGTAAAATCGTGTTGATTCCTAAAAACAAGGGATGTAAAAAGATTAACAACTTCCGGCAGATTTCTCTTCTTAATTCAGATTATAAGATTATTGCGAGAGCTTTAAACAAACGAATGATGGCGTTGACCGCAATCATAATTGGGCAACAGCAAACTTGTGCTTATAGGCGATCAATATTTCAGACTACAGCCCAATATAGAGATATCGTCGCTCTGTCATCTGCCAGCACCATTAATTGCGGCCTCCTTTTTGTCGATTTTTATAAAGCCATAAATACCTCTTCGAAACGATGCGGAGGATGGGCTTCAGGCAACACTCCATCGCTATCGTGCGCAATATGGTCACTGGTCTGGCCGCCACGATCTCCGTCAACTGCCAGCTCACAAGACCAGTTACCATCGCAAGGGGTGTCCCCCAAGGAAGCCCCCTTTCCATGTTGCTCTTTGTCATCTCACTAGAACCATTGCTGCGGCTAGTACAAGAGCACATGACAAGCATCACGATCGCCGGGAAGAAAACTGCAATCGGGGCATGTGCTGACGATGTCGGCATCGTCGTGAGGAGCAGGGAAGATGTGATTCAACTGGAAGCAGACCTCAGAAGCTATTGTTCCGCTTCTGGCGCAAAAATGAATGAAACTAAAAGCAAATTTCTACATATAAGGGGACTTGACAGTGTCGGCCTAGAATGGGCTAACCATATTACGGAACACAAATCTCTTGGGACGATACTAACGGTCCCCCCACAAAGGATGAATTGGCGGGATGTCTCGCTCAAAGTCAAGGGTGCTTTAATAGATAACGTCTATCGCAGCATGGACCAAATTCAGAGGGTTAAATTTACAAATACATGTATCCTGTCGCGAGCATATTGTAAGTAGGATGTTTAGGTTTTTTAAAATTGGTAACGCCGCCGCCACGTAGCACTCTGTATGAAAATCACTGGCTTTGCCGTGTGCAGTCTGTGGCTGGTTTGCATTGTTGTCTGCCATTGTAGTGTTGGGCAGCGGCAGCTGGATGCTAACAGCGCGTAGCGTTGCGCAGTTGGAGGTGAGCCACCAGCGGTGGTGCACGTGGGGAGAGAGATGGCGGAGTTTTGAAGTTTGTAAGAATTGATGTCATGAACTGATATATATATTATGATTATTAAGGTAAATACATTGTTTGTTCTCTATCAAAACCTTTCATTTGCTAACTATGCCTATCAGTAGTTAGTGCCTTCCGTAGTTTGATTCTTTTAGTTAGCTGTCAGTAGTGGCGCTCGCTGTATTGCAGTAGTTCGAGTAACCAAGATTTTTGTGAGGTAACTGCTATGTGAAACGTATAGGTTAATGTTAGTCAGGGCCATTCTTTTGTCGGGATTTTTGAAAGTCAGATTGCGTTGCGCTAAAAATATTGTGTGTCACTTTAAGCACAGCCTTGTATAAATTTTTTTTAAGAGGACGTGTCAATATTACGTTGCACAGATCTTTCCAACCCCCTCTGTCATAGCCAAACAGATAATGAGCAAGTTGACCAATTTTCTGTGGCGGGGGGAAATTTTCGAGTTGATGTGAAGAATGTGACCCTCGACCCTCTGCATGGCGGTATGGGTCTAACCGATCTGAACGCCAAAGCAACGGCTTTGTACATTATTAAAGGTTGACATCCTTAATCCAAAGATACTCTGACACCCTTACGGCTAAGTTGTTTGAGGCAGTCGCACGGAAAAGCGTAGAACCACCGATAAATGTGCACGCGATAGACTACCAGCTGTCCCACATCCGCACGTACTATCTGGAAAAGAGCTACTTGAGCGAGGTCCTTCTCCAACATCGCCCCTCAACAGCCAAGTACATACTGGAGCACAGGAAACAATATGAGGGCAAGAACAAAATCGAACACAAGCATACTGGTGTCAATTGGGTGTCCTGTGGGCGAACATCAGCAGCAGTGTACTTCCGTCCTTGGTCAGGTCGACATGGTACAACACGGTCAACAACATTATCAGCACAAATGAGCGCCTGCTTGCGATTGGGCTAAGCGACACAGCCCGTTGTCCAGATTGTCACCAAGTGGATACTGTTCCCCACAGATATACCTGCAGTCACTGGATGCGCAATTGGCAATGGGTTCGTCAAAAAGTCGCCCTTATAACTAGGACTTCTGAAAATAACATGGATACGAACTTACTGCACAGACCGGACGTCAAATATTTTCCGAAAACTAAAAATAATGCCGTAATGCGGCTGTTGGGCCACTATACAAGGCATGTCTTCAATCGGCGGACGGGCGACGATTACAGCGAATTTCAGTTACACATGGAAACAGAATAAATTAAAAGTAGACGCTACGCGGATCACCGTCGCAAGTACGGTAATATGCTCCATATTGCGTTCATTAGAACAGGGACTGGATAACTGGTCGAGCTCTAAAACCTTCACCCATTTATGTATCAACCGAATGAACTGGCTCCAATCCCCTATTAATGCTTTTCCAAAAAACACAAAAAAAAAACACAATGAAAACAATGTTCCTTCACGGTCAATGTGAGTGGTTACGGCTATGGGGGCGGCACCGTGGCCAGGCCTCGGACTAATTGACCCCTGCCCTCCTTGCCGCCACCTGCCTGCCTCGCTCGCAAATTATATAAAAAAAAATAAAGAGCGCTGTGGTTACGTGCTAACCTAAAAAAAAGGGGTATGATTCCTGCTTTGGGTGCAGGAGGTCCCGGGTTCAAACCTCGAATGATTATAAAAAAAAGGTAGCTCAGTTGGTAGAGCACTTGCCCGCGAAAGGCAAAGATCCCGAGTTCGAGTCTCGGTCCAGCACACAGTTTTAATCTGCCAGGAAGTTTCATCATGGATCTTCTTAAACTTAGGAGGTGTGTGTTGTAGCCTTTTTTTGCCTTGTCCAGAAAGAAAGAGGAAGTGCCAGAGTGTGACGCACTGTTAGAAGACGTGTGAGGCACCTCGAAAACGGAAAAAATTCGCGAGTACATACCTCATCCAAAATCAGATACCATGGGTATGATTACTGGTCCATAGCGTACAACATTTTTCCACCATGAAAATGTCATGTGAGCACTCCAGTAGCAGAGCTTAAAGCGTCTTGTGTGTTTTGAGCAGAGCGGGGGTTGTTTCTAATTCTTTCACTAAAAATGAAGCAAACTTCACCATGTCTTTATATTACAAAAGTTTGTTGTCATTATTATATCTTTATGTCATAGAAAATGAATTGTGCACTTCTATGAAATGAATGTGGAAAAAAAAAAAAAAAAATTGTTTCATGATTTTCATCATAATACAAAATATGATGTAGTAAGTCAGAGGACAATTGAACTGAAATAAAACTGACATGCACAGTCTTGTATGCTTAGTAAAATAATTTTTTGCTATTTTTTCATCACCTAGGGTGCGAAAATGGTCAGATAATTTAACTTCATTCATCGTTTTCTTTTTAAAAAAAAAAGTCTTCAGAACGCAAAGAGCTAAGCGACGTAGTGACACATTACGTTGAAACAGATTTCGTATCATATCTGATCGTCCTGATTCAGCTTCTCCGCTGTTTCCGGAAATCTATTAAGACAAATTTCGGAATTTTTCCCTTTGAAACGACTGTTTCATTTCCTTACTCATCCTTATCCCATCACTGTTTGTGCTCCGTTTCTAAAGTCGTCTTCGACGGTACGTTAAATCACAGTCATAACACTACCTTCTCGCTTTCACCACCATATTAATGGGAGCTTAATTCTAAAACTAGTTCCTTTCTGGTTGCTAAGTAAAACCTCAAGTTTGACGGTGACCGCCTTCCGTGGAAGCACCTGAAGTAACACTGGACATCTGTGAGTGGTTTCGTTTTTTCATCACTGGTTCTTCTGTTTAACAGCTAGCATGAAAGACATGTACTCATTCCACGAATATAAAAGGCACGTTCATATTCAAACGGCTGCGACCAAGAACAACCATTAAAACTTACAGAAACCAACAGATGGCAGATGAAAAACACTGACTGAAAAGTGATAAATAAATAGAAAAAATAAGTTTTGTCTGAAACTTGAGCTGTTTACTGATATCTGCACGACGAGAACTTGAAGGATTTAACAAATTCATAAACCGTTACAACTGATTAAACTTGACAGTACGCACAGATTACTAATGATCGAAACACAACGGACTGAAAATGAATATACAAAAGCAACGAACTGATAATCAATGTACAAACGCAACTTATTGATAATGACAATGTACTTGACCACAACGCATATTTAAACGCAACGGAATTAATTGGTAGCTACGTAAACAAAAAATCATGTGGCGTGTTACTGTATTGAGCTGGGTTGGGATTGTTAAACCCTGTCACAGCGTAGCCAGTTTGCCGCTTGCGACGTCGATTATTTAATACAATATAAAAATGAATAGTTAATGAAGAGAATTCGGACTCAGAGGTATATCTTCAAAGATAACCAAATTAAATAATGAACTAATTAAACTTGCTGCGCTAACTCCTACTGATATCGTCTGTTTCCTTGACGGTGACAGCATCTGATGTCGAACGTACTGCAACCGTTTCAGCCAGAAAATGGTTTAGAGTAGTGGACCTAAGAAAGGCCGTAAACACGTAACAAATGGCTCTGAGCACTATGGGACTTAACATCTGTGGTCATCAGTACCCTAGAACTTAGACTGCAGCGCCTAGAACCGCACGACCACACCGTCGGCAGCTACAAATGGTCGTAAAGTCAACTGAATATATATGTCGACCAAAAAATACAATAAAATGTCTGGCGCCCTTAACAGAATGGGATGACACAAGTCCACAATTCCTAATTGTCCTTCACGGGAATAAGAACTTACAAGAGAGTAAATGTTCGTACAGCCCCTATACAGTTCTAACTAGTAAAAACTAGGAAAGCCACCCTGGGAGAAAGAAAGGAGGGGTTGGCTTATAAATAATGACGAATGAAATGGCAAATACATTTGGTAACGGAACTATTCATAGAACTAAGAACTACTGAAACAGAAAAATGGTTCTCAATTTTTAATATATTTTACAGTGTGTGGGTGTCCAACTTACTGCATGGACGAGGGACTTCAGCTGATAATATAAATGGGAAAAGTAGCACGACAGCTGTATTTTATTCTATCACACGAATAGTTTCGGCGGCACATTATCACTATCATCAGGCCTCACCACTGCGAAAAGAGGTGGGCTAGCTTTCATCAGGAGTCTATGCTCGACACCGTGTTGTAGAGCGTTTCCGAAATTACATACTTGTAGTGTGCAGGACAACAACACAGATACACGAGTTGCAAAGAATAGCAGTTCATTTCACTCCAGTTCAGTTAGCAAGATTAAACATTAAAGAGTTGCACTGTGAGGTGACCATTCAGCCTCTCTCGCATTCTACACATATTCGCGATGGAGGCCTCGATGTCCTACAATTAACAAAATAAAAAGACCTCGAAGCTTACTCAAATAACCAGAATTTGCGATACACATAAGAGAGCATTGTTATCTCCTAAAAGCCACACGGATTCTGGCCTCATTAATCATTACAGGACACTCCCAATACAAAGCTCGTGGGACACATTAGTCACCACGCAGTACGACAAAATCTGATTTACAAGGAATTTCCTCTCCAGGAAGTTATGGTAAACCACACATTTTAACGGTACAAATTCCCCACTGCTCACGAAATGCACTGCCGAGAAGAGATCACAATAATAGAATGTGAATTCACACAAAAGAATAGGGCAAGAAACTCCAACAACTTGGCACGCCGATTTACGAAACAGTGCCCGTACGACAAACAAAAAAACTGCGTGGCAAAGCATTTGTGAAGTAAACAGGAAAGGTAATACTAAAAATTACTTGCAGCCGAGGGCCACATGGGCTTTGAAGAAATCTCAGTTAAGAAATTCTAATTATCAGTTTCATGAATTACATTATAGAATCGATTCCAATAATTAATATGAGAAGAGACAGGTAATGACCAAAGTGATAAAATTAATCCTCGCCCTCTTGCTGAAGCAACATATCACCCCAGGTACTCGAACTGTGGTGGCGACGAGATATATCGTCCGTAGCGTCCACGAGTCACCAGACCGTCAGCTGGCCTTTGTTCAACCGTTATCCGCTGAATCCTTTACCTGAATCTAAGGTATCGTACTTGACTAGTCGTCAGAGGTTGTACTCAGGTCAACAGTCGTTTGTTTCACTGAACATAGCTAATGTGGCATCCGCAGTCTAACATAACGATGGAGGTACAAAAAGAAAACGTTAGGTTCTCCGCATTCATACCCCAATAGTTCACCGCGGTGATACTTCCCCGTGACGTCACTCTGACATGCCCGGGGCCAACGAGGTATACGGGACGTGCTACGAACTTGTGACGTCACATTAGTACGCTTGTCCGCTACACTTCGGGAACGTTCGGCTCCATACAGGTCTCATGAGCAATCAATATTCAATTGAAAAGGTCCCTGGTAAAGGTCTTAACTTTGTCGTGTGCTGTCGAGAGGTTGCATTGATTTAAACGCGCAGTTAAGAATTACGAAACTCTTCTGAAACAGTTACTCGCTCCCCGATGGAGACGGCTGCTTGCGCTCGTAAGACCTGCAGTGTCACGTGCTGTGACGTAAGCGCCACCACCTGTCTTTCTCGTGGGCCTCGAACGCGCCCGTGCCCAGTTTCGACCGTGCTGGTGCTTTGAGTGTTTCATCAAAAAATGCCAGCTTGCATTACTTACGTATGTAGTAGTCAACCGACCGTACTCTAAAAGAGTCACATTTCATTCAAATGACTCTAAGCACTATGGGACTTACATCAGAGGTCATCAGTCCCCTAGAACTTAGAACTACTTAAACCTAACTAACCTAAGGACATCACACACATCCATGCCCAAGGCAGGATTCGAAACTGCGACCGTAGCAGCCGCGTGGTTCCGGACTGAAGCGCGCTTAACCGCTCGCCGCAGCAGCCAGCCCACATTTCATTCGTAACTGAAGCCGTTCAAGCAATATTTTCCTTTGTACACATATATTATGGTTCTACTGTTTACTTTTATCGAAGTAGTTATATTTCTATCATTTTAGTACTACGTATAACTCGCGAAGAGACCACGAGGATAAAATAAAGAGAGATTAGAGCCCACACAGAGGCATACCGACAATCCTTCTTTCCAAGAACAATACGAGACTGGAATAGAAGGGAGAACCGATAGAGGTACTCAAGGTACCCTCCGCCACACACCGTCAGGTGGCTTGCGGAGTATGGATGTAGATGTAGATTTGCTTTATTTTACGCAGTGTCCGTCTTTTCCCTCCTTTCCAAATCGCAGACGCTCCGGCATCCGAGGCACACTTTATCAACGGCCTCGGCCCCGCACAACTCGTGGCTACGTAACCGCCTGATTGATCGGGCAGCACCTCATGCCCTGAATTCCTCCCGCCGATAATATTTCACCGTTCTCATTTACTCCCACTTTAAAAAAAGATTCTGGCTGTAACAGGTGAAGACAGCGGTCCTGTGTGTGTGAGTTTTGTGTGCATAATTGTATGAATGTGTACGTGTGTTTTGCTTCCTTTCTGAACAATGCTTTGACTACAAACTTACGTGAACAAATTTTTTCGTCGTGCCAGCCGGCTGCTCGGCATGCAAGTAGCAATGAGGTTTAATGTAAATATTCCATTGCACTCCAACAGGAACTATGTTGTACATAATTACAATACCAGAATAAAAAATTGGCATTCACTACGCCACGTTGTAGCGCAAACAAGGGTTCACAACTGTGTAACCAAAAGTTTTGTTCACTTACCATTGATATAAAACAACTGACAGACAGCAAAATAAAATTTGAAATTAAACTGTAGACATTTCTCTTTGACAAGTCCTCCTATTTTGCGAACATTATGTGTTACTGTAATTGGTAAATGGTGACTGGGAGGAATTACTAACATCTCTCTTTTTAATTAAGAAACAAAAAAACTAATGAATGATCAACCTGGAGACATGTTTACAAAAAAATTGATGACTATATATAATGGCTCGTTCGACATCATTACAACTTATCGTTAAAAATCATACATGGAACGTCAACAAATTAACTAAGTAAGTAACTAACTATACAAATCAAAAAATGTTTTGCATCACCTCGGTTCCGAAAGGTTCCGGAAGCTGTACAGAAAACTGGAATAGAGATCAACATAAATATCATTTCCGCCCTTTTTATTGCTCATGAAACCCACACATTACACAGCGAGACCTTCAGAGGTGGTGGTTAAGATTGCTGTACACACCGGTAGCCATAATACCCAGCAAGATGTCTTGCATTGATGCATGCCTGTATTCGTCCTATCCAAAAGTTCATCAACACACTGTTGGTCCAGATTGTCCCACTCGCCAACGACGATTCGGCTTAGGTCTCTCGGAGTGGTTGGTGGTCCTCGTCGTCCATTAACAACCCTTTTTAATGTATCCCAGGCACGTTCGATAGGATTCATGCCTGGAGAACCTGCTGGCCACTGTAGTCGAGCGATGTCATTATCCTGAAGGAAGTCATTCACAAGATGTGGGGGGGGGGGGGGGGGCGAGAATTGTCGTCCATGAAGAGGAATCCCTCATCAATATCCTGCCGATATGGTGGCACTATCGGTCGGAGGATGGCATTCTCGTATCTTACAGCCGTTACGGCGCCTTCAATGACCACCAGCGGTGTACGTCGGCCCCACATAATGCCACCCCAAAATTTCATGGAACCTCCACCTTGCTGCACTCGCTGGACAGTGTGTCTAAGGCGTTCAACCTGACCGGGTTGCCTCCAAACACGTCTACGACGATTGTCTGGTTGTAGGCAAATGCAACACTCATTGATGAAGAGAACGTGATGCCAATCCTGAGCGGTCTATTCGGCATGTTGTTGGGCCCATCTGTACCGCGCTGCATGGTGTCGTGATTGCAAAGATGGACTTCGTCATGGACGTCGGAAGTGAAGTTACGGATCACGCAGCCTGTTTGCGCACAGTTTGAGTCGTAACACGACGTCCTGTGGCTGCACGAAAACCGTATTTCGACGTGGTGGCGTTGCTGTCAGTGAACCTCCGAGCCATAATCCGTAGGTAGCGACCTTCCACAGCAGTAGCAGCCCTTTGGCGGCCTGAGCGAGGCATGTCATCGACAGTTCCTGGCTCTCTGTATTTCTTCCATGTCCGAACAACATCTCTTTCATTCACTCCGAGACGCCTGGACACTTCTCTTGCTGAGAGCCCTTCCTCTCACAAAGTAACAATGGAGACGCCATCGAACTGCGGTATTGACGTCTAGGCATGGCTGAACTACAGACAACACGAGCCGTGTGCCTAATTCCTGGTCGAATGACTGGAACTGATCGGCTGTCGGACCCCTCTGTCTAACAGGCGCTGCTCATGCATGGTGGTTTACATCTCTGGGCGTATTTAGTGACATGTCTTAACCGTCAAAGGTTCTGTGTCTGTGATACAATATCCACACTAAACCTCTTTCTTCAGGAGTTCTGGGAACCGGGGTGATGCAAAACTTTTTTTGATGTGTAATATTACAATGCATGGTGGAGGCCTCTATACTTTGAAAACGTCAAAACGAAATTAAAAATAAAATGCACTAAAAGTAAAATGCACTATTCTGGGAAAAGTAGCGAATAGGCTACTGTTGGAAATGTAGGCCTACATCTTACACAGGTTAGCAATAATTACTAACATATACACTCCTGGAAATGGAAAAAAGAACACATTGACACCGGTGTGTCAGACCCACCATACTTGCTCCGGACACTACGAGAGGGCTGTACAAGCAATGATCACACGCACGGCACAGCGGACACACCGGGAACCGCGGTGTTGGCTGTCGAATGGCGCTAGCTGCGCAGCATTTGTGCACCGCCGCCGTCAGTGTCAGCCAGTTTGCCGTGGCATAGGGAGCTCCATCGCAGTCTTTAACACTGGTAGCATGCTGCGACAGCGTGGACGTGTACCGTATGTGCAGTTGACGGACTTTGAGCGAGGGCGTATAGTGGGCATGCGGGAGGCCGGGTGGACGTACCGCCGAATTGCTCAACACGTGGGGCGTGAGGTCTCCACATTACATCGATGTTGTCGCCAGTGGTCGGCGGAAGGTGCACGTAGCCGTCGACATGGGACCGGACCGCAGTGACGCACGGATGCAAGGCAAGACCGTAGGATCCTACGCAGTGCCGTAGGGGACCGCACCGCCACTTCCCAGCAAATTAGGGACACTGTTGATCCTGGGGTATCGGCGAGGACCATTCGCAACCGTCTCCATGAAGCTGGGCTACGGTCCCGCACACCGTTAGGCCGTCTTCCGCTCACGCCCCAACATCGTGCAGCCCGCCTCCAGTGGTGTCGCGACAGGCGTGAATGGAGGGACGAATGGAGACGTGTCGTCTTCAGCGATGAGAGTCGCTTCTGCCTTGGTGCCAATGATGGTCGTATGCGTGTTTGGCGCCGTGCAGGTGAGCGCCACAATCAGGACTGCATACGACCGAGGCACACAGGGCCAACACCCGGCATCATGGTGTGGGGAGCGATCTCCTACACTGGCCGTACACCTCTGGTGATCGTCGAGGGGACACTGAATAGTGCACGGTACATCCAAACCGTCATCGAACCCATCGTTCTACCATTCCTAGACCGGCAAGAGAACTTGCTGTTCCAACAGGACAATGCACGTCCGCATGTATCCCGTGCCACCCAACGTGCTCTAGAAGGTGTAAGTCAACTACCCTGGCCAGCAAGATCTCCGGATCTGTCCCCCATTGAGCATGTTTGGGACTGGATTAAGCGTCGTCTCACGCGGTCTGCACGTCCAGCAGGAACGCTGGTCCAACTGAGGCGCCAGGTGGAAATGGCATGGCAAGCCGTTCCACAGGACTACATCCAGCATCTCTACGATCGTCTCCATGGGAGAATAGCAGCCTGCATTGCTGCGAAAGGTGGATATACACTGTACTAGTGCCGACATTGTGCATGCTCTGTTGCCTGTGTCTATGTGCCTGTGGTTCTGTCAGTGTGATCATGTGATGTATCTGACCCCAGGAATGTGTCAATAAAGTTTCCCCTTCCTGGGACAATGAATTCACGGTGTTCTTATTTCAATTTCCAGGAGTGTATGTTAAAGCAAAATATCCATTTTATGGTGGCTAAGGCGTTTGAGACCGTTTGCGTAATCACATTTATAGCATTCCATAATGCTGGAATGTATAAAAATTGTATATTTTACCTTGTAAATTACTGTTAGTTACCAATATACTGAATGACACATCATAGGTGAGATTTCAAAGTGGGAAGGTGTGTAAACTACTTTGAAACTAATGCACTGAGTATCTAATAAAACAAGAACTCCATTCCGCAAAGAGGTACACCTCTATGCAGTTCTGTGTCTTTGACATTTCAATACTCGTTCACTTTGTTGACATGCACAAGATACGCCATCATGCCTTGCTTCTTTCCTCATTGCACAGTTTTATGTGCTATCAAAAAATACGTATTTAAGTTTTTGCGGACGTGAACATTAAAAACGTTGTGCATACGAGTCGAAAACTGAAAATGTATCGAACAAGAAGCAGTATCAGTAGGCCTAAGCAAACAAGCAATAGTTTCGGAACTCCAGCTTCATTTGCTATCGGTACAAATGTAGTGAAAGTGAAATAAAATGTATCATTAAAGCATTCTTTTTACTCCACATTCTTCTCTTCTTGGCTATTCGCAGCAGAGCAACAGAAACGCCAAACGTTTCTTATTACTAGAGCAAATACGCATTCAAATACAGAGAAACTTTTCGTGCACGAACCGATGTCTCCATTATGTTCCATAAATGTTCGATTGATGTCGTTTCATCTGGATGACCAAACCGTACCCTCAGATTGTCGAGAATGGTCTTCAAACCAGACAAGAACAATTGTGGCCCGGTAACACGGCGCATTTTCATCCAAAAACATTCTACCGTTGTCTGGGAACGTCAAGTCCGTGAATGGCTGAAAATAGCCTCCAAGTGGCCGAACATAGCCATTTCCAGCCAATGATCTGTTCACTTGGACCAGAGGACGCAGTCCGTTCCATGTGAATACAGTCCACGCCACGATGGAGCTACCACCAGCTTACACAGTGGCTTGTTGACAACTTGGGTCTATGGCTTCCTGGGTTCTGTGCCACACTCGAACCTTACCACCTACACTTACCAACTGAAATCGGGACTCATCTGCCCAGGCCACGGCCTTCCAGTCCTCTAGGATCCAATCGGTATGTTCGCGAGCTCAGGAGAGGCGTTGCAGGCCATGTCGTCCTGTTAGCGAAGGCACTCGCGTCGGTCGTCTGCCGCCATAGCTCATTAACGCCGAATTTCTCCGCATTATTCTAACGGATACGCTCGTCGTACGTCCCATATTGATTTCTGCTGTTATTTCACACATTGTTGCTTGTCTGTTAGTACTGACAACTCTACGCAAACGCAACTGCTCTCGGTCGTTAAGTGAAGGCTGTCTGGTCCAACTGAACAGATCATTGCTGGAAATGTTTATGTTCGGCTTTTTGGAGACCAATTGCAGCCATTCAAGGACTTCACGTTCCCAGACAACGGTAGAATTTTTTGAATGAAAATGCGCCTTGTTACCGGAACACAATTGTTCGTGTCTGGTTTGAAGACCATTCTCGACAATCTGAGGGTACGGTTTGGTCATCCAGATGACCCGACATCAATCGAACATCTACGGAACATAATCGAGACATCGGTTCGTGCACAAAATCCTGCTCAGGCAACGCTTTGGAAGTATGAACGGCTATAGAGGCAGCATGTCTCAGTATTTCTGTAGGTGATTCCAACGACATGCTGAGTCCGTGACGCCGAGAGGTTCTAGGCCCTTCAGTCCGGAACCGGGCAACCGCTACGGTCGGAGGTTCGAATCCTGCCTCGGACATGGATGAGTGTGATGTCCGTAGGTTCGTTAGGTTTAAGCAGTTCTAAGTCTATGGGACTGATGACCTCAGATGTTAAGTCCCATAGTGCCCAGAGCCATTTGAACTTGTTTTTGTTTTGTTTTGAGTCCGTGATACGTGGAGTCGCTGTACTATTCTGGACAGAAGGAGGTCCGACACGATATTAGGAGGTACCCCATGACATTTGTCACCTCAGTGTATTTTCAGTTCAATACAGATACAGAGATAAATGTGTGTTAGAAGTCGAACGAAATGCAGTTTGTAACAAGCCATGGGATCAAACGGGTCCATCATACTCAGAAACTATCCCTGAATAACTTTCGAAATATTGTCTGTGCAGTTTGGGTTCAACTTACACTCGTACATAATTTCTCTGTCAACGACCCAAACAGGCCTATACTATGTACTCTACTTGTCTTTGTTTTCTGTTTTCCTGCAAATGCGAAGATACGTAAGCCACTGATACACAAGCACGCCTGTCTCCATCCCCATCTTGTTTAAGAAGTTCCATAGGTTCATGCTTTTGTTTCTGGAATCAACGATGTAATAACAACATTTCTTCATCCTTTGTTCAGTTTGTACACTGATACAGGCAAGTCACTGTAAAGATATATACAACACGCAAAATTAGATAGCTGGCTGTTGTGGCCGTGCGGTTCTAGGTGCTTCAGTCGGGAACCGTGCTGCTGCTACGGTCGCAGGCTCGAATCCTGCCTCGGGCATGGATGAATGTGATATCCTTAGGTTAGTTAGGTTTAAGTAGTTCTAAGTCTAGGGGACTGATGACCTCAGATGTTAAGTCCCATAGTGCTTAGAACCATTTGCACCATTTGAAAATTAGATAATATAACATGGAAATGAATTCACTCATACAATTATTGTTGCTCCTCACGAATTTCACTTCAGTAGCTTTCTGGGTGAGAGGTAGCGCCTGAAATTTGGTATTCTTGGCACACTCTTGACACTGTGGATCAACGATATGAAATGGAATGTCCCATGCGTCGAACTCCATCTCCTATTCCGTGTTCAAAGTCTGTTACTTCCCGTCGTGCGGCTACAATCACGTTAGACGCCTTTTCACATGATCCATCTCTGTACAAATGACAGCTCCGCCTATGCACTGCCCTTTTATACTTTTATGCACATCTGTAAATGTGCATAGCGCTATCTCACAGCTTTTGCACCTCGTTGTACTTGTATCTGTATGGCGCGGAAAACATCTATAAAACATTTTAAACGACGATGGATTGTACTGTGTATGTGGTTCGCAAACAAACTTGCTGTTGAGGACAGTAATGTCCACTTCGCTCTTCAGCCTCAGGCCGGCAGCCAGTGCTGCTCTGTTCCGCCTCGGTCTGTTTTCCCGCGCCGCTGTTAGTTGCACGTTAACAGTGATACACTGCGGTGTCGATAGGTTTATTTATGAAGAGTTGTCCGGTGTGCAACTCCTGTGTGGGTTCGCTCAATCAATAGAAGAGCAGACAACGCCACTATGGCGAGCTGTTCTCTGAGGCGGCAACCACGTCACAGCATTTTTGCGTCTGACGCTTGTTTCATTAATCTGTGTTTTGTGTTTTGAAGTTTTTCCGGTGGGTATAATGTTGCATTTTCTTTCGGGTGTACATTTGACATCATTGTTTCTTTTTCGGATATCTCAGCCGCTAACCGTACAGCGATATTCGATCTGAGTCGGTGAGATAATTAAAAGCATTAGATACAATGTTTGTATTAAAAAATTTCCACTGACTAATCTTGGAAATGGCTGTCGATTATCAATAGCAGTATCGCAAGTATAAATAATAATGCCTCGTACGCACGTCGGGAATGTGATGCAGTAATGTGTGTTTTGTGTGTATATTGTGATGATTGTGTATTAAAGGATTTTTCCGTGTTGTGAAAGTAGGAACTTTTTCGTAATGTAACGGAATAATTAAAAGAAGGATTGACGTAAGCTAAACGAAGACAAAACTGAAACCATAATCCTTACAACAGATCACATGTACCTATTCCCTATCTGTGTGTAGTAATTACACGTTACAAGTGAAATCTGTGCACTTCTAGTAAATTGAGGAGATACGTGTTTATGGTTGAAATGAGCAAATGAAACTGCAATCGTCTGGCCATGACTATGGCTTCTTTGATTTCCCTGGGAGATGGCTCAATGGAACTGTAACATGTAAAATATCAGTTCATTTTTAGATCAATTAATAAAAAGATTTAATTAAGTTGATACAATCTTTTGCCATAAGAGTCCTTCAATACTAACAACGGTCACTGAGTATTAAAGCACGTCACGATGCATACAGTCACAAACTCTTCTCTTGAAGTATACTGTTCAATATTTTACACAATTATACTTCAGTATTTTATCTGAATAACTCTATAGTACTACTCGATGATGTTGACTGCTTTAGGTGAGGTCAGGAACTGGGGCAGAGCACTTCCTTGCTCGGCTCTATATTGACCTCTATAAAAGGGTGTTGTTGTGCGGAGAGAGAGGCTACGTCTTCATAGCGTCCCCAGTTCGTCGTTGTGGATTCCAGTGCTACATAGTTAACGTCGGTGGTATCGATGTGTACTGCTAACTCTGGTATGGCACCGCAATCCCTGGAAGATACCACTAGGGCGATAACAAAATGTCGATGTCTGCATTGCTACAATCACGTGCATTAAAGCTCCACTGCAACACGAACTTATCTAGTAAGTAGCAGACAATTTACTCTCTGCTCGAAATAAAATGCAAGCGAAACATAATTCGTCAGAGAACGTAGTTCTTAAATGAACACTTCAAATGATTCGAATAAAGAACGGAGGAAATGGTTCAAATGGCTCTTAGCACTATGGGACTTAACATCTGTGGTCATCAGTCCCCTAGAACTTAGAACTACTTAAACCTAACTAACCTAAGGACATCACACAACACCCAGTCATCACGAGGCAGAGAAAATCCCTGAAACTTGGTAGATATTCTAATGCGTTAATGCAGGATCGATTTACGGTGGAGAAAAATTAGTTTCAGTTTTGGCCACAAGGTATAAATCTGGCGCTGTGAATGCAGGAAAGACATACATAATGTTTCTATATATAGCTCCAATGGACTGAAAATAAAAGGCAACAGGCCGCAAAGTAAAAAAAAAAACAGGTTTATTAAAATCAACCACCGTTTCGAGAGGTTTAAAACTTTCTTCTTCAGAAGATATTGCACCTGATAACAAGTAGTACGACATTGTGTGTGGAACGAAGGTGATACCATTAAAATAAGGAACATGCAGGGAATGTTTACAAATAATATTAGTGAAGCATACTCACGTGGAACCACATATTATCTAGACAGAACGTAAGAATCGTTGACTCTGTCTAGAACATAATTTAAAGTAATAGCTCTGTACCGCAGGAGTTTGTCAGACAACTTTTCAAATTACCAGACAATTTACAACGTGGAGGTGCCTCTCCAGCGCGTCGTATATCGGCCTAGCTGCAATGAGAGGAGTGTATTATTTCACAAGTACACATTCATTACTAGAATTAACATAGTAACTAAAAAGTTGAAAAGAGGGAGAGGGAAAGTGCATCGTTAAAGTCATATGGCTCTTAAAGCACACAGGCTAAAGTAAAAATAGCAAATCCTGCACAATACGTGCATAAGTGCACAAGAAGCAATTGTGCGTGAGTACCCAACTGTAGAAGCATTAGCGTCAAGGCATTTGTGTAAGAATACGGTATCCTGTAAATCTTTCGGAATGTCACTAGTGATAAACAAATGTTTTGCCAAAGTGGAACTGTGTACATTACTAGCTTTCTTTCCCAATACGTCTTCTTTGTATCTCACCTCGATTGCTCTGCCAGTTTGATCAAACTGGGACTACTACTGCAGATCATTTAAAATCTTAAAAGTTTCCGTATGTAATGGATTAGAAACGGGTCGTGGGCAGCCAAGGTCAGACAAGTGAAAAAGATCTATTGTTGGTTTTATTATTAATCGCCGCTTTTACAATCTGTTCACTATGAGCACCGGAGACATCGACGAGATGTGCAGCCACAGATTTGCACCTGGTGGTCAAAATTGGGACTAATTTTTTGTAGCGTAAAATTGGTTCCGAATTAATGCAGTAGCATACCTACCAAGTTTCGCTGCTAATTGATATTTACAGCGCCGGGAGTAGTTGCACAGTAATTATAACCACGCGGGATACGCCCCACAAAGCGCAACTCTGCAAATTCAGCGCAAGCAAGGAACCATCTCACCATAATCCAGAACGATGTCACTGGAATGTGCTCATTTCCGTGGCTCAAGAAAAAGCGCAAATAGTAAACAGATGAGCACGTCGACACAGCACCAAGTGGAAGAACAGCGTGTGTCGTTTTGCCCAATGACCAGGCGACCCTCGCTAACCGATTCTGTCCGCCAAGCACTTCTATTGGCTGACTCGCCTCAGAGTTTATATGCGACTTGATTAAGATGGGCGTCGCAGTTCCCATCGATAGATAAGCTACTCTGGTAGATGAATAAGTGAGTAACGTTCTTTGAGACAGACTCGTGTTTATTGATGCCCACATGAGTACATGGCATGAAACGTGTCTAAGACCAAACGACTATCAACAACATTACTCCCCAACGATCCACTGGAGACCACAAGCCCCTGATACGAACATAGACTCTATCCCTCAACATCATCCGAAAGATTGTCGGTGGGTTTCAGCTCGCCCTGTAGAGGTGGAATAGTTACAGCTCAGGTGACGACTGTATATAAGAGGGTAGAAGGACGGATCCACATAATTACTGACCAATATCCTTTACATCGGTTTGTTGCAGGATTCTCGAACATATTTTCAGTTCCAATATAATGAATTTCCTTGAGACAGAGAAGTTGCTGTCCATGCATCAGCACGGCTTTAGAAAGCCCTTTTTTCACATGATATCTTGCGAACCATGGACGAAGGGTATCAGACGGATGCAATATTCCTTGACTTCCGGAAAGCGTTTGACTCGGTGCCCCACTGCAGACTCCTAACTAAGGTACGAGCGTATGGGATTGGTTCCCAAGTATGTGAGTGGCTCGAAGACTTCTTAAGTAATAGAACCCAGTACATTTTCCTCGATGGTGAGTGTTCATCGGAGGTGAGAGTATCATCTGGAGTGCCCCAGGGAAGGTCCGCTGTTGTTTTCTATCTACATAAATGATCTTTTGGATAGGGTGGATAGCAATGTGCGGCTGTCTGCTGATGATGCTGTGGTGTACGGGAAGGTGTCGTCGTTGAGTGACTGTAGGAGGATACAAGTTGACTTGGACAGGATTTGTGATTGGTGTAAAGAATAGCAGCTAACTCTAAATATAGATAAATGTAAATTAATGCAGATGAATAGGAAAAAGAATCCCGTAATATTTGAATACTCCATTAGTAGTGTAGCGCTTGACACAGTCACGTCGATTAAATATTGTAGAGCGATATGAAGTGGGACAAGCATGTAATGGCAGTTGTGGGGAAGGGGGATAGTCGTCTGCGGTTCATTGGTAGAATTCTGGGAAGATGTGGTTCACCTGTAAAGGAGAACGCTTATAAAAGACTAATACGACCTATTCTTGAGTACTGCTCGAGCGTTTGGTATCCCTATCAGGTCAGATTGAGGGAGGACATAGAAGCAATTCAGAGGCGGGGTGCTAGATTTGTTACTGGTAGGTTTGATCATCACGCGAGTGTTACGGAAGTGCTTCAGGAACTCGGGTGGGAGTCTAGAGGAAAGGAGGCGTTCTTTTCGTGAATCGCTACTGAGGAAATTAAGAGAACCAGCATTTGAGGTTGACTGCAGTACAATTTTACTGCCGCCAACTTACATTTCGCGGAAAGACCCCAAAGATAAGATAAGAGAGATTAGGGGTCGTACAGAGGCATATAGGCACTCATTTTTCCCTCGTTCTGTTTGGGAGTGGAACAGGGAGAGAAGGTGCTAGTTGTGGTACGAGGTACCCTCCACCACGCACCGTATGTGGATTGCGGAGTATGTATATAGATATAGATGTAGAAATAGCATCAAACGATGGGCAATGGTTGATACGTTGCATTGCCTGGGTTGTTAAGAGTTCGGACCATTGTAGAGGCAGAGTCTTTCCAAACAAATACCATCTAAGATTTAGTAATAGTTATTTAAATATAGTTATGGTGATGACATATTACCCAATCATTGTAAAAGTTAATTGTGAGTAGTAACACGGCATTTCCTTCATTGTTACGAGGGTCGCTCAATAGATAAAGCAACACTTATTTTTCGCTGTCAGTTTAGTTTGAAAATAAGCAGGATCATAGAAAATATAGATTCATGAAGTTCCGATGGCAACGGCGCTGTACGTAGCCTTCAAAATGACGTCTGTAACGGTGCTGCGTTATTAGCAAAGAGCTGTCATTGAGTTTCTTTCGGCGGAAAACTGGAACATCTCAGATATTCATAGGCACTTGCAGAATATCTACGGAGACCTGGCAGTGAACAAAAGCACGGTGAGTCGTTGGGCAAGGTTCCAGTTATCATCAAGATTGCAGAACCCTGTTCGATCTCACACGTGCCGATCGGCCACACGCAGCTGTGACTCCTGAAATGTTGGAACTTGCGGACATCCTCATTCAGAGTGATCAACGTATCACGATCGCACACATCGCTGTTCAAATGGACATCTCTGTCGGTAGTGCTAACACACTCGTCCACCAGTTGGGGCACTCAAAAATCTATGACAATTAGGTTTCTCGCCGCGTAGAATATGGTTCAAATGGCTCTGAGCACCATGGGACTTAACTTCTGAGGTCATCAGTCCCCTAGAACTTTGAACTACATAAACGTAACTAACCTAAGGACATCACACGTATGCATGCCTGAGGCAGGATTCGAACCTGCGACTGTAGCGGTCGCGCGGTCTCAGACTGTACAGCCTAGAACCGCTCGGCACTACGATCTCGCCGCCTAACGAAAAGAAAATAAAGAGGAACGAAGGACCATCTGTGCGGAACTGCTTGGGCTTACAAGGCTCATCGTGACAATTTTCAGTCGATCGTTGGCACAGGCCATGAAAAATGAGTTCATCACTTAGCACCGAAAAAAAAAACACGTAGTCCATGGAGTGACGTCACACCATCTCTTCTCCGAAGGAAATGTTCAAAGGCGCACCTTCAGCCGATAAAGTCATGGCGACGGACTTCTGGTACGCTGAAGAGGTTATTCTGTTTGATGTGCTGCCTCATCGTGCAACGAGCAACTCTAAAGTGGGCTGTGCTACCCTCTGGAAATTGAAGAAACGGCTCCAGCGTGCTCGTCGCCCCAAAAATGCAAACGAACTACTCCTTCTCGATGATAACGGAAGTCCTCATACAGAGAGTGACTCACAAAATTTCATTCAACAGTTTTTCCACCTGAACCAAAGACCGTGGATCTCGCAACTTCCGATTTACATCTATTTGGCTAAATGAAGGACGCATTCCGCGGGAAACAGTACGTGGATGATGGGGAGGTTACTGATGTAGCACGACTCTGGCTCCGTCGTCGACCAATAGAGTGGTACCGTGCGGGCAAACAGGCTCTCTCGGTAAAGTGGCGTAAGACTGTCGAACTGAATTGAGATTATTTTGAAAAATAGAGTTTTGTACCAAAAAGAATGGAAAATAATAGCCTACGGTGTGTTCGAATTCTGAATCAAACCAACATGCTTTCGGAAAAGAAATGTGTTGCATTACTTATTGAACACCGATCTACATAGTTAAGGATTTAAAACATTCCGATTTGTAAAGTCTGAGCTGTCCTTGAGGATGCTACATTTTATTATTACGAAAGGAGTATTTTGCCAAAGAAATTAGGAAGCCATTAGGTCTGAGCGCAGCCAAGTCTTTTCCCTTGTCGTTCCGTTTCATGAGTGCCTGTTCTACGGAGTAAAATGTGCAGTGTGCTTACCCAGTCGACAGCTTTGAGGCAGGGTTTGCTAGGGTTCCTTGTCGTATTGGTTACGTAAACGCCTCCTATGTGAAACGAAATATATCGCAGAGAGACAAAACTGTAAGAAGAAGTCAGCTAGCAGTGGTGGAGGTCATGTATTTGTGCACTCTTCAAGATATTGAATAGTGTATCTTGTGCTAACTTGCCGCGCGGGATTAGCCGAGAGGTCTTGGGCGCTGTAGTCGTGGACTGTACGGCTAGTCCGGGCGGAGGTTCGAGTCCTCCCTCGGGCATGCGTGTGTGTGTGTTTGTCCTTAGGATAATTTAGGTTAAGTAGTGTGTAAGTCTAGGGACTGATGACCTTAGCAGTTGAGTCCCATAAGATTTCACACACATTTTTTTTGGGTGCTAACTTCGGTACAGTTTATCGAAGAAGGCAAAAATCTGTACTCGTCTCGTGGAAATTGTAGCCGTGGATGGAAGACTTTTCCAAAATATGGCGTTGCAAGAATTATACCATTTTAGTTCAAGAATGCTCCTGAAAGGTAGATATTATGGTTCTTTGGTCTGCATAAGTAATAAGAGACCTGAAGAATCCACGGAAGTATTTTTATTCTCAACTGAACAGATTCTAACAAGACGAGCTACAGGCAATGTATTTCATTATTCACGTACGGTAAAGCCAGACTTGTGTTAACAAAATTTGAGACGCCCCACTAATCCCGCAGGACAGGGCAGGAAGTTTAAATTGTGGAAAGGGGCCAAAATAAGCGGCTGTCAGTTACACTCGAACATAGAACCTTTTATTTGACCAAACGTTACAAGAGCCAAGAATTTGCTTTTTCAAAATATCAGAGCTTTAGTTTTGGAACTTAATTAGCGGCCGAATGCGCCATACAATCTCATGCGTTAAGGGCAAGACCACTTTAATTTAAAAACGGCTGAAAGCCAATAACTCAAAGCTCAACCAAAATCAGAAATTTAAAAGGCAAAGCCTTACCTTAACACAGTTCCTTCATTAGGCTGTAGGCCCAAAGAATCTAACATTTTAAGAGGAAACAAATTCAAAATCAGTTGAAGGCCCAACACTTAAGACTCAATAACATTAATTTAAAAAAAAATGTCAAAGGCCTTACCTTAAAACACTTCTTTAAATTTGGCTGAAGGCCCAAACCATCTCTATTCTTAAGGGCAAAACAATCTTAACCTAAAAATTGGCTAGAGGCCACACAAGTACAAACAACAAGAACAAGAAAAGGCAGTACACCCAAGGGTGTTCAGAAGTTCTGAGGGTCAGCCTGGAATTCAAACACTAAACTTCGCTTAGGTAAGACAGCCAGACAGCCCAACCATTGTCAATCCAGCGACAACCAACCGACAGACAGTCAACAGACCCACCGACAAGATAACCTCCGCTTCACCTGACCAGCACACATCAGGGAGTTCAAAGGAACAACGTAGAAGGTATTGGCGTCCTCAACCAATTCTACATTGAGCTGTCGAACGACACACCATGCTGGACAGCGAGAACATGATGAGAAAAATACACTGCTTAAATTTACATCAACGGCCAGGGCAGGTAACCGGAACGTTAACAGTTTGCAAAGTGGGAGATTCTGCTGGTGCACTTCAATTCAAATTACCAAGTATAATTAAACTCCACCAAAGGGTGGCTAAAATTTGCCAACTGGAAAACACACGTTGTTGCTCGCAGAAATATCGCAACAGCCGACAACGAACTCCAAACAACACAATGTGAACAGTCGTGACTTGCTGGTAGATTAAGTCAAATCTTAACTTTCATGTCCAGGATCGGTCAACCACGAACTTCTAGCAATGGGAACAGCACTACACAATCCAACACTGCATAGGGGCCGCCAGCGCGCGCAGCCAAACCACACGCCGTGGAAAATTCCTCGCTGCTTCACGCCAACCGACCAACTGCCAGGCCCGGAATCGGTGAAAGGACCAAATATACATCGGACGATGAGAGACCAACCGAACAACCAACCAACGGTCGTCCCGCTCCAATCTCCCTCCGTCGGACAGTTCATGTCTGTCGCCAGCGGTCGGCCAGCACTGGCTGTCAGCAACTGACTGTCGGACACACGACGACCCGGAAATACTATCAGTCGCTCCAGAGATGGTACGATAGTGGACTTATTGATACGCGCTGCTTTCTGCCACTCACGGGCAAGTAAGGGAGGGAGTTAGCGACACCAGTAAACGGAATAAGAAAACGAGGCGGCAGTACCATAATAAAAGATGACAAACAATGAATGGGATGAACACGAGCGGTGCATGGCTCAATTTGTTATGAAAAGTGTTTTTGGTTCAATATATTGGCAATTATTTCTAGAAAGCGTTACTACCGTATTTCAGGTGCCTCTTATTACTTATCTTAAACTCTATCTTAAAATTACTATTCACTGTGTGCAAAAGTAAAAACAGTGCGTACTATATTTGTATGGTTTATTAAAGTAAGAAAGTGGAAACAGACACCTTTGATGATTCGCTTTGTTAGTGTTCCTTAAATTTCATTTGTTTGAATTTATTTACTTAAAGGTTCAATATTAAAGTGACTTCACTGTGATGACAACTACTAACTTCATTTTTGCCTTGCAAATTTCGTATAGTTATGTTTGAAAAGGAAATAATTTTCGATCTTCTTAGTTTCATCCAGGTACAAAAAACAATAATTATATTTATTAAAATATGAACTAACTGTTCTAAGTTTAATGAACAGACTTACTTTCAAAATTCGCCCTTCAGGGTGTGGCGACCGGTATTAGCAAGTAGAAATTTTGGTACTGAGAAGGAAAATTCTGAAGTTGAGTTACGAGGGTCACCTCAAAAGAAATGCACATTATTTTTGTAAAAATACAGTTTTTATTCTGCATCTGTGAAAGTTTTACAGTGTGGAGATACATCCTTCCTGCCTGTTTTCAAACTTAGTTCAACCTGTTTCCGTGAGTGGCGCTATCACAGTGTGTCTTCAAGATGGCTGCTAGACTTGACGTTCGTCAGAAGCAACGTGCTGTCATAGAATTCCTGTGCTGTGAAAACGAGACAGTGGGAAATATCCACAAGAGGTTGAAAGAGGTGTATGAAGATGCTGCTGTCGATCGCAGTACAGTTAGAAGGTGGGCGAGCAGGTTACGTGAGGAAAGCGGGCACGGCAATATTGAGGATTGTCATCGCAGCGGCAGGCCTCGTACTGCACACACTCCAGACAATGTACAGAGACTTAACGAATTGGTGACTGCTGACAGACGCATCACAGTCAACGAATTGTCACGCTACGTTGGCATAGGGGTAGGAAGTGTTTTCAGAATAGTGAAAGTGTTGGCGTTAAAAAAAAATAGGTTTGTTTCAGATGGGTTCCTGGGATGATGACAGTGGCTCACAAAGAAACAAGAAAAACGGTACGCAGTGAACTTTTGGGACAGTACAAGAATGGTGGAGATGAATTTCTTGGAAGAATTGTGATAGGTAATGAAACATGGCTCCATCATTTTTCACCAGAGACGAAGAGGCAATTAATGGAGTGGCATCATCCAAATTCACCCAAGAAAAAAAATTCTAAACCACACCTTCTGATGGAAGAGTTAAGCTACACTGTTTTTCGATTCCGAAGGACTCTTGCTTGTGGGAATCGTGCCAAGTGGAACCACCATAAATTCTGATGCATATGTGACGACACGGAAGAAACTTCAAGCTCGACTGAGTCGTGTTCGACCACTTCGGCAAAAGCAGGATGTTTTGCTCTCGCACGGCAATGCACTGCCACGTGTCAGTCAAAAAACCGTAGAAGCGATCACTAAACTCGGATGGACAACACTGAAACATCCGTCTTACAGTCCTGACCTGGCTCCATGTGACTATCATCTCTTTGGGAAACTGAAAGACTCTCTTCATGGAACGAGGTTTGAAGGTGATGACGCCCTTGTGCACGCTGGCAAATAGTGGCTCCAACAGGTTGGTCCAGAATTTTACCGTGTGGGTATACAGGCGCTGGTTCAAAGATGGCGTAAGGCAGTTGAGGGGGATGGAAATTATGTGGAGAAATGAAAATATTGTTCGTAAAGGATGTATCTACACACTGTATAACTTTCAAACATGTAGAATAAAAGATGGATATAAAAAAAGAGTGTGCATTTCTTTTGTAGTGACCCTCGTAGTATTGGTTCCTATTCCAGTGGTGAATGTTGACACCGTGCTTCAGTGTAAAACGTTATCAGAATGGTAACTCAAGGTAAGAAGAGAGGTATCCTTTGATTCTGGATACAACGACTCTGTAGTATCTCCACTAAACGCCCAGGAAGAAGTATGACAGCCTAATTAATAATAGATCATATACAAATGCGGTATAAATGTGTGTTTTTTTTAACAGAGTAAAGCGGATGAGACGCTCGACGCATGCAATGTACTTGTGTCGCAGACGCTCACAGGCAATGCTGTGACGGCGCTGTACGTGGAAGACATTACGTCAGGCGACTTGTTTCTCATTTTGCATTATGTTGTTCACAGGTGGCTGTAGTTTTTGTGTGATACATATCCTCCACCACAGTATTAGCCATCATCTGCTAACACGACCAACAAGAGTTATACAGTACCTAAGCACACACGTGGGATAGACCTCTGTAGTGGCCCTGGCGAGGTTGACAATAACTGGCATCACAGGTTTTTCGCCTAAGTTAACGGACGAAGTTTGATGGGGACACTCGATTGTTTGTGGGAGGTCGCTTCGAATGGACTGATTGCTGACGCTGTGCCAGCTGCCCTCTGTGTGTTGAATGCCCTAAAGGGAGTTTTTCAGTCACGGAGCTATATTTTATCGTCAAGTTCAGACTTTTTTCTACAAATAATTATTTTTTTTCATACAAAATATTTATCAACAAACAAAAGTACATATCTTAAATACTACGAAAATAATTTTTGGTTGGTAAATTGATGTGTCTATACAGCACAAAATGGCGGCCAAAAAATATCTGCGCGGATTGAGCAACTAAACGCTTCGCACGATTAAGGGTGAAGTATAGATCGGCAATGCAAATTAAACGTATGTGCATTATCAGAAATACGTCCTCTATAATATGAACTCCGAAAATCAAATTTCCTGAGGTGCATTTCAAAGTGGCTGCCTCTTGAAAACGTAGGTACTAAAAATGGACCTATTTTGTTTCATTTCAGTATAAATAAATAACAGATATTACGACAAATGTAATGTTTCTTGAGTTTGAAGCCAAAATTAAAAGTGTCGATTCATTAAACCCAAAATGGCATCCAGTTTTAACGAGCAGTATTTTCTTATCACGCGAACCGGTTAGAAAGCGTTGTCTCGAGAAATACGCATTTAAAAATTTGACTCGATTTTTGGGTATAACTTTAAATTTTTCCAGCTTACCGTTAATCTGCTATTCTTGGACCATGCAGTGATACCTCTCTTACTGTAAGACCTCATTTTCTAAAGCGCGGGTCTCTCTGCCCGCAATTCTAGGGTCGACGCAGTTCTGGAACGAACGCCGGTCCTAACGATTCAGGCGCTTCCCGTCCCTTTTCGTGGCGTATCAGCAAGCCGCGGTACCGGTAACGTCTCCCATAACTATACGCAGCACACCCTTAAATCCGTCGTTAAAACCGACGCACGCCCGACTGTTAGCAATTTGGATGACTTTTACGCTTGAAAACATGTGTTTTGGAGCGAAAGTCCAAATTAATGAATTCAGTACTTCATGCGTATGAGAATGGCCTCCATGGCATCTTTCCATCAAATTGTCGCCTGACAAATATTTTTACTCATCAGCAGTAGCTTCAATAACTTCACTTCTCAGCGGTGGCTGATTATCAGAAGTATCCAGTGTCCCTTTATCTCAGCTTGCTTCCACTTACACCAGCTTTCAGAACATACCGGTATTTTCTTCGACCTAGAATGTTAAATAGTCTTATACAGAAAAAGACATCTATCGGAGTCGCAAACGGTGCAAGTGCCGAGTGCGACTAAAGGGGGTGTATGCACGTTTCCATAGAAACGCGAGTTTCAGGTATAACGAATAATTTTCCGACAAGATCTTTTTGATCTCATAATTTTAAGAATATTAGGTATCAAAGTACGCAATAAATACGATTTTTTGAAACTTCGAAACCGGAAAACCCTCTAAAGTGTTTGAACGTCTTTGGGCGTGCTGCCGTATTCAATACTTTGTAATGCGATTAGGGCAGAATATTAATGTTGCGACACGTTCTTTTGATGTCAGATTCATGATTAGAATCATTAGCTTCACGGTAACCACGTGGAATTTAGCATTAAGATGATAAGTCTATTTGGGCCCGTAGCTCCACGGTAAATATTTCGTGGAGGCAGACTTTTATTCTAAGCACCTGCTGATGTGATAGTGTCTACCTGCTGTAGATTTCACATAACACAAGTTAACGGATGGCCAGTGAGCTCTCGCTACAGATGTGCTCAGTAAGTTATTGCCTCGTGCCCTTCCTTGGGAGAACGTAAACATATTTCATGTAGACGTCTTTTGGCGAATATGTGTGGTGTTGATTTAGCACGGTTTCTGTTCTCCAGCCACGTCTAAAGAGATATATACTTGGAACTAGAACTATAAATGAAGCCCTTTAACGAAGATCTTTTTTCTAGTGTCAGTGTAAAAACAGAAATAAATTGAAGGTATTGACGCATCAACAAGAGAAGTCAGCTTTACATACTCCCGAGTAAAACACAAAAAAAGACAAGAAAACTTGCTTACCCTGTCTTGTCTTTCCCTAAACTTTGTTTAGGCATCCAACCCACGTCAATATCTTGTCACATAAACAAAGATTTATCGTAACATTTATTGATTTTTTTAAAACAAAATGGACTTCTCGCCCTTGCACCAGACAACTTTGTTTTTTGAATCTGGTATCAAAAAATAAACAACTAAAGAAAAAGCAACTATTAGCACTTTACAGGTTACTGAATATAATGAGGAATCTAAGAATTTTAAAAAAATGTCTACTCTAGCAAAAATCATAGGTGTGGATGACCAATACGTTCATTATACTTCTGATTAAGCGTACGTAGCATCCTTAACAGTTCTGCCATAGACCACCTTACTACAAAATTCCATGTCTCAGGCTAGCACACACTTCTCGGAAAGCATCACGACATCTTGATATTTCTCAGATTTAACTGGCAGAGGAAGTTCATACAGTTTTTCATCAGTTTTAAATTAGTTAAGGCTTTCTGAATTACGGAATAATGTTAAATAAGTTGTGATAATGACGCACTACAGCGAACTACACTGAACCACGAAAGGAACTGGTATAGGCATGCGTACTGAAATACAGAGATCAGTAAACAGGCACAATACGGCGCTGCGGTCGGCAACGCCTATATAGTAAGAGAACTAGGCTCTGGCGCAATTGTTAGATCGTTTACTGCTTTTACAACGGCAGTTTACCAAGATTTAAGTGAGTTTGAACGTGGCGTTAGAGTTGGTCCCGGAACGATGGGATAAAGCATAGCCGAGGTAGCGATGAAGTGGGGATTTCCCCGGACAACCATATCACGAGTGTACCGTGTATATCAGGAATCCGCTAAAATATCAAAACTCCGATATTGCTGAGGCCGGAAAGGATCCTGCAAGAACGGGACAAACGACGACTGAAGAGAATCGTTCAACGTGACAGAAGTGCAACCCTCCGCAAATTGCTGCCGATTTCAGTGCTGAGCCATCAACGAGTGTCAGCGTGCGAACCATTCAACAAAACATCATACATCATCGATATGGACTTTCGGAGCCTGATGCCCACTCATCTACCCTTGATGACTCCACGACACAAAGCTTAACGCCTCGCCTAGGCCCGTCAACACCGACATTGGACTGTTGATGACTGGTAACATATTGCCTGGTCGGACGAGTTTCGTTTCAGATTGTGTCAAGCGTATGGACGTGTACGGGTAACGAGACATCCTCATGAATCCATGGACCCTGCATGTCAGCAGGGGACTGTTCGAGCTAGAGGAGGCTCTGTAATGGTGTGGGGCGTGTGCAGTTGGAGTAATATGGGATCCCTGATACGTCTAGATACGATTCTGACAGGTGACACGTACGTAAGCATCATGTCTATCAAAAATGGTTCAAATGGCTCTGAGCACTATGGGACTTAACATCTCAGATCATCAGTCCCCTAGAGCTTAGAACTACTTAAACCTAACTAACCTAAGGGCATCACACACATCCATGCCCGAGGCAGGATTTGAACATGCTACCGTAGCGGTCGCGCGGTTCCAGACTGAAGCGCCTAGAACCGCTCGGCCACCAGCGGCCGGCAAGCATCCTGTGCGATCACCTGCATCCATTCATGTCGATTGTGCATTCCGACGGACGTGGGCAATTCCAGCACGACAATGTGACACCCCACACGTCCAGAATTGCTACAGTGTGTCTGCTGGAACACTCCTCTGAGTTTAAACACTTCTGCTGGCCACCATATTCCGCAGACATGAACATTATTGAGCCTGTCTGGGATGCCTTGAAAGGTGCTGTTCAGAAAAGATGTCTACCCCCTGGTACTCTTACAGGTTTATGGATAGTCCTGCAGGATTCATGAAGTCCGTTCCCTCCAGCACTTCTTCAGATATTGGTCGACTCCATGCTACGTCGTGTTGCGGCACTTCTGCGTGCTCGCGGGGGTGCTACACGATGTTAGTCAGATGTACCAGTTTCTGTGTCTCTTCAGTGTACATTCCTGTGTGCAGTGGAGCACTCAAATGGTTCAAATGGCTCTGAGCACTATGGGACTTAACATCTATGGTCATCAGTCCCCTAGAACTTAGAACAACTTAAACCTAGCTAACCTAAGGACATCACACAACACCCAGCCATCAAGAGGCAGAGAAAATCCCTGACCCCACCGGGAATCGAACCCGGGAACACGGACGTGGGAAGCGAGAACGCTACCGCACGACCACGAGATGCGGGGGAGCACTCAAAGAAACTGTACGTAATTTGAAATAGTAAATTTCCATTATCAGCACTCTTACTCTTAGGCCGAACTGCCTTTTTGGGTTGAACAAGAAGTCCAAAAATGGATCATGTGTAACATCAAGGACAGTGAACTTCTTGGAATGTTTTTATAGGCATTGTTAGGGCCAGTGACAAAGCAGGACCTGGACATGTCTGATTCTCGCTCCAAACACCCGACGTCGACAAGTCTATTCCCTAAGTTATTCTCAACTGGTCCCATGGACAGGTCTCATTCTTCCACTACACGATAGGGCAATATTCAAATGGGATGGTAGTAAAATCACTTTTCCGGCCAAAAGTGAACATATCTGATTATTGCGCTACTGTCTTTAGTTTTGATTCACATAACCTCATGACTTCACAGTTTGCGTTTGCTATTGGAAAACAACCTTGTACACATAAGGGCAGTCACATTCCACCCAGTGTGATTTATTTCTGGTGAAGAAGCAGATGATTATATTACAGGTATTACTGTAGAGCAGAGCAGATCGTAACATTGCTGAAGTAACACTTATTACTTCAGCGCGAGGAGAAGTAGTTTCTTTTGTGTGTCTTCTGGCGACAGTATATAATATTCTCTCTCTCTCGATCCCTATCTTGGAAACTCACACACACAAACACACACACACACACACACACACACACACACACACACACACACACACACACACACCACCACCACCACATTACAACAAAGGCCAAGAACACTTCATATCAGCTCGTCACATCCAAACAAACTTGCCACGAAACAAATGTATACCACACTGTCATAACAACACGTAATGGCGGCGAAAAACAATTTGCTTGGCATGGAATCATATAAAGTGAAAAAGTAATGACAAAACGAAAGAAATAAGTATGTTATCTCGACATGAAAAAAGGAAAAAGGACCACTACATAAAAAAACTTTAAGTTACACGCTGAACAACACGATACACAGTGATTTTAGGTCGGAAATGGATAACAAGTAGATAAATAAAATAACGTTTCTTAATTAAAATAACGTTTTCTAACTAAAGCTACGAGAATTAATATCCAGTAGCTCCATGTGAGACGGCCGGAGTTCCCGTGCGGTTTTAGGCGCTACAGTCTGGAACCGAGCAACCGCTACGTTCGCAGGTTCGAATCCTGCCTCGGGCATGGAAGTGTGTGACGTCCTTAGGTTAGTTAGGTTTAATTAGTTCTAAGTTCTAGGCGACTGATGACCTCAGAAGTTAAGTCGCATAGAGCTCAGAGCCATTTGAACCTTTTTTTTTTTACGCTCATGTGAAATGTGCAAACAAACGTCTACATCCAATTTATTTCGAAATATATTATAAAACTAGCAATGAAAACTTTTGACTTATTGTAAATAAGCAAAACAGAATGCCTCAACTCAGTGATAGATGTCGTCTCAATTCTGTATTGCACGTAACCAATGCAAAACATTTGACAATAGTCACTCATTTCAGTAATGTAAATACTTTGCGTCAAAAGTTTCTTTAATGGTTAACAAGTAAAAATTTAGCAGAAGTAAACAAAACACACCCACTGCAGATACCACAAAATTTGCTGAAACGTGTCTGGGGGAAAACAAAATCACAAAGGTGTCTTGAATAAGGCATAGTTCCTCTCCAATATTCACTTCTTCAGGAGTTCCAAGGGACAATAATTAACTGTTAAAGATCGGGATTAGCTTAGAAAGTTTTATTGTCATCGATGCCCAGTGAGGCACATGACCTGCAGGAACAGGTGGACTGCCGAGGTGTTGCACACTACGCTTTGGTGGAACACTCGTGGGCGTTTCGTCTGAAGAACTGACGGCGACTGCGAACACAAGGATGAGTCGACGCTGACTCACACGGCTGACTCGAATCGCAGGCACAGTGAGCTGACGCGGGTCCCTGCCTTCGGCAGATAGCAGCTGCTCCATTACACTGCACTCCGCACAATGTGAGCGAATACTGTACGGCGCATAGAGGCGTTGATGAGGGACTGTAGGTGACTGCTGCGGTATCTTTTTATAATTTCTTTATTCTGGGTTTGGGTTACAAGGACCATACAGCCAACAACGGTTATAAAGTTCCAAAGCCAAATAATGGCAAAATAAGCAGAACTGCACAAAATTACGAAGTCAGCGTACCAAATCACTCGTAAAGTAAAATAAAAGCGCAATTAGACGAACACCAGGCCGGCGTCGGCATTGAAGACAATGACACTGGAGTGGAATTACAAACAGCACTATACAGTATACAGCAACATTATGGCAAACATATTTATGCTCTTGTAGTAAAACATGAGAGAGCAAACACCGTACATCATACAATAAGAACAACACTAGCTGAGAAAAAAACCTGCAGATAACATTATATAAAAATGCGAGAAGCGGAGCATACAGACAGACGTACTTAAAATGACAGAAAAACCCAAATGACAAACACAATACAACCAGCGGTACGTACAATAGTGCCAGTAGAACAGTGACATGAAAGGCACAAGAGAGCAATAATGAAAACTTAATGCACATATAGAGAGCATAAAATTACACACCCGACTACGAACCCGGCGGATGCTATGTGTAAGTGAAGACCCCGGCAACTCATAAATTAAATTTGGATGCCGGTGGCGTTCAAAAATTGTATGAGGTTCTTATATATATCAAAACGGTGGAGTAAAACAGGAATACTGTTAGGAAGTGGGTAACTTCTCCCACCTAATTTCTTATACAAGTCTGATTGTGCAGTCGCGTACTTGGAACATGCCGGTATGCCATGTTTAAGATCCGATATAGGTGCACGGATAACACCCGTGTCCCAGCTTCATGAAAATGACAGACTCACATGGCGTATACGACAGCGCCGATGCGGAAGGTCGAGAAGAGATGTGCGGTTGTACGGCCACTAGGTGCCGCCCTTACAGTGCTGAGAGATGTCATTCACAGCTGCAAGTGTGATAAGCAGCCTTCCGTATCGTCGATGTGAGATCCGTACAAGGAATCGGCGTTGGGTGTATCTGGCCCTCTGTAATATTCCTCTTGGTTAGGCGGTCAACAGTTTCATTATGGACAATGCCATGATGCCCTTCAGTCCAGAGTAATTGAGTGGCAATGCCCAAGGTCTGCGTGTCTAGTAAGGCCGTCAAGGCGTCCAGAACATACCTGTTGGTCTGTCTATCAAGTTGCGATATTTACACACAATTCCGTCAACGTCAACGTAAGTTCATCCCATTAAAGGGTTTCGGTAATCAGCTACCAGTTAAAAACTAGGTTTACAACAACGGTATCGCCTGTACTAAATATCGTTTTTGGGGGTCTCTGGTTGGTGTGAATTATGGACGCCGGGCAGAATACCAATCATCTCCTTAAACTACACACTGGTCGCTTTGAA
The DNA here is from genome assembly GCF_023897955.1 of Schistocerca gregaria. Classification (NCBI taxonomy): domain Eukaryota; kingdom Metazoa; phylum Arthropoda; class Insecta; order Orthoptera; family Acrididae; genus Schistocerca; species Schistocerca gregaria. The sequence continues at coordinate 46,446,157 of NC_064924.1, forward strand.
GCGCTACAGGTGGTGTACAACTGGTACCAGGTGGTCATGTGGCCTTACACCGATTACGTAAATAATGAAAGGGAAACAATGTGTGTTGTGAAACTTCCTGGCAGATTAAAACTGTGTGCCCGACCGAGACTCGAACTCGGGACCTTTGCCTTTCGCGGGCAAGTGCTCTACCATCTGAGCTCCCGAAGCACGACTCACGCTCAGACCTCACAGCTTTACTTCTGCCAGTATCTCGTCTCCTACCTTCCAAACTTTACAGAAGCTCTTCTGCAAACCTTGCGTGAGTCGTGCTTCGGTAGCTCAGATGGTAGAGCACTTGCCCGCCAAAGGCAAAGGTCCCGAGTTCGAATCTCGGTCGGGCACACAGTTTTAATCTGCCAGGAAGTTTCATATCAGGGCACACTCCGCTGCAGAGTGAAAATCTCATTCTGGAAACAGCCCCCAGGCTGTGGCTAAGCCATGTCTGCACAGTATCCTAGTTCTGCTAGGTAAGAAGGTATGCTGAACTGTCAAAAATATGTAAAACAGAATCAATGAGCGGTCTAAAAACAAGAAGTACAATAAAGAGCAGGCTGATAGAGCAATTTCGTCGTGGGTAAATGGCCATGGTGATGGACGGGGCCGGTCGTAGTGACGGAGCGGTTCTAGGGGCTACATTCCGGAACTGCGCTGATGCTACGGTAGCAGGTTCGAATCCTGCCGCGGGCATGGATGTATGTGATGTCCTTAGGTTAGTTAGGTTTAAGTAGTTCTAAGTTCTAGGGGACTGATGACCTCAGATGTTAAGTCCCATAGTGCTCAGAGCCATTTGAACCATTTTTTGTTGAACGGGCTGGCGGAGGGGAAGGGGGGAGGGGGGAGCCGCGCTCAAAACTCTCTCGTGCCATTTATATTTATTTTATTTTATTATTTCACCACATTATGAATTGTCCGTCCAGTCTTTGAAACATTTGCTCTCTTTCTGTAGTCTTAGGAAATGTCATACTATACATCGGTAATAGAATACGAGTTATGTGGCACGAATACGTTACCGTCGCAAGTAATGTGATGAATAATGAGAGCAGGCGAGATACCACATAGACTTCTCACAGAAATGAAAACAACAAATAAAGAGCTGTGAGCTATGTTATAACAAAGAAATTCAACATTCAAGACTTCGGAAACGGAACGCAACTTCAAAAACGTTAAAAACATATAATTTTTGACAGAGCACAGAGAAATTGTGTGATTGTGAAACTGTTGGGTTCATTTGTTGCAGTTTTTGTGGCAAACTACACACACCAAAAAAAGTTTTGCATTCCCAGAACTCCTGAAGATAGACTTTAACCATGAATATTGTATCACAGACACAGTCCCTTTAACGTTTTTGATGTCACTAAACCCGCCCAAAGCTGTAAACAACCATACATAAGCAGCGCATGGGGATCCGGCAGCCGGTCAGTTCCAGTCAGGAAGGAGGTACGCGGCTCGTGTTGTCTGTCGTTCAATACCGCGGTTCGATCGCATCCGCAATGTTACTTTGTGCCAGGTAGGGCTCTCAACAAGGGAAGTGACCAGGCGTCTCGGAGAGAACGAAGCTATATTATTCGGACATGGAGGGGATACAGAGAGACAGGAAGTGTCGATGACATGTCTCGCTCAGGCCGCCCAAGGGTTACTACTGCAGTCGATGACCGCTGCCTACGGATTATGGCACGGAGGAACCCTGACAGTAGCGCCGACATGTTGAGTAACGCTTTTCGAGCAGCCACACGACGTCGTGTTACGGCTCAAACTGTGCGCAGTAGGCTGCATGATGCGCAACTCCCGACGCCCATGGCGAGGTCCATCTTTGCAACCACGACACCATGTAGTGCGGTACAGATGGGCCCAATAATATGCCGAATGGACCGCTCAGGATTAGCATCACCTTCTCTTCCCCGATTAGTGTCGCACTTGCCTTCAACCAGGCAACCATCGAAAACGTATGTGGAGGCAACCTCGTCAGGCTAAACGCCTTACGCACACTGTCCAGTGACTGCAGCAACGTGGAGGTCTCCTGCTGCATTGTGTGGGGCCGAAGTACGCCGCTCGTGCTCATGGAAGGCGCCGTAACGGCTGCACCATACGTGCATGCCATTCTCCGGCCGACAGTGAAACCACATCTGCAGTATACTGGCGAGGCATTTCGCGCCCCCATAGTGCACATCTTGTGAATGACTTCCTTCAGGATAACGACATCGCTCGACTAGAGTGGCCAGCATGTTCTCCAGACATTAACCCTATCGAACACGTCTGGGATAGATTAAAAAGGGCTGTTTATGGACGACGTGACCCACCAACCACTCTGAGGGATCTACGCCGAATCGCCGTTGAGGAGTGGGACGATTTGGACCAACAGTGCCTTGGGGAACTTGTTGGATAGTACGCCACGACGAATACAGGCATGCATCAATGCAAGAGGACGTGCTACTGGGTATTAGAGGTACCGGTGTGGACCACCACATCTAAATGTCTCGTTGTGTGGTGGTGCAATATGCAATCTGTGGTTTTCATGAGCAATAAAAAGGGCCCAAATGATGTTTGTGTTGATCTCTATTCTAATTTCCTGTACGCGTTCCGCAACTCTCGGAACCAAGGTGATGCAAAACTTTTTTTGATGTGTGTATTATGTTTCCATCATTTCCTTGGGAGCACATTTTTCATAAGAACACCCACATCGGGCAAGGAGGCATATCTCAGTCGTCAGGCGTACAAATCGAGTGCGTCACTGATGCTGTGTATGACATACCTGACGTGTTTTCCAATGGAGGTTTCGGTAGACTTCTCGTCTTGTCGTCAAACGTTTGCGATTCCCATTCGAAAGCCACTTCCTTCCGGCTGCTAATAACCTAGCTGTATAGAATCAACTGTCATTACAGGTACCTTACACTTCGCTGTTGCAAACGGACTTAACACCACGACACAGCGTACAGCGGACTAAACAAAAACAAAAGAAAAATGAGCACGAGGGAGGTTTTAAAACGGCTCGCCCGCTTGGCAGCCCAACACCGTAACCACCTTTTTTTTTCGTGTAGGGGAGGCATCGAAGGGACAGCGGAGAGAGCAGATCTGGCCACAGTGTCCGCCTGGCCCGTCAAGGTATGAGGGATGGTGAGGAAAATCAATAGTGCGATTTCTTATTTTTATTTATTTTTAATTTTTATTTATTTTTTATTTTTATTCTTAATTTTTTAATGTATTTGTAATTTGTACCACACCTAAAATAAATGTACATAGAACCGCATCGTGCATTAAGTAAACAAAAAAAGATCTCGGTACTTTCCTACACCGAGATAAGCTATATGGGGAAACGAAAAACTGCTTCGTACACTATGCAGAAGGGTGTGTCGCTGCTCTCCTTACGCTTCATCATCCAGGTACGTCTTCAGGCATGTCGTAATTCCATCGATAATCGGACATGTTGACGAAGTGTGTCCTTTGAAGAATGAAGGGGATCCGGAGACGAAGGTTGGAGATATGGACCCGAATTTGTTGTAATAAACGGCGGTAGTTAATGGCCGCAGTGCGCCGTATGTCGTCTTGAAACTCTACCCCAAAACATTTGACAGTGTCACTAAGCTATAGGGGGTTAACACACGCTGGGATCAACCCCTTCCGATACGGCCATGGCCACCGATTTGGTGACCATGAGACAGCTGCCTGAAGCCACACCGTAAGTGGTAATCCATTCTAGTGCGCTGGTTACAGCGTCGCGATTGTGGAACACGACAACCAGATCGTCTGCATATGCTGTACAGCGAAATGTGACGTCATATAAGGTTGGTCCGGTGAGGGATTGACGGAGGCTACAGAGAAGCGGTTCCAGTGCCGGGGCGTAGAGTAAGGTCAACACGGGGCAGCCACGACGCACCGACCTGGAAATCGGGAAGGACTGCGCGAGACTCTCGTTAAGAAGCGCCTTGGAAGTCGCCCCTCGGAGGAGGCGCGTCACGAAGACTGTGAATTGCTGTGGGTACTGCATGTGCTGGAGAACGGACGTTAGGCATGCGTGATCCACTCGATCAAAAGCTTCGTTAAAATCTAGTGATGCCAGCGCTCCCGGGATGCGGTGTGCTCTCGTTAGGGCTATTATCTCACGGTATCGACACAGTGCTGTGTGGACGTTGTTGATATCCCCAAGGAAGCCTGATCTGGTGAGATGATGTCAGGCAGGGTCGGTCGTATACGGTTTGCTGATAGTCCAGTGAATACCTTCAGCCGGCCGCGGTGGCCGAGCGGTTCTAGGCGCTCCAGTCCGGAACTCCGCGACTGTTACGGTCGCAGGTTCGAATCCTGCCTCGGGCATGGATGTGTGTGATGTCGTTAGGTTAGTTAGGTTTAAGTAGTTCTAAGTTCTAGGGGACTGATGACCTAAGATGTTAAATCCCATAGTGCTCAGGGCCATTTGTGAATTCCTTCATGTCAGGGGGCGGTAATCATGTATTCGAGCCACACCTTTAGGTTTGTGAACCGGTACAATCATTCCTTCTACAAAGGCCGCGAGGAGCGGCACCACGGGGGTGTATGCTCCCTACAGATGTCTGTTGACTTGGGAGCCAGTAAATACTGCAAAGTTCTATAAAACTACACAGGTTGCCCGTAGGGGGTAGGAGCCTTGTTCGCCACTGCTTTACGTATGGCGTCGACAATTTCGCCTTTCGTAAGGTCGTTCAATAGTTCAGTTTGTAAATCCTGTGGGGCAATACCACAAACCAGTCGTGAGACTCCTATTACCATCGTCGGGTCGGAACATCGAGGAGAATAAAGTCGTGCGTAATGGTCGAAGAAGGCTGCATCAGTATCGCGTTTGTGGTGTGGTGACGGCCGCCCGCAGTGGTGATAGCCTGTATCAGTGCCCGTCTTCGCAGTTTGCGTTCCTTCGCACGCTGTATTCTCATCTGTCGTTCCGGCGTGGGTGGCAAGGAGGCAGATTCACGAAGGATGGTCAAATAAAAACTCAAGGGTCTGCCGTCTCCAAGCTGCGGTCTCACGACCATTTGTAATCAAGGCTCTCCTTAGGGTTGGCTTGACGTAATTTAACCACCAACTGATCGACGTAGGATACGGCGGGAGGCGGCGGACGCACAAACTCCACGTGTCATCGATGGCGCGTCGACAGTACATAGAAGCGAGACGAGCAAGGTTTAACTTCCAGGGACGTCAGTTGCGCCTCAGCCATTGGAGACGACGGCTGACGGCACATAGCCTATATCTCTAAATCAAAATGCCACTGATGAACCATCGTCACCCTGAGACAGACAACTGTGTACATCCACCGTTCCTGACTATTACAAACCGTATGTTTTCTCAATACCACTCTTATCTTCATAGAAGTTACGGGCTACAACCAAACACTCCTAGGTTCGCACTGAGGTCACAAAAGTCATGGAGTACCTCGTAATATTGTATCGGACCTTATTTTGGCCCACATAGTGCAGCAACTCGAAGTAGCAACAACTCAAGTCATTCGAAGCGCCACACAGAAGTATTGAGACATGCTGCGTCTATAACCGTCTACGATTGCGGAAGTGTTGCTGGTGCAGGGTTTTGTCCAAAAACCGACCTCTCGATTATGTCCTACAAATGTTCGGTGCGATTTATGTTGGGTGACCTGGGTGGCTACATCATTCGCTCTAACTGCCCGGAACGTTCATCGAAATAATCGCGAACAGTCGTGGCCCGGTACGGTTCCACCTTTGTTTGGGAACTTGAAGGCCATGAATGGCGACAAATGGTCTCCAATCGATGATCAGTTCAGTTGGGTCAGAGGACCCAGTCCATTCCGTGTAAACATATCCCATACCATTACGGAGCTGCCACCAGCTCGCACAGTGTCTTGGTGTCAACTTGGGTCTGTGGCTTTGTGGGGTCTGCGCCACATTCCAACCCCACCATAAGTTCTGACCAAATGAAATTGTAACTCATCTGACCAGGCCACGGTTTTCAATGGTCTGGAGTCCCACCAATGTGGTCACGAGCCGAGGAGAGGCACTGCAGGCGATGTCGTACAGGTAGCAAAGGCAGTCGCGTCCGTCATCTGCGATCAGAAAAGGCTGCTGGCCACACCTCCGAGTCGCTCACTGTTGCTGCGAGAGAGCAGGAGACGTAACCCCTATCAATGCTACTGGAAGAGTGACTAGTGAAATGAGTGTACCCCGGTCGATTTTCTTGGACATTTTCCCATGTATCTACCAGCTGGAGATCGCTGATGAGTGTCCCAAGTTTGGGGAACGCTGAATGGCGTGACAGCTGATCTTTAGGTTATAAGTAGGCTGTTTAGGTTTTCTTATTGGTAACGCCACATAGCGCTCTGTATGAAAAATCACTGGCTGTGCTGTGCGCAGTCTGTGGCTAGTTTGCATTGTTGTCTGCCATTGTAGTGTTGGGCAGCGGCAGCTGGATGCTAACAGCGCGTAGCGTTGCGCAGTTGGAGGTGAGCCGCCAGCAGTGGTGGACGTGGGGAGAGAGATGGCGGAGTTTTGAAATTTGTAAGAATTGGTGTCATGAACTGCTATATATATTATGACTAGTGAGGTAAATACATTGTTTGTTCTCTATTAAAATCTCTCATTTGCTAACTATGCCTATCAGTAGTTAGTGCCTTCAGTAGTTTGAATCTTTTATTTAGCTGGCAGTAGTGGAGCTCGCTGTATTGCAGTACTTGGAGTAACCAAGATTTTTGTGAGGTAAGTTATACGTGAAACGTATAGGTTAATGCTAGTCAGGGCCATTCTTTCGTAGGGATTTTTGGAAGTCAGATTGCGTTGCGCCAAAAATATTGTGTTTTAGTTTAAGCACAGTCTTGTATAATTTTTCAAAGGGGACGTTTCAAGGTGCTTGAGTGCTATTGAAATCTCTCCCTAATACCGGAAGGGGCGTACACTTTCATAAACTGGACGCCTAGCACCGTTACGGCCATTCCTGTAGCATTGTGCAGGTATCGTACTTCTTCGGCCTCTCCCACAGGAGAACTGCGACTCCACTGTTAGTTGGCGAGGCGGGGGCCTTATAACCACACATACCCAGGAAATCGGCGACGAAGACCTTGGAGAAAGACAGTGTCAACGTCTGCTACACTGAGGGTGTCTTGGAGCAGCGACAACTTTGTACGTGTTAGAATAGTGTTGACGTTGATGTGTCGCTAAGCGATAGGTCTGTAGATCGTCTCCTGCAATGGGGGCCGCCGTCATGGTCGCCGTAAATTTTGGGGCCTGTGAACTGCAGGCTGTGTCCCCGCCGTCATCTGTTGCACTCGAGAGCGGCCGAGGTGTGGGAGGAGAGAACGCTCTCCTCATCCACCACAGCGGGCGTAGAATCACCTTCAATGTTGTCCGCCCAAGGTCCTTAAGTTAACTGTGGTTGAGGTAGAACACTTGTGGGTTGAGTGAATAAGGGTGAATCCGCAGTTGTTTCTGGTTGTGTACCAGTGGCGTGGGCTGTGTTTGTGACCCGAGGTAGTCCCGCGTCATCTAGTGGGATCTGTGTAACCCGACGTTGAATACACGCCGAGCGTACCCGACCCTCCTGGCCGCAACCAGAACAAGTACGAGGTTGTCCAGCGTACATTACTATTGCTCGACAGCCTCTAAACATTCATGGTGGTGTCTGATTGTTCTATATCGTATCTCCCTACCACTTTCGCACAACGACGCTCTGAGCATGTTTTTTAGTGAATTAACTAGTTTGAACCTGGGACCTGTTGCTGGTAAGGAGACGCCAGACCACACATGACATGTAGAATTCAGAAGAGTTCAGTGAGGCTAGCGATGATATAACCAAATACTAAATGATCTCAGCGTCAGCTCCACTGCACTCCCTGTAAAAGAATCTTAATACTAACTAAATTTAGTGGAAAGGGTTCAAGGCTTTCCTATTTTTAGTTAGCTGGTAAAATAACGTCGAAAAAGCAGTTAAATTTACCATTGGAAATTTTATTCTACTCACAAAACATCGTTTATAAATTGCACTATTGATAAAAGGAAATGTTTTAATACAGGATGGTAAAAACCAACTGCGTTCAACAAAAATGTGAACGAATATTCCCTGAATGGGTTTCCAAGTTCTACAATCGATCGAAGGATGACCTATGCCATGTCACATCTATAATCTAGGTTAAATTTAAGTTTCACAAAAGAAAAAACTATCAAAATGGTCTACAGTGACCCTCAGTTATCTTTAATTACTTATCTAACTTGTCGTAAATTACAGTGGCTAATGTGGCTTCTCAATAACTATATAAAAGAAAAATCATCGCGTTTCAGATCTGTTCTTCAAGTGGCAAATGTGAACATCATGAGTTTTAATTAACGATCGACACTAGTATTACGCAAAAAAGGGGTGTAACAGATGAGACTTCTGCAGTTCTGAGTGAAGTCTTCTGCGCTCAAAAATGCGGCATCGCGTGCGTTCATTACCTTGTCGCTGTCTAAGCAGCGTCAGGGCGGCAGCGGCCGGCGCAGCAGCCATCCAGCTCGCCGTCTCGGAACCAACTCTCTCTTAACTTCTCCTTACTACAATTTACCGAAGTTAGTTTAAAAAAAACTATCTGGCTATGTTTTCATCTGACCAATCAGGGTCTCAATGTTAACCTTAAGCTCCGCCTACAAAAATTCAGTCTATCCAATGAGAAACGTTATACTTTTCGTGGTGGGGCAATGTTTTTTAAAGTTTGCAACGTAACAGAGACGCTAAAAAGTCTCACGCTAAAACCTGCAGCTGTTGTGGTCCTTTTAGCGTTATCGTGAGATCTATACTGTTCTTCTGGAGGGCTCTATCTTTTAACATGGGCTGGAGGATTGTCCTAATGTAACAGACACGCGAAAAAGTCTCACGCAAAAACTTGCGGATGGTAGTGGCCCTTTTTGTGTTATCGTAAGATCTATACTGCTTTTCTGGAGGGCTCTAGCTTTTAACATGGGCTGGGGGTTGTCCTTGACGTACCTGAGACGCGAAACAGTCTCACACTAAAACGTGCGGGTTGTGTAGTCGTACAGGTAGGCTCGCGGCGTGGGTGCCCAGCCCCTCCCTTATCGTAGGGCCTTCTAGCTTAACACGGTTCTGCTCTCGGGTTATGTCCTCGTTTCTCCCCTCGGAACTGCGTCTGCCTCACGGTGGGAAGGTACGACATGCATTTAGGCATTCTTGTGTTGTCTGTGGTATTCCATTTGCTCACTCGTTACTTGTATCACTTTGGTTAATTTAATGTCACGATTTATTCGGAGCTGTGTGACGTACTACTGGATTTGCGTATCATGTCAGGGTTTTCATGTAAGGTGTTGGATTTGCCTGACACCTTACAAGCCACCTATGACTAAGTAGGATGGCACATGTTTCTTTAATTCAATTTTGACTTGTCGGACGCCGTTGAGGACCTGGTACGTCTGAAAGATGTTCCATTTTTCGGCCACGTGGCTAATTACCGTCCTATACGGGCTGAAAACTGAGCTAACTACGTCCGGCGGCACTTCGAACGGGAGTTCAAAGACTCCAATCCTAGTCCTGGATGGTCAATAGTAACCGCCCCGATCTGACCATCGGTGTGTTTGAGTCTTCGCACATCTGTTCACAACAGCGTGACACAACTCGTCATCGACCATCTTGACGTAGACGACGCTACTTATGATGGATAGATGGACACCGACGATGTGCTGTTGTAGTATTTGAACTTCGTCACGGATGAATCGTTCGATTTCAAAGGCTTGTTCTCTTGCGTGCTGGGGCTGGAAGCTGATCTTGATGGTAGCTTTTCTGTAGGAATGAGCCATACCGACTCAGTGTCAATGGACGCGAGTACAGGCTGCGGCGAGGAGGTGAGCAAACAAGGCGCGATCGCGATTCTGCGTATCGGACGCAAACAAGACGTCCTCGCCGCTCATCTGCCGAAAGCAGATTGACCTCTCAACCACGACACCATCTTTCTATTCGGTAGCTCTATATTGCACTTGTTGTTCTTGGACCGTTCACTGTTTCTGTTTTTTTTTAATTAAATAAAAGGTCCACTACGCCTTCCTCCTGTTCTCATGCTTCATCTATGTTCAGCTTTTGACGGGTTGTCCACAGGACCTTCTCACCACTAAATCTAAGGAGGGTACGATGGGGAGTTTGCCTTGTAAGCAGAGACCGGAGATGCTCGTGGAGTGCGTCTGTGTACTGTGTATGTTTGCCAGTAGAGCTATTAACAATTGGCTGTAACAATCGGCACCAACTAGGGACACGGAAGTAATCTTGAACTAGAATACTGATGTCCAGGTGCCCGCCGCTTATAACACCGTCCTGGCGGTCTTCAGGGGTTAGCGATCTGGAGGTTATTCTTTGGTTCAAATGGCTCTGAGCACTATGGGACTTAACATCTGTCATCAGTCCCTTAGAACTTAGAACAACTTAAACCTAACTAGCCTAAGGGCATCGCACACATCCATGCCCGAGGCAGGATTCTAACATTCGACCGTAGCTGTCGCACGGTTCCAGATTGTAGAGCCTAGAACCGCTCGGCCATATCGGCCGACGGTTTTCATTGGTGGCAATGTCCAAAGGTCCGCTCGCGGCGCCCACAAGAATCTTAGGGGAGCCAGTTCCGGCGACATCGACAGGCTGCGTTACCACAGGTGTATGGCCCAGTCAGTTGCGGAGTAGGATGGATCGATATGAAGACGTTGTAGAATGGCAGAAAGGAGCTATCCCGTTTGGACGTGTCCATTGCAACATCATCAATAAACGTGATTGATCAAGTTACCCTCCATTCAGAGGCTGTTGGACGCAGCGGCTGTTATTTTTACTTGTATATAATTGATTTCAGCTATCAGTCGTCCCTTCGTATTTTTATTGGCACGTAATGCATGTTGGCTGAGCTTCATCCACAGTTCATTTAATACTAATCAATGAACTGTGGATGAAGCCTGATTACATGCATTGGTCAAAAATGATAGTTCATTGAGAATGGCTGGTTTCTAGCTGAAATCTAGATCTGCCAAATAAAATTCCCAAGGACGACTGGTGGCTGAAATCTATAATTTACAAACCTGATTGATCCGTTGTAGTATCGACATGGGCTGTCCAACGTATCTGCAAGAAACTGTGATCTACTTCCGCTCATGCAACGCAGCGTAAGAACGTCAGAACATTCGTCGCGGAGAGAACCTGACCGGTAGGGTCAACTGCTGCTGCTGCGAGCGAATGTAGATCCATATCAACCAGGTTTCGATCTAAATTTAGCGAAAGGAACTACATTTGCACCTACATACACGCTCTGAAAAACACATAACGGTGCATGGTGGAGAGTACCACGTACCATTGCTAGTCATTACTTATCCTCCTCCAGTCGCAAAGAGAGCGAGGGAAAAGCAACTGTCTACAGGCCTCCATATGAGCCCCAAATTTCTCTGGTCTCCGTGGTCCTTGCGCGAAATGTACGATGGCGGCAGTAAAAGCGAACCGCTGTCGACCTCAAAAGCCCGTTCTCTAAATTTCCGCAATAGTGGCTCGCAAAAGGAGCGCCAAGTTCCCACCACGGATTTCCATTTGAGTTCCCGAAGCATCTCCCCTATACTCCTGTGCTGATCGAACCTAGTGGTAACAAATCTAGCAGCCCGTCTCTGAACTGCTACGATATCTTCCTCTAATCCGACCAGATGGGGTGCCAAACACTTGAACAGTAGTCGAGAATCTGTTAGACTAGCGTTCTATTTTCGGTCTCCTTTATAGATGAGCTACAGTTTCCCAAAATTGTTCCTCACGACTACCGATCAGACGAAGTCATTTTATTTGATATCACTTCCCAACATTACGGTAGATATTTCATCGATGTTCCGTGTCAAGCAGCCCACTGCTAATGCTGTATTCGAACACTACGCTATCGTTTTCACTACTCATCCGCGTTGACTTAAATTTTTCTACGTTCAGAACAAGTTGCCATTCACCACACCAACAGGAAATTCTGTCCAAGTCATCTTGTATCGTCCTACAGTCACTCAAGGACACTCCCCGAACACCACAGAGAAACAGCAAACAGCGGCAAACTGCTGTTCACACTGTCCCCCATATCATTTATGTGTGTAGAGGACAACAGTGGTCTTATCACACATCTCCGCTTAATTCCTGGCGATAGCGTTGGCTGTGATGGACACTCACTGTCGAGGACAACGTACTGGGTTGTATTACTTAAGAAGTCTTCGAGCCACTCACCTATATGAGCATCTAATCCGTAAGCTCGAACGTTCGTCAATAGTCTAGATTAGAGCACCGGGTCAAACGCTTTCCAGAAATCTAAGAATATCATATCTTGCTGGTGCCCTCCATCTGTAGTTTGTAGGACGTCAAGTGATGAAGAGCAAGCTGAATATTGAATTAGCGATGCTTCGCAAGTCCGTGCTAATTTGTGGACACAAGCTTACCTGTCTCAATAAAATTTATTCTATTCTGCAGTAAACCGATGTTAAAGAATATTTGTCTGCAATTATGCTGGTCCCATTCTTTTACCTTTTATACAGGACTCACATGTGTTTTTTTTCAGTTGCTGGGGACTTTATCCTAAGCGAGATATTCGCGATAAATGCAAACTAAGTAAGGGACCACTGCCAAAAAAGCAATGGGAATTTGGAGTCGGCTACCTCTCCATTGCTCACAGCAGCATATAACGCTGCATGTCTTCAGTGTACCAAGCAACACAGAAATTGGACAATAACCGATTGGAAACGTGCAGCTGTGACCTATGAGTGGCAATTCTGCAAGTTTTTCAGAAGATACGAGGCATCGAGTGCAACAGCGGATCTATGAAGCACCTAACCTGCCATTTTTGAAGGGTGTAGTTCAGGCCGGAGACGTTTCTGTGATGTTTTGGGGATGTTTTTCGTACTTCCCACGAGTTGGGCCATCTCATCCCAATTACAGTGAACATGAGCCAGGATGTTTATTTCAACATTTTCGGTGACCAAGTGTTTCCCTTTCTTCCGTATGCTGTGGACATTTACATCTTCCAAGATGATAACAGCCGTGTTCACAGGTCCGCATGGATACAGTCTTCGTTTGTCGAACACTCAGGCACTACATCGTACCTCGACTGACCCGCAAAGTCATCCGATTTGAATCCTACAGACAGTGTCTGGCAGTGTTTGCAACAAGACATGAAAGGCAACAATCAGCAGTCCCACAATTCCGTAGCTCTACGATATAGAATCTTCAATGAATGGCTTCAGCTGATTATTGCATTACCGAAGCAGCCGGCACAACCGAGGCCGTTATCTGTGCTAGTGGCACTGTTACACGATATTAGCGGCACGTCTCCTGAGGGGGACCAATTATCGAAATACGTGACGGTGGGGTAAAAAAAATCAATCGAATCTGCTGAGCATGGAAAGGCGACTGGGATTAACGGGATAACTGTACGATTTTACACAGAAGGAAACAGGGAAGTATGATTAAGAGCTTAATGCCAGTCGACAGTGAGGTCATTATAATCCAGCCAACGAAAACCAAGAAAGGTCGACTTGGGGAAACATTCGTATTGTCGCAAATGTGGTATCACTTACCAGTAGCATCCCAGAGGTGCCGTTACGTTTGCAACAGAATTGCAAGTTTCCGTTAGATGCTCATAGCGGCCGTGCAGGATCTGGGGGACCCAACGGTACGGGCCCACTGAGCCACGCCTCCAGCGGCTCTGGACTACGAATCCTTAGCATGAATTTTTACACAACAGCAAATTTTTGTACAGTGGAAGAGGAGAGTATCATGAACAACATAATAAAAATATTGACTAGTGGTGTGTGAGTGGGTGATGGGAGTAGCGGTGAAGTGGATGTTGATGACGATGTTTGGATTGTGGGGCGCTCAACTGCGCGGTTATCAGCGACCGTACCAGTTCCCAGTCTTTACTCAGTCCAGTCTCGCCACTTGCGCGAATGATGATGAAATGCTGAGGATAAGACAAACATCCAGTCCCCTGGCGGAGAAAATCCCCAACCTGGCCGGGAATCGAACCTGGGACGCCGTGGACTAGAGGCAGCAGCGCTAGCCATTAGACCAAGAGCTGCGGACGTGAAGTGGAAGGGGGCGTATGAAGGACATTTTTTTGTTTATCTCGAATAACTTGAAAACAGCAGCTGTTTCGCGGTTCCAAATTAAACTACATTCAGTTTCCTACAGAAAAGGTTCTACTCTTTTTTTCTCTTGGACTAACTAATAGTTTCTACCTTACAGGTGATGGAAGAACCGTAGGTTATTAAAATAGTGTTTTGATGGTATAAACCAATGCTATTGTTAAATAAAGTCGTTTAAGAAGCAATATTACATGTGTGTTCGCTACCGCACCGTTGAATATAAGGTTATCACTAGGGTACACACACACAATAAGAACATTTTTGCCTGCGGGAGAACTTCAAAAAGTAACTTACACATTATTATGACAGTTCAAGTAAACTTCACTTCAACAACATCATAATCGAAAAAAACAAAAACTGTAACCTTCCCTGCTGATGACAAAACTTTGCATTTCTTCCGCCGAGGCGAGGAAGTGTGCCTCGATTCACTAGACTGAAATGATGAACCAAGTCCGATTGATCATACTGATGCGGGTTAGAAAATGATTGCCTTCCAAGCAGTACCGCTCAAGGCAGTCCAGAGGCGCCGTAAATCTTGCGCCTTCGTGTGCAACTGACAGTTATCACGGAACCCACCGTGAGCTCAATTTGTGGTACTGCAGACGACCTGTTTGCAAATTCGAATGCAATGCCTTTCAGACACGCATGCATGCGTGAAAAATACAGACCTGCAAATCCTGTGTTTCATGTGACAGCAAGACAAAATGACGAGATTAATATTTTCTGTCCCTGTGCGGGACTCACAGGAAAAAAGTGCGAGGATGCAACGTGGACACGGTGATGTATGGAAGTTTGGGTAGACCGGGAGGCGAGCACGGATAGCCAAAGGGGTTAAGGCAACCGCTCTGGTTAGGCGGGAACCCAGGTTCGAGTCCCACTCCGGCACAAATTTTCGTGTGTCATTAATTATTTGTACAGCTGATGTCTAATCGTGTTCGCAGTTTCCGATTACATTTCTTCAATGTGGCTGTAGATCGTCGGAAGTGTCCGTTCCTTCAGAGACGTACGCATGTATGAAGGACACTGCATTAGACTATACAGACACTGAAGAATACAGACACCGCCAATCCTGTATTACTAAAACTGTGCGTTACTCTGTTACTCTATACAACCAAGATGGAAGGCTATTTCATTACTCAGTATTCGTTAACAGTAACATTCTGAAACTAGCTGCTCACTTCACACATTTACCGTGCAGGGTTCGATAACAAATGGAAGAACTCACGCGTCTCGCCTTGCCGTTTTCCGATGGGCAAGCACCTGTCTTTCGTTAGATTTATTTCTTAATGAACTAAGCGAGCTACGTACAATCTTCTTCGAATAGATCGACAGAACCTCTTGTACCGAGAACGAATTATCTCACGAGACATTCTATTTCCAAGAATAGAAGGGTTACAATTACTCTGATTGCCGTATGACTTGTGTTCCTCTGCAGAATTCACTTCGGTCGATCCGTATACAGTCTTCTACGAACTACAAGGCCAGGATGCGACACTGAAGCCACGCAGAGAATCGTTTCCGTTTTGCAACCGTGCCAGCTGCCTGACGGACAGACGAACCCAGTTGCAAGTTGTGCAGTACCGAGTTGCTTACCTTCACTGAGCTGGCCTTTCGTTCTCACATGCGGAGACCTCACCTTGAAAGTTACAACGACTTAGCTTATAACTACGTACTGACACTGTGGGTGTTGCCACTCGTTTACGTGTCTGACGATTATGCGTGCATTTTGTGTGTGTGTGTGTGTGTGTGTTTGTGTGTGTGTGTGTGTGTGTGTGTGTCTGTGTGTGTGTGTGTGTGTGTGTGTGTGTGTGTGTGTGTGTGTGTGTGTCTGTGTGTGTGTGTGTGGGTGGGTGGGTGACTGGGTGGGTTGTTGGGTGTGTATGTGTTTAGAGAAGTAGAGAGTGAGAATGCTGCCGAGTCCGAACAAAGTGGTGTGGATAGCACGTTAACAAAATAATTTAAAGTCCTTTATGAAAAAGTAGATGTTCTGTTTATTAACAGTCAACAGAAGTAATTCTGGTAAATCTCAAAGTGAGATATCCTCGCATATGCAACGTACGATATGGTTAAGGCCCTGCGGTGGAGTTTGTATAGCCACAGAGAATCTTGTTTTGAAAATAAATTTATACTTATTTATTAAAAATCTAAGCTTTTTCTATCATCTAGCCTCAAGTTTTTCCACTGTCTACTGTGCTGTAGAGGCACACTCTGAATGATGACGGTTGCCATGTTGCACTTATTTAATTACCAAAAATGAATTGTGGTTTTATATCGACCCTGTATTGTAGCCCATATAAAAATCATTCCCATCGGCAAAGCATTTTAATAACTCAGTTATATACAGTGTGTTCGTTTTTACGTGAGACAACAAACTATCTCGAAAACGAAGCTACGAAAGAAAAGTTGTAGGAGAAAATTTAATATTAGTAAAGTGGACATGTGTCTGTGCTACAACTTACCAACTCCTAAACACCTCTCCTGCTTGGGCGAGGTCATCTTTGTATTTTGAAATCGGAACCCCCAATTTTTAATGCATATTCGAAGTCTATGCGAAAAAATACGTACGGTGTGCTGAAACCATTGTTTTTCATTCGTGATAGATGGCGCTGTAATTGTCAGCTATCAAGCGTGCCTGTTTTTGCAATAATTTGTTTTCTGCCGGTAGCCGCCTAGCGGCCAGCACGACAGTTACAGCGATTGTATGGAAACACACACTGTAATCAGCCACGGCGATAGCACGGTTCGAGGGAGGCCACCGAAATGAAGCATTCTGTTGGTCTGAGGACTCAACACAATGAATCCTATAGGGAACAGGTAACTAAGATAGCACACACGTAGTTTATTTACTATAAATGTCAATGTCTAGCCATATTGTTCGTACTGTACAGTCACATTTGCAACATTCAAGTGACGTTTGAACATCAATGTCAACTGTTAGAGAACTAAGATTTAGATTCATATCGTAAATGTAATGTAGAATCAATTGCGTCGGTTCGTAATTGCAAAAACAGGCAAAGCTGATATTTGTCGATTACAGCGCCATCCACCAGGGACGCTCCCGCAACCGACTCATCCGTGGACTGGGCCAACAACCTCATCACAGGCCAACCACACCTTGGCCTGACCTGCTGAGGGATTAAGTTTTACTAATCCCCCGCCAGAGTGTGTCTTTCTTTTTTTCAGGTTACACCAGCTAGGACCAATCAACAAGAGTGGTATTATAATCTTTCTCTCTTTTACAGGAACCGCAGGAATGACAAATGGTGTCTAAATTGCACCACCTCGAGCTAAGGATAGGCTCGTATTTTCAGCGTCAGCGCCATCCATCAGGAACGGAAAACAATAGTTTGAATAAACCGAACGTATTTTTTGCCGTAGAACCCGAATATGTATTAAAAATTGGTGGTTCCCATTTGAAAATACAAACTTGACCCCATCCACGCAGGAGAGGTGTTTAGGAGTTGGCAAGTTGTAGCCTAGACAGATGGCCTTTTTATTAACATTAACTTTTCACCTACAACATTTTTTTGTACGTTTTCGAGATATTTAGTTTTCTCAACTTAAAACACCCTGTATATTCTATGCTTTCGCGAAGTTCATTTTCCTTCACTGGCTTGGAAATTAATTTTAAAATATAGTTGCAGGTACTGTTCTTTTTTTTTTAGATTTCGGTACCTCTATCGGTAAAAACGGAACCCTTATACATCGATTCTCAATCAGGGGGTCATAAGCCCCCTAGGGCGTCGCGGGGGTGTTAAAGGAGGGGGTCGTAAAAAGTATAACCAATAATGAAATTATTTTGCGAGGAAAAATAATTATCTAAATTTTACTTACAACAAGTACACGTGTAAAGAAAGGAAATCAATATGATGGTTGTATATATTTTCGTTTAAAAGTTTCTCCATAGGTGGATCCACGTTAGAAACACACAAAAGCAAGTAGTTTTCGTGTAATAAAAGACGATTCCTATATTTGGTTTTTTGCGCAACCACAGACGTAAAACCCTCGCCAAAGATGTAAGACGTGGCGAAAGGGATGAATATTTTCAATGCTTCTGTGACCAAAGTGCCATATTGATTTCGATGGGCAAGCCAAAACTTTTAATCTTCAGTTGTAAATTGCAACTGTAGCATTTTTTTCGGCAGACATTTAGAAGAGCTGTTTGTGAATCTCAACTGATAACTTAGCAACTACAATAACGTATTCACTCAACTGATTCAGAACCTATCCCTTAGCAATTACCCATCTCTTCGAGAAATTATTTTTATCCGTTGAGAAATACTCCGTCAACCGACTTTTTAGCTGATGCAAATTCGTCTTCATGCACTCCAAACTGTGGTGAATAATAGTGTCTTATTCATCCAGTTTTTTCTCACTATAGTACGAAGTGAATGGAAACATATCCAAACTTTTGCTTTCAAGTCGATCAATCCAAGTATCAGGTTTCGTAAAGTATGCATGAAGTATGTCTACTGGTTTACTCACGTGACTGTAAATTCACATTTAAGACGTTTAAATGCGAAAGTACATCAGCCAGTAAGTCAAAAATGTATATGCTCTTTTTCTTTAAAAACAATTGGAATGCACATGTTTATCCTGGAAAAATATTACTGATTCATCTCGCTATTCCAGGAACAGAGTTAAGACATTCCCTCGCAATAACCGTCTATATGGAAAAAATGATTTTTTTTTCATTTTGGCCCATTTCATTTCATGGCATAGTTCAGCAAACGGCTTGTTCTGTTACGGCCGGCTTTTAATAAAACTAACCATATTTACAGCTTCATAAAGAATTTGATTGAGAATTTCCGGCATGGTTTTTTTTTTTTTGTGCCAAGAGTAGTCGGTTCCGCACGAGACACAATACTGTTTTGCAAAAGAACTTATTTTATTTGAGTGATTTGTCCCTACCATATGGATATGTCACAGAATATAAGAACTGAGACATTGACTGACGGAGAAAAATGTCAGAATCGAGAAGGAGTGGTTGGCGAAAGATGGTAGGCGTGTTTGTAGGTCTGAAAGGCGACGTCTGTTCGAATTTCGCGCCAGTCGCATAAGAGTGGTGCTAGCGGCGCTTCTATGAGAATAAAAACCAGGTTTGCTATAAACACCCTCTGTAAAGGTCATGAGCCTTAGTTACCTTTGAGATTGGGCGTGGTGAGTTGATGTTAGTCAAGAACGCATTTAAGACGAAAAGACGCAATTGTCAACACCTGACTGAGTTTGAACAAGAGAGCTGGAAGCTCCTTCTGCAGACACTAACGAGAAGTAAGACGGTCGTGTTCGACTTACGGTTCTGGCGCATCGTACTGCATCTGCAGCAGCAGTCTGAACAGCAGTTGGCGCCACAGTGACACAACCAACTGTTACGAATCGGTTACTTCATGGGCAGCTCCGAGTCAGACGCCCTGTAGCGTGCATTCCGTTGACCCCAAACGACCGCCGTTTGCGACTTCAGTCTTGTCGAGCGGGAGCTCATAGGGAGGGGGGGGGGGGGCAGGGTGGAGGTCTGTTGTGTTTTCTGGTGAAAGCTGGTTCTGTTTCTATGCCAGTGACGGCCGAGTGCTGGTTAGATGGGGATACGTTGCACGCCTGTAAAAAGGCCTCTCTGCGTACTAGACGGACCTGGCGTTAAGGTCTGGGGTGCGATTTCGTATGACGGCAGGAGCACTGTCGTAATTATTCCGCACACCCTGACTGCAGATTTGTACGTCGGTCTGGTGATTCGACTTGTTGTGCTGCCATTCACGGACAGCGTTCCAGGGGGTGTTTTCCAACAGGATAATGCTCGCCCTCATACTGTTGTTGCAACCCAACACGCTCTAGTGAGTATCGACATGTTGCCTTGGCCTACTCTGTCACCAAATCAGTCTCCAATCGAGCACATGTGGGACATCATCGGATGGCAACTCCAGCGTCATCAAACAAACAGCATAAACTTTTCCTGTATTGAACGACCAAGTGCAACAGCCATGGAACTCTATCCCACAAACTGCCATCAAGCACCTGCACAGCACAGTGCATGCACGTCTACATTCTTGCGTTCAACACTGTGTAAGGTGTCAGGCAAATCCAACACCTTCCATGAAAACCCTGACATAATAAGCAAATCTACTAGTATGTCACATAGCTCCGAATAAATAGTGACATTAAATTAACCAAAGTAATACAAGTAACGAGTGAGCAAATGGAACAGACACCACCATGAATGTTTAGTTACTTAAAAACCGTCTTGATTGCAAATATTTTTATTCATATGACCGGTTTCGGTTCATTCAGAACCATCTTCAGATCTGTAAAAATAATGATACTAATTTACTATTTCATGGAAGCAAATCTTTTTCATCCTATCTAATCAACATCAAATGTACCAGAGCGTACCTGATATTTCAGTTAAAGGAGTAACCCGTCCAAATCCAGCAGTTTTCACATGCTACGTCACATAAAATTGGTTGGCAGAGTGCACGTCATTTATATTAATTATAACACTATTACCGACAGGTGGCGTCTGGTACATTTGTTACATTCCATTTGCACATATTATATTCAGTAGCTCTTTTTTTTATTAATTAAAAATACTTAATTAAAAGTATTTCCCGCCATTTCGGTGTTGTGCCGCGGTCCGTCCCTTATGGGCTCTATGCAGGATGTCTAAATTGTGTTCAATGGCTGCGACAAAGCACTCAGTCACGAACATTGAACACAATTTAGACATCCTGCATAGAGCCCATAAGGGACGGTTTCTTAACATTTTGGAAGAAATTGAAATATACACCCACAAAAATAAAGATCCGGATTTAATCCTCAACGAGCAAAGCGAATTCAATCATAACGCCTATTTTAGCATTTATGACGACCTACTAAGATGACAACTGTTGCGTGTGGAGATCCAGCCCAAGGGATGAGAGATGGTGCGAGGTGGAGAAGCCGGAAGACGCGTGCAGCGCCTGGCGTCGTTGACGGGGCCCTCCTGTGCGGCCCTCTTGCCCGCGGCGACGGACATCAGACGACTGAGCGGACCGCGGCACAACACCGAAATGGCGGGAAATACGGAAGCAGACCGTAGAGGAAAACAAGTTCACACCATCACCATAGATATATAAATCGCCCTATGTTTTTTTTAATAGATCGTATAAAAATGATAATTTTACTGTTTTTTATTAATGCTGACAAGTACAGATTTTAACCTTGACATCTACATATTTTAATTAAGTATTTTTAATTAATAAAAAAAGATCTACTGAATATAATATGTGCAAATGGAATGTAACAAATGTACCAGACGCCACCTGTCGGTAATAGTGTTATAATTAATATAAATGACGTGCACTCTGCCAACCAATGTTATGTGACGTAGCATGTGAAAACTGCTGGATTTGGACGGGTTACTCCTGTAACTGAAATATCAGGTATGCTCTGGTACATTTGATGTTGATTAGACAGGATGAAAAAGATTTGCTTCCCTGAAATAGTAAATTAGTATCATTATTTTTACAGATCTGAAGATGGTTCGGAATGAACCGAAACCGGTCATATGAATAAAAATATTTGCAATCAAGACGGTTTTTAAGTAACATTATTATTTCACTGATTGCTGTTGTCCCAAAAGACATTATGTCTGTTTTTGCAAAATGAATGTTTAGAACTGTGGAGGTTACACCGGTTTTAACATGTAATCTTCAGTTGTTAATCACTTATATGCACTCTCGAAGTTTCATTACTGTACCTTAATTATTTTTTGGTATTGCGGTTTTTTTCCCGTCAGTGTACTTCCTACGCCTGTTGATTCACTAAACCAAATACTGAAAAGTTCACTTGCTGAATTATCTGATTGCGTACATCGTCAGCCATGTCATCGATTCGCCTTGACATTGTATCATTAGAATATTTCTCAATTTTTTGCGTCTTCTATACCTGTTAAAACACTAATCACATAAATTGCAGTTGGCATTTTGAGGTTTTGGGCGATTATATGGGGTTTGGACATCTTAGCTACTCTTAATGCTTCGAGACAGGATGCTTCCACTATACGTTTATCAATATGGCATTACTAACAAATAAAAGTTTGTTCATTTCTCAAGGTACGTAATTTTCTTTCGAAAATTTCCAACTATTTGTTTCTATGAGCCGGATAGTTTTGGATTGTAGACATGATTCTGATGACTTCATGATTGAGTTGGAGAGAACTTGAAAGCAAAAAATGCACTGTTGCTTTCTATCCAATTAGGTACAATTATAATTAAAATAACTATCATTGTGCAATTTTGTCTTTCTATCAACGGATTCGATACTTGACTGAAGTAGTCCACTCGGAAGCGCCTTTTTTATACTGGTGACACCACGACTTGCTCTAACACACCCCTATGCATGTGTAAATATGCTCTTACAGTGAGTATTATAGGAAACCAAATTACAAAGAGCACGTACACATCAAGTTGGAACTTGTAAATTTCTGATTTATGTACAGTTTAAACATGCTTGTTCATACCCGTCGCTATAAACGTAGCGGCACAAAATAGTTGAAATAGTCGTATTAGACTTGTTATACTGTCGGCGTTTTCTCAATGTATAAAATTAATGCAATGTGATTATTTAATATTAAAAGAAGGCTAGCAGTCACTGCCATACAGGGTCACTTCGTTGTCCGTCTGTTTGACTGCCTCTGCGTATCTGTCTGTCCGACTGTTAAGACTACTTTTTTTCAGAAATTTGAAGAGGTATCAAACTGAAATTTGTGTCAGCTATTAACTCTATGATCTCTTGAGGGTGTAAAAAATTTAAGCTACTCAGTGTAATGAAAAAAATATGCCCATTACGCCGCATATTTCGATACTTGAGAACTGACTCATAAAAACGAAAAATAAAATAAATCTTTCGTTAAAAAATATTCTTCGTAATATTAATAAATCTGTCCGCTTACCTGAGATATTATTGAGCTGCACAAAAATAAGTATCCTTTTGAAACATCCTGGGAGATCAAAACTGTGTGCCGGACCGAGACTCGAACTCGGGACTTTTGCCTTTCGCGGACAAGTGCTCTATCAACTGAGCACGACTCACACCCTGTCCTCACTGCTTTACTTCTGCCAGTATCTTCACAGAAGCTCTCCTGCGAATCTTGCAGACCTAGCACTCCTGAAAGAAAGGACATTGCTGAGACATGGCTTAACTACAGCCTGGGGGGTGTTTCCGGAATGAGATTTTCACTCTGCAGTGGAGTGTGCGCTGATATGAAGCTTTCTGGCAGATCAAAACCTTCTGTGATCAGGCCCGAACGTCCGAAATCTTCAGGCTTACGCGTGGTTTCATCGTCCTTCAACCACTTCCACGCGAACAGCCAACCAGCCGAGACGCTTCCGAGGTACTCGATTCCATGTGGCAGTAGCTTTTATAATTTACGGTCGGTATCCTGCACTCCAGAGCTGACCTACGATGCCTATGGAGCCTGAATCTCGGAGACGACGAACGAACACTACAGCTTGTAGATTCGGCGGCAACTGGAGACTGTACACGACTCGGTCCACTGAAGAGAATGGTCCATCGTAGCTCAGTGCTCCGGTATTAAACGAGGCATCGACCAATCCCTACCCAGACACGTGATGCCCATGGGTTGGTAGCTCGGCCTCTGGGGGACCTCATTATACACTCCTGGAAATGGAAAAAAGAACACATTGACACCGGTGTGTCAGACCCACCGTTCTTGCTCCGGACACTGCGAGAGGGCTGTACAAGCAATGATCACACGCACGGCACAGCGGACACACCAGGAACCGCGGTGTTGGCCGTCGAATGGCGCTAGCTGCGCAGCATTTGTGCACCGCCGCCGTCAGTGTCAGCCAGTTTGCCGTGGCATACGGAGCTCCATCGCAGTCTTTAACACTGGTAGCATGCCGCGACAGCGTGGACGTGAACCGTATGTGCAGTTGACGGACTTTGAGCGAGGGCGTATAGTGGGCATGCGTGAGGCCGGGTGGACGTACCGCCGAATTGCTTAAGACGTGGGGCGTGAGGTCTCCACAGTACATCGATGTTGTTGACAGTGGTCGGCGGAAGGTGCACGTGCCCGTCGACCTGGGACCGGACCGCAGCGACGCACGGATGCACGCCAAGACCGTAGGATCCTACGCAGTGCCGTAGGGGACCGCACCGCCACTTCCCAGCAAATTAGGGACACTGTTGCTCTTGGGGTATCGGCGAGGACCATTCGCAACCATCTCCATGAAGCTGGGCTACGGTCCCGCACACCGTTAGGCCGTCTTCCGCTCACGCCCCAACATCGTGCAGCCCGCCTCCAGTGGTGTCGCGACAGGCGTGAATGGAGGGACGAATGGAGACGTGTCGTCTTCAGCGATGAGAGTCGCTTCTGCCTTGGTGCCAATGGTGGTCGTATGCGTGTTTGGCGCCGTGCAGGTGAGCGCCACAATCAGGACTGCATACGACCGAGGCACACAGGGCCAACACCCGGCATCATGGTGTGGGGAGCGATCTCCTACACTGGCCATACACCTCTGGTGATCGTCGAGGGGACACTGAATAGTGCACGGTACATCCAAACCGTCATCGAACCCATCGTTCTACCATTCCTAGACCGGCAAGGGAACTTGCTGTTCCAACAGGACAATGCACGTCCGCATGTATTCTGTGCCACCCAACGTGCTCTAGAAGGTGTAAGTCAACTACCCTGGCCAGCAAGATCTCCGGATCTGTCCCCCATTGAGCATGTTTGGGACTGGATGAAGCGTCGTCTCACGCGGTCTGCACGTCCAGCACGAACGCTGGTCTATCTGAGGCGCCAGGTGGAAATGGCATGGCAAGCCGTTCCACAGGACTACATCCAGCATCTCTACGATCGTCTCCATGGGAGAATAGCAGCCTGCATTGCTGCGAAAGGTGGATATACACTGTACTAGTGCCGACATTGTTCATGCTCTGTTGCCTGTGTCTATGTGCCTGTGGTTCTGTCAGTGTGATCATGTGATGTATCTGACCCCAGGAATGTGTCAATAAAGTTTCCCCTTCCTGGGACAATGAATTCACGGTGTTCTTATTTCAATTTCCAGGAGTGTAGTTTGTACTGCCAACAAATACAGCTGCTCCGCTACGACTGTTTAGATGCTGCTTATAGATTATGATGCAGTACTCTCTGGAGTCGTGATTACCGTCACTAGAAATGACTTGCCGTCAAGGAAGGTATTACGTCACGTGGTGTAAACAGAATGCTTGGTTCAGACATTGTAGACCATGGGTACAAGAGACGTTATGGGCGAGTATAGGTACTAGGTGATTGAATGTGTATCTTATTGTAAATAGTCTCCAGATGTGAATTATGAAATGAAGAGTTCTCCAGGTATGTCCACAGAGTGCCTGAGTCACGTGAAGAGCTGTCATCTTCCTTTCCATTTCTACGATGCACTATTTCTGCTTGTATCTATGATTGTGTTCCCATTATATTCCCTAGTGAGGTAGTTGTAAGCCGTAGTTCAACGCTGACAAAAAAGTAGACGCACGAGTGTCTTACGGTTCAGGTTTTCTTGTCTTCTCTTCTGGCCAAAAACCGTGTAGCAAGGCGCTGAGATGCTAGGATGCGCCATGACGTCATCATTATATCTCTCCTGTTCCCTCGAAGTTTAGTCGGCATGATAGCTCAGAATCTACACAAGATAACTGTGATAAGTGTAGGAAATAACAGAGGTCATAATGAGAGAATTTCAGTGAAGTAGGACGAAGAGTAAATGGAATTTAGTGACAGGAGTTGAATTAAGGGACACAGGCTGCAGCTGGTGGAGCACGTGTAGTTAAATAAATACAGTAGTACTGCAGAACACATGAAGATTGATACGCTGACCAGGTCTTTCAAGACTTGTGCGGTAGTTTTCCAAACCTTTGAACAGAAATGCGGCTGCACTGACTTTATCATGCACTCCTTTTTTGTAAAAAAATTCATGTAAATTTCTTCTTACCAGACTACTGTGGCCTTTCTAGAACGTAGAAAGACGTAATAGGCTATCAGGATAATGTGTGATGCAGTGAGCAGACCGATGAGGAAACAAGGAATAGATTTGAGAGGGATAATTCACAGTGAAGAGCGCGTGTGTAGTTTTATAATGTTAGATGACTCACGAGGGGTTGCTATTGTAGGACGCCTGCTGTCAAAGGGACAAATCAAAGTCATAGACTGTAAGTACGAGTTATGGTCTCCTCCGTGAGACAGTGTGGACAGTGCTAAAGGAAGCAGCGTCTAAATCACATATAAGGGGACCTGAACGTGTATGATGTGGGTAAAAGCCCTAGTGTGATAAAACATCTCGGCTATCCTGGTGCTTGTTCACATGACTTTATCATTATAGTTCTAGTTTATCAGAGGTAACCAATGCCTAGAACGATACAAACTGTGAAATATTTTAAATGTATCTCGTATCTATTTCAACCAATGAAAAATTGCGAATTCAACAATAATGTGAGCCAAAGGCGAATAGACCACTTTGATGGGGTGTGCTGTTTGCAAGCTGGATGCACTCACCCCTTGTGAGGCCAATGGAGGTGTGTCTTCATTAAGAAGTAGCAGCTCCAGATCACGAAATCCGGCAAAAGCCACGAGCACTCGCACCCCTCCATATCCGGATTCGATTATACTTTTGGGCTGAGGATGACACGGCGGACGGTCGGTACTACTGGACCTTCCGATGCCTTTTCGGATGGAGGGAGAGGGGAACAGTAATAGAATATGGTGGAGATGGACGGTGAGAATTAATTAGTGACAAGTACAGCAACTGAGAGAATGTAGTCTTCGACAAGGGGGAAAGTAAAGCCTAAGCAAGAGGGCTTGGAGTCGTAAAAATGACATGCTAGTCTAGCATTACGTCACTGCACCAGTGGGTGTCACAGCCCGTCCACCGATTAGCATTGGGCTGGTTACCAAAATCACAGACACTTCGGCACGTGGCTTACGTGACGTGTGCAGCGTCAACACCACAACAGACCTGCTACGGAGCATGTAAATACTGACCTTAGGGGCAGGCGGTTCGTCGAACTGACGAGTCACAGAGTTGTCGTCCGTGACATCATCAGCTTCCGCCATGAGTAAGCTACCGTTGTGCCTTCATCCTGACATGGCCGCCTGCCCAGCCACAGCACTTTTGGATCGAGGATCGAACCGAGATCGTGGCACCCAGTGACAAGGAACCACTTGAGTGCGACGTCGCAAGTTCAGTCTTTAGTAAGGCTCATTTCAAAGTGTTGTGTTAACCAATAAGAGAGGAAAAATATCAGCTGCTACTGTCTCGCCATCTGCGTCAGGGGGGGCGACAAGAAAATGAGTGTCCGGGACACTTAACACAATTCAAGAAATGCTCTAAACAAACGATTAACTTGCACGATGAACCCCGAATGGAAAATGGCGTGGCACAGTGATCACAAAGGTTCGCACCATCAACATCGAAGGCAACTACTTGGGAGTTTCAAACCAAGCAGGACGTTCAGTTAGTTAACGGGGTGATGAGAACTGATGGAATGTAATAGCACGCTATCGAATGGGAAAGTCTGTCGTGGAGTTTATCGTGTAACTGGCTATCCTTTAAGGCGTAGCTGCAGATAGTGCGATAATATGTTTTACAGACACGGGAAAAATAAACTGTCAGAGGCTGAATTTGCAAGTAGTTCCAGAAGGCATGAATTGCAATGTCACAGACTTCTCAGGAGAGATAGTTTGCTCTAAATGAGTAGGATTTTTAAACGCAGAAGAGGAATGAAGCAAAAGAATATTATTTTGACCTAAAGCAGTGTTCATAACATAGTTATAGTTCTCTTACTCCCGTTTTACTACTCTTGCTTGCTGTGATGTGAATCTTCACACTGCCCTTGCAAGATCACGCACGTGATAAAGAATGGTAGGGGCAGGGAACCTTCAACTTCTCGAAGCACAATAAATAACTTTGCAGCCAATTTATCACCCAGATTAACAGTCGGCATAATTGTACACGTTAAGGCACTAATGTTAGTTGATCTTGATACAAGTCTCTTGGTATGTCTAATTTGCGGGATTCCATTCGTCTTCAAATCTCGAGCTGAAATCAGATTCCTTACTGAATGATGTGGTAAGTCTTCTATTTCGTCTACAAATGTTCTGGCCGATTCCACAGTTTGCTGTTCATCGCCAAGTTGACACTTCGTTTGAAATTTGGTTAGTTTATGTACCCATTTCATATGGTTCAAATGGCTCTAAGCGCTATGGGATTTAACATCTGAGGTCATCAGTCCCCTAGACCTGTTATTGTTGTGGTCTTCAGTCCTGAGACTGGTTTGATGCAGCTCTCCATGCTACTCTATCCTGTGCAAGCTTCCTCATCTGCCAGTACCTACTGCAACCTACATCCTTCTGAATCTGCTTAGTGTATTCATCTCTTGGTCTCCCTCTACGATTTTTACCCTCCACGCTGCCCTCCAATACTATATTGGTGGTCCCTCGATGTCTCAGAACATGTCCTACCAACCGATCTCTTCTTCTAGTCAAGTTGTGCCACAAGTTCCTCTTCTCCTCAATTCTATTCAATACCTCCTCATTAGTTATGTGATCTACCCATCTAATCTTCAGCATTCTTCTGTAGCACCACATTTCGAAAACTTCTATTCTCTTCTTGTCCAAACTGTTTATCGTCCATGTTTCACTTCCATACATGGCTACACTCCATACAAATACTTTCAGAAGCGACTTCCTTACATTTAAATCTATACTCGATGTTAAGAAATTTCTCTTCTTAAGAAACGCTTTCCTTGCCATTGCCAGTCTACATTTTATATCCTCTCTACTTCGACCATCATCAGTTATTTTGGTCCTCAAATAGCAAAGCTCCTTTACTATTTTAAGTGTCTCATTTCCTGATCTAATTCCCTCAGCATCACCGGACTTAATTCGAATACATTCTATTATCCTCGTTTTGCTTTTGTTGATGTTCATCTTATACCCTTCTTTCAAGACACTGTCCATTCCGTTCAACTGCTCTTCCAAGTCCTTTGCTGCCTCTGACAGAATTACAATGTCATCGGCGAACCTCAAAGTTTTTATTTCTTCTCCATGTATTTTAATACCTACTCCGAACTTTTCTTTTCTTTCCTTTATTGCTTACTCAATCTACAGATTGGATAACATCGGGGATAGGCTACAACCCTGTCTCACTCCCCAACCAGTGCTTCCCTTTCATGCGCCTCGACACGTATGACTGCCTTTTTCCCCTAGACCTACAACTACTTAAACCTAAATAACCTAAGGACATCACACACATCCATGCCCGAGGTAGGATTCGAACCTGCGGCCGTAGCAGCAGCGCGGTTCCGGACTTAAACGTCTAGAGCCACTCGGCCAAGGCGGCCGGCTTATGTTCCCAGTTCTGTAGCACTGTTTGAAGTTACGCAACTATCTATTGCTTTCCTTGAAATCACTGTAATTATGTCGCGTGCAATTTGATGTTCATAACGTAGCAGGTCACTGTCATTTACATCCTGTAAATTCTATCGAGCATCCCTGAAACACTCAAACAGCGGTTTTTGTAACAACTACGACTTGTATTCCCTTCAATATCCGTAGTTTTTCTTACACACTACACAGTCATATTGGTGATAAGTCTGTTGATAATCTTTTTTTTATTGTGGTGCGGATGATCTTCCGTGTAAGTAATTATGCTTAGCACCCCCTCCTTCGACAACGATTGCTCTTTACCATGTTCCACTGGAGGCGCGATTTGTGGCTCACTGTTCGACAAGGATGATAAACTACATTGCCCGATACCTGTTTGAGTAGCACTTTCATTTGTCGCCATCACTGTACTCCTCATACACATTGCCCGCACAGTCGATTGTATACGACACCACACGTTCCACTGACTCCTCTTGCTGGTACGCTAATATTTCATTTGCCGCTTCTTTATCATTCTTTGAAATTCTTTGGGTTCCTTTCTGATGAAATTTCGACTTCGTAAACTGTTGTTGCAGATATAGTGCAATGTTTGCTTTGCTTATCGTTGCCATTCCTCTGGTTTGTATCAAAACCGCTAGCACTGTAGCACTGTTGTGAGTTACTTGTGAAAAAAAAAAAGTTCAAATGTGAGTGAAATCTTATGGGACTTAACTGCTAAGGCCATCAGTCCCTAAGCTTACACACTACTTAACCTAAATTATGCTAAGGACAAACACACACACCCACGCCCAAGGGAGGACTCCTACCTCCACCGGGACCAGTTGCACAGTCCATGACTGCAGCGCCCCTGACCGCTCGGCTAATCCCGCGCCCTGTAACCTCACGCTCTGCTCACCACTGGATACATTCAGTTCCGCCCCCTGTTGCCATTAGCAGCCAGTATTGTGGCTGCGTGGTACACAACGTGTGGGCCGTCGAATGCCGTGAATATCATTAGCCTTTTGCGACCCCACACTCAGAGGTTTCCTCATAAGCCACTGGGCATCCACTAGCGCCTCCCAGCTGCTGGACCGGGGTTCGCTCCCCGCACGCTCACCCCGCCGCCACCCGCCACGCCTGGGGCGGCAGGCTGTCAGCCGTCATGCACTGGACCTCCCACGCCTGCCTGCCGCCAGCTGGGAATGTTTACGACGCAAGGTCGCGCCGTCCGCCTGCTCGGTGCCGGGCGCAGCAGCTGCAGGCGTCTGCAAGACAACGCTTCGCTGCCGAGGATTGTCGATCGATGCCCACGTTCCAGCACCCACCACATATGGGACCGAGCGAGGTGACGCGATGGCTAGTACAATGGACTCGCATTCGTGAGGGCATCCTGATTTAGGTTTTCCGTTATTTCCCTAAATCGCTGCAGGCAAATACCGGGATGGTTCCATTGAGAGGGCACGGCCAATTTCCTTCCCCATCCGTCCCTATTGCGAGCCTCTACTCTCTATCTAATGACCTCGTCGTCGACGAGACGTTAAATATTAATAGTCTCTTCCTCCTCCTGCTCCTCCTCCTCCACCAAATGTGTACTTCAGCTACTAATACGAATTATTGGAAAGTAATAAAGGCAGTCTACTGTAATCGAGTGGGTTTTCAAAAATGGCTCTGAGCACTATGCGACGTAACTTCTGAGGTCATCAGTCGCCTAGAACTTAGAACTAATTAAACCTAACTAACCTAAGGACATCACACACATCCTTGCCCGAGGCAGGATTCGAACCTGCGACCGTAGCGGTCGCTCGGCTCCGCACTGTAGCGCCTAGAACCGCACGGCCGCTCCGACCGGCTGAGTGGGTTTTGACTGACACCTACCAGCCATCCTCCAGCGGAGCGTATCCACACTCCCTACAGTGAAGTTGAAGTACAGACAGGTTCGCTAACCAGATGTTGTTACAGAAACTTCATCTCATAAAGTTACCAAACTTAAAGTTATCAGTATTATACAAGTAGCTTACCCGCGCTGATAGCCGTGCATGTCACAAGCCCGCTTCCGGGACGAGGAGGTGATCTGGTTCCAGATCGAATACACCTAGCGGATTAATGACGGAGGTCGGTGTGTCAGTCAGACTCGATGTGGTCTTTAGGCGGTTTCTCACATCCCACTAGGTGAATACTGGGCTGACATGAATACCCGTCTCGTACCCGAGTACAACCTCAGTTGCACGATTCGCTCACTTCCACATAAATAACACGACACCCCCACAGTTGGACTGCACGTACACTGAGGTAGCAAAAGCCGTGGGATATCTCCTAATATCCTGTCGGATCTCCTTCTGCTCGGCGTAGTGTAGCGACTTGATGTGGCAAGGACTCAGCAAGCCGTTGGAACTCCCCTGCAGAGATACTGAGCCATGTTGCCTCTGTGGCCGTCCATTACCGCGAAAGTGTTGCCGTTGCAGGCTGTTGTGCACGAACTGGCCTCTCGATTATGTCCCATATATTTCTGATGGGTGACCAAATCAATCGTTCGAATTGTCCAGAATATTCTTCATACAAATGGCTCAGACCGCTCGCATCTTTTATTCATGAAAAAGTCAGTATGCACGAAAAATTAGTCTTTCGAACAAACCACCACACTCCTGAGTCTTAAAATAAATCATCATATGTTACTGCTGATTTAATGGGACAGAAGCACTAGGAGCACACTCTGATACAAGACATCTTCTCCCGGCGCTGCTGGATAAAACTAAAGTTACCACCGCACTAAACGTCACCCAATGGATGACGATCCGATTATTACTACCGTAACAGAACGTAGTGTTGTTTGAGTTGCTGAGTATTTACAATCAGTCCAAACGACGTTTAATCGATTTTACAGCATTTGTAAACCAATAGCGCCTAGTATTAGTAGATAACATTCAGTCGCATAGATATTCCGTGAACTGATTCGGTTCATTCTCACATGTCAGGAGGAAAAAATTCTAGTGTATTAGCTCTGAAGTAACGAAGAAACTTCGTATTACAAACCCCCGGCCATAATGTGTGCAGTGCCCTGTTCATTACATGTGTGTATACGCAGAATCTGCCCTGACGCTCTCTCACGACTCAGACTGCTCTCTGTCCGCCCTCCTCCATCAGTGCTGCTCCCTGACAGTAATTTCGCAGAACCCGTTAGGGGCCAAGCACCGGAGAAAGCGCAGAAGATAATTACACGTTATGAAATGAAGTGCAAGAGAAAGTCATGGAGGTTACGCGTGAAAGCAGCCAACCCCCAGCATATTGGTCAGTACATGCAGATCCTGTCGCCTCGTTTCAGCGTCGTTGTGGAGTGCTTTCTGAAGTACTACTCAGGTCTTGAACAGACCTGGCATGAACAGTTTTAAGTGAAAAATTGAAATTAATGCCATCGTACCACTCTAAAATTGTTTTAGACATTTATTATGTAATGTTACTAAAGAGCCGTAATTTTCGGTGTCCTATGTTCTTACCGGCGTTGTTCTCGTCTTACCACACGTGGGCAACCTGGGTGATGGAAGAGCGTATGGATATGTAAACAGTGAATCGTCAAAGACAATGTCAGACTTGTTAAGTTATTGAAAATCGGACTGTCCACACTGTAGAAGCACGCAAAAAAGAAACTATAAGAATAGCATAACCACAGAGATTAAGGATACCGGTGACAATAGTACTTAAAAAAAATTGAACCGTTCGAAACTTGCCCTCAGACCACTAGTTCTTTCGGCCTGAAAAAGTAAGCACCAACAAAAACGTAAATTTATGATAGTTGTGTGAATCCTTCACCTGAAATAAGAGTGACCTCTAAGCCCTGGAACAGACTGTCTTGCTCTAAGAGACACTGATTTATTGTCGAGTTAACATACACTCGTTGTTATTGTTGTGGTCTTCAGTACTGAGACTGGTTTGATGCAGCTCTCCATGCTACTCTATCCTGTGCAAGCTTCTTCATCTCCCAGGACCTACTGCAACCTACATCCTTCTGAATCTGCTTAGTGTATTCATCTCTTGGTCTCCCTATTCCTCGCGCAGTCCGGAACCGTGCGACTACTACGGTCGCAGGTTCGAATCCTGCCTCGGGCATGGATGTGTGTGATGTCTTTAGGTTAGTTAGGTTTAAGTAGTTCTAAAAAGTTCTAGGGGACTGATGACCACAGCAGTTGAGTCCCATAGTGCTCAGAGCCATTTGAACCTCCCTCTTCCATTTTTACCCTCTGCGCTCTCCTCGGATACTAAATTGGTGATCCGTTGATGCCTCAGAAAATCTCCTACCAACCGATCCCTTCTTCTGGTCAAGTTGTGCCACAAGTTCCTCTTCTCCCCAATTCATTTCAATACCGCCTCATTAGTTATGTGATCTACCCATCTAATCTTCAGCATTCTTCTGTAGCACCCCATCTCGAAAGCTCCTATTCTCTTTTTGTCTAAACTATTCATCGCCCACGTTTCACTTCCATACATGGCTATACTCCACACAAATACTTTCAGCAAAGACTTCCTGACACTTAAATTTATACTCGATTTTAACAAATTTCCCTTCTTCAGAAACGCTTTCCTTGCCATTGCCAGTCTACATTTTATATCCTCTCTACTCCGACCATCATCAGTTATTTTGCTCCCCAAATAGCAAAACGCATTTACTACTTTAAGCGTCTCATTTCCTAATCTAATACCCTCAGCATCGCCCGACTTAATTCGACTACACTCAATTATCCTCGTTTTGCTTTTGTTAATGTTCCTCCTATATCCTCCTTTCAACACACTGTCCATTCCGTTCAGCTGCTCTTCCAGGTCCTTTGCTGTCTCTGACAGAATTACAATGTCATCGGCGAACCTGAAAGTTTTTATTTCTTCTCCATGGATTTTAATTCCTACTCCAAATTTTTCTTTTGTTTCCTTTACTGCTTGCTCACTGAGGCCCCGTTATAACACTACCGCCTGTCTGCTACTGCTATACCATAACCTTAAAGTTGGAAGAAGGTCGCGAAATAAAACTATCTTGTTAAAGCAGTTACGGTCTAAAACAACAGAGAAGTGTTACCCTCTGAGAGGATTTTTATTATGTTGACCGTGTTGTACCTAACGGAGGTGGCTTACCGGAAATGAAAGTCAGAATTACGTAAATATTTGAACAGTAACAAAGAAAATTTTGCCTATCTGCACTGTTCAACGGATAAAGAAAACGGTAGCCTGCCTAACTAGGCAAAAGAATGATTAACATTCTGGTTCGAGAAAATAGTTATTAACTTTAATGGATAAACACAATCTATACTTTGTCACACGCGAGTGCAGTGAACTCTTGACACATACATATGTTTACGGTAAGACTGAAACTAACAATCAGAGCAGCACAAACTATTTGCAAAATTATAACAGATACCGAAACACACTATTACTTTCAGGGATTACACAAACTGAATGGTATTTATAACGTTATTATTATTATTCACTGCAGAATCATTAATTGGTTATAGATTAAGTCCCTCTCAGTTAAATACTTTACTATTTAATATGAAAGTTAATTGGAATCCACTAACAGGTTGCTTCTCACTATCATTTGAATAAAGAAATTATGTTTTTCATAATTAGTGGTCTTCCAATTACTCGTTACCTAGCATTAACACAATAGACAAACTGTGGATCCTGGTGTACTATTCATATGCGCTTCTAATACACAAGAGAGACAAACACTTAGCAAACATAAGTATATAACGTTTCACACTGCAATTTTCCACTCTTACTACATTGAGAGACAAAATTAACATATATGCAAGATACTGACTCACCTTTTGCGATTTACAACAGCAGTAATGAGATCATTTACGAAGAAAAACTTTATAAGCCTCAGTCTTAAGAACTTTTAATTTGAAGTTGGCAACAATACATTAATAAGCAATTTTACTAGGGAAATTATTTTCGGAAAGCATAATTAACATTAACTCAGTCTCTTGCCACATTAACTTAAACTTTCATTTAACTATGTTCAAGACACTGGTCTTTAATGTTCTTTCAGTAGGGACACTCGGAAATCACTTTAGTTCAAACGGAGAGGAACCTGAGAGGTGTTATGATAAGGAGAAAAATCAAGGTAGGTACATAAACTCAGTTATAAATTACCTTATATTTGAGCACACTAACACATCCATTTAGCTGATCCTTCACTGTACATTGCTATAGTGCTCCATTACAGTGATTGCGCAATGTGGTGGCGATTGCATGTCGGTAGGTGGAATTGCAGGTAGAATTGCTGGACTCTGTCATTTCTTGGTGGCGACGATAGATACAAATTCCAGAATAGTTCCAGCTATTTATCCATCCATCCGAGGCATTGGAAAGTAGCAGAAAAAGCCTCTCTCGGAACCAGCACAATATGCATCTTTTACATGGCAGTGCACAGTTTGGTAGCTCGTCCCCGACTCGTAGCTCGTCCCCGACTGACTCTTGTTCCACCTTTTCTACTTAGGCCAACCACAATTTGCGCGCGCTACACAGTTCCGTTCCCGAGTGGAACCACAACACCTTTTACATACAAACTAACTAAGAACCCTAAGTGAGGATCAGCAGTTTACATAACAGCAAACAAATTCATTCAATAAAACGGAATATTTACACATATTGACATTTCTACAAAAAATTATTCACACAGAAATTACAATTATATACAGTAAGTTTTGTTCCCTCCAAATGGGACAAAGAATTTAAATGACAGGTACACTACATTGCATAGAATCATATCATGACATTGAAGTTCTTACAAAGAAAAGAGTATACAATTTTATGTTTAAATCAGTAAAGCACTAGAGTTATGGTGTTGCAACGTGACGAGGTAAGGGAAGTACATGAGCGGAGCAGAGACAAATAGGGAATCATTCCAGCGACGATTAAGTGCAGCAAATGCCGACTTAAGCGACTTTGACCAAAGCCAGACTGTTGTGGCCCAGTGCCAGGGAGTGAGGATCACGGAACAGCGAAGCTGGTCGGCTGTTCGCGTGTTACTGGCGTGAGCATCTATGGAAAGTTGTTGAAGAACTTTGGAACCGCGAGAAGGGAACAAAAAGTTGGACGTTCATACCTCATCACAGGACATAGGCTTGCCCGCTCTCTAAAGCAGGATAGGCGGCGATCTGTGGCAGATCTGACGACAGAGTACGGTGCTGGTGCAGACACAGGTGTTTTGGAGCACACAGTTCAGTGCCCAGTGTTGAACATGGGGTTCCGCAGCAGAGGACGCCTGCGTGTTCTCATGTTGACCCATCAGCATCTTCAGTTATGATTACAGTGGGCACAGGATCATCGAGATTGGACCGTGGATCAATGCAATCTTCTTGCCTGGTTGAAGGAATCCCGTTTACTGTTCAACCTGGTCAATGATCGTGCCCAGATACGCAATCATTCAGGTGAATGGCTGCTTGAAACATTCAGCGCACCACGGACGCAGGCCGATGGGAGCAGTACTACGTTGACGTTCACCTGGGTTTCCATGGGACCTGCGATGTAGTCGAGGGTACCGTGACAGCTGTCGACTACGTGAACTCTATTACGGACTACCTGTAACCGCTTACGCTTGGTGTCTTCCTAAACAGCGATGGCATTTTCCAGCAGGAGAAATGACCGTGTCACAAGGCCACGGTTTGAGGAGTATCATAGTCAACTCACGTTGACGTGTTGGCCATCAAATTCAATCAACCCATTTGGGACGCTATCGGGCGCCAGCTTCGCGCCGACAAACCAACGGCCCGTAAATTACGGGAAGTGTGTGACCCGTGCGTAGACATCTTGTGCTATAAGCCTTTCGAAACCTATCAAGTACTTGTCGAATCCACAGCACGCAGAATCACTGCAGAATCGTGTTCCAGAAGTGGAGCAACACCCTTTTAACTGGGTCCTCATAATGTTGTGGCTCAAGTAACTGGGCAAGCAACAGTCTTATTACCAATTAGAAATAACGAAACGAACGAAGATAGAGTTGCGGGTGATAATTGCGACCCCGCTGCACTCAGAAACGCTGCATTTCGAGCGATGTGAACTTATAACAGGCCGCAAGAGACAAATGTCAAACCACAAGGATTATTTACTCATAGAGCCGCTGTACGGAGAACTAAAACAAAGAATAGCAGCGACTCACACCTCAAAGAACCGGATACACTCCTAAGAAAAAGAAAAAGAAAAAAAAAGAGAGAAGACGCAGCAAGAAGGAATCATTTGAGTAGGACGTAAATCGGAAGATGGGATGCACATGTACAGACAAATAAGTTACTACAGTCTCAGAAAAATCTACATTTACATCTACACAGATACTCGGCAAGCCACCGCGCGGCGAGCGGTGGAGGGTTCCTTAAAATGTCATGTGACTAGGGCTTCCCGTCGGGTAGACCGTTCGCCGGGTGCAAGTCTTTCGATTTGACACCACTTCGCCGACTTGCGCGTCGATGGGGATGAAATGATGATGATTAGGACAACACAACACTCAGTGCCTGAACGGAGAAAATTTCCGGCTCAGCCGGGAATCGAACCGTGCCCTTCGGATTGACATTCTGTCGCGCTGACCACTAAGCTACCGGGAGCGGAGAAAGTTCCTTGTACCACTGCTAGTCACACCCTTCCTGTTCCATCCGCAAATAGAGTGGGACGATAGCGACTGTTTGTATACCTCCGCGTGAGCCCTAACTTGTCGTATCTTATCGTCGTGGTCTTTACGCGCAACGCATGTTGGCGGCAGTAGAATCGTTCGGCAGTCACCTTCAAGTGCCAGTTCTCTAAATTTTCTCAATAGTGATCCTAGAAAAGAACGTCGCCTTCCCTCCATGGATGACCATTTGAGTTCCCGAAGCATCTCCGTAACACGTGTTGTTCGAACCTACCGGTAACAGGTCTAACAGCCCGAACTACTTCGATGTCTTCCTTTACTCCGCCCTAGTACAGATCCCAAACACTGGAGCAATACTCTGGAGCAGGTCATACCAGCGTCCTACATGAGGTCTCATTTACTGGTGAAGTACTGTTTCCTAAAATTCTCCCAATAAACCGAAGTCGACATTCCCCTTACCTACCACTGTTCTCACATTCTAGTTCCATTTCATAAAGTTTTGCAGCGTTACGCCCAGATATTTAAAAGGGGACTACTCTCTGATGCAGGACACTACTGATGCTGTATTCGAAGATTGCGGCTTTGGTTTTCCTACTCATCAGCACTAATTTACATTTTTCCACAGTAGAGGTTGCTGTCATTAATCACATCAACTAGAAATCTTGTCTAAGTCAACTTGTGTCCTCCACAGTCAATCAACTTCGACACGTCACCGTACATCACAGCATCATCAGCAAACATCTGCAGATTGCTGCCCACCCTGTCCCATCAAATGATTTGCGTATGTAGAGAATAAAAGTGTTCCTATCACACTTGCCTGGGGCACTCCTGACTACACCCTGATCTCTGATGAACACTAGGTGTCGAGGACAACATACTCGGTCCTATTACTTAAAAAGTCTTCGAGCGACTAACAATCTGTGAACCTATTCCGTACGCTCCTACCTTCGTTAACAGCCTGCAGTCGGGTACCGTGTGAAATGCTTTCCGGAAATCTAGAAATGCGAAATCTGCCTGTTGCTCTTCATGCACGGTCCGCAGTATATCATGTGTGAAAAACGTAACCTGAGTTTCGCACGAGCGATGCTTTCTAAAACCGTTCTGATTCGTGGACATAAGCTTCTCGGACTCAAGATAATTTAATACATTCAAACTGGGAGTATGTCCAAGAACTCTGCAGCAAACAGATTATAAGGATATTGGTCTGTAATTTGGCGAGATCGTTCTTTTACCCTTCTTACATATAGCGATTTTTTTCTAGTCGCATGTGACTTTGCGCTGGACGAGAGATTCACTGTAAATGCAACCTAAGTAAGGTGATATTGGCATAAAACCGAACTAGGATCCCATCCGGACCTGGTTACTTACTTGCGACACCGTAGCGGTCGCGTGGTTCCAAACTGAAGCGCCTAGGACCGCTCTGTCACAGAGGCCGGCGAGAACAGATCTGGAAAGTTCCCTCAGAACTCGCTTGTGAGACAGACATCTTTTTGTAGAAACGGCCGTTTACGGCGCCAACAGAAAATATTGCCTACCCTGAGAGCTTGCTGTTCTCTTGGTGGTACCTAGTTATTAAATAGGACTCTGGAGGGACACTCAGCTCTAACTTCTGTGGATCGTCGGTAGCAGTCAACACGCATCGTCCTTGCCCACCAGAGAGAACCTCGGACCATCGGTACAACACGGCCAAATGCTACGGCTTACATTTTGTAGTTTTTATCCCAAATCATGCTCCATGTGAACTTCATACCGAACGCTTGTGCATTCTTTCCTCCCTCTTTTAGTCCTTAATATTCGTTTTCTCTCGCTTTGTAAATCTGAAATGTAGAATGTATAACTGTTATGGAATCGAATTTTGGGCTCTTCCCATTGGATAGATAATGGTACTGCCCTTCCTGTTCACTTAAATCCCTATAGAATTAGAATCGATTATTCCTTGTTGAAACTGATTCTCATCTGCAAGTAGAATCGAGACAGATGCCTCCAAGGCCTCGCGGTATGACGTCACCTTCATTGGGTTCCATTTGTTTGCGGAAGCTGTGGGCTGGCGAGGTGAAACAGCACAAGTTCCATGTCTGTTTCAACCTTTATTTGCCTTATTTTCTCCCTCTATTGGAACATTGCCACGTATTGTTGTGCGTAACAGAAACTGTCCGAAGGACCTGGCTTTTCTTCTACTGACAATTAACGACAAACTAATTTCCTACCATTTCTCATCTAACACCTATTTCATACTTTTTTTTTACATACATCTCCCCTTAATTATGTGACAGCAAATTCCAAATGCTTCCAAATTCTTCTTCCTCATTCCGTCGCTTCAAAGACATTGTGTTCCCTAGACTACAGTTTCAGGAAGTTGTTTTTAAATCATAGAACAATGTTTCACAAGGCTAGATTCCTTCAATTGAAGCCCGCATCTCGTGGTCGTGTGACAGCGTTCTCGCTTCCCACGCCCGGGTTCCCGGATTCGATTCCCGGCGTGGTCAGGAATTTTCTCTGCCTCGTGATGGCTGGGTGTTGTGTGATGTCCTTAGGTTAATTAGGTTTAAGTAGTTCTAAGTTCTCGGGGACTGATGACCATAGCTGTTAAGTCCCATAGTGCTCAGAGCCATTTTTGAACCTTCAATTGAAAAGAAAAGTCCTTTTGGATAGAGTAGGACTTGTTTAGTATTGACTGCTGCGGCTACCTTTTGTAATTTCTTATCAGAAGAGAGTTCACTGCAATGTTGTATCACATCATGCGACGGGAGGTTTGTTTTCATCGTTCGTGCAGTCCCTCTGTACGTATGTTAAACTTTATTTTGGGATAAGTGGCTTGGTCATTCCGTTTGACGGAATATTTTCAATAACGAATTTCTGGCGATAATGGACATTAACAGCAGTTATCGCAGAAGGACACTAAAAGAAATAGTCGGGTAATGTATGGAGCTGCAGTGATTACGCGGTAGGTTAGCAATGTCTACCGACGGAGGTGGTTAACGAATCTCAAGGTGACAAAACACAGTAAATGTAGGCATTTTTCGCATTAAAACAGGATGCAGACGACTATTAGTGTTAGAGGAAGTTACATAATGGTTTTCGGCTTGCGGCTGACGCGAACACATAATGGGTTATTCATTAGGACTGCGATTACTATGGCTAGGTTGTCCGGCAGAACGTTATGTACTAATCACCACATAACGTATTAAATGACAAACATTGTAACAAACGATGAAGCAGTTAAGAAATTTCCTTTACAATGAGGGCACAGAAATGAAAAATCGCTGTCTAAAGTTTAATGTAAAAGTTAAGAAAAGTTTATTATATGCGAAGCCATTAAAGGAAGTAACCGATTCTTGTCGGCGGTTGAAGACCGAACCAACCAGACGCTTTACAATGCAGTAAAACTCCAATATAAAGGCTTTCCCCGAATTTTCCGCAAATTAAAACAAAAAGTGAAGGTCTATACTGTACTTGGCATCATATCAGAGTGCGAAATAAACTCGTTACCTTGTGAAAAACTGAACTGAATACAGATCACAAGATCAGCACTCAAGGCACTTGTACTCCATGACGTCCAAGATAGTTTTACGTTACGGTGAAGACGCAACCGCTGTTCACGTCAGGACAATGATATGGCAGGAAGACCCTCTTCATAGGCCACACGTATACCCACCGCTACAATCAGTGTGTTTATGTTTCATATTATAAAACGAAGATTCGAGAACGAAGTCATGAGCGTATTGTTCCTTAATTTTATGTAGTAAAATTAATCTTCCAATGAACTCACGGGCTAAACGATTCAGCCTTGTCTCAGACTTACACATTTGGCTCGAGAATTTCTTAAAGGCATCTGCTTGTTTACCCCCAACTCCCTCCCCCCTTGTCGATGCAGAGCTAGGCTAGCGACGTTACTTTGTGCTGCTACCTGAACTACCGAATACGTTTCCTGTACTTATTGATATAAACTGATCGTTCAGCTATTACAGCATTGCC
The DNA here is from genome assembly GCF_023897955.1 of Schistocerca gregaria. Classification (NCBI taxonomy): domain Eukaryota; kingdom Metazoa; phylum Arthropoda; class Insecta; order Orthoptera; family Acrididae; genus Schistocerca; species Schistocerca gregaria. Next base: position 46,488,239 of record NC_064924.1, read on the forward strand.
TTCAAGAGCAAGACTAGTCCTAGAAACGCCTGTCGACATCTTAATCCTCAGGTTATGAAATCTTGTAATCGACAGACTGTGCCTTATAGAAATGTTGACTCCCACCACGCTATGATGAAGGTATCGCCAAAGAAATATTTACAGGTTGTTGACAACAGGCCGATGACAACGACTCCCAACTTGTATAGTCATTAAACAATCTATGGGAGCAGAATGAGATTTTCACTCTGCAGCGGAGTGTGCGCTGATATGAAACTTCCTGACAGATTAAAACTGTGTGCCCGACCGAGACTCGAACTCGGGACCTTTTGCCTTTCGCGGGCAAGTGCTCTACCATCTGAGCTACCAAAGCACGACTCACGCCCAGTACTCACAGCTTTACTTCTGCCAGTACCTCGCCTCCTACCTACCCGAGTTCGAGTCTCGGTCGGGCACACAGTTTTAATCTTCCAGGAAGTTTCATATCAGCGCACACTCCGCTGCAGAGTGAAAATCTCATTCTGGAAACATCCCCCAGGCTGTGGCTGAGCCATGTCTCCGCAATATCCTTTCTTTTAGGAATGCTAGTTCTGCAAGTTTCGCAGGAGAGTTTCTGTAAAGTTTGGAAGGTAGGAGGCGAGGTACTGGCAGAAGTAAAGCTGTGAGTACCGGGCGTGAGTCGTGCATCGGTAGCTCAGATGGTAGAGCACTTGCCCGCGAAAGGCAAAGGTCCCGAGTTCGAGTCTCGGTCGGGCTCACAGTTTTAATCTGCCAGGAAGTTTCAATCTATGGGAGCACTGACGAAACAAATTTTACGCGGATACATCATAATTCGTGTCGGACCACCTTCTGCCCGGCGTAGTGCAGCAAGTCGACGGGTTATGGGCTCAAAAATGTTCACATGTGTGTGAATTCCTATGGGACCAAACTGCTGAGGTCATCGGTCCCTAGACTTACACACTACTTAAACTAATTTATGCCAAGTACAACACTCATACCCTTGCCAGAGGAGGACTCGAGCCTTCGAAGGGGGGAGCCGCGTGAGCCGTGACAAGACGCCTGACACCGCGCGGCTACAACACGCTGCTACACCGCGAGGCCATGGGTTCGAGAAGTCCTTGGAAGTCCCCTGCAGAAATACTGAGCCACGCTGTCTGCGTAGCCCTCCGTCATTGCGAAAGCGTTGCTGGCGCAGGACTTTGCACACGAACTGACCTCTCTATCATGTCGCATAAATGTTCGATGGGGTTCATGACGGGCGATCTGAGTGGCCAAATGATTCGCTCGAAGTCTGCAGGATGTTCTTCAAACCAATCGCGAACAACTGTAGCCCAGCGGCGTGATGCATTGTCATCCATAAAAGTAGCATCGTTGTTTGCGAACCAGTAGCCGAGCATGACCATTTCCAGTCAATGATTTGTTCAGTTGGACTAGAGGACCCAGTGAAAAGACGGCCCACACCTTTATGGAGCCACCACCAGCTTGCACAGTGGCTTGTTGACAACTTGCGTCCACGGGTTATTGTGGTCTGCGCCACACTGAAACTTTCCCATCAGCTCTTACTAACTGAAATCGGGAATCATCCGAGAATTCCACGGATCTCCAGTCGTCTAGGATCCAATCGATGTGGTCACGGTTTTCGAGTCCGACCGAACCCAGGAGAGGCGCCGCAGGAGATGTCGTGCTGTTAACAAAGGCACTCGCGTCGGTCGTCTGTTGCCATAGCTCTTTAACGCTACATTTCACCGCACTGTCCTAACGGATACGTGCGTCGAACTTCCCACATTGATTTGTGCGGTTATTTCACGCAGTGTTGTTGTTTGTTGGCACTGACAACTGTACGAAAGCGCCACTCTTCCCGGTCGTTAAGTGAAGGCCGACGGCCACTGCGTTTTCCGTGGTGAGCGGTAATACCTGAAATTTGTTACTCTCGGCACACTCTTGACACTGTATATCTCGGAATATTGATTTCCCGAACGAATTCAGAAATGGAACGTCCCATGCGTGTAGCTCCAACTAGCATTAGTCCCAGTTCAAAGTCTGTTAATTCCCGTCGTGCTGCTATAATAAAGACGAAAACTTTAACATATTAAACGCCTGAGTTGAAATGCCATTTACAAAAAAAATTTCAAATGTGTATGAAATCTTATTGGACTTAACTGCTAAGGTCATCTGTCGCTAAGCTTACAGACTACATAACTGAAATTATCCTAAGGACAAACATACACACTCATGTCCAAGGGAGGACTCGAACATCCGCCGGGACCAGCTGCACAGTCCATGACTGCAGCGGCTAAGACCGCTCGGCTAATTCCCCGCGGCTGCCATTTACATGTACCGCTATTTGTACATGTGCATGTTGCTATCCCATGGCTTTTGTCAACCTTAGTGTATAGTTAAAACTCAAATACAGTAAGCAAGTACAACGGATGTAGGCTGCACTAATTATGTATAGACGAAGAGTATTGCACAGGATAGACTAGCGTCTAAAGCTGCATCAAAGTAGTCTTCGTACTGAGGACCACATTCTGCCGACTGTCTTTCTCTACCATGCTGCCCTCTTCGGCTCCCTTTAGAATTAGTCGGCAAATCCCACGAAAACGTCTTTCTTAATTGTTGCTTCCGTTATCAAGTGTAACGTCAAGACTATCTCTCTGGTGTCTTTACCTCTCCTAAAGTCTAGGATCAAAACGTTCGCTGTGGTACAGTCGACAGACGCAGTGCTGGCACCTGCTATCGACACCACAAGGATGCTCCTTGCCATCGGAGCATCGCTTGCCACACCAGTAAGACGACAGTTGCGAGACACGCACGCACCACACATGTTCTCCGTACCTCCGTGGAAGTCTGCCTTGAAATAGACAGACACACGAACGCGAGGTCAGCTTTATACCAGGCTACGTTAAATCAACGCCAAGTCCACAGGAAGCTGCGAGAAGAGCACCGCATTCAGAGACATCTGAGTCAGAGACAACCAGTTAGACTCTTCAAGTTAATCTGCAAGTCCTTGCTTATGTTTGTGAACTTTTTCTTCGAACACTGCAGTGAGAAAGAGTTTCTGTTGAATAGTGCTTCGAGTTATATTACCAAATTTCAGCACAAGTGTTAGACCAGTTCTATCTATGTATACAAATTTACCTGCGCTCTGATCGACAGTCACAGCAAAGAAGAAGTTGTATAGGAAAAGATAAGTGTTCGTTTCCGCTATAAACATATTAGAATGCCTCCGTTTTAGGCGTGCAGTAATTACGTCATCTATCACCTGTCTAGACGCCGACCTGTGGCAACCTGTCACATTCGCATCAGCCGTGTACGCCGTGCTGCACTACTGCCAGTGACGGAATACACCGACTCCCGTGGTCTACGTGGCTCTGCGAATGTGAGTCACCTAGGCTGGTCTAGACTGGAGCGGGCTGGTGATGGGCCGTTGCGGTCGCGAAGCGCGCCCTGGGCGCGCCGCGGTGCTCACGTCATCGCCAGTTCCCGCACCGCGGCCAGGGCAGGCCTGTCCGCCTAGGCTCGCAGCCTGGTAGACCACCTGCGCAGATCCTCCTCATTCCTTACGTTATCAGTTCACCTAATTTTCAGCATTCGTCTGTAGCGCCACATCTCAAATACTTCGATTCTCTTCTGTTGCGGCTTTCCTACCGTCCGTGTTTCACTACCATACAATGCTGTACTCCAGACGTACATCCTCAGAAATTTCTTCCTCAAATTAAGGCCGATACCTGATATTAGTAGTCTTCTCTTGGCCAGGAGTGCCCTTTTCTGCCATTGCTAGTCTACTTTTGATGTCCTCCTTGCTCCGTCCGTCATTCGTTATTGTACTGCCTAGGTAGCAGAATTCCTTAAATTCATTTACTTCGTGACCATCAGTCTTGATGTTAACTTTCTCGCTGTTCTCATTTCTACACTTCTCATTACTTTCGTCTTTCTGCGATTTACTCCAAATCCATACTCTGTACCCATGCCGTTCACCATGTAATTCGTCTTTACTTTCACTCAGGATAACAATGTCATCAGCGAATCCTATAATAGATATGCTTTCAGAATGAGATTTTCACTCTGCAGCGGAGTGTGTGCTGATATGAAACTTCCTGGCAGATTAAAACTGTGTGCCCGACCGAGACTCGAACTCGGGACCTTTGCCTTTCACGGGCAAGTGCTCTACCACTTTTTTTTTTTTTTTTTTTTTAGACGCGAACCACCGCCCCAACAAAAACTCATTAGTGGAAATTTTTTTTTTCTCCACCTGTCTATCATAAAAACAAAAACAAAGATAGTGCCACCGCCACTTTCATCCTACAGTTAACTAGGACGGCCGTTCGCCACCACTTTAGATTTTGCCAACGAAACAAAAATTAAATATGCCTCTCAACTTTTAATATAAAAAAAATAATAAAAGGAGAAAGGAAAGGGTATAATACGTTATTATATTTGATTTGTTGTTCATTTTGTTCTTAGTTTGTTCTTGTGTATTTATTTGGATTCTAAAGGCAGGTCTCCAGCCCACTTTTCTTTAATCTTTTTTTTATTTATATGGGTATCAATGTGCGAACAGTCATAGTTAATCAAGCCTGGAAAACTAAAATAGAATGAAGACACCATCGAAGATATTGAACGTAAATAACATGAGAAGAAAGCCACCACGTCGTAGTTAGGCTTCCCACTGACTGCGCCCGCTGATAAGGATTGTTCAATATATGCTCGTTTGCAGTTTGTTCTGACCTCATCTGCCATTGCCTGGAACATTCCAGCTGCACGGGGGGCTGTGAAAGGCACTCCATAGGTAGTTTGCAAGGCATTGTCGATATCTGTTATCCCGGAAATGGTATGATGTCTTTCTTGCAAATAGAGCCAGAAGTCAAGGAAATTCTTGTGTCCGTCACGACAGAGGTAATGGACCGCATGTCCACGTATCCAGGTGACGGAGTTGCTTCGAGTCTTGGGGTAAAATGTCTCATCCGGAAACAATAACGTGCGTGCAGATATATGCTCCGGCCTAACTCGCAAGACATAAGCCAGCATCTGCCGCACAAGGTGCCAAACCGGTTCCGCCTCTCCGCAGCTGAGGCGGTGCTCGTCAGAATCTACTGTGTTACAACCCACACAATTAGGAGATTCTGCCATGTGAATATTGTAGAGACGTTCTTGCGTCACCAGCTTCCCATTAACGACTACGTACCATTGGGAAACAACGTCGGAATCAAGCATGGCATCGTGTACAGTCTTCCACACCACGCGCCACCGTACGTCAGGATATTTTAGTTCGACCACATTTAGGGGGCGGCGTTGCATCATGTCGTGATAAATACGTCGAGTCGTGGCCATTTGTGGTGTCGTGAGCGCTACACTGCAATAACTTTGTTCTAAATAGAAACGTCCTATATAAAAGAGGGGCGCTGGGATGTCCTGTAGTGGCACCGGCGCTCTTAGTGAAGCAGGTCGTAGCGCCGTCAGAAGCAGACTCGTGAGGCTCGTAGGACAACGGCGCAGCAGACGTAAATGTGAGCTAACATAGAGGGCAATGGCCCTATCATTGACGTTGACTAGGCCGACACCACCTTTCTCCTTGGGAAGAGTAAGAGATACGTATCTGATCTTCAGTAACATACCAGCTGTGACGAAGTATCCCAGCGCTGCCATAATGCTACGAGCCAAGGGTTTCGGAATGGGTAGCGTTTGGGCGACATGCGGTATGCGGGACGCAAAGTATACATTGGCATAATACGCCCGCTGAACGATGTTGAGGGATCGCAAGCGCTGATTTGCAATTCCGGCCCTAATTTGGTGAAGAAGGCGTCGATAATTGAGCGTCGTCGCGCGTCGCATGTCGTTCATGAAATCTAAGCCCAAGCAGCGGACAGTATCACTGAAGCGTAAGGGGGCAATGTGTTCCTGCGGTAGCCCAATCCCGATGCTCAAGGCGACAGATTTGTCAACGTTGATTTGGCTACCAGAAGCTGTACCGTAGGTTGCAATCCAGTCCAACGTCGCGGCCATATCGTCAGCTCCTCGTATGACGATCATCAAATCATCCGCATATGCGGTGCAGCGATAGATGGAGCCGCCGAACTGTATCCCAGTGAGCCTGTCTCGGAGACCACACAACAAGGGTTCCAAGGCAAATGCAAATAACAATGTTGATAATGGACATCCCTGTCGTACTGATCGGCGGATCAGCATGGGTGCCGTCAGTCTTCCATTAACAAGAACTCGAGAAGTAGCCCCATGCAGAAGGCGTGTCAACACTCTGATAAAGGGGTCGGGATATTCCATGCGCCGTAGAACAGCAGTGAGGAAAGTGTGGCCCACACGGTCAAAAGCCTGGCTAAAGTCGATAGACGCCAGGGCTGCCGGTAAACGTCTCACCCGTGCAAGGGAGATGAGATCTCTGTAACGACATAACGCAGTTCTGATGTTGTTGGGTCCCCCCAAGGACATCTGATCGCTGGACAGGACGTGCAATAGTGTGCCCCGAAGACGTCCTGATAGCAGCCTCGAAAAGATCTTGAAGTCGCTCTTCAATAACGTTAAGGGGCGATAATCGCGGACATGATTCCGTCCCTTCGGCTTATGGATGGGGATAATCAGTCCTTCCAAGAACGGTGCAGGCAACGGTATACCCGGGGACATCAATTCCTGACAAATTTCAACCCAACACGGTACCAAACGTTGTTTAAATGCTCGATAGAACTCTAATGGTAATCCATCGATTCCTGGTGATTTATGGGGAGCACCTTTACCAATGGCGTCGAGCACTTCCTCTTCTGTCACTTCTCCCAGTAAAGTCGGTACCATGTCTGGTGGAACTGTACCGTGGACATGTGCTGACACGGAGTCTACCGTCGCCATATCACAGAGCACTGATGAATAAAGTTGAGCGTAATGACCATAGAAGGCTTCTGCTATATCTGCCTGTTCTGCCACGTGTCGTCCGTCGTCCGTTATCATGTCGGTTACCAGTGCCCTACGGCGCCTCCTGCGTTCTAGGAGCACGTGGTGCATAGATGGCCTTTCTGATTGTATCATGTCTGGAGCACGCGACCGTATAACAGCGCCTTGTGAATGATGGCGTGCTAAGGAGATGAGTTGCGCTTTCGCGCGGTTGACTATGATCTGCCGGTCAGGTGAGGGCTCCTTAGCAAGACATTCCCGTAGGACGGTGTAATAAAAGTTTTCCGTGCTCCTCCTCCATGCCGCCGCTTCTCGGCCGTAAGCCATGAAGGTGCGCCTAAGAGCAGGCTTCGCACATTCAATCCACCAACTGAGGGTCGATCGGTAACGACCACGACGCTATAAGGACGCGTTCCACGACTCTTCGATAGCACGTTTACATGCCGGCTCGTCCAGATGGGTAACGTTCAGTTTCCAGGGGGGCCTACTGCGCCACACACGTGCAGCTGGGAGGGCAATGGTGCAAATATAGGCTGTGTGGTCGGTGAATGCAGTGGGCCAGAGCTCTGCTCCTCTCGTCGCCGTCGAAAGGGTGCTTGTGACGTAAATCCTGTCTAACCGACTTGATGAATGACTTGTATAGTGGGTGTATCCAGGAGCTGGGCCATGGATATGTCGCCACGTGTCAATCAGGTGGAGGTCACGCACTAGCATTTCCAATTCCGCACACGGGACGTGATGTGGCTGCTGATCAGACGGAGATAATGTACAGTTAAAATCTCCTCCGATCACCATATCGTCTATGCGGTCCATAAATAGACGCGTGATATCTTCCGAAAAGAAGCGGGCCCGATCTCTCCGTCTCCCTGATCCTGAAGGGGCATAGACATTGATGAGTCGTACACCGTTGACAGTTACGGCCATGGCTCTTGCACTCGGTAAGTACAGTACGTCCGTAGCCTCCAAACCGTCCCGTAGCAGAACAACCACACCATTATCGGTAGAAGAGGCGTGGGAGATGTGGGCGGTATATCCGTAGAAGTCAGGGAAACTAGCGACACATACTTCCTGTAAGAGGGCCACGTCGACGTCCGCCGCATCAAGCATGCGTTGTAGCATTGTCAGTTTGTGTGGTGCCCTTATCGCGTTGATATTGATTGTGGCTAGGCGAAAGGTGTGCTGCCTAGCCTCTTCACCTAGGGTAGACCCCATGGAAATCAAAGCTAACCGCAAGAGATGCCGGACCTACCAAATCCGTTACAAATTATGCGTCTTTTACGATAGGAGTGGCATCTCCAATGCCACCCCCTCCGCTGTCACCCGTGCCCTCTTTAGGAAGTTCCTCAACATCGTCCGACCACAGTGGCTGCAACACGATGCTGTGTAGCTGATCAGCACCTAAATCTCCCGCACGTACGTCGTCTTTGTTAGAGGTAGACGGAGCGCCATCCATCGACGCGACCTGCTGAATCCGTGGTGCAAGAAGTAACTTGGCACTCGTGGTATGGGCAAGTGAACCGTCTACACCACTTAGATTCTCAGCAGGCGCAGCATCCATGCCGTCTGAGGAGATGTCACCTTCTTGACCGGCCGTGTGTAGGAGGCAATCGTCTGAAGGGGTCCGCCGACGTCGCTTCCGTCGTCGAGGCGAACGTTGCTTTCGAACGTGGACATCCGTATCCGAATGTGGGAGGCAATCCAGCGTCGTATCACCTTCCGCTAGGAAAGCCGCGGTCGGGACAATGTTCGCGTCCACGTCCATCGCGTTCTGGATGTTACGTTGCGTCTGGAGTCCGTGGGACTGCTGCTGCTGTTGTTGCTGTGGAGGGGGCGACATATGGGTTGGCATCGGGGGTCCTTCCTCTTCCTCCGTTGGTGCTTCTGGCGTCGATGGGTGCGTCTGATCGCCCGTTTCGTCCTCAACTATGGTGCGCATCGTCGTCTGAGCGTACGTGAGGGGCAGAATTGTCGTCCCCGTCGGGGAAACGGAGTCTCCCACTGGTATCTGCGTAATTCGACGTTGTAAGCAGCTCGATCGAACATGGCCTTCCTGCCCACATCCGGAACAGGTACGCGGCTGACCGTCGTACATGATGATTGCTCGACAGCCACCGATGTTCAAATAGGACGGCACATGTTTCTTGAGCTCAAGTTTAATTTGGCGCACACCATTGTAGACCTTATACGTCGAAAAAGTTTGCCACTTTTCTGCTACGTGGTTGATAACATTGCCGTACGGTCGGAAGGCGGCCTTGACAACTTCCTCTGGGACCTCGAAGGGGAGCTCAAAAACCCTTACAGTCCTTAGGCCCATGCCTGCATGATCCACCGTCACTGCACCTATATGTCCGTCAGAATGTTTGAATCTGAGAGAGTTCGAGTATTTGGACACCACTGTCGCGCAGACCTCTGCACTGGTCATTTTAACATAAACCACGCTCGCCGTTATAGAAAAATGTATTCCGACGACAGTCGCCGCATCTAAACGTAGATCGTCGCGTATGAACTGTTCTATTTCATAGGCTCGAGGACGCGCGTAATCTGGTTGGAAGGTAATTTTGATCGTATCGTGGCGCCATGTGTTTGCCATAGTCGCACCGAACTTGGAACAAATACAACTCGCGCCGCGAGAAGGTAAACACAAGCAAGCGCTCACGGTCGCGCACGGCGGGGCGCAGCGGACGTCCTCGCCCCACCGCAGCCGAAAGCAGACTGCCACTTTGGCTACCGAAGCACGACTCACGCCCGGTACTCACAGCTTTACTTCTGCCAGTAGAGCACTTGCCCGCGAAAGGCAAAGGTCCCGAGTTCGAGTCTCGGTCGGGCACACAGTTTTAATCTGCCAGGAAGTTTGATATGCTTTCATCTTGAATTTTAATTCCACTCATTACCTTTTATCTTATTTCCATCATTGCTTCCTCTTGGTCGTCCACTCTTATTATTCCCTCTTGGCTGTTGTACATATTGTATATTACCCGTCTCTCCGTATAGCGTACCCCTACATTTTTCAGAATTTCGAACATCATCCACCATTTTACAGTGTCGAAGGCTTTTTTCAGGTCGACCAAATCTATGAATGTGTCTTGATTTCTCTTTAGTCTTGCTTTCATTATTAACCTCAACATCAGAATTGCATCTCTCGTGCCTTTACCCTTCCTAAAGCCGAACTGTTCGTCATCTAGCGCAACCTCAATTTTCCTTTCCATTTTTCTGTACACTTTTCTTGTAAGCACTTGGATGCATCAGCTGTTAGGCTGGTTGTGCGATAATTCTTGCACTTGTGAGCTCTTTCCGTCTTCGGAATTGTGTGGATGATATTTTTTCGAAAGTCAGATGGTACCTCGCCACACTCATACGTTCTACACACCAACGTGAATAGTCGTTTTGTTGCTGCTTCCCCCAATGATTTTAGAAATTCTGATGGAATCTGTCCCTTGTGCCTTATTTGATATTAAGTACTCCGAAGGTCTTTTAAATTCTGGTTCTAATACTGGACCCCCTATCTCTTCTAAATCGACTCCTGTTTCCTCTTCTACCACATCATACAAATCTTTCCCCTCATCGAGGCTTTCAATGTATTCTTTCCACTTATCCGCTCTCTCATCTGCATTTAATAGTGGACTTCCCGTTGCACTCTCAATGTTACTATCCTTGCTCTTAATGTCACCGTAGGTTCTTTCGAATTTCCTCTACGCTGAGTGTGACCTTCCGACAATCACTTCTTTTTCGATGTCTTCGCATATTTTCTGCAGCCATTTCGTCTTAGCATCCCTGCAGTTCCTATTTATTTCATTCCTCAGCGACATGTATTTCTGTATTCCTGAGTTTCCCGGAACATTTTTGTACTTCCTTCTGTTACCGATCAATTGAAGTATTTCTTCTGTTACTCATGGATTCTTCGCAGTTACCTTCTTTGTACCTACGTTTTCCTTCCCGACTTCTGTGATGGCCGTTTCAAGAGATGTCCATTCTTCTTCAACTGTACTGCCTACTGAGCTATTCCCTATTGCTGTATCTATAGCCTTAGAGAACTTCAACCGTATCTCGTCATTCCTTAGTACTTCTGTATCCTCGTATTGCTCCTCACTAATGCCTTAAACTTCAGCCTACTCTTCATCACTACTATATCGTGATCTGAGTCTATATCAGCTCCTGGGTACACCTTAAATTCCAGTAGCTGATTTCGAATCTGTCTCATCATGATGTAATGTACTTTTCCAAGTATACCTCCCTCTCTTGTGAGAGAGCTATTACTAGCTGAAACTTGTTGCAGAACTCAATTAGACTTTCTCCTCTCTCGTTCCTTGTCCCAAGCCCATGTTCTCCTGTAACCTTTTCTTCTACTCCTTCCCCTACAACTGCATTCCAGTCCCCCATGACTATTAGATTTTCATCCTCCTTTACATACTGTATTATCCTTTCAATATCCTCATACACTTTGTCTATCTCTTCATTTTCGGCTGTATGCCAACAGGAAAAGGAAATGTCTTCTGAACACTGAGTTGTAAACTGTGGCAGCTAACTAGCCTCTTAAAAAACTATTTTATTGTTCTCCCATGAACTACACTATGTTATCAAAAGTATCCAGACACCTGGCTGAAAATGACTTTCAAGTTCGTGGCGCCCCCCATCGGTAATTCTGGAATTCAGTATAGTGTTGGCCCACCTTTAGTCTTGATGACAGCTTGCAATCTCGCAGGCATACGTTCAGTCAGGTGCTGGAAGGTTTCTTGAGGAATGGCAGCCCATTCTTCACGTAGTGCTGCACTGAGGTGAGATATCGATATCGGTCGGTGAGGCCTGGCACGAAGTCGGCGTTCCAAAACATCCAGAAGGTGTTCTATAGGATTCAGGTCATAACTCTGTGCAGGCCTGTCTATTACAGTGATGTTACTGTCTTGTAATCACTCCGCTACAGCCCATGCATCATGAACAGGTGCTTGATCGTTTTGAAAGATGTAATCGCCATCACCAATTGCTCTTCAACAGTGAAAAGCAAGAAGGTGCTTAAAACATCAACGTAGGCCTGTGCTGTGATAGTGAAACAACAAGGAGTGCAAGCCCTTCCATGAAAAACTAGACCACAGTATAACACGCCGCCTCCCATTTTTACTGTTGGCACTACACTCGCTGGCAGATGACGTTCGCTGAGCATTCGCCATACCCACACTCTGCCATCGGATCGCCACATTGTGTACCGTGATTCGTCACTCGACACAATGTTTTTCCATTGTTCAGTCGTCCAATGGTTACGCTCCTTACACTCCATTAGGCATTTACCGGCGTGATGTGTGGCTTATGAACATGTGCTGCACCATTAAATCCAGGTTTTTCTCACCTCCTGCCTAACTGTCATAGTACTTGCAGTGGATATTGATGCAGTTTGGAATTCCTGTGTGATGGCCTGGATACATGTCTGCCTATTACACATTACAACCCTCCTCAACTGTCAGTCATCAGACGAGGTCGGCCTGTACGATTTTGTGCTGTACGTGTCCCTTCACGTTTCTACTTCACTGTCACATCGGAGACAGTGGAGCTGGGTATTTTTGGGAGTGTGGAAATCTCGCTTACAGACGTATAACACAAGTGACACTCAACCACCCGAACACGTTCGAACTCCGTGAGTTCGCCGGAGCGCCTCATTCGCTCTCTCAGGATGTCTAATGACTACTGAGGTTGCTGACACGGAGTAGCTTGCAGCAGGTGGCAGCACAATGCACCTAATATGAAAAACGCATGTTTTTGGGGGTGTCCGAATACTTTTGATCAATTAGTGTAGCCATTTTATATATTGTGTGGGGTTACTAAATTTTCCTAAGTTATTGCAACTGGTTATCTCCTCCGCTATACAAGCTGCTTTATTTCCCTTGCACACTGCCTCACAGCTTGCCAGCATGCGGCTTAATTATGTGCCTGTTGCTTGGGAATTCTTGATGGTGGTATATATACACTGGTGTTGTAAGTAGGCTGTTTACATTTTCTTATTGGTAACGCCACGTATCGCTCTGTATGAAAAATCACTGGCTGTGCTGTGCGCAGTCCGTGGCTAGTTTGCATTGTTGTCTGCCATTGTAGTGTCGGGCAGCGGCAGCTGGATGCTAACAGCGCGTAGCGTTGCGCAGTTGGAGGTGAGCCGCCAGCAGTGGTGGACGTGGGGAGAGAGATGGCGGAGTTTTGAAATTTGTAAGAATTGGTGTCATGAACTGCTACATATATTATGACTATTAAGGTAAATACATTGCTAACTATGCCTATCAGTAGTTAGTGCCTTCAGTAGTTTGAATCTTTTATTTAGCTGGCAGTAGTGGCGCTCGCTGTATTGCAGTAGCTTGAGTAACGAAGATTTTTGTGAGGTAAGTGATTTGTGAAACGTATAGGTTAATGTTAGTCAGGGCCATTCTCTTGTAGGGATTTTTGGAAGTCAGATTGCGTTGCGCTAAAAACTATTGTGTGTCAGTTTAAGCACAGTCGTGTATAATTTTTCAAAGGGGACGTTTCATATGTCGACCCTTAGCCGAGGATACCTCACTGGAATCTTCTGATTTTTTCTTGTAGTGTGTGTAATTAATGTAGATTTTTTTTATTGCTAGCGCGTAATCATAGAGAGAATTTCCTTTGTAGTTGTAGTCTTTCATTGTTGTACAGTACAACAGATGTAGCATGCATGTAGAGTTGCACCAAGTATTTCGCAGCTGCGCTTGCAATTGACCAGATATTATTTTCAGTGCTATGTTAATGTGTTCTCTTATTTTTGCTCATCAAATTGTGTTTTTCTGTGTTGTCGTGTGAAATATTGTGACAATAATGGCGTGTGAAAGACGCAATACTAGGCTACAAAGTAAACTGAGAAATGACATTGAAGACGAAAGCAGTGTGTTAGCGCCACCGAGTAATGAATTAACTAATGTTCAAAGTAGTAATTTGGTAATTGTACATAGAGAAATGGAGCGGGCTGCAAACAATGGTGTAGACAGTGAAATAAGTAGCGAACAGTGAACAATTATCGATCGATCAGTCGGCAACAGCTCGCCTCAGGATTCCGAAATGACAGGACACATTCTTGCAAATACTGTAGATTCAGGTTTTGCGTCCTCACCGCTTTCTCAAATAAGTCAAGACACATTTTCTGTTTTTCAAACTGCGAATATTGCCGATGCAAATGCATTGCCGAATAGGACTAAGGAACATGTTTCAGACACCAGTGCATTGTTATTACAATTAATGCAACAAATGGGACAAAAGCTTCAAAAGTTAGACACAATGGAACAAAATCTTCAAAAGTTAGACACAACGCTTGAACAAAATCAGAAACAAATGGGACAGAATCTTCAAAAGTTAGACACAATGGAACAAAATCAGAGACAAACACAGCAACAGTTGGACACAATGGAACATAATCTTCAAACGTTAGACACAATGGAACAAAATCAGAGACAAACACAGCAACAGTTGGACACAATGGAACATAATCTTCGGAAGTTAGACACCACACTTGAACAAACACGTGAAGATTTAACTACTGAGTTACATGACATTGAAACGAAATGTCAAAAAATCTGTAATGACGTGAAAACACAAATTTGTGAGCATTTTCAACCTATTTTTTCGCGGCATTAAAACTCATTACAGAATCACGAAGCAGCCATAAAAGAATTGCAAACTGTTGTTCGTGAAAATCACGACACCTTGCAAGCTAAAATGGACTCAGTTGCATCCACCGATTCGGTTACGCAACTTGCAAGAACTCAGGAAAACTTAAAGGACACAGTAGATTCGATTTCAACACAAATGGACACTCTGAAACTTGGTTCAGAAAAACACACGGAGGAAATGTGTTCACTATCAGAGAAAGTAGCCGAACTTTCGGATCAGTTCACTAATTTATCTACGAAGGTAGATGATAATCTGAGTGACAGAAAACCGGTAGTCTTTAATGACACAGAAGAGTTCGAACAAATTAGGAAATTCAAACAAAATCAGAATCAAATTAATACGCAACACCAAAGAGAAATCCGGTAAGTACAAGATCAGTTGACACAGGTAATACAAGAATTACGTATTTCAGAGGACACTCGCACTCCAATACGGGAAGAGGGACATAAAAATACGGAACTGCCACAAAATAACAACACAGGGCACTTTGGAGATTATGAAATAAATTGGCAAAGTACACCGAATTTTGAGATGGAACCGCCGAAACGACGTAACAATGACCGATATGCGACCCGCCGACACGATGATTTTGACTATAAGCTGTTCATTACTACAAGTAAATTCAAAACATTTAAGAATTCTGGCAACGACATTCATCCACAAGCGTGGCTCCATCAATTCTCTCATTGTTTTCCTCCCAACTGGTCACTACAGCACAGATTAGAATTTATGTGTGGCTACTTAGAGAATGAACCAGCTGTAAGAATGCGATCGGTCATTCACGATTGCCACAGTGAAGGAGAATTTTACCATGCCTTCCTCTCAGCATATTGGTCCCAAGCCACACAAGACCGAGTAAAACATGGCATCATGATGATGCAACATTTCGAACGATCTGAATTTTCCAGTCTTGTGAAATATTTTGAAGACATGTTGCATAAGGATCAGTACCTGTCAAACCCATACAGCCCGTCAGAACTCATCCGCATTTGCTTAATCAAATTGCCTGAACATTTACGGCATATTATTTTGGCAGGCGGTTGCAAAGACGACATTGAAGCTTTTCAGGGACTCTTACAAGAATTAGAAATTGACACTGACAATCGCGGAACGCGAAAACAGGAACACAACAATTACAGGTCACATCCGTCGCAATTGCACGATGAAAGAAATAATAACTGGACACGACAAGGCTATTCTCACAATACAAATCGTGACCAAAACAGACACCACCCGTATGACAACCGTTGGCAGAGTAGTAATAATTACAGGGAAAGGTCACCTCTCCGCGGTAATGACTATCACAGAGACAATCAGAGAAACAGACAATATGGGAACCAAAATAATTACTATCAAGGGAGACAGAATAACTTTAGACGCAACGGTCCAGCGCGCAGTTACGATTCAGAGAGAAATTCTCCACCACGTGACCGACAAGAAAGAAACTATGGAATCTACCGACATGACGACAGACGATATGATCTAACGACAGACCTGAATTACAGCAGAACTGGCGGGAATCAAACAGAGCAGGGCCCTCTCGGCAAGGTGAAGTTAGGTCTTCTAATCCCATTAACGACGCGCGCCAACAAAGACACAGACAATGACTCGCACCGCAGGCAGCCGCGTGCGCCGGCTGGCTCAGAGAAAAATAACATAAGCTAACCTTGAGCAAAATTCCAGTGCTCCTTACCGACGTAACCACATGATAATTGCTTTTCAGTTGACAGTCTGCGTACTAGGTAGAGTAAAGGTTTACACCACATTTTACATGTAAAACCGTTTATTGAAATATAATCTGCTTTTTAAGTTTGTCTTTGCCATAAAACATTTCACTTCACATTTCTAGTATGCTTTGTCACACTTAGAAACTGTTAACATGCAACAATGTTTTGAAGTTAACTATCCAATCTAGAACTTAGAGAACTTATTTAGACAGTATTTACGAGTGCATTGTTACAGTGAACAGACGTCTCAGTGTTATTGTGTGTGTACATTCCTGCTTGTTAGTTGCACGATTACGTAACGACTATAAGGCTTACATACTTAGAACATTTACCAGTACTGCTAATGAGATTTTAATGCAACATTTTGGTTTACTTGAAAACACATTCTTTATTTGAAGTTCATTCGGTGAGATTAAAGATGACTTAGCATTTGGTTTCTATAATAGCTACACGATTATATCACGACGCTGCTAATATGTGACACGATTTACATTGTTGCTTGTTTTATATCTGCACAGTTTTTCTGTATTATTCTGGAAAGTAAAACATGTTTTAGTAGTAACTTTTGTGGTATAGCTACAATGAGACAGCCTTTATCGTAGCACAACAATACGTTACATTATAGTACTTTCTTGATCACGGTAAGGTACGTAATAACTACGATATCTATACGAAAAGCATTTCACCTTCGTTTATGATGAGGTAAGTACATTGACTTCAGCAGAACTTTGCTTACAGAGGACGATAACTACGACAGTTCCACAGACTTATCTTACAGCAAAACGCACATTTAGCACTACAGGGCACGCATTTGAGTGATTAATTTGGTACTTAAACCATTTATTTATCAATATTTTTGAATTAAAAAGTAAGTTTTTTGTGATACATTTCATTCCATTGCTGTAATCGGTAACTTTGTGTACCATGTGTTTGGCAAGCACAAGGAGCCCTAGCTAATATTTATTTTATTTATTTATTTATGCATTTATTTTACCTGGCAAGATTAGGGCCTTCAGGCCCTCTCTTACACCTAACCAGGCATACTCAGATTGAACGAGTTACAGTTTCTACATAACATTAAGGACATATAGCCTATTATGCAGTATTGATGTTAAAGAAAAAAATAGATATTATAACAGTAGTACAATGGTAATTATAACAATAAAAAATAATTACAACAATCAATAATAATAATAATAATAATAATAATAATAATAATAATAATAATAATGACTATGTATATGAAAGTAAACATACTTTTCTTTTCTGAATGTCAGTCCCATTGTTAGTTGGGAATTTTCTCGTTATGTTCTTGCAGCTTGTGAGTTATTCTCATCGAGCAGAGACATAAAACGATAGAATGGGGTGAAAGAGATATATAAGAGGTAGATAGGTTAGAGGAAGAGAAATAGAATGGTAAAATTCGAAGCTGTGATGGAGAGGAGAAAGAAAGAGATGGGAGGGGCACAAGAATGGTGGCTATACCGTCCATAATATGTAAGTTTTGAGTTCCCTCTTGAATGTTGAGTAGTTCTGGATAAGACGCAGATCACAGGGGAGCGCATTCCATAGTCGTATGGCTGAGATGGAGAATGACACGGAGAAAGATTTTGTGTTATGTAAAGGTACAGCCAAGATGATAGACGTATCCGATCTGGTGTTGCGATTGTGGAATGATGATAGGTGTTTAATGTGAGAAGATAAGTACTGGGGGCACCAGTGGCTAAGAAATCGATGAAGTAAGCACCTCGTGTGGAGATCGCGTGCCTTATGTGGGCGTATCCAACCTAGCTGGGAGTATGAAGGACTGATATGATCATACAACCGAATATTGCACACGTATCTAACGCAAGCATTCATCACTAGCTCGAGGTATCTAGAATTTTCACTATTTGTGCCGTGTTGAACTACATCGCAGTAGTAAAGATTAGGCAAGACTAGTGTTTGGCCTAATTTTTGTTTAACATGGGTTGGAAATATTTTTCTAAATTTTTGAATTGCATGTAGGGAGGAGAGCAATTTCCGGCAAGCTGTGACTGTTTGTTCTTCCCAGTTTAGGTGTTCATCCAAGATTATTCCAAGGTCTTTTACTGTTTTTTGGTATGGTAGTTGGGTACCATTGAGGAGTATTTTAGGGACTGTTTCGCAAAAGTACCTCCTGATTAACTTTGGATGAGATATAAGTATGACCTGGGATTTCTTGGGGTTTAGTTTCAGACCTAGGTTCTGTGCCCATCGAGAAACAGAGCAAAGATCTGCGTTCATACTCGCTACTAATATGGTATTTGTTTATACAACTTTACACATCGGTACCATATTTCTCTAACACATAAATTACACAGCAATCTGATCATTTAACTGAGAGAGACAAACATTTACTTTACTACATCAGTGACAGATGCTTACGTAATTACACCATTGGATAACTTCACACTTACGAAGTTGTATTTTGTGAACTGTTCATATTTTTTCGGAACCATTGTGATACTATGAGAGCTTTGAATGACATATTTGGTATGGGATCACGATTTTTAAAGTACGTTTGAGGCAGATGACACTTTTGACATGAGCAGAGAATTTTTTTTTTAGGTTTTGAAATAATTGGAGGAAGCTACGGAGATTTTGAGAATTTGACTGTGGTGTTATGATGTTATTATTACGACGACGATGTGAATTACGCTGCTGAGGTATGTTTAAGCTGATGCTATAAGAGTTATTTGGTTATGCTACGTATCTGTTATGATGAAATATTGAAGAAGTGTCGACGAATATATATATGTGTAATAAGGTAAGAAATAATGAGTAGTGGTTAGGGACTCTGATTTGTGAAAAAGGATGTTGGAAACCGAGAATCGTACTTTAAGAATTATGAAATGAGTGTATATGCGTGAATGTATCACTATGCTGGCGAAAATTTTTGGACACAATTATGTTTAAATGATTTTATTTCTATAGATTTGTAACGCAAATTCTTGACCTGTGAATTTTTTTTATATGAGACTGCCACTGTAGCGGAAACTGGTGTCGTAAATATGTCGATAAGACAGTTAAGTGACCACCTGCATGTAATGCGTCGTGGGCACCCAGCTGCGCGACAACCACCTGACAAAAGAAAGCCATTAGTGTGTGCCTGTCAGAGGCACAGGTGAAAAAAAAGAGGCCATTATCCTCGCTATTGAGATTCCTTTGTAGAAAGCATCGCAAAAACGACACGCTCATTACTTGGATAGATACTTTCTTACATCTGCACACCTGATAATGACAAGCGTCTTTCTTCGAGAATTGAGAGAATTTCTACTAACTTATGAAATGCCACATCACTATTGAATGATATTTTTATGCTTTTTACATAAATGCTTATTTCATTTGATATCTGTTTTCCAGCTGTGTTGCAGCATTGGTTTTATAAAATAAAAGTAAATGCATTTGCTAATGTGAAAACTTTCTGTCAACAGATCTGTTAAATAATAATTTTACGATCCACATTCTTCAAAAAAAAGGAGCACTTGGAAAGGAAAGAACAATAAGAAGGGACTAGTAACAGGAACTGCATACATAATTTTCTTTTCAAGTACTTGGTAATTTATTTCATAGAATAAGTTGTGGTCCACCACATTAATTGCATAGACATTAAGATGTGAATAGACATTGTCCTTATCTGCATTGTTGTCTTTAGTGTAACATTTTTTCTGATTGAGCTTTGTCATGTTTAGGTATAAGTTATAGCATTTGCTGCAGCTGTTTGCCATTCATAGTGCTACTGAATGTCACTTTGTTTTACTAGGTTAAGCCAATTTTATTACTGATTTATTTTTCTTGTTTGCTGCGCATTGCCTTATATTAGTTGTAATATTGCTGCCTTTTTTTGCCAATTTCCATTTTTTAACATTGCTGTTTGTATTAATTGTTTTGTGCTGCTGCTGCTGCTGCTGCTGCCTTGTCCCTTAGTTTAGCATCTGAGCTCAGTAGCTTTAAGTTAGCTTAAGAGGGGGTAGACTATATAAGAAACTAACTATGATGAATTGGAAGAAAAGCATTGAGAAGCTATAAGGAAATGGTTTGGCCAAAAAGTAGTGTACAGTGGAGAAAAACTATTTTTGAAAGAGGATGTGAACAGAATACAGAAAGCAGGTTTAGATAGGACTTTTTGGGAATAATGATGAACTAAGGGAGATCTCTGTGCAAAATACTGCAGTAAAACAAATCCTGTCCTTTCCTTTCGTATTATCCCTCTATGTGTTTATGTACCCTTGTGTATTTGTCTTTTTCCTGTCTTTATATGTTTATCTGATAAGACTTATGTTGCAGAATTTTTCTAATACTAAGCTACATTCACTACGATGAGGAATACTGTTATCCTCAAATATAATTTGCATTAATAACATGTTATTTACTTTGTAAAGATGTTTACACATTATTTATTCTGTTTTGTTTTAATGCTCATGTGTGAAGTTGATGTTTCAAAAGTTATTCTGATCTTTGATGTATGTACTCATGTCACAATTCCTCTAACACTGATGTATATGTTATTTCGATTCTTTTGTAAAGCCTGTATTACTGCAAATGTTATCTGTACTATTATGTTCTTTAATGATATTTTTTGTACCTTTGTTATTGTATTCTCATGTTATAAAATTGTAATTGACACCAGTTCATCAAATTAAGTAACTTGTAAATTACATTTCACTGCACACATTTCTGTTGGTCATAGTATATGGACAATATGTGAGAAGTAGGGACTGATAGTGTTTGCACGTGTGTTAATAATTCAGTAAGGGACTGGATAACAGCATTGCTGGTTCTAAGGACATTTCAAAAACAATTTTTGTGAGTGCACAAGTGGTGGTTATGGACTTGCTATATTATCCGCAAGACTCTTCAATGGTGATTGTGCGCCTGCACAGTCAAACAGATGGCTGCTGGCCATCTCTACAAGGACTACAGTGGGTCTACACCTTTGATGACCCACCAATACCATTATTTCTACAAGGACTACAGTGGGTCTACACCTTTGATGACCCACCAATACCATTATTTCTACAAGGTCTACAGTGGGTCTGCATCTCTGGTGGCCCACCAATACCGTAATCTCTACCAGGACTACAAGGGGTCTACTCTGTGATGACCTACCTACCAATAATCTTCAAAACTTCGACTGACTCTGCTGTGGGTTTGCTCTGTTGTGGCCCATTACCTGTCTGCATGTCAAGAGTCAGCACTGTCTTTCCATTGGAAGGACAACACTACTTCTTCAAGACTGCTTAGAAATCCACTACTTCCAAGTGCAATTTCTTTTATTGCTCAGACTTTGAAAAAAACACTGCAATTTTACTATGATGAACGATCAGGACTGTCTTTATGGACTGTGAGAGAATTTTAGCTTTTGACCAACATTGTATCGATAAGTGTGTGCATTTCATTTCTTTGTTATTGTAATGATGAAAAAATTTTTCAAATCTGTATTGGCCACGGCCCAAAACAATTTGTAAATTTTTTTGTGGGGAGCATGGGGGCTATGTAAGTAGTCTGTTTACATTTTCTTATTGGTAACGCCACGTAACGCTCTGTATGAAAAATCACTGGCTGTGCTGTGCACAGTCTGTGGCTAGTTTGCATTGTTGTCTGCCATTGTAGTGTCGGGCACCGGCAGCTGGATGCTAACAGCGCGCAGTGTTGTGCAGTTGGAGGTGAGCCGTCAGCAGTGGTGGACGTGGGGAAAGAGATGGCGGAGTTTTGAAATTTGTAAGAATTGGTGTCATGAACTGCTATATATATTATGACTAGTGAGGTAAATACATTGTTTGTTCTCTATTAAAATCTTTCATTTGCTAACTATGCCTATCAGTAGTTAGTGCCTTCAGTAGTTTGAATCTTTTATTTAGCTGGCAGTAGTGGCGCTCGCTGTATTGCAGTAGCTTGAGTAACGAAGATTTTTGTGAGGTAAGTGATTTGTGAAACGTATAGGTTAATGTTAGTCAGGACCATTCTGTTGTAGGGATTTTTGGAAGTCAGATTGTGTTGCGCTAAAAACTATTGTGTGTCAGTTTAAGCACAGTCGTGTATAATTTTTCAAAGTGGACGTTTCAGTGTCCAAAATTAAAACAAAAAACTGCTATTTCCCCGTCCCATGTCTAATTCAAGAAATAATCATACAAACTGTCAACAGATACCCGTACGATAATATCCGGCAGGAAATATGGCATTGTGGTCAAAGAAAAACCACGCCAACGATGACGTTAGGCACCTATCAAACGGGATAGTGTTTGCCGCGTAGTACCACGTTCACAATCTCGTGTGCACAGTCAGGCGGTGCAGTATTGCACAGAGAAGGCGGTGACCAGGCTCTCTGCGGTAGAGGGCCATGATAAGAATGGAAGCAGGACAGTCGCAAACTTATGTGGCCCGATGGCTTAATGTGCATCTTTCTGTTGTTTCTCGGATGAGACGACAGTTTATAGACACTGAAACTGTGTCCCGGAGACCAGGACAGGGCCCACCACGTGTGATATTTGGCTGTAAAGGCACGACGGTACCTCCTCACTGCTGCACTGCAACTGGCATCTGACCTCGCAGCATCCCCTGGACGTGTTGTATCGAGGCAGACGGTGTACAGGAGGCTTCAGCAAAGTGGGCTTTATTGTTGGAGACCTACTGTCTGTTTACCTTTCGTGTATCTTCAAAATGGTTCAAATGACTCTAAGCACTATGGGACTTAACATCTGAGGTCATAAGTCAACTAGACTTAGAACTACTTAAACCTAACTAACCTAAGGACATCACATACATCCATGCCCGAGGCAGGATTCGAACCTGCGACAGTAGCAGCAGCGCGGTTTCGGACTGAATGGCCTAGAACCGCTCGGCCACATCCTCTGGCAGCGTGTCTTCACAGGAGGGAATATCTAGAGTGGAGCCGTCAACATACCACCTGGATTGTCGAAAGGTGGGCCAACGTACTTTTCACAGATGAGTCCCGATTTGGTATTGAGAGTGATTCGCGACAGATTCACATCTGGAGGGTACGTGGAACACGATTTCGGGAAATTGTGGAAAGAGACCGGTATCGAGGAGGGTCTCTGATGATGTGGGCAGGGATTGTTTTCAACACTCCAGCATGGCATTGTACAGATGAACTGACAAGATTTAACTCCTGTCAGGTGCCTTGAGGAGACCTTGGGATCTCATGCGTGGTTGTTGCGAGGTTCTGTGGGCCCAGACTTCACACTTGTGAACGATAATGCTCGGCCTCATAGGGCACAGGTGGTTGATGCTTTTTTAGAAATGGAAGATGTTGCAACACATGGCGTAGCCTGCTCGCTCTCCCGATTTGGCTCCCAGCACTCTCCAAGACTTGTGAGTAGCTCTGCAGGAAGAATGGACCTTATTGCCTCAACATGAGATTGATCACAACATTCACAGCATCTCCCGTCGTTGTCAGGACCGTATTAGTCGCTAGAGGTGGCCACACCCCATACTGAGCACATTAACCAGTTGTCAGAATGTATGTACAAATCTGTTGAAAAGAACGAAGAACATTTTTGTCTACCGCCATGCATGTTGTAATTAGTTACGTTCTGTATTCTTTAGATTGGTTCTACGTTACTACCACATATTTATACTGTTTTGTGGCAAAATAAACGCAATATGGCAAAAATTCTGTTTGTTGCTATAATTTATAAAGCTGAGCATGGTTATGTACGTGGAAGAACTCGGGGCACTGGACTGAACTGGGCAACAATTGGCACACAAACTCCTTGTCATGAGAGGACCAATACAGAGGGCTTACAAAACTCTAGCTCTAATATTTACAGAGATATAGACACACATGTATTTTATGCTTCTGCTCTCCACGATAGGTGTGTTGTGTAGGAATAGCATCGACCTACCTTATCGACATGTTTTACAGGGCAGCCTAATGTCAGGGACAAGAAACAGTTTTCCAGCCCTCTACTTGTAGGCTCCCCACCACAACAGATGTGATTTGGCAGAGTAGCATCGGCCAGAATTATCGGGTATCTTTCCGTGGCAGCCTACATAGCAAGGGAAAACAAGGGTTTCCAAACCCTTGGCATATAGGTTGTGGTGAACAAGAGGTGTGTTGTGAGAGTAGTACCAGCCTGTGTAATCAAACTGCTTTGCAGGGGCTGCACGTGCAGATGGACATGCATAGGGATAGGGGAGGATAGGAGAGCATGGAGAGGTACAGAAAGTGGCAGGAGGGATGGGTAGGGAGAGAGGGGGTAGTAGAGGAAGTAGAGAGGGAGGTAAAGAGGAGACAGACATAGAGAGAGTAGGTGGAGGAGATGGACAGAGAGAGGGGGGACGAGATGTAGAGAGGAAGGGTAGGGATGAGGAGATAGGGTGAGAGGTTGGAAGAGGGGTTGGACAGATAGAGAGGCGAGAAAGTGATGGGCAGAGAGGGGGAGGGAGGACATGGACCAAGAGATGTGCACGTTGTGTATGACATACATATCCTCAGGCGAAGCTGTGGGGAAAATGGCTATTAATACAAAAACTAGTGAACAAAAGGACCACCAGTATGGTTTATCACAGAGAAAGACAAAAAATTCGAATGACTTTAATGTCCAAGTTTCAACAGTGAAGCTTCGTTGAGTTACTATGGTGCTTCCACGGTGGCGCACAATTAAACTTCAGTTGTTAATTAACAGAATGCATATTTATTACATTAAGAGCATATAATACCGATGAAAGTTTCTGACTATGATTGGCCCGACACATACACGTTTATGCATGTTGCTCCTATAACTAAATATCTATACTGGCAAAAACATCCTATACATAATTTGTATACATATACACCTAGTTGATCGTCCATGAGTGCCACAACACTTCCATAAAACATAATAGCCAGAGCTGTGATGCTCGTGGTGCCTGTCAATCGTGTATCACAGTGCGGCTAAGAATGTAGCTATTAACAGGCTGGCGTCCTTACTGCATCCAAATTGTTCAATTTCGAACTGAGCCAATAACTGAAACTTCCAGGCAGATTAAAACTGTTTGCCGGACCGAGTCTCGAACTCGGGACATTTGCCTTTCGAGGGCAAGTGTTCTACAATCTGAGCTACCCAAGCACAACTCACGCCCCGTCCTCCCAAGTTTGGAAGGTACGAGATGAGATACTGGCAGAAGTGGATCTGTGAGGACGGGGCGTGAGTCGTGCTGGGGTAGCTCAGATGGTAGAGCAATTGCCCTCAAAAGGCAAATGTCCCGAGTTCGAGACACGGTCCGGCACACAGTTTTAATCTGCCTGGAAGTTTCACTTATTGGCTCAGTTCGAAAGTGAACAATTTGGATGCAGTAACGACGCCAGCCTGTTAATAGCTCTGGTAGAGCACTTTCCTCGAAAGGTAATGATCCCGAGTTCGAGTCTCGGTCCGGCACACAGTTTTATTCTGTCAGGAAGTTTCATATCAGCGTACACTCGGCTGCAGGGTGAAAATTCTCATTCTGAGCCAATAAGTGAAAGTTAAGTCCCCTGGCTAAAGCAAATCCCCTTCCCCTGCTGGAAAACTAACATCTTATTATTTTTGCTTGAGATGTACGAGTGTTCTTATTAGGAGTCATTGTTTGTCCTTTTTTCCTTGACATGGCTTTCATATCAAAACCTTATCTACTAAGCCCTCTTTATAACGTCAAGAAAACTGTAATACGAATGCTGGAACATCCTGTCTTCTTCTTCTTTCGCTTACGCCATAGTCCCGCAGCGATCACAGGGTCGGCGTGGTTACAAAGGATTTGGCAATGTTAGTTTTAGGGGTGGCCCAGGGATGGAATCAGTGTACCCCAGCTGTCTGCATCTAGTGTAGATTGTGAAATAGTGCGAACATGTTTTCAAATGTCTGTGACGCGTGTAACTGAGGCGGAACGTGAGGACCAGCCCGTTATTCACCTAGCAGGATGTGGAAAACCGCCTAAAGACCTCATCCAGGCTGGCTGGCACACCGGTCCTCGTCGTTAACCCGCTGGGCAGATTCGATCCGGGGCTGGCGCGCCTACCCTAGTCCAGGAAGCAGCGCATTAGCGCTCTCGGCTACCCTGGCGGGTGAATGCTGGAAATCCCTGTATATATCAGAAAAATGATTGTGGGTTGTGGTTTTTCCTGGATGGAAAATCGATTGTGAACCGACCAACGTACCCCTACCATACAGTAATTTTCGTAGTACAGTCTCCAACCAAGCAGAAACTGAATGGGAAATTTTGATGGACCTGGACCACTGGGCGATCTCAACTCGGCACTCAGCAGGAAAAGAATTTCTACCACTAACAGACTGATATCGGGTCGTAGCAATACTAAGAAAGTGAGACTTTTTTAAGCTGTGGTTCCTGGCTCATTGAATAGCAGACTTTGCATATACTAATAGAATGTTACAATCAGCACTGCACAATGTTTTAATAATTAAGTGGTTTCTCTTTCAGACACAAGCTCTTCGTGTGGAAACCGGTTGCCAAATCTATTTGTCATCTGGTACGTTTTGAAGAAAGGAACTTTAAAATTTTAGTTTTTATAAAAATTGTTCCAGTTCGTCCATACGTACGTTGTCCCTAACACCCACACGTCCCGATATTCAGTGTAGATGAACCAGTTGATGCAGAAAACGTTCACTATACTCAGACTTTCCTGTATATTGTGTGCCAAATAAATTACAGCTTTTCCTTTTGTTGCAAGAAATGCTGTCTAGTTGCCGGATTTCGATGTACATTATCAATTTTCTCTTCCAGGAAAAACCAAAACCCACGACTGTTTTTCTTATATATACAGGATGTTATATATACAGGATGTTTCACAATTCCTATATCAGGCTTCTTGGAGTTGTAGAGAGTAAATAGTTGATAAACGTTTAATTTGAAACCCATATGCGAAACGAATCACTAGGATGTAAAATGAGATTGAAGTTCGGATCACTTTCAATACAGAGTGTCCCACAGAGATGTTTAGATTTTAAAAAATCGACGGAAATAACAAAACTATTAATTTTTAATCATACAGTTTTTAAGTTACATAGATGTTTACAACATCACTGATGATGTTTTGCTGTTGAAGATGTTCAACATGTTCTCCATCGGCAGCAATACAGCGTCAGCACTACTGCGGAACGGATCGACATACACGTGTTAAGGTGGCCATTGGAATGGATTCACAGGCAGGCACAAATGCCTCCCTTATGTCATCCGGTGTATGTGACTTTGTGGCTTATAAAGTTTCCTTCAGAGTTATCCGCAGAAACAAGCCTAACGGCTGTAGACCGGGAGATCTGGGTGCAAGCCAACACTTCCTCGTCGGCCTATCCACTTCTCAACAAATGTTAAATCCAGGATGACAGTATGAGGCTGCACAGTCTTGCTGAAAAAAAAGAAAATCTTCATGTCGGTACAGTTAGTGGAAAACTGTTGCAATTCGACCCTGCAAACATGGTGAAGATTTTTACACCTGCCATTGTTCCTTTAAAAAAGAATGACCCAACAAGTCCTCTGACAGACATGCCAGACCTCACTGATAACCCAGGAAGATTAACAGTTCCTTCTTCCGTAACATGGGTATTACGTCTTGCCCAGTACATACAGTTACGGTGATTGGTGGTTCCATTCAGTTTGAACGTCGCTTCATCAGACCAAGCTATGACATCATTCAACTGTTCGTTACCACAAATCCACTCCCAAAATTCGACATTCCTATCATGTTTCCACATTCCCAATAACACTTTAAAATATACTTTCTTTTCTCTAAGGAGTTTCCAGCCATCTTGCTATTTATGTGTAGTTACTGGCAAATGAAAACAAACATAACAAAAACAAATTAATGACTATACACACTAATCATAAGAGCACCCTATTATCCCAATTGGATCATGTTATCGTCAATACCTACTTAGTTTTAAAGTTCAAACAGTGTAAGCCTCTTTTTGAGACACAAGAACTTTGCTTTCTTTGATGCCCAGATTTCCTTCATTCTTTGCAAGCAGGCTTACTCATGCTCCTCCGTCCAAGGGGAACCGTGTCTTCATTTTGGTTGCTCGTCCCAGAGCAGCCCGGTCGCCACTCTCTTCGCGCTGAAGAGGTATCTTCGAGTTTAATTTGCAGAAATTAGAGGTCGTCTTTGGTATTTATAAAAGAGGACTTTCTATTTTAAGGTCTGAATCAAAAAGTGGAAGACCTTCATGACCGACCAGTTCTCTAACGTTTGTCTGAGGTGACTGTAAAATCGTACACGTGTTTTGCGAGTGTGTCTATTACACAGACTTACTTGCTGGATATATTTTGGTGGACGCCACTCCTGTAATGTTTGACCTAACGATTCTGTGTTCATCTTTCTGCAGGTCTTCGAGGAATTCTTTATTTGCATTTTCGGCTGCACACATAACTATTGGCTTCAGGATTCTTTCATAGTGGTATATCTTAGTGTTTTGTGAAATTCACTTGTTATTGTAGATCGTGTTTTTATAGTTTTGTGCCGGTGGACACCTTTACTAGGATTGTATGTTTGGTGCCAGCAGTGGAGTGACTACGACCTTAGACATTCCCCAATTTGTCTAGGATATTCTCCACCTTCAATTCTCCCCGGTCATTGGTTAGCGACAATGCTGCACCTTTCTTGCCCAGACGATTTAAGCGTTTCTGTTTTTAGATTGTCGTCGCATATTTCACCGCCTTACAGCCTTGTCAAAGAAAGCGGAGGAGTGGATAGAGGTTCAGGGCACTCTCTTGTCCTAGGGGTGGCAAACTGCCCCTAAAGGTGGAAGAATCATCAGTGATCAACGGCATGAGGATTCACAAGGCAATGGACACCACTGCGTTAAAGATACGTAACGTGTATCCACAACACACGTGGCTTATAACTGAAAAGTATCATGATGATCTCTCCACTGGCAAAAGATTCAGATCTCCGGGAGGGGACGGCCAAGAGGGAGGTGACTATGAGAAAAAGATTGAATAATCAACGAAAGGATAACGTTCTACGAATCGGGGCGAGGAATGTCAGAAACTAGAACGTGGTAAGAAGACTAGAAAATCTGAAAATGCAAAAGCACAATCTAGATATAGTAGGTGTCAGTGAAATTAAATGGAAAGTATTTATGATCAGATGAGTATAGGGTAATATCAACAGCAGTAGAAATGGTATAACGGGAGTAGAATTTGTTATGAATAGTAAGGTAGGACAGAGTGTGTTTTATTGTGAACAGTTCAGTGATAGGTTGTTCTTATCAGAATCGACAACAAACCAACATCGACAACGAAAGTTCGGGTATATATGCCGACGCCGAAAGCTGAAGAGGAAGAGATAGGGAAAGTATATGAGGATATTGAAGGGTAATACAGTATGTAAAAGGAGACGAAAGTTTAATAGTCAAGGGAGACAGGAATGCAGCTGTAGCGGAAAGAGTAGAAGAAATGGTTACAGGAGAATGTGGGCTTGTGACAAGGAATGACAGAGGAGAAAGACTAATTGAGTTCTGTAACAAGTTTCATTTAGTAATAGCGAATACTATGTTCAAGAATCACAAGAGGAGGAGGTATACGTGGAAAAGGCAGGGTGATATGGGAAGATTTCAGTTAAGCTACATCATGGTCAGACAGATTCGAAATCAGGTACTGGATTGTAAGGCGTACCAAGGAGCAGATAAAGAACAGATTACAATATAGTAGTGATGAAGAGTAGGCTGAAGTTTAAAACATTAGTCAGGAAGAATCAATACTCAAAGAAGTGAGATATGGAAGTATTAAGGAATGACGAGGTACGGTTTAAGTTCTCTAGGCTATAGACACAGCAATAAGGAATAGCTCAGTACGCAGTATAGTTGGAGAGGAATGGACATCTCTAGAAAGGGTCATTACAGAAGTTGGAAAAAAAAGACATAGGTACAAAGACAAGACAAGACAAACCATGGGTAACAGAAGAAATACTTAATTTGATCGATGAAGAGAGGAAATACAAAAATGATCCGGAAAACTCAGGAATACAGAAAAACAAGTCGCGGAGGAATGAGATTAAATAGGAAGTGCAGGGAAGCAAAGACGAAATGGCTGCATGGATAAAGAAATCGAAAAAGAAATAATCGTTGGAAGGACAGACTCAGCATACAGGAAAGTAAAAACGACCTTCGAGACATTAAAAGCAAGGGTGGTAACATTAGGAGTGCAACGGGAAGTCCACTGCTAAATGCACAGCAGAGAGCGGATAAGTGGAAAGAATACACTGAAAGCCTTGCGGAAGTCAAGAAACACGGCTTCTACCTGGGAACCCGTGTCTATGGCCCTCTGAGTCTCGTGGACAAATAGTGCGAGCTGGGCTTCACACGATCGTCTTTTTCGAAAGCCATGCTATATCCTGCAAAGTAAATTTCTAGTCCCCAGAAAAGTCATTATACTCGAACATAATACGTGTTCCAAAATTCTACAACTGATCGACGTTAGAGATACAGGTCTATAGTTTTGCACATTTGTTCGACGTCCCTTCTTGAAAACGGGGATGATCTGCGCCCTTTTCGAATCCTTTGGAACGCTACGCTCTTTAAGAGACCTACGGTACACCGCTGCAAGATGGAGGGGGCAATTTCCTTCGCGTGTCCTGTGTAAAATCGAACTGGTATCCCATCAGGTCCAACGGCCTTTCCACCTCTGA
Source organism: Schistocerca gregaria (assembly GCF_023897955.1). Taxonomy (NCBI): domain Eukaryota; kingdom Metazoa; phylum Arthropoda; class Insecta; order Orthoptera; family Acrididae; genus Schistocerca; species Schistocerca gregaria. Next base: position 46,519,136 of record NC_064924.1, read on the forward strand.
GAGATTTTAATTGTTTCTCCATTTCTCTGTCGTTTATTTCGATATCTACAAAAATGGTTCAAATGGTTCTGAGCACTATGGGACTTAACTTCTAAGGTCATCAGTCCCCTAGAACTTAGAACTACTTAAACCTAACTAACCTAAGGACATCACACACATCCATGCCCGAGGCAGGATTCGAACCTGCAACCGTAGCGATAGCGCGGTTCCAGCCTATAGCGCCTAGAACCGCTCGGCCATCCCGGACGGCTCGATATCTACAATTTTGTCATCTGTGCGACAATCTAGAGAAGGAACTACAGTGCAGTCTTTCTCTGTGAAACAGCTTTTGAAAAAGACATTTAGTATTTCGGCCTTTAGTGTGTCATTTTTTGGTGACAGAGTGTCTGCACATTTTGTTTTGATTCACCTACCGCTTTGATATAAGACCAAAATTTCTTAGGATTTTCTGCCAAGTCAGTGCACAGAACTTTAGTTTCGAATTGTCTGTGATTTCCCTAAGCAGCTTCATGCAGTTGCCGGGATCGTTCCCTTGAAAGGGCGTGGGCGACTTCCCTCCTCATGCTTCCCAAATCCGATGGGACCGATGACCTCGCTGTTTGACCCCTTCCTCAAACCAACCAACCAATCAAATACGCTACGAACTTATACACCAACTTAACCCATTACCGACCATTGTCCCTTTTCTGGGACATATTTCTACGTAAACAATGGAGACTTTAGCCTTTATTGTTGCACCTGTAGATTCAACTAACTGCTATAATGCCTGTAAACGTAAAACAAATAACTTTTTTCTAAGTACTTCACGTCAGGACAATTATAAACTTGCCGATTTTTTGTTCTCGCACTTGGCAGCACTGTATGTCTGTTGGTAGTTCCTGGACGACAATGAGGTGTGATTTAGTTGTCTGGGCGTGTTTGTCATGAACATCAGTCCTCTATGGATATCCATGTAAGATTAAATATACTTCAGATTTTTTCCAGTAAGTGCAATATCGATATATTTTATGCGGCCCAATAATGGGACAATGGCATGTTACACTATCATTTATTGTTGATGTGCCCTATTCTTGTATACACGTATTATACAGAGAATAATTGCATTCTACACTCTTTATATCTGCTTTTTTCATGTTCTATTCGAATTTTAAGATTCCAACAGGACAAAAACATGTCCCGTGGACTCACATTTGAAGAAATTCTAGCAGAACTAGCTAACCATCAAGAGAGTGACGATGAAGATGATGACGTAGAATTGGCGATTATTCCACCCGATGCAGATGTAATAACAAATGAAGAAGACATTGACAAAAATGTATTGAACAATGAGTCTCTTGTACAAGATGTAGCCAGTAGTTTAGAGAGAAGCTCTGACTTTTGGATGTACGACAGAGAATAGTGATGTTTTACCTATCAAAGAAAACAGGATCAGTACCAAAGCGCAGAGGACCACAAGGAAGCAAATTGATGGGAGGACGGATGAGCACAGATGTACGACTAGATCCAGGAGATCATTTCATTGTGTCAAGTAAAATACAGAAGAGAGTAAAACACAGAAGAGATTTGCTTACTGCAAGAAAAAAACAACAAAAATTTGTGATAGGTGCAATGTTGGTGCACACGACAAGTGTTTTGCTTCATTTCATACTGAATAGACATTCAATAATATTAAAACATTCTTTATTTATTGTTTGTGTTATTTCTTACAGTATTATGCATGGAGAATAAGGTTGTGAATTTGGATAACGCATTTGGCCAATGTCCCAAAAATGGGACGTCTGTAGTTTTTGTTCTAATAAGCTGAAAATTATCAAAACAACTTTTTATTCAATTAATCACTCGATGTAACGTATTTATGTGTAAAAGCTTGCAAAAAAATGATCCGATAGAGTTTTGGCCAGTAATTGGTTAATAGTAACAATCAGATAACGAATAAACACGTATTGCCAGAAGCAGTTTTGGGAAACCGGTCTACGAAACCAGGCTTTGGGAGCCGCTTGTGTGCACCGTGCGGTGTTGGAGGTCCCCAGCAGTTGCGTGTCGCGCGGTGACGGGTGGTGACGTGTGCAGCGGACGGCGGACGGCGGACGGGCCGTCAGGCAATGCGAGTCACGTGCGGCGGAGCGCCTGCCTCAGCTAACCGACCGACGCTTATTAATCGAGCTAGACTGGGGCCGCTCCCTGCCGCGCTGCGCTGAACTGACGGGCACCGCCAGCGACCTGCGCTGCGGCGCTGCCAACCCAGTAAAAAGATACTGCACGGCGAGCGCGACCTGCCAGGCCCGCTTCGTCTGTCGTTCAGGGTGCACCAGCGGAATTTGTCGATTTGAAAAGTCACATTCTTAATCTAATTTTAATGGCGCTTTTGCTGGATACAATACAGTCATTACAATTTCTCATTAAGGGCAATGAAAACAGTTTAAATCTCAAGTATGGAGCTATTTTAGACATACGAAGTGTGTGAGAATAGTAATGAGACCGACAACACTGCGAGTAATATGGCAACGCTGTTTTGTCCTACTTGTGTAGACTGGTGTGTTCATCCCTTCCAAATACTCAGTCTGAGTTTCAGCTCTGTACAGCCATCACGTGATTTTTGACAGCGCCATCTATGAATTTGTGTTTTTGTTGTGTGTAACGAAAATGGAACACTGGAATTTAGAGCAAAATTACGTCATGAAGTTTTGTGTTAAACTTGGGCAAATCCGTGACTGTGACTTTTGAAAAGTCGAAACAGGCCTATGGGTAACATTGCTTATCAAGTGCACAAGTTTTTCTCTGGCACAAATCATTTTCGGAAGGCCGAGAACGCGGTGAAGATAAACCTCAGAGGCCGGCCGTTGTGACCGAGCGGTTCTATGCGCTTCAGTGTGGAACCGCGCGACCGCTACGGTCGCAGGTTCAAATCCTACCTCGGGCATGGATGTGTGTGATGTCTTTAGATTAGTTAAGTTTGAGTAGTTCTAAGTTCTAGGGGACTGATGACCTCTAAAGTTGAGTCCCATAGTGCTGAGAGCCATTTGAACAACTTTTTTAGTGCTCAGAGCCATTCATGGACACCTTAAACTCCAAGAACCAACGGAAATGTCGAAAGTGTGCGTGTTTTTGTGAGATTGTTCGTGCAGGACCAACCGTCAATCAAGTGTTTTACAAAGATGTCCTTCAAACGATCGGAAATAGTGTGAATCGACTGAGACCAGGTATTGCAGACAAGTGGATGCTGCATCACAACAACGCTCCCTGTCACACGGTCACACACATCACGGAATTTTGACCTCAATAAGCTTGCCTGTTGTCCCATAGTCCTTCCCCTGATCTGTGTCCTTGTGTCTTCAAGTTTTCCCAAAATTGAAAAATGTCTTAAAAAACCTCACTTTTGCCCTAAGAAGAACATTCAAAAGCATGTGAGTACCATGTTAAAAGTCCTGCCAGTTGAAGCCTTTCTGTGCTGCTACCACGACTGAGAACGACTCCACCGTTGTATAGCTGTCGAAAGGAATTATTTTGAAGGGGACAATATTGTAGTTTGAAAAAATGAAAGCTTTGATGGATAAAAAATCAGTCTGATTACTTTTCTCATACGCCTCGTATATATATTTAGACATTCCATGACGTTTCTGGGTTGCAGCCGGATGACGTCGACATTTTGCTAAGATATACCGGCTGACAACCATTCAGCAAGCTCTCCCCTTGAAGTGTTTCAGATTAAAGATTGCTAGTTCACACCTCCGACTTTACACTAAAAATTGACGAGGAGATGCATGCGCATAGTGTTCTGATATTTACTCAGGTGACCAGAATGCCCTGACTACTGCGCACCATGGTAATAATGTTAGCATTAAAAAAACTGCTTCTTACGAAATACTGTGTTTGTTTGTGTTTTATCTGTTTCATGGTCGCGAGGAAGCAGGCGCAAGAGCGATAGTAATCGCGGCGCAGGTGCCGCAAGCTGAGAAACTGGTTATCGTTGCCACGCACCGCCAGAGGAAGCAGTCGGCGCTATGTCCGTCTCCTGCGACTCTTAACCAAATACGAATTGTTGTTCTTTTTATCTAACTAGAAAATGTTATGTAGGTTTTATTAAATCAGTTAATATTTGTACTTTGACATGGATACGGTTATTATGTATATCAGTATTCACAAACGACTGATGTGCAATAAAGTGGTGTGACAGAGTTGTTACTGAGAAAGTACAGAACTGTGTTGGGAATTCTGTACAGATTGTATGTAATGAAAGTACTATGGAAGCATTCTGCCTGAAATGTCAGCTTCCGTGATGCTTCTGCTGAAATAAACTACACTGAAGCGCCAAAGAAACTGGTGTAGGTATGCGTATTCAAATACAGAGATATGTAAACAGCCACAATACGGCGCTGCGGTCGGCTACGCCTATATAAGACAGGAAGTGTCTAACGCAGTTGTTAGATCGGTTACTGTCGCTATAATGGCAGGTTATCAAGGGTTAAGCTAGTGTGAACGTGGTGTTATAGTCGGCGCACGAGCGATGGGACACAGCATCTCCGAGGTAGCAATTAAGTGGGGGTTTTCCCATACGACCATTTCACAAGCGTATCGTGAATGTCAGGAATCCGGTAAAACATCGAATCTCCGATATCGCTGCGGCCGGAAAAAGATCCTACAAGAGCGGAACCAACGACGACAGAGGAGTATAGTTCAACGTGACAGAAATGCAACCTTTCCACAAATTGTAGCAGATTTCAGTGCTGAGCCATCGATAAGCGTCAGAGTGCAAACCATTCAACAAAACGTCATCGATGTGGCCTTTCGTTGCCGAAGGCGCATTCGTGTACCCTTGACGACTGCACGACATAAAGCTTTACGCTTCGTCTGGTCCCGTCAAGAACGACACTGGAGTGTTGATGACTGGAAACATGTTGCCTAGTGAGACGAGTCTCATTTCAAAATGTATGGACGTGTATGGGTATGGAGACAACCTGATGAATCCATGGACCATGCATGTCAGCAGGGAACTGTTCAAATTGGTGGCTGTTCTGTAATGTAGTGGGGCGTGTATAGTTGGAGTGATATGGGACCCCTGATCACTCTGGCAGGTAACACGTACATAAATAAGCATCCTGTCTGATCACCTGCATCAATTCATGTCCATTGTGCATTCTGACGGATTTCGGCAATTCCAGCAGGACGATGCGACACCTCACACGGCCAAAATTGCTACAGTGTGTCTCCAGAAACAATCTTCTGAGCTTAAACACTTCCGCTATCCACCATACTCTGCAGACATGAGCATTATTGAGGATATCTGGGATGTATTGCAACGTGCTGTTCAGAAGAGATCTCCACCCCGTCGCACTCTTACGGATTTATGGACAGTCCTGTAGGTTTCATGGCGTCAGTTCCCTCCAGCACGACTTCAGACATTAGTCGAGTTCATACCACGTTGTGTTGCGGCACTCGTGCATGCTCGCGGGGGCTCTACATGATATTAGGCTGGTGTACCAGTTTCCTTGGCTCTTCAGTGTATAATGCTCTGTGTCATATCTTTGAGCTATGCGAATTCAAAATTTATGTGCAATATTATGCAATTTGTGAAGTTGAGGCATTTGATACAAAATATTTAAGCGTCTTAGTAAGAAATAATAGTATCAAATGTATGAAATACTTTCCTTTTTCAGATTAAACGTGTTTGAAATTATTCTAATTTTAAGTATTAACCCAGGGAGTTTAAAATAGTAGTTGTGATCTTTACCGATTTTGACATTTGACGTAGCGTAATGGGCAATCTAGTAACGGCTAACACTGAAGTTCTATCATGAAACATTCACTCGAGGTACTAAAGGAATATTCCTCGTTAATAATATTAAATTGGATTGTAGCCCTGATCCATTAAACATAGGACCTACAGTGTTAAAATTACTCGAAAGGAGATGGAAGGTGTGCCCAAGGGCTGAAGACTTTTATGCCATAACGCAAGTCGATGGTTTCGAATTAGCATCGAAGAGATAATTAATACGGAGCTATGTTGAAAGGTATTTGCACCGACTGTATACAACTTTGTGGGTTTATCTGGCCTGTGTAACTGCTGTGAATAACCAACGAGCAGTTACATGTACATGAAAAATATAATCAAAACAAGTGCAGACGATTGAAACACGCTGTCTGATAGATAACTGTACGCAACCACCGCTTATGGCGACTATGACTCCATACATTGTCAGGAATCGTCGCTAGACGTGTGCATAAACTTTGGTACACAGTTAGCGGCGTGTAGTTGCGATCTGCAGCCCAAAACAGGCACTTGAAGATGGCACAATGCTTGTCAGCCGAAATATCGCGGCAAAACGCTGACGTCAACTGGGTGCAATCCAGAAAATTCATCGAATACTCTTCACGCCGCGAAAACTTGAACGCTCACACATTTAAAAATGTCACTATTTGTCATGTTAGGAATTTGTATCCGTTTGTTGCGGGTTATGTACGATTAAACTGTTCATTTCGAGGTTGTTCTGACTCATTTGTCTTTAAATATTTGTTGCCAAGATAATAAGCATTTTGATAAAGTTTCTCCAGAATTATTTTGGTGCGGAGCATATTTAGAACATCCCAAAAATACATAGTTATGATCTCCACCACGTTCTGGAAATCCACAGCATGTCAGAGATGCACAGAGAAACGTGCGTGCCCCAACCCTAGTCGAGAAATTAATGTTCACACGTCTCCTTGAAAGATCTATCTGACTATACCACGATTTTGTTAGCATAATGCACTGGACTGAAACGAGTGATGACTACCTCTTTCCCTGCTGCTGTATTTGCTACTCCTGTTCCCATTGGTGGTATGCCTCTTTTCTTAAAATGTGTAGAAAATGGAAATATGGAAGTTGTATTGATAGTGGCTGCCCTTATTTGAGGCTGTCTACTACTTCATTGTATCGAATACTTCAGTGCTCTGACGGCTACGGTCACAGGTTCGAATCCTGCCTCGGGCATGGATGTGTGTGATGTCCTTAGGTTAGTTAGGTTTAAATAGTTCTAAGTTCTAGGGGACTGATGACCTCAGATGTTAAGTCCTATAGTGCTCAGAGCCATTTAGATCCAACTTCTCTGTAGCCATATTAGATGGACGGTGAAAAGTAAATAAAAAACTATATTTATCGTTTTAATTCCTTTTTGTGTATCCACCCAACTGCAAATATAAAATTACACATTTTAAAAAATATGTTTGCAAATGGCAGCATGTTTTGAAAACACCGCAGCTCAGTCGAAGTCGCAATGAGCTACATATGGCGAGCTCGCTGGCCACGGAAGATCGCCAATCAAAGGAATTTGGTGACTGTAAAATACACACTGTTCTTACTTGTGTGTGTGCTGCAGCCCCACACTGCTGAAACAACACGCATCCAACAGCAATTTGTTCAGTATGGCACCCTAAAAGCGTAAAGTCTTGTTCAGCAAGGGAGACAGGGAAAGGAGGTCGATATGAGTGGCTAGCATCCTCTTTCTACAACACGAATGCACACATGGATTCATACAGTTCTCTGTTTACTCGTTCGGCAAATATTTACTTAACTCCTAACGGAGTCGATGTTCTGTGGTACAAACTCATCAGTAATAGGCCTCTTGCATATTGTTGTTGTTGTGATCTTCAGTCCTGAGACTGGTTTGATGCAACTCTCCATGCTACTCTATCCTGTGCAAGCTTCTTCATCTCCCAGAACCTACTGCAACCTACATCCTTCTGAGTCTGCTTAGTGTATTCATCTCTTGGTCTCCCTCTACGATTTTTACCATCCACACTACCCTCCAATACTAAATTGGTGACCCCTTGAGGCCTCAACACATGTCCTACCAACCGATCCCTTCTTCTATTCAAGCTGTGCCACAAACTTCTCTTCTCCCCAATCCTATTCAATACTTCCTCATTAGTTATGTGATCTACCCATCTAATCTTCAGCATTCTTCTGTAGCACCACATTTCGAAAGCTTCGATTCTCTTCTTGTCTAAACTATTTATGTCCACGTTTCACTTCCATACATGGCTACACTCCATACGAACACTTTCAGAAACGATTTCCTGACACTTAAATCTACACTCGATGTTAACAAATTTCTCTTCTTCAGAAACGCTTTCCTTGCCATTGCCAGTCTACATTTTATATCTCCTCTACTCCGGCCATCATCAGTTATTTTGCTTCCCAAATAGCACTACTTTAAGCGTATCATTTCCTAATCTAATTAGCTCATCATCACCCGACTTAATTCGACTACAGTCCATTATCCTCGTTTTGCTTTTGTTGATGTTCATCTTATATCCTCCTTTCAAGACTATCCATTCCAAGTCCTTTGCTGTCTCTGACAGAATTACAATGTCATCAGCGAACATCAAAGTTTTTAATTCTTCTCCATGGATTTTAATACCTACTCCGAATTTTTCTTTTGTTTCCTTTACTGCTTACTCAATATACAGATTGAATAACATCGGGGAGGGACTACAACCTTGTCTCACTCCCTTCCCAACCACTGCTTCCCTTTCATGTCCCTCGACTCTTATAACTGCCATCTGGTTTCTGTACAAATTGTAAATAGCCTCTCGCTCCCTGTATTTTACCCCTACCACCTTTAGAATTTGAAAGAGCGTATTCCAGTCAACACTGTCAAAAGCTTTCTCCAAGTCTACAAATGCTAGAAACGTAGGTTTGCCTTTTCTTAATCTAGCTTCTAAGATGAGTCGTAGGGTCAGTATTTCCTCACGTGTTCCAACATTTCGACGGAATGCAAACTGATCTTCCCCGACGTCGGCTTCTACCAGTTTTTCCATTCGTCTGTAAAGAATCCGCGTTAGTATTTTGCAGCATTGACTTATTAAACTAATAGTTCGCTAATTTTCACATTTTTCAACACCTGCTTTCTTTGGGATTGGAGTTATTATATTCTTCTTGAAGTCTGAGGGTATTTCGCCTGTTTCATACATCTTGCTCACCAGATGGTAGAGTCGCGTCAGGACTGGCTCTCCCAAGGCTGTCAGTAGTTCTAATGGAATGTTGTCTACTCCGGGGGCCTTGTTCCGACTCAGGTCTTTCAGTGCTCTGTCAAACTCTTCACGCAGTATTATATCTCCCATTTCATCTTCATCTACATCCTCTTCCATTTCCATAATATTGTCCCCTGGTACATCCCCCTTGCATAGGGCCTCTATATACTCTTTCCACCTTTCTGCTTTCATATAAGTGGTTCTCTTTTCTCCAAAGGTCTCTTTAATATTCCTGTAGGCTGTATCTACCTTACCCCTAGTGAGATAAGCCTCTACATCCTTACATTTGTCCTCTAGCAATGCCTGCTTAGCTATTTTGCACTTTCTGTCGATCTCATTTTTGAGACGTTTGTATTCGTTTTTGCCTGCTTCATTTACTGCATTTTTATATTTTTTCCTTTCATCAATTAAATTCAATATTTCTTCTGTTACCCAAGGATTTCTACTAGCCCTTGTCTTTTTACCTACTAGATCCTCTGCTGCCTTCACTACTTCATCCCTCAGAGCTACCCATTCCTCTTTTACTATATTTCTTTCCCCCATTCCTGTCAATTGTTCCCTTATGCTGTCCCTGAAACTCTGTACAACCTCTCGTTTAGTCAGTTTATCCAGGTCCCATCTCCTTAAATTTCCACCTTTTTGCAGTTTCTTCAATTTTAATCTACAGGTCATAACCAGACGATTGTGGTCAGAATCCACATCTGCCCCTGGCAATGTCTTACAATTTAAAACCTGGTTCCTAAATCTCTGTCTTACCATTATATAATCTATCTGAAGCCTGTCAGTATCTCCAGGGTCCTTTCATGTATACAACCTTCTTTCATGATTCTTGAACCAACTGTTAGCTATGATTAAGTTGTGCTCTGTGCAAAATTCTACCAGGCGGCTTCCTCTTTCATTTCTTACCCCCAATCCATATTCACCTACTACGTTTCCTTCTCTCCCTTTTCCTGCTGTCGAATTCTAGTCACCCATGACTATTAAATTTTCGTCTCGCTTCACAATCTGAATAATTTCTTTTATTTCGTCATACATTTCTTCAATTTCTTCGTCATCTGCAGAGCTAGTTGACATATAAACTTGTACTACTGTAGTAGGCGTGGGCTTCGTATCTATCTTGGCCACAATAATGCGTTCACTATGCTGTTTGTAGGAGCTTCCCCCCATTCCTATTTTCCTATTCATTATTAAACCTACTCCTGCATTACCCTATTTGACTTTGTGTTTATAACCCTGTAGTCACCTGACCAGAAGTCTTGTTCCTCCTTCCACCGAACTTCTCTAATTCCCACTATTTCTAACTTTAACCTATCCATTTCCCTTTTTAAATTTTCTAACCTACCTGCCCGATTAAGGGATCTGACATTCCACGCTCCGATCCGTAGAGCGCCAGTTTCCTTTTTCCTGATAACGACATTTTCTTGAGTAGTTTCCGCCCGGAGATCCGATTGGGGGATTATTTTACCTCCGGAATATTCTACCCAAGAGGACGCCATCATCATTTAATCATACAGTAAAGCTACATGTCCTCGGGAAAAATTACGGCCGTAGTTTCCCCTTGCTTTCAGGCGTTCGCAGTACCAGCACAGCAAGGCCGTTTTGGTTAGTGTTACAAGGCCAGATCAGTCAATCATCCAGGCTGTTGCCCTTGCAACTACTGAAAAGGCTGCTGCCCCTCTTCAGGTAACCACACGTTTGTCTGGCCTGTCAACATATACCCATCCGTTGTGGTTGCACCTACGGTACGGCTATCTATATCGCTGAGGCACGCAAGCCTCCCCACCAACGGCAAGGTCCATGGTTTCCTCTTGCATACAGTATGGGTAATCTTGCCATTACAAACTTTAGTCTCACTGCTGGTAAAGTACATGTCCGACTATAGTTACAAATCTGAACGCTATGTACTGTCGTTACCTGTGATGACCTAAGCCCGCTCTGCAAGTATACTGACAGGCGCGGAACTGGAAAAGTGAGACAGTAAGTGAGTGAGTGAGTGGAGGCCTAAATCCGTGCTGTCGAGAGGGCGTTGGCGGCGTGCTGCTAGTCGGTGTGTCTCTGGCCTCTCTCGTGATAGGCGCGCTTGATCCAGCGCCTGCTAATCGATCTTCATCGCGATCACACTCCCTTACGCAAGAGCAGTCGGTTGAGACCGAGATGTTTCAAAGCGTCGAGCTATCGTTTAAGTTATGGAAAAAAACACATACAATACAAGGTTGTTTGTGTTAGTCTTCTAAATGTTAATTTTTTGTTGTAATATTACCATGTAGAATAGTTTGGAAAGTTATTAATTAATTTTGTTCCATGAAAAGTAAAAAATTAAAAAAAATAAGACGATGAAGATCTGTAGTCTGTTGTACAATGAGACTGTCACATAGGACACTCGCAACCAACATCTGGTCACCTGAGACGTGTGCGGCGTATGGATTTTCGTCACTCCAGGCGTTCATTCTGTGGCAGCTGGGAACTCCGTAACGGCGCATGAAACATTTTCCTGGCCAGTTTTAGTTTTCCCATCCTGTACATGATTTACCAGTACTCTCCATTCCTTCAATATATGCGCTTCAGAGGCAATTTGTCAGATGCCTGGAGATGAATCTGCTCCGACACGATCCAGCACTACTTCCTTAAATTCTATTGTGAAAATAGTTCTTTATCGGGAATCTTGGTCAGTTGTAGATCCAGACAGCAAAGGAATGGAAAGGATAGTGTCTTGGAAAGGCTGCTCCGAATTAGTCAGGAAGGGCCACGGACAGCTTGTATTCGTGACTTCATAATGGCAATTCGTTTCTGGAAACCAAGGTTGAACAGCACATTCGAGCTGACGCACTAACGATCCGTAGTAGCATCATTTGTGATGAGCTCCGATTTTTCCGGCTATGTCATCGTAGGAGTGGTACGCGTCAAATCAAAATTAATTACCGAAAAATATTTTCAAATGTAAGGCTAATCAGTTTTCCGCCGACTATTGGAAAGGAACAATGTAGTTCATCAGAAGTTGCAATCATTAGATGTTCTTGGTGGTGCAAATATATTTGCTTCGAATGTTCGTATGATAAGTATCATCAATTAAGTTATTTGACGTAATATGCAGATATGGTACAGAGAGAGTAAAAGAGCCATTGTAAAACCATCAATATAAAAAGTTTGATCCTTCACTAATCCAAGTGGTTTGAAAATCTTATTCAGATGTCTTGTTATTATAGGTTTATTCATCTTATTAATCCTCACATTGCCACCAATTTCAATGCAGAGAAAAACGCCTTTCTTTTTTGAGTCATCAGTTCTCTGACTGATTTGATGCGGCCCGCCAGGAATTTCTCTCCTGTGCCAACCTCTTTATTTCAGAGTAGCACTTGCAACCTACGTCCTCAGTTATTTTCGGGATGTATTCCAATCTCTGTCTCCCTCTACACTTTTTACCCTCTACAGTTCCCTCTTGTACGATGGAAGTCAGTCCCTGATGTCTTAGCACACGTCCTATCACCCTGTCCCTTCTTCTTGTCCGTGTTTTCCATACAGTCCTTTCCTCGCTGATTCTGCGGAGAACATCCTCGTTCCTTACCATACCAGTCCACCTATTGTTCAGTATTTTTCTGTAGCAACACATCTCAAAGCCTTCGGTTCTCTTCTGTTCCGGTTTACTTACAGTCGATATCTCGCTGCCAAACAATGCTGTGATCCAAACGAACACTCTCAGAAATTTCATCCTCAAATTAAGAACTCTGTTTGATACTAGTAGGTTTCTCTTCCCCAAGAATGCCCTTTTTGTCAGTGCTAGTCTGCTTTTTGTGCCCTCCTTGTTCTGTCAGCCAAAGATTATGTTTGCTGCCCGGATAGCAGGATTCCTTACCTTCATCTATTTCGTGAACACCATTTCTCATGTTAAGTTTCTCGCCGTTCTCGTTTCTGCTACTTATACTTTCGCCTTTCTTAGATTCACTCTCAAATCTATATTCTGCACTCATTTGACTGTTAATTCCATTTTTGATGTAGTTCTTTTTCATTTTCACTGAGGATAGTAATGTCATCAGCGAATCTTAACATTGATACCGTCTCACCTTGAATTTTAATTCCATTCTTAAACCTTTCTTTGATTTCCGCCATTGCTTCTTCAACGTAAAGATTCAACAGCAGAGACGAAAGACTACATTCCTGTCTTACACCCTTTTTAATCCGTGCGTTTCGTTCTTGGTCCGGCACTCTTCTTGTTCCGTTTTCGTTGTTGTAAATATTGTATCTACTCGTCTTTCCCTAAAGCTCACATCTAGTTTTCAAAGGATTTTGAACATCTTGTACCATTTGACATTGCCGAGAGATTTTTCCGGGGCGACATATGCTACATATGCTATGAGCATGTTTTAATTTTTTACCTTAAGCCTTGCTTCCCGACCTCTCTGCTGCCTTTAACTTTTAGTAAAGCCTAACTGATCGTGATCTAACACAACATGAATTTTCTTTTTCACTCTTGTGTGGAGAAATATACAATGCCTTAAAAACTGCATAATACGCAGATAAATAGAACTCAGGTCCTCCGCTTTCCAGCCAGTTGCCTCGGTTGCTCGGACAATTCCGATTTCCTTGAAAGGCGTTATTCTTACGCAGACGTGAGTAGCAGTCGTAAAAGTTTATTTTCCTCGATTTACATAAAACAAGCGTTAGTCGACCGCATATATTTTGAAAAATCTTCATTTTTCACAGATACCTCTCGATCCCGTCGGTTTTCAATCGATTGCGTGCCATGACCTTCAGGGATCATGTCCTCAAAAACGGTATGGCCAGAAGTGAAAGGGGAAACAGTATGTTTTAGATCAGCTTACCTGGGCCAGATTGCAAGAAGAAGAATATTTTTGGGCTGCAGATAATATATTAGACACTGACAATAACAGCTGCCGCTGAGCATGCAGAAAAAATATTAAAAAACACGGTTAGAGGCATATAGCTATGGCCTAATCTATACACTGGGGCAACCTTTGTAGCACTGGAGCCAACGTTGGCCCCCATGTTGGTTTAACTCAGCTGCTTGTCGATATTTCGACCAAACAACAGAGGACGTTGGACAAATAACCATACGCCGACCAAACACTGGGGTCAATATTGTTTGTTTTGCCGTTTCGAAACCGAATTTGTTTGTTCATTCGTTCGTTTGTTCGCCGTTGTATTTATTTCCAAGTTCATTTTTTCGATTTGTCTCAGGCATGGCGGAACAGAATGATTCACGATCAAGACAGCGAGCGCACCGGCTGCGTTCTGTACATCTGACGTATTTGCGTTTGCTCTCTACAAATTGGACTCCAATATGTGGGGCACTGTCCCATAAATATTGGCCAGTGTTGACATCGACGTGTGGACGAAGGATAGCACACATCATCGTGTAGCGTGAATTTCAGATGGAACACATTCAGTTTATCATGATACTACATAAACGTAATTTTATGGATTTCTTATCGATCGTGTGTCGGGTGCTCACTTCCTTGGCAGCACTGATTCTTGCCTTGGGCAGCAGGCCGCGCGCGAGTCGGCGGGTAGGACATCCCTGACGTTCTGCAAAACACGAGCCGAGTCGGTTGGTCGCTTCCGACGCCTTCCCGTTCTCAGTAAAGGCACAAAGGCAATGGAATTGTGAAAGATCAATATATTGGCGAAATGGGACGCTATGTCGACGTAAAGTCCAGAGCGACTGGAAAAAACGCAGGTGACGCCTGTATCTAAGAAGGGTAGAAGGATGGATCCTCAAAATTACAGACCAATATCCTTAACATCGGTTTGTTGCAGGATTCTCGAACATATTCTCAGTTCGAATATAATGAATTTCCGTGAGACAGAAGTTGCTATCCATGCATCAGCACGGATTTAGAAAGCATCGCTCCTGCGAAACGCAACTCGCCCTATTTTCACATGATATCTTGCGAACCATGGATGAAGGGTATCAGACGGATGCCATATTCCTTGACTTCCGAAAAGCGTTTGACTCGGTGCCCCACTGCAGACTCCTAACTAAGGTACGAGCATATGGGACTGGTTCCCAAATATGTGAGTGGCTCGAAGACTTCTTAAGTAATAGAACCCAGTACGTTGTACTCGATGGTGTGTGTTCATCGGAGGTGAGGCTATCATCTGGCGTGCCCCAGGGAAGTGTAGTAGGTCCGCTGTTGTTTTATGTCTACTAAATGATCTTTTGGGTAAGGTGGGTAGCAAAGTGCGGCTGTTTGCTGATGATGCTGTGGTGTGCGGGAATATGTCGTCGTTGAGTGACTGTAGGAGGATACGAGATTACTTGGACAGGATTTGTGATTGGTGTACAGAATGGCAGCTAACTCTAAATATAGATAAACGTAAATTAATACAGATGAATAGGAAAAAGAATCCCGTGATGTTTGAATACTCCATTAGTAATGTAGCGCTTTACACAGTCACGTCGATTAAATATTTGGGCTAACACTGCAGAGCGATATGTAGTGGGACGAGCATGTAATGGCAGTTGTGGGGAAGGCGGATAGTCATTGGTAGAATTTGGGAAAGATGTGGTTCATCTGTAAATGAGACCGCTTATAAAACACTAATACGACCTATTCTTGAGTACTGCTCGAGCAATTGGGATCCCTATCAGGTCGGATTGAGGGAGGACATGGAAGCAATTGAGAGGTGGGCTGCTAGATTTGTTACTGGTATGTTTGATCATCACGCGAGTGTTACGGAAATGCTTCAGGAACTCGGGTGGGAGTGTCTAGAGGAAAGGAGGCGTTCTTTTCGTGAATCGCTACTGAGGAAATTTAGAGAACCACCATTTGAAGCTGACTGCAGTACAATTTTACTGCCGCCAACTTATATTTCGCGGAAAGGCAACAAAGAAAAGGTAAGAGAGATTAGGGCTCGTACAGAGGCATATAGGCTTTCATTTTTCCCTCGTTCTGTTTGGGAGTGGAACAGGGAGAGAAGATGCTAGTTGTGGTACGAGGTACCTTTCGCCACGCACCGTATGGTGGACTGCAGAGTATGCATGTAGATGTAGATGTAACGATTCATTCGTATCGATCACACGCTCAATAAAGAATATCGACTTACAAACGCATCGTTGACATGGAGTATCGATACAAGAGCACCTTCAAAAAAGAGTATCGATACACTCGATACATCGATGCCATAGCTAAACGCAGATCCGATGCTCTCCGATGCAGCTTACAGGAGCAGTAGAGTTCATTCGCGGGTGGAATTCTTGAGAAGATGTGACGAGGAAGGCCAGCGGCTGCCGCCCCTGCGCCTGGGCGCAGAGGGCAGGAGAGAGAGTGCGCCTGCGCCGCTGTAGCCGCTTCGGGCGGCCCCGGCTCTCGGCGGGTCCCGTTGCTGGAGCGCGCGCCCACCGTGTTTTGTTTTGGGGCAGGCCGCGCCTCTCGGTAATTACCCAGGCAGGGGCAGTGGCCCGTCCGACCAGCCGGCGGTCGACCGCAGCTCCGGCTCCCGGGAGTCTGCCAGCGGCGGGCGGCCTCGCGTGCACACTTCTACTGCCTGCAGCGCACGTTTATCCTGAGTAATTCCCCACCTTGTCGGTGAGACCAACGACTCAAACATTACTGTCGGATTACAGCCCGATTTCCACGGCTACTGACACCACGAAAGCATCAGCGAGTTTGAAAGTACATATAAACTAAGTTTACAAAATTCAGGGGATACCGATATGCACTTATAGTGATGCGGTAGTATCGCATACACAAGACATGAAAGGGCGATGCATTGAAGGAGCTGCCATTTGTACTCAGGTGATTCACGTGAAAAGATTTCAGACGTGATTATAATCGCACGACGGAATTTAACTGACTTTCAACACGGAATGGTAGTTGGGGTGGCTACGTGGGGTTTCCTACCGGGGGGTTTCCTACAAGGGTGCAGCAGGTAGCGAGGCTGTCCCGAGCAAGCGGTTCCCTAACGAGTTGTTTGCGAACTGAGCCTCCCCCACTGCTTCTCTACCCCAGTCGCTCACCCTCAGTGCAGGTGTTGTCACCGTTTCTCAGAGAGTGTCGTCGATAGCTTTCGTTCCGCGCGTTTTTCGATACGACTTCTGTTCTACGCAGTGTACACTCCATCTGCTCCACTCTCTCACAACACTTACTCCTCTTCTTCATCCTCCTCCATACATCTTCCCGTCTCTGTCCACCTCCCTTTTCCTAATAGTACATCAAATTCACAATAACACCCCTCATTTATGTATTTATTACAGTGTTCCATTAGTCATTCACTAACTCCCCCCTTTCTCACTTTACCTGCTGCCCCTTCTTTCTTTTCATTTGCTTCTCTGACTTCTCTGGATGCATCTCCTCCCCCCTCCCCGCCCCCATCACGTTCTCCTCTCACCGTATATCTCCTCCTCCGCCTCTGTCATGCCGTCTCCTCTTTCCCTGTCTATGAAAAATTACGTATATCTGCCAACTTTCATGCTGATTGACGAAACGAAAAGGTAGGCCAACCCTCCGCCATCCAGCATACGTTGGCTTTTATAAATGCCTTCACCACGAAAACATACTTACATGAGCCGACTCCCAAGCTGATCAGTCAAACGGTGTGTAATTCTGTTGTAAGGTACCCTCCATGAAATTTCACGTAGACGGTGAGGTTCACATTGTTTTGAAGATTAAATGTACAAAATTTCATCAAGATCGCAGCAACAGTGTGGTTTTTGTTGAAGTCCGTAAGTAAAGTACCCTCCACCATGCACTGAACGAAGTTTTATGTAGACAGTGACCTTGCTCTTGGTTTGGGAAATAGGGATTCATTTTTATACGCCCCGCTCCCTCTATGCCGACTTAGTTGCGAAACATAAATAATAGATTCGAACAACAGAAATCATGTAATGATTTCTGTCGTATAAGGGGTAACATAGCTATTAAATAATAGCAACGAGTTTACGAGAACAGTCACTTTTAGTGTTACGCAAAATAACATTATACCTTGTAAATTATCAAGACACAAAATGAAGATGATAAGCAATGTGGGACTTCCGTCTGCGTTTTAAACTCTCTGAGAATGGCGAGGAGGGTGGGAGGGGGAAGCAAGGGGAGCCTCATTTTGTTTTGCCAGCACGGGCCTCTGACAGGTTTAGCGCGCCACTGCTGGTAGGAAACCCCACGGTAGCAAACCCCACGGTACGAAACCCCACGACACCGTTGGGGTTAGACGCACAGTACATTCCATTTCAGAAATCGTTAGGTAATTCAATATTCCGAGATCCACACCGTCAAGGGTGTGCCGAGAATACCAAATTTCAGGTATTACATCTCACCACGGACAACGCAGCTGAGACCTGGTAGTCAAGGGAAGGCAGGATTCGCTTACTATTGTGAACGGGGCCGTAATTCATTACTATTGGTTTATTTGAAACCAGTAATTCCAGACTCAACAATAAATAAAAATACCACACCTTATTAATGAAGGAATAAACAACAGTGTAAATAATAGTGTTTTCATTGAGTTACAGTTTAGCAAATCACCATTAAATACAGCTGCAGCAGATAATATTTTAAAAGCAAGTCACTGTGATCTGGACTGTAGGTCTTACACGCTAGGAATGGCAGTAAATAAGGTTTCAAAGGCTTCCTGCGTAAATACAAATACCAAATTAGAATTTTACGGCAAATGACCACAATCACGGCTGAACGCCTTACACTTCAGGAACGGCAACAATATAAAAAATTTAGAAACTTGCCGTAAAACAGCAAGTACAATAGCAAAGGTTAATTAAAAAAACAAGCAGCTGATCACTAAACGGATGAAATGATGGTGAACTTTGCAACACAACCCTTAACATCCACTGAACACTACACTGCTAAATTTATTCCAGAAGGCGACCAGAACAATTAACTAGACATATGTAACCTTTAATGTAGGCATTACAAGGTATTGCAATAAATAATACAATACTAAAACACAAGGACCAGTACATAGGTTCCTTAAGGGGTACTGAGGCAGATTATACCCGCAGAAGGCGTGGGCTGAAGGAGCGTTACACTGATCTACTGGCCATCAGACTTTCTTTTAGAACACACTTGTCTTACAAGAACCAAGGGGCCACAGACGGTGCTCCAGGAATCGACCTCTGAGAAAGTCCCGCAACAAACACTTTCGCGAGCGATGAGATAGGCAGCCGAGTGTTGCATTCACTTCACAAGATGGTAACTCAAACTAGTGGTAGTCTAACGAATGACTAATGATAATCTTTCTGAAGCTACCTGACGTCCGATAAACCAAATGCAACGATGGAACAATACGCCAAAGCCGGAACCGGCTGTCTGTACTACGTCCCCAGAATACTGTGCTTAGAGTGCCTGGATCGAGAAAGGAATCACTACCACGACAGTAGAAGAATCACCAGGGGAGGTAACAGGGGCGTTAGCGGCCACAAGCCAACAACAATTACCGCTGGTTGAAATTAACAGGTTGTAACAAATAGTAATAATAAGTCGAAGAATGCCAATCAGATCCGCCTTCCCCAAGCCTCCACTCGCTCCTATTCGCCTCGGCGACACTACGAGCAGCAACACGAACCCAGTTCACTGGAGAATCGTGATATGTAACAATGGTGGAGGTTTCTCTACTTGGATTGAAATGCACTCATCTTGAAGCTTGCTGGATTCGGTTTACGACGAGATCGTGCACCCTCGTATCTACAGACCTTCCATCGGGCAGTCCATGAGTGCTGCCAGCGGTGTTCTTTCACTGGGCGGACCTGGCTCCTCCTGAGTCCACAAACGAAACGGAAAACAACGACGTCGCGCCAAAGATAGGGCAACAGTTACTACATATCGATAACCGCCGCTGCTGCCAGCGGCAGGCAGGCAACGCTTTCGAAGGCGAGTGGCGCCAGTCAACATGAGAAGAAGACAAACAGCCGCAACCATGCCAACTAAACGATACCGTCTGGCCTCCAACAGAAGGCGGAACCCTACAAACAGCACCGACGCGAGCCGCAGCACTGCTCAGTGGTGACCGATGGCCTTCACTTAACGACCGAAAGCAGCGCCTTTCTGTAGTGTTGTCAGTGCTAACAGACAAACAACACTGCGTGAAACAACCGTAGAAATTAATGTACTCCGTATGACGAGCGTATCCGTTAGGACATTATAGCGAAGTTTGCCATTAAAGGGCTATGGCGACCGACGCCAATGTCTTTGCTAACAGGACGACATCGCCTGCAACGCCACTCGTTGGCTCGAGACCACATCGTTTGGGCCCCAAGCGACGAGAAAACCGTGGCCTGGCCAGATGAGTCCCGATTTCAGTCGGTAAGAGATGGTGGTAGGAATCGAGAGTGGTGCAGACTCCAAGAAGGCGTGGTCCCAAGTTGTGAACAGTCCACTATGAAAGCTGGTGCTGGCTCCGTTATGGTGTCGGCCGTGTTTACATGGAACGGAACAGATTATTGCCTGGAAATCGTTACGTTTGGCTACTTGTACATCATCTACAGCTATTCATGGACTTCATGTTCCCAAAAAAAGATGGAATTTTTATGAATAGCATGTCACCTGTCCACAACCGTTAGCGATTTGTTTGAAGAACATTCTGGACAATTCCAGCGACAGATTTGGCCACCCAGATGGCCGGACGTTAATCCCATCAGACATTTATGGGACATAATCGAGGGGCCAGTTCGCACACAAAATCCTGCACAGGCAACACTTTCACAATTTTGGACGGCTAACTGGGGCAACATGGCTCAATATTTCTGCAGGGGACTTCCAAGGACTTGTTGAGTCCACTCAATGTCGAGTTACTGCACCACGCCGGTAAGAAGGAGGTCCGACACGATATTAGGAGGTCTGCCATGACTTTTGTCACTTCAGTGTAAGTCTATGTATACTAAAACGAGTGCCGACCCGGGTGGCATAGCGGTTCTAGGAGCTACAGTCTGGAACCGCACGACCGCTACGGTCGCAGGGTCGAATCCTGCCCCGGGCATGGATGTGTGTGATGTCCTTAGGTTAGTTAGGTTTAAGTAGTTCTAAGATGTAGGGTACTGATGATCTCAGACGTTAAGTCCCATAGTGCTCAGAGCCATTTGAACCATTTGAATAGAAACGAGTATTTCATTCTGCAGAGGAGTGTGCCTCCAGTTTCGAATCCTCGAACGTTACTTTTGACACTGAAGGAGTATTTAGTACAGATCTGCCGGAAGAAATGCTACGAGGGCGGGTCGTCGCTTGTACGCGGATACCACAGTCGTTAACAGTATTGCCTGCGAAATTTTAGTGCGTGCTTTGTCGGCAGTAAGGGAAATAAAACTATGTTTCAGGAGTAGGATTAAAATTCAGAGTGAAACAAATCATTGATAAAATTTGCTGATGACATTGCTATGATCAGTCAAAATGAGGAAAAATTATAAGACATGTTGAATGGAATCAACAGTCTAACAAGTATGGAATAGGGATTGAGAGTAAATAAAATAAAGGCGAAATTGAAGTCGACTGTGAGAAATGAGACTAGAGATAAATAGGTCAAGCTTGGGGAGTGTGTGTTGTAGACCTACTAAATCGATTTTGATATTTTGGAAGCAAAATAACGCATGATGTACGAAGCAAATAGAGTATAAGAAGGACATGAGCGTGGGCGAAAAGAACATTCACTGCTAAAAAATCTATATCAAACATAGACCTCAATACCAATAAGAAAATTCTGAGAACATGCGTCTGGAGAAGAGTGTTGTTTGGAATTGAATTGTGGACTGTGAGAATACTGGGAACAAGAAAATCAAAGCGTCGATATGTTGATTTCAAACACAAGAACGCCAGTTGTAATTTGCAGACGCCTATGACCAAACACCGTGATAGTAAAGCTAAAAGGCGTTAAAAATTAGAAATTAAAAAATACTAAATGATGTTTACCGTTTAAAGCCCGAGAGCGCATGTCTCTAGAATGTCGGCCAACATATTACTCTCTCCCGTATACACTTGCGAAATGACGACCACTAGAAAATCAGAGAGGAAGAGTTCGTATGGAGGTGAACCGAAGTTCCCACGCACAGTGGAAATGGCGGTTGTACCGCAACGACCCTCCGCCACAGGCCATGAGGTACCTTGTGGATTACAGATGTAGACATGTGTCAAGGACAGTGAACACTCCGTTGATAAACAGTTTGTGAAATCTATTTACCATTTTTTTTAGCAAACTTGTCAAGCCAACTTCATGTGGATACCTGATAGCTTCATTAAGACGCGTTTTGTACGGGGTGTGGCTAACCTGGATGTAGCGGAACAGACGGAATGTTATATTGTAAATAATTTCAGTCACAACAACGAATCTCTTCCGCATTACCTTTCAAGCACCTATCATGTTTTGAAAATGATGTGCCGTATGTGGCCACCACTATTACGTTGACACGTAGACAATCTGCGATGTAAGTCATTCACGACATGTCCGAGCGTATGTACAGGAATGTGTTCTTCCAGTTCCGCGATTGTGTGTATACGTCTAGCATTAATCTCTTGTTTCAGAAAGTCCTAAAGAAAGTAACCACAAACCGATAAATTGGGAGATCTGGATGGCCAGAAATGAGGTGGTTAGCAAACATTCTGCGCACTGCTGCCATTCAAATTGGAGCACAGGGAGACGCAGCACCATCTTGCTGAAAGCATTTGCAGGAAACTGTTCAAGTTCAGGTGCGAGGGATGTCTTAACCATGGCAGTATACCGCTGAGACGTGACTGTGGTTGCTCTTCCGTGTTAATCCTCAAAAAAGTAAGGACTTCTTATGCCCACTGATGAGACAGCGCACCACACTGTGACTTTCAGTCTATGTGCTTTGGTGCAGTTGGTGCGGATCATCCTAGCATGAAATACCAGCAGTTTCGTTTGCTGACACAGCAAAAATGTCCCTCGTCACTCACGCATAGCGAATTTAAGAAGCCATAATTCCCCCAATTTTAGTGAATAGTCCAACACACATAGTCATTCTCTTTTCATAGTCATTATCATTTAAATGGTGCGCAACTTGTACCTTGCGCGGTTGCAACTTTAAATCATTCACAGAATTCTTTGGACTGTTAGTTACAACATTTTGCGCGTGTTCCTGTGAGCGATAACTTTATGGTCTTCATGGCGATTTTAGCTTTAGCGCACTTCATGTTGCTTCAAAGTTTTTCACCAGCAACCTGACTGCATGTAGCGGTGGCAGAGGGCCATTCCGTCTCGTTGAAATGACGAAGGTTTTACCGTATAACAGCAACAACAGTCACCATTTTAGTAAAATGGCTTCGCAGCCACAGCATGTAGAGACCCGCCGCAACTCTTGAAATGAAAGTACCATCTGAAACGTATTGCAAATATTCACTGCTGCCAATAATAACATTCCACCTTTAGAGACTAATTAAAACACCCCATTTTTCTGCAACAGCTACTTCAACTGGACGGAAATGCTGTGCCCAATTTAAAGACTTTGAAAGTGAAAA
Organism: Schistocerca gregaria; assembly: GCF_023897955.1. NCBI lineage: Eukaryota > Metazoa > Arthropoda > Insecta > Orthoptera > Acrididae > Schistocerca > Schistocerca gregaria. The sequence goes on from NC_064924.1 coordinate 46,542,574, forward strand.
CTGTCGCTGGATGAAAGTACGTTGAGGTGACAATGGTCATGGCATAGAGGTATATACAGGGTGTTACAAGAAGGTACGGCCAAACTTTCAGGAAACATTCCTCACACACAAAGAAAGAAAATATGTTATGTGGACATGTGTCCGGAAACGCTTACTTTCCATGTTAGAGCTCATTTTATTACTTCTCTTCATATCACATTCATCATGGAATGGAAACACACAGCAACAGAACGTACCAGCATGACTTCAAACACTTTGTTACAGTAAATGTTGAAAATGCCCTCCGTTAACGAGGATTCATGCATCCACCCTCCGTCGCAAGGAATCCCTGATGCGCTGATGCAGCCCTGGAGAATGGCGTATTGTATCACAGCCGTCCATAATACGAGCACGAAGAGTCTCTACATTTGTTATCGGGGTTGCGTAGACAAGAGCTTTCAAATGCCCACATAAATGAAAGTCAAGAGGGTTGAGGTCAGGAGAGCGTGCAGGCCATCGAATTGGTCCGCCTCTACCAATCCATCAGTCACCGAATCTGTTGTTGAGAACCGTACGAACACATGGACTGAAATGTGCAGGAGCTCCATCGTGCATGAACTACATGTTGTGTCGTAATTGTAAAGGCACATGTTCTAGCAGCACAGGTAGAATATCCCGTATGAAATCATGATAACGTGCTCCATTGAGCGTAGGTGGAAGAAGATGGGGCCCAATCAAGAGATCACCAACAATGCCTGCCCAAACGTTCACAGAAAATCTGTGTTGATGACGTGATTGCACAATTGCGTGCGGATTCTCGTCAGCCCACACATGTTGATTGTGAAAATTTACTGTTTGATCACGTTGGAATGAAGCCTCATCCGTAAAGAGAACATTTGCACTGAAATGAGGATTGACGCATTGTTAGATGAACCATTCGCAGAAGTGGACGCGTGGAGGCAAATGAGCTGCTGATAGTACCTGCACACGCTGTACGTGGTACGGAAACAACTGGTTCTCCCGTAGCACTCTCCATACAGTGACGTGGTCAACGTTACCTCGTACAGCAGCAACTTCTCTGACGCTGACATTAGGGTTATCGTCAACTACACGAAGAATTGCCTCGTCCATTGCAGGTGTCCTCATCGTTCTAGGTCTTCCCCAGTCATAGGTTGGAATGTTCCGTGCTCCCTAAGTCGACGATCAATTGCTTCGAACGTCTTCCTGTCGGGGCACCTTCGTTCTGGAAATATGTCTCGATACAAACGTACCGCGCCATGGCTATTACCCCGTGCTAATCCATACATCAAATGGGCAGCTGCCAACTCCGCATTTGTAAACATTGCACTGACTACCAAACCACGTTCGTGATGAACAATAACCTGTTGATGCTACGTACTGATGTGCTTGATGCTAGTACTGTAGAGCAATGAGTCGCATGTCAACACAAGCACCGAAGTCAACATTACCTTCCTTCAATTGGGCCAACTGGTGGTGAATCGAGGAAGTACAGTACACACTGACGAAACTAAAATGAGCTCTAACATGGAAATTAAGCGTTTCCGGACACATGTCCACATAACACCTTTTCTGTATTTGTGTGTGAGGAATGTTTCCTGAAAGTTTGGCCGTGCCCTTTTGAAACACCGTGTATACAGAAGGCAATAGTATCACGTAGACAATGTACTAAAGATCAGTGCGCGGTAGGAGCTGTCATTTGAATTCAGGTGATTCACACGAAATGGATCACGACGTGATTATGGCCGCAAGACGGGAATTGATAGACTTTCAACGCGGAGTGGTAGGTGGAGGGAATTCCATTTGGGAAATAGTTAGAGTGTTCAATATTCTCAGATTCACAGAGCAAAGAATGAGCTGAGAATGTCAAATTTCAGGTATTACTTTTCACCACGGACGACGTAGTGGCTAACGGGCTGCACGTAACGCCCAAGAGCAGTGGCGTTAGTGTAGAATTGTCAGTGCTAACAGACGAGCAACACTGCGTGAAATAACAGCAAAAACCTACGTGGGACGTACGATGAACGTTGCCGTTAGGAGATTACGGCGAGATATGGCGTTGCCGGGCTATGGTGCCGGTCGACCGGTGAGAGTGCCTTTGGTCTGATGAGTTCCGATTTCAGTTGTGAAGAGCTGACTCTTCTTTATTCTTGTCAGATGTACACTAAAATGAACACATATGCAATACATACAGAGAAAACTACAGTATTCACCCGGAATTGGGTAATTTTGGTAGCATTGGGTGCTGCACACCTTACGCCCTTCAGCTGGTTGGGCATAAGTTACATTTGAAGAGATGCCGGGTTGTCTGCAATTCACCGCATTCGCACAGTGTTGTGTTGGCATTTGGCAGTTGGAAGGAGGTTGTCCCTCGATCTTGCAACTTCGGTCCGTAGTCTGTTCAAGAACTTCCAGATGACCCACTTCTCCATGTGTCCAGGCGGCAGAGATAAGAACTGATGGTATTGTTCGAGTGTGGCACAGTTCCGACCAAGCCATGGACGCAAGTTCTCTACATGGCACAGTGCGAGCAGGTGGTGTCCCAGTAATGGCGTGGCCTGTGTGTAAATGGAACGGACTGGGTGCTTTGGTTCGAACTGCCTGGAGGTCATATGGAGCCACTCATGGACTTCATGTTCCCAAACATCGATAGAATTTTTATGGATGACACTGCGCTGGGACACCCTATTGTTCGCAGTTGGTTTGAAGAACATTCTAGACAATTCGAGCGAATGATTTGGCCACCCAGATCGCCCGGCATGAACGCTATCGAACATTTATGGGACATAATGGAGAGGTCAGCACCAAATCCAGCACCGGCAACACTTGCACAATTGCGGAAGGCCATAGAGGGAGCATCGGTCAGTATTTATGCAGGGGACTTCCCAGGGGACTCCCAGGTAGATGCCATTTTCCTTGACTTCCGGAAGGCGTTCGATACAGTTCCGCACTGTCGCCTGATACACAAAGTAAGAGCCTAGAGAATATCAAACCAGCTGTGTGGCTGGATTGAAGAGTTTTACGTAAACAGAACACAGCATGTTGTTCTCAATGGAAAGACGTCTACAGCGGTTAAATTTACCTCTGGCGTGCCACAGGGGAGTGTTATGGGACCATTTCTTTTCACAATATATATAAATGGCCTAGTAGATAGTGTCGGAAGTTCCATGCGGCTTTTCGCGAACGCTGCTGTAGTATACAGAGTAGCTGCAGCATTAGAAAATTGCAGGAAATGCAGGAAGATCTGCAGCGGATAAGCACTTGGTGCAGGGAGTGGCAACTGACTCTTGTTGTTGTTGTTGTCTTCAGTCCTGAGACTGGTTTGATGCAGCTCTCCATGCTACTCTATCCTGTGCAAGCTGCTTCATCTCCCAGTACCTACTGCAACCTACATCCTTCTGAATCTGCTTAGTGTACTCATCTCTCGGTCTCCCTCTACGATTTTTACCCTCCACGCTGCCCTCCAATGCTATATTTGTGATATCTTAATGCCTCAAAACATGTCCTACCAACCGATCCCTTCTTCTAGTCAAGTTGTGCCACAAACTTCTCTTCTCCCCAATCCTATTCAATACCTCCTCATTAGTTACGTGATCTATCCACCTTATCTTCAGTATTCTTCTGTAGCACCACATTTTTAAAGCTTCTATTCTCTTCTTGTCCAAACTAGTTATCGTCCATGTTTCACTTCCATACATGGCTACACTCCAAAGAAATACTTTCAGAAACGACTTCCTGATACATAAATCTATATTCGATGTTAACAAATTTCTCTTCTTCAGAAACGCTTTCCTTGCCATTGCCAGTCTACATTTTATATCCTCTCTACTTCGACCATCATCAGTTATTTTACTTCCTAAATAGCAAAACTCCTTTACTACTTTAAGTGTCTCATTTCCTAATCTAATTCCCTCAGCATCACCCGACTTAATTCGACTACATTCCATTATCCTCGTTTTGCTTTTGTTAATGTTCATCTTATATCCTCCTTTCAAGACACTGTCCATTCCGTTCAACTGCTCTTCCAAGTCCTTTGCCGTCTCTGACAGAATTACAATGTCATCGGCGAACCTCAAAGTTTTTACTTCGTCTCCATGAATTTTAATACCTACTCCAAATTTTTCTTTTGTTTCCTTTACTGCTTGCTCAATATACAGATTGAATAACATCGGGGAGAGGCTACAACCCTGTCTCACTCCTTTCCCAACCACTGCTTCCCTTTCATGCCCCTCGACTCTTATTACTGCCATCTGGTTTCTGTACAAATTATAAATAGCCTTTCGCTCCCTGTATTTTACCCCTGCCACCTTTAGAATTTGAAAAAGAGTATTCCAGTCAACATTGTCAAAAGCTTTCTCTAAGTCTGCAAATGCTAGAAACGTAGGTTTGTCTTTTCTTAATCTTTCTTCTAAGATAAGTCGTAAGGTCAGTATTGCCTCACGTGTTCCAACATTTCGACGGAATCCAAACTGATCCTCCCCGAGGTCTGCATCTACCAGTTTTTCCATTCGTCTGTAAAGAATTCGCGTTAGTATTTTGCAGCCGTGGCTTATTAAACTGATAGTTCGGTAATTTTCACATCTGTCAGCACCTGCTTTCTTTGGGATTGGAATTATTATATTCTTCTTGAAGTCTGAGGGTATTTCGCCTGTCTCATACATCTTGCTCACCAGCTGGTAGAGTTTTGTCATGACTGGCTCTCCCAAGGCCGTCAGTAGTTCTAATGGAATGTTGTCTACTCCGGGGGCCTTGTTTCGACTCAGGTCTTTCAGTGCTCTGTCAAACTCTTCACGCAGTATCGTATCTCCCATTTCGTCTTCATCTACATCCTCTTCTATTTCCATAATATTGTCGTCAAGTACATCGCCCTTGTATAAACCTTCTACATACTCCTTCCACCTTTCTGCCTTCCCTTCTTTGCTTAGAACTGGGCTGCCATCTGAGCTCTTGATATTCATAGACGTGGTTCTCTTCTCTCCAAAGGTCTCTTTAATTTTCCTGTAGGCAGTATCTATCTTACCCCTAGTGAGATAAGCTTCTACATCCTTACATTTGTCCTCTAACCACCCCTGTTTAGCCATTTTGCACTTCCTGTCGATCTCATTTTTGAGACGTTTGTATTCCTTTTTGCTTGCTTCATTTACTGCATTTTTATATTTTCTCCTTTCATCAATTAAATTCAATATTTCTTCTGTTACCCAACGATTTCTAGCAGCCCTCGTCTTTGTACCTACTTTATCCTCTGCTGCCTTCACTACTACATCCCTCAGAGCTACCCATTCTTCTTCTACTGTATTTCTTTCCCCTATTCCTGTCAATTGTTCCCTTATGCTCTCTCTGAAACTCTGTACAACCTCTGGTTCTTTCAGTTTATCCAGGTCCCATCTCCTTAATTTCCCACATTTTTGCAGTTTCTTCAGTTTTAATCTACAGGTCATAACCAATAGATTGTGGTCAGAGTCCACATCTGCCCCTGGAAATGTCTTACAACTTAAAACCTGGTTCCTAAATCTCTGTCTTACCATTATATTATCTATCTGATACCTTTTAGTATCTCCAGGGTTCTTCCACGTATACAACCTTCTTTCATAATTCTTAAACCAAGTGTTAGCTATGATTAAGTTGTGCTCTGTGCAAAATTCTACTAGGCGGCTTCCTCTTTCATTTCTTAGCCCCAATCCATATTCACCTAATATGTTTCCTTCTCTGCCTTTTCCTACACTCGAATTCCAGTCACCCATTACTATTAAATTTTCGTCTCCCTTTACGATCTGAATAATTTCTTTTATTTCATCGTACATTTCTTCAATTTCTTCATCATCTGCAGAGCTAGTTGGCATATAAACTTGTACTACTGTAGTAGGTGTGGGCTTCGTATCTATCTTGGCCTCAATAATGCGTTCACTATGCTGTTTGTAGTAGCTTACCCGCATTCCTATTTTCCTATTCATTATTAAACCTACTCCTGCATTACCCCTATTTGATTTTGTGTTTATAGCCCTGTAGTCACTTGACCAGAAGTCTTGTTCCTCCTTCCACCGAACTTCACTAATTCCCACTATATCTAACTTTAACCTGTCCATTTCCCTTTTTAAATTTTCTAACCTACCTGCCCGATTAAGGGATCTGACATTCCACGCTCCGATCCGTAGAACGCCAGTTTTCTTTCTCCTGATAACGACATCCTCCTGAGTAGTCCCCGCCCGGAGATCCGAATGGGGGACTATTTTACCTCCGGAATATTTTACCCAAGAGGACGCCATCATCATTTAATCATACAGTAAAGCTGCATGTCCTCGGGAAAAATTACGGCTGTAGTTTCCCCTTGCTTTCAGCCTTTCGCAGTACCAGCACAGCAAGGCCGTTTTGGTTAATGTTGCAAGGCCAGATCAGTCAATCATCCAGACTGTTGCCCCTGCAACTACTGAAAAGGCTGCTGCCCCTCTTCAGGGACCACACGTTTGTCTGGCCTCTCAACAGATACCCCTCCGTTGTGGTTGCACCAACGGTACGGCCATCTGTATCGCTGAGGGACGCAAGCCTCCCCACCAACGGCAAGGTCCATGGTTCATGGGGGGAACTGACTCTTAACATAGACAAATGTAATATATTGTGAGTACATAGAAAGAAGGATACTTTATTGTATGATTATATGATAGTGGAACAAACACTGGTAGCAGTTACTTCTGTAAAATATCTGGGAGTATGCGTGCGGAACGATTTGAAGTGGAATGAACATATAAAATTAATTTTTGGTAATGCGGTTGCCAGGTTGTAATTCATTGGGAGAGTCCTTAGAAAATGTAGTCCATCAACAAAGGAGGTGGCTTACAAAACACTCGTTCGACCTATACTTGAGTATTGCGAATCAGTGTGGGATCCGTACCAGGTCGGGTTGACAGAGGAGATAGAGAAGATCCAAAGAAGAGCGGCCCGTTTCGTCACATGGTTATATGGTAAATGTGATAGCGTTACGGAGATGTTTAGCAAACTCAAGTGGCACACTCTACTAGAGAGGCGCTCTGCATCGCGGTGTAGCTTGCTGTCCAGGTTTCGAGAGGGTGCGTTTCTGGATGAGGTATCAAGTATATTGCCTCCCCCTACTTTTACGTCCCGAGGAGATCACGAATGTAAAATTAGAGAGATACGAGCGAACACGGAGGCTTTCCGGCAGTCGTTCTTCCCGCGAACCATGCGCGACTGGAACAGGAAAGGGAGGTCATGACAGTGGCACGTAAAGTGCCCTCCGCTACACTCCGTTGGGTGGCTTGCGGAGTATAAATGTAGATGAGTCCATGCCACGCCTAGTTTCTGCACTTCGCCGGACGAAGGGAGGTCCGACACAACATCAGGAGGTATCGCATGGCTTGTGTCAGTTCAGTGCATGCAAAACTTGCGGGTAAGGTTTGTGGTGGGTGGGCCGGCAGATCCCCTGCGGACACTGAAGGCCGCCTAGGCTGCAGCCGATAATCCGGAGAGGTTTCTGGGAATCCGCCAACCTGGCCGTCTGCAACCGCGCTTTCTCCGCCATTTGCTGGCGACGGGCCGCAAAGGTCTGCTGGCGATTTCCTCTGCGCCTTCGCAAGCTCCCGCCCACATAGGGTCGCAGCAACACTGTTGCTGTTGTTGTTTTCGTCTTACTCTCGACCAGTGGCGGACGTTGGTATCTGAAGTTGGGTTCGCACCTATTTTCCATGTTAATTGTTATATGAGACGCGTAAAATGGAGAAAATTCTCTACAGCGGCGTCTGGCTTTCCGACATTTGTTATCAAGTAAACAACTCTAAAAATAATGGTGTATGAAGGTCTCAAAATTCAAAATTTTTAAATCCAGGTAGCGAACCTGCGAGAACTTATTCGAGATAGATATATGGCAGGAAAATACCTGCGGCAAAGAGCATGCTACGATTTATCGACTATCCAAAAAACCTGTTATCGTTGCGTAAAGAGCTACATTCCTAGTAGAACTGAATAGGATTTGCAGAAAATAAATGCGTGGTGTAATGACTGGCAGCTGTCTCTCAATATTAGTAAGTGTAACCTACTGCGTATAATAAGGCGAAAATCCCCATTAATGTAGGACTACAAAATAAATGATCAGTCTTTGGAACCGGTGACATCATTCAAGTATCTGGGTGTGACTATTCGCAATGATATCAAATGGAATGATCAGATTACACAAGTAACGGGTAAGGCGAACTCTAGATTGCGGTTTATTGGTAGAATCCTGAAGTGATGCAGCCCTTCACCAAAGGAAATAGCTTGCAATACGTTAGTTTGTCCAGTCTTAGAGCATTGTTCGTCTGTATGGGACCCTTACCAGTTGAGTCTCATTCAAGAGATTGAGAAGGTCCAAAGAAGAGCTGCAAGATTCATGACTGTTACATTTAGCCATCGCGAGAGTCTTACAAATCTCATAGAATGTCTGAAGTGGGACACACTTGCAGATAGACGACGCGCTAAACGGAAGGGGCTGCTCACTAAATTCCGAAATACAGTCTTCACCGAGGATGTAGAGCATATATTATTACCACCAACTTTCAAATTGCATAATGATCATAATTCAAAGATAAGGGAAATTAGAGCTCGTACTGAGGCGTTCAGATAGTCGTTTTTCCCTCGCGCGATCCGCGAGTGGAACAGAGGGGGGGAAATACGACTTTGGCGCGAATCATGCCCTCCGCCACACACCGCTTAGTGGCTAGCGGAGTATATATGTAGATGTAGATGTAGATATACATTCTCATTTCAAAAAGACAAATTTACATTATAAATATACTTACACTTACGTAGCCTTAAATGAAAATTTGCCATCTTGTATCTTATTGACGCAAATTTGCTACTCATCCGCTGATTGAAGTCTGCGATCTCCATCACGACATCTCTTTCAGTGGAAATCTTCCGCCAAGGCCGCCAATGTTTTCTGCCTCATAGAGTTCCTAAGAAACATTTTATTCTTTTCAAAGTTGAAAAGCACCTTTCTGCTTTGGCCGACGTGGTGGGAATTGTATGAACGTGGTTTCTTCAGTTTAGAGCACTCTGTGAAAGTCTTCCAATGTGGTTGGTTACTATAAACTCCGCTAGAGTAACAGCACCAGGCAATGATCTAAAGCAGGGGTCTCCAAACTACGGCACGTGGGGCAGATATGGCCGGCGACGTCAGTTCATCCGGCCGGCAGACGGTTTTTCAATTTGCTTGATGAAGCGTATGGAACGCGAGACTTTGTTATACAATTTAAATATAAATTTTATTTTTAGAACACTAGGAGATCTTCGTACCTGCGGAGACCTCCTGGCTGTGATGGGCCTTAAATTATTCTTACAATGTTCAATGATCAGGACTCAATTGGACGATTTGCAAATTCCGGGCGCTCCGTTCCAACATCATAGATCAGCAAGCACTCTGAGGGAAATGCTTAGTTATTAATTGTGTGCTGAAACCACGCTTTTCTACCATTAACTTCATTAACAGCCATGCAGTCAGTCACCTCGAAAGCACGTTTTCCTTGAAAAAATTGATTCTAAATTCTGTGACTTGTCTTATCAGACAGCATTGAGCTGGCTCAGGTGTGGTAAAGTTGTGTTTCGTTTCTACAAGCTCCGAAACGAAATAGGTGTTTTGCTCACTGAAAAATTTGAGCTGATGGATAACTGTCAGATCATACCTGACTGTCAATCCGAAATGAACTTGAAACTTCAGGAAGAGGATGACCTCATCTGCAATATCTAAGGACTCATCAAAGAATTTCAGAGAAAGATGTCATTGTTTGTAAAAACTGGAAAGAGAAAATGTTCTTATTTTCTCTATTTCAAAGAGTTTCGTGTTATGAACACCGAAGATCCCCGAAGACGTCAACCTTGATTTTCTCAAAAAAAATTATTCGGAGCCTGAAGAAGTATATATCTTGACAGAAATGACAGTGATATTCTTTCGTTGATTGCAATCTTGATAGTTGGATCTCACTGATTTGCGAGTAAATGAATTGACGAAAGAGAAGCACAGAGAAAACTGATCGAATTTTACTACTGCTTACCCGATGTCGCTTTTCCGAAACTGAAGAAATTGGTCACCGGTATGGTATCAGTGTTTGGAACAATTTAGATCTGTGAGAAAAATCTTCAAAAATGTGGTATGTTAAGTCAGCACATCGAAAGATATTAGCCGGCCGCTGTGGCCGAGCGGTTCTAGGCGCTTCAGTACGGAACCGCTCTTCTGCTACGGTCGTACGTTCGAATCTTGCCTCGAGCACGGATGTATGTGTTGGCCTTAGGTTAGTTAGGTTTAAGTAGTTCTAAGTTCTAGGAGACTGATGACCTCAAATGTTAAGTTCCATAGAGCTTGGAGCCATTCTTTTTTGGACGAACGATATTGACTGAAGAACATTTGAAAACAGTTCTCTTAATTGGACGCAGTAATATGGAATCAAACACTTATGATATCTTGAAAGCCAAAAGTGAAGTTCACAAATCTCACTAACTTTTTTTTGCTGCTTAGTTTGTGAAATTCGAATAATTGCACACTAGGTCTTATACAACTATCTTCCTGTTCACTTCGCCGTATGTGATAAACCCCTTAAAAAATAAATTATTTGTCAGTTCTTCTTTTCTGTGCATTGCATGCCATTCTCATGATTAACAAAGAATGCTGAAATTGTTTTTTTGTTTGCTTTTTTTCGTCCAGAGCTTTCGTTCTGGCTTGGAAGTATTATACAGAATGAGGATGCAGTCTGCGCTCGTTATTTTATCAATGATCCGGCTTCGTGACCTCCAATCTAAAGGGCTGTGATAGGTACATAGATAATCTTTCATGACGTAGTTTCAAAGTATTCAGAAACCTATACACTGAACACACCTCCTTTAAGATATCTTCAGGAAACTTAGAACAGTACATGGAGAACTTTTCTGGAAGAAACGATAATGAAGCTACAAGATGACCTTGGAAACTAAAACGATCTTTAGCCTCAGACATTAACACATCGCATACCTCCTTTGGTTCTCTTTTCCACTCAGACTTGTTAACCTGCTCCTCTTCATAGAGCACTCAATATATTCGGTACCACTGGTGATCTCAATTTCCTCTCGGATCCCAATAATATGAGTGTCCCCATGCTGTAGCTGACCGAAGAGAACCTCGACCAATGGCAAAACTTTACCGAAGAATTCCAGCCACTGATTAAAGCTACAACTGGAAAGAATTTTTTTTGTCACCAAGTGCCTGGCAAATTGTTGTTTCAGTTACTATAAAGTCACTTCCCAATATGCGATTCGTACTCCCAATAATGTCTTCCATGCCGTCATGAGCAGGGTTTACCGATCGAGACTGGTAATTCCACCTAGTAGGGCAAGATCGAAGCAAATCCTCTCTCTCCATCAAGGATAGCGGTCCGCTGTGGGCCGTTTGGGAAGTATGCGTATATTCCTTGGAAATTCGAAAAAAATATTTTCACAGTAAGGTTAAATGATGCCCCCTTGATCATTATGAGATTAACTCGATGGCCGTAGCAACGTACGTGTTCTTCGTTAGGACAGATTTTTTACACAACAGTTTGTGTCTCACCAGAGGAAGTAGCCATAATGAATGCTCTCCCGTAAGTCTGATCAATCAATTTCTGATGAGTCAAGTTTCTTTTCGCTTAGGATAGAATGTTTTTTACAATAGCTTGCACCACACAGAGGAACTAGCCATAACGAATGTCCCAACATAAGTCTGTGCAATTAACTTTTGAGGAGTCTAGTTTAATTTTTGCTTATCTAATTCTTCTAGCAAGCTCGCAGGTAGTGTCTGGGCGTCATCTTTGGAAGGAGACAAGAAACTCCAGACTCTTCCTATCGCTTTATCTCTTAATACGTAACGGTACGCAACAGCCATCCGAAATACGTTTTTGAAATTCTTCTTGGCATAGGTCCAACATAATAAGCAAAAGTTTATTTTTGATTGTTTTGGATGTTCCTTTGAAAATAGTTGCATTATCCAAACGATCTTTCAGTCCTGCATCCAGTTCAGCGCAAAAATTAGGCCTCTATAAACACCAGTGTTTGATGATGCTCCTATTTCTTTATGACCCGTTAAAGCCAGTTTAAAGGAACTTCCGAATCGAATACAATTTATTAAAATATTTAACATATACATATTATGCCTAACTTCTTCATTATATTCCTCAACTTCTTTTCTGTACGCACTATCCACTTGTTCAGCAACGCGGACAGTTCTAAAAGCTGCCAATCTTAAACAATGTTCTATGCTAACAGATGAAGGGCCTTGCTTCTTCACTTCGATACTCAGATAATTTAGGGCCTTAACTCCAATTTTTAACTTCACAGTCACATAACCAATCACTGTTTCTATAGATATCCGTTTTAAATGTTCTTTCAACCTGTCGATTTCCATTATTAATGTTCTGCACAATGTTTAAAACGGCAGCTGTCATCATGGTCTCTTTACGAAGCAGATTGTCAGACAGGCGGGAAATCTCTGTACCTCATGAACTACTTACGCTATTCATTTTCAATCGTACTTCACAATCTACAAACTACAGGGTGTTTCAAAAATGACCGGCATATTTGAAACGGCAATACAAACTAAACGAGCAGCGATAGAAATACACCGTTTGTTGCAATATGCTTGGGACAACAGTACATTTTCAGGCAGACAAACTTTCTAAATTACAGTAGTTACAATTGTCAACAACAGATGGCGCTGCGGTCTGGGAAACTCTATAGTACGATATTTTCCACATATCCACCATGCGTAGCAATAATATGGCGTAGTCTCTGAATGAAATTACCCGAAACCTTTGACAACGTGTCTGGCGGAATGGCTTCACATGCTGATGAGATGTACTGCTTCAGCTGTTCAATTGTTTCTGGATTCTGGCGGTACACCTGGTCTTTCAAGTGTCCCCACAGAAAGAAGTCACAGGGGTTCATGTATGGCGAATAGGGAGGCCAATCCACGCCGCCTCCTGTATGTTTCGGATAGCCCAAAGCAATCACACGATCATCGAAATATTCATACAGGAAATTAAAGACGTCGGCCGTGCGATGTGGTCGGGCACCATCTTGCATAAACCACGAGGTGTTCGCAGTGTCGTCTAAGGCAGTTTGTACCGCCACAAATTCACGAAGAATGTCCAGATAGTGTGATGCAGTAATCGTTTCGGATGTGAAAAATGGGCCAATGATTCCTTTGGAAGAAATGGCGGCCCACTTTATTGACGAAGCCATCCAGGTAAAAATAAGCTTCGTCAGTAAACCAAATGCTGCCCACATGCATATCGCCGTCATCAATCCTGTGCACTATATCGTTAGCGAATGTCTCTCGTGCAGCAATGGTAGCGGCGCTGAGGGGTTGCCGCGTTTGAATTTTGTATGGATAGAGGTGTAAACTCTGGCGCATGAGACGATACGTGGACGTTGGCGTCATTTGGACTGCAGCTGCAACACGGCGAACGGAAACCCGAGGCCGCTGTTGGATCACCTGCTGCACTAGCTGCGCGTTGCCCTCTGTGGTTGCCGTACGCGGTCGCCCTACCTTTCCAGCACGTTCATCCGTCACGTTCCCAGTCCGTTGAAATTTTTCAAACAGATCCTTTATTGTATCACTTTTCGGTCCTTTGGTTACATTAAACCTCCGTTGAAAACTTCGTCTTGTTGCAACAACACTGTGTTCTAGGCGGTGGAATTCCAACACCAGAAAAATCGTCTGTTCTAAGGAATAAACCATGTTGTCCACAGCACACTTGCACGTTGTGAACAGCACACGCTTACAGCAGAAAGACGACGTACAGAATGGCGCACCCTCAGACTGCGTTGTCTTCTATATCTTTCACATCACTTGCAGCGCCATCTGTTGTTGAAAATTGTAACTACTGTAATTTCGAAAGTTTGTCCGCCTGAAAATGTACTGTTGTCCCAAGCATATTGCAACAAACGGTGTATTTCTATCGCTGCTCGTTTAGTTTTTATTGCCGTTTCAATCATACCGGTCATTTTTGAAACACCCTGTATGTGACGAGCTAAATCTCACTGACTAGCACGTATCAGATAAAGCAACAGGTAGAAAACTGCAGTAGCAGGAACCAAAACACTCAATGACTTTGGAACACCACGACAGAATAATAATTATAATTATAATAATAGCTGGCAGTAATAGTAATAATAAAAATAATAATAATAACAAGAGTAACGGGTATTAACAAAGTTACAGAGTATGTTAGCACATTTGAACCACGTTTAGTATTATTAGAAGCGGAAAGTATCAAGGAAGAAAGAGAAGAATTCTGGAATGACAGTGACAGTCGCTATTATAAAAGTACAGAATTTAAGTGGAGAACTCTTCCCACAGGGGAGAGGAAAATGTTGTGGGAGAGGGGAAATAACGAGAGTGAGCTGCAGACTAGTATATTGAGATATTCGTACTGTGATAGCTGTCTTTTTTTAAAAGGAATTTAATGTCACACATGTTTTGAAGAAGGGGTTCAAAAGTCTGGTTTCTGATACTGAAAATGATTTAGAGAATATGCCTATATTATTTAATGGTACAGAGGACATTTTATTTCGTTGAGAAAGGATATTTCTGCTGTGCTATTCAGAGAGTAGTGTAACAGCTGAATGTAAATAAGACGGGGTGCAATGATAGAGAATGCGATAGAGCAGATATAGAGTATGATATTCTCTACGCTTATCGGCAGGTCGCCATGATAACTGATCATGGACAGGAGTGACATGGTCGAAATAGTATGCGTCACAGATGTGTATACGCAAGCATTCATCGCCAGTTCCAACAGGCGTGGGCTTTCGTGTCCATTTCATGTCCTTCGTCTCTTATAACTGCAATTTTGTTTCTGTGTTATTTTTCGATAACGTTTAACTCCCGCTCATATCCCTCCAGGTTTAAAATACCGACGGGGGTTATGCAGTAACTATTTTCAAAAGTTTTCTCTAAATCTACAAAACGTGGGTTTGCCCCTCTCAAATCTATCCACTCTCGACTCTGTGTTTTTGAAATATTTCCACGGTATTATTAATCTGTCTTCTTTGGAATCTGATTGTTACATAATGCCTGAAATTGGCGATATTTCGCCTGCCTCATATTTCTTACAAACTCGGTGTGTAAGATATATTCCGGGCACTGCAAATGACCTATATAATGTCGTCTACTCCAGGAATCTTGTTTCGATTTAGGTCTTTCACTACTCTGTCAAATTCTTCTTGCAGCAACTTCTCATGTTTCATCTCATCTTCATCTGCTTCCTCATCCTCTTGTATAACATTGTCACCAAGTTTATTTTCTTCATATGACTCATTAATACATTCCTTCCACTTTTGAAATTTCCCTTCTTTGCTTAGTATTGACTTGCCATCTCAATTCTATTCATACAGCTGCTTCTCCTTTCTCCGAAGTTAACTTTGATTTTCCTGTAGGCGGCGTCTGCCTTTCACCTGGTCACGTAGCCTTGCATTTGTTCTCTAGTCATACCTGGTTAGACATTTTACACTTTCTGTCAGTCTCATTTTTTAGACTTCTGTAATCCCTTTTCCTGCATCATTTGCTGTCATTTCATAAGTTAAATTCAATATCTCATGTGCCACTCATCGATTTCTACTGGTCCTGGTATTTCGCCTATTTCATCCTCTGCCACCGCTACTGCTTCATCACGCATAACCATCCATTGGCCTACTATTGTTTTCATTTCCCCTGTTTCAGTCCATTTGAAACTCCCAACAACTTCGGGTTCTTGTAGTTTATCCAGGGCCATCTCTTAATTTTCCACATTTCTCCAATACGTTATGTTTTACTCTGCAATTCATAACCGATAAACTATGGTCAGAGTCCACATCTGCTCCCGGAAATCTTTTGCAGTTTAAAATCTGGTTTCAAAACCTCTGACTCCTTATCATATAATCTACCTGCAACCTACATGTGTCTCCAGACCTCTTCCTCATACAAAACTTTTTTCGTGATTCTGAAATCAAGTGTTTCCAATTATTAAACTACATTCTGTGCAAAATTCCATCAGCCGGCTTCCTCTTCCACTTATTTTTCCCAGTCCATGTTCTGTTATGTTTCCTTCTGTCCTTTTTCCTTATGCTGAATGCCATTCACTCATAACAATTAAATAATCTGAATAATTTACTTTATCCGATACGACATTTTTTTCAATTTCTTCATCATCTGGAGAGCTAGTAAGCACATAAACTAGTTATACTGTGGCAGATGTTGCTTTCGCGTCTATCTTGGCTACAATAATGCATTTACTATGCTGCTCATTGTAGCTTACCGGAATTACTATTTTCTTATTCATTATTAGTACTCCAGCATTACCCCTACTTGATTTTGTACTTATAAACCTGTACAGACCTGACCAGAAGTCTTGTTCTTCCTACCAAAGCACTTACTAATTCCGAGTACATCTAATTTCAGCCTCTCGATATCCCTTCTTAAATTGTCAAACCTACCTACCCGATTACCGGTTCTAGCATTTCACTCCCTGGCCCCTGGAGCACCCAATTTGTTGCTTTTCCTTGATCACAAAATCCTCCTGACTAATTCCCACCCGGAGAAGCCGAATGATCTGACTGTCTTAACTGCGGATGTTTTATCGGAGAAGATGCCACCATCATTACCCTATGATTTTTGGAAAAATAAAGTCTGTAGTTCCCTGTGATTGCAGCCATTCGCAGTACCAACGTAGCAAGGTCAGATCATCAGTGCCAGTCGGAGCGGCAGAGCGGCTCTAGGCGCTACAGTCTGGAACCGCGCGACCGCTACGGTCGCGGGTTCGAATCCTGCCTCGGGCATGGATGTGTGTGATGTCCTTAGGTTAGTTAGGTTTAAGTAGTTCTAAGTTCTAGGGGACTGATGACCTCAGATGTTAAGTCCCATAGTGCGCAGAGCCATTCAGATCATCAGTAATCTAGACCAAGGGTACACAATATTTTTTACCTACCGCCCACTTTTGTACCTTCGTTAGTAGTAAAATTTTCTTACCGCGCACCCATTCTACAGTAATGGCGATTTCCAAAGTAGGAAAGTAACTTTATAAAATTTATAAAGGGAAGTTACAACAAGTTATTGTTTGTGATCGTTATTACATACCCAACTCACATTGTGTCAAAATTTTATGAATAGTTAATGAAAATGACTTTAAAACCCGTACCGGCTACTGTAGATCATGAAAGCTGGAACGCCCACCAGTGGGTGATAGGCACGTGGTTGACTACCGCTGTTCTAGACTGTTACCCCTCCTATGTGGTTGCATTACGATCAGCTATCTGTATCGCTGAGGCACGCAAGCTCGTTCACCATGGGAATGGAGGACGGGGGGAGGAGGGAGGGGGAAGGGAGAGGGGACAGGGGGAGGGTTGGGGAGGAGGGGAGGGAACAACATTAGAGGAAAATTAAAATGGAATATCCTGAAGCTATAGTTCCACATTATTTCACCTGCATTCACATCTTATACATATGTTTCACTCTGTAAACTCTACAGCATATTTTTTTAGTCAGTTAGTCATGTGTACCGTCTTTTATCTAAGTGGGCGTGCTAGAAAGCAACGGGTCCGAATTTTTTATGTGAAAACTCTCAAAGCGATGTTATACACTGAAGCGCCAAAGAAATTGATATAGACATTCGTATTCAAATAAAGACATACGTAAACAGGCAGACTACGGCGCTGCAGTCGACAACGCCTATATAAGACAAAAAGTGTCTGGCGTAGTTGTTAGATTGGTTACTGCTACAATGGAAGGTTATCAAGATTTAAGTGAATTTTCCGTACGACCATTTCACGAGTGTACCGTGAATATCAGGAATTCGGTAAAACATTACATCTCCGACATCGCTGCGGCTGGAAAAGATTCTGCAAGAACGGGACGAGCGTGAAAGAAGTCTAGCTTTCCACAATTTGCTGCAGATTTTAATGTTGAGCCATGAACAAGTGTCAGCGTGCGAGCCATTCAACGAAACATCATCGACGTGGGCTTTCGGAGCCGAAGGCCCTCTCCTGTACCCTTGACGACTGGGCGACAGAAAGCTTTACGCCTGGGCCCGCCAACACCGACATTGGGCTGTTGAAGACTGGAAATATGTTGCCTGGTCGGCCCAGTCTCGTTTCAGATTGTATCGAGCGGATGGAATTATACTGGTACGGATGCAGCCTCATGAATCCATGAACCCTGCATGTCAGCAGGGAACTATACAAGCTGGTGGAGTCACTGTAATAGTGTTGGGCGTGTGCAGTTTGACTGATATGGGACCCCTGATACGTCTAGATACGACTCTGACAGGTGACACGTACTGAAGCATCCTGTCTGTTCACCTGCTTCCATTCGTGTCTATTGTGCATTCCAACGGACTTGCGCAATTCCTACAGGACAATGAGACACCCTACACGTCCACAGTTGCTCCAAAGTGGCTCCAGGAACATTCTTCTGAGTTTAAACACTTCCGCTGACCACCAAACTCCCCAGACATGAACATAATTGAGCATTCTGGGATGCCTTTCAACCAGGATTCATGGTGTCACTTCCCTCCAGCACTACTTCAGACGTTAGTCGAATCCATGCCATGGCGTGTTGCGGCACTCCTGCGTGCTCGCGGGGGCCCTACACGATATTAGGCCAGTGTACCGGTTTCTTCTGCTCTCCAGTGTACGTATACAACCAACTGCGACAAGGGTTCGCTTTTCTCTCTCATGCTATAGCGCGCGTCGAATGATCGTCTTTGCAACAGTCTTACGCGGATTCATTTTCACACAGCTATGCTTCAGATTTTAATTCCTTACTAATCCAGATCGTTTGAGAAATTTATTTGCGTATCTTGCTATTATTCCTTATTCGTTTAGATGACTTATGAATCCATCTATTCCTAACAATACCGGAAAGGGAAAAAATAATGCAAAAGAAGGAATGCTTTTGCGAATCTAACACAGCTTGTCTGCTTGGTCGCTACGTCAGCAGTGCTTTTGTTGCACAGAATTTACCTCATGCGTATATAAGCGGCAATCGAAAAAGTTTCTTTATTCTATCTTTAGGAACATATGCGTTTCTGGACCCCATATATGAGGATAAAAATGCTCAGTTTTCAATTACCTATCGATTTCATCAATTTTGAGTCGATTACGCGTCGTGAACCTGAGGGGCGGGAGGGAAGAGGTTGTTGGGCCAAAAAACCTTAGTCTTTCATTTCAGGTTGTAGACAAGTGACCTCCCTTGTACAAGCCAAATCGCTTGGCCGTGTCCGAGGCCTCTCCCTTGTTAGCTCAGCGGGCAATCCTCGGGCCCCCATGTCCTGTGATGGGACGCGGACGTCCACCCCCGTGCCGCCCGCTACTTGTTTCACCGCTCCTCAACCGCCGCCCACTGGTGCTCATCACAGCTGTAAGATGGCAAGAACTGTGCCCCTTACATGAAGTCATTAAAGATCACCTAACTCACGTTGAGCAAACAGTAGGGCTGAACAAAAATGACTGACAAGGCACAATGCATCTTGTAGAGGGTATAGTACGAACATACTAGAATAATTAATGTTGGGAGATTGTTTTAAAGTAATTCGCACGACATGAAAACTTTGTGGAAACGTGTCGATTTACTGGAGGCTAGTTTACCCCAGGGAAGTACTCAGAATTGACCGTGGCCGCCGGGGGGAGCGGCTAAGGGAAGCGACAATAGGCAGCTTAGGGCGGCTCAAGCTCTGAGAAAGCGGTAACGGGGTGCGGCCTCCAGCCGCCATAAGATGAATGACAGTGAGTGGGTGGTTGACCCTGACACCGTGCTGGTGTACCGGGAAACAGACGGAGAACTTGTACACCTGTTGATAAATGTCCGTCATCCCGTTTTCTGTGAAACATGCGACAAAGCCGCGCAAAGCTACGGTGGAGAGGAAACGGAGGCGAAGAGCGGACTGTGAGAAGTCTCCGTTGTGGTCTTCCATTCCCAGCTTGCCTAGAGTGCGGACGTGGCGTTCTTTACTCAGCTTGCCTGAGAAAGAGTGAGCATCTCGGCAGTTTAGGACTTAGCAAATGGAACGATTGAGCTTGGAGATAGGAAGTTTTGGTTCAGCTATATACTGAGCAAGATAGCTAGGAGTGAATAGACGAGCGCAGCCTTGCAGCACCACGAGGTCGGCCGATGTCCACACAACGACGCCGCTCCACCACGCTGTATTCGGTGATATTATGGCCTCTCTGGCCACTGATGAATTTGTTGGATCACGTCGGCAAAGTTTCCACCAGGGTTTCGTGGGACGTGAATTGTAGAATTCTTCTCGCACTTCGCATTACGCCTGCGTCAGTCGATAGGAATTACTTTTGAGTTATCGCGCTTTACTCCACGCAAACGCAATTTATTACCACTGCCTGTTGGGAGAGTCATGTAATGTGATGATTGAAGGTTGGGAGTTAAAATAAATCTGTGCTAATCGACTGCATCTGTTTTCAATCAAGTAGTTGAAATCCCAAGTCACTTTCTTAATAGTTTTATGTTCAACATTTGCATCTGGTGTTCAATAGCTGAATATAACATCAATGTGCACCCCTTTTTAATTAAAAGTGATCAATTCTGAATCAATTAATGTCAGCACTGCCACCGCAGTTCAATCAGGAGTCACAGGGCCTTATTACTTTTTTTGTGTTATCCGACATTGCGGCAGTTTTGCACTCTCTGTTGATCTGTTAGTCAATTAGTTGGGGTGAACACACACCAAAACCAGATAAGTGACGGGTGGGGTGCTACACAGTAGCAAGAAAACATCTGACCAGCCTCGCCGTTTCCGATGTGCTGGTCCCCAGGCGTCAGTCTATTACAATCTCACCTACGTCAAAGCTGTTTACGTAAGTAGGTTTCCCGTCTGCGGTCCGTATTCTCGCTAGGACGGTTCCCCATTCATCTCTGTACTGCCTGTATGCGTACTTTCCTTATGGCATGATTTGCGCGCATGGCCACCGGAGGGCGTTACACAGTGGGCGGTGCTCGTGATGTTTCGGCTTGTCAGTTTATTTCATTACATGTTTTCTAATTAAACGATTGTTGTGTAGAAGCACTTTTTATTTAACCGCTTAACTACTGAGGTATTATCCGTCTTTCACAAAAAAATGTTCAAATGTGTGTGAAATCTTATGGAACTTAAGTGCTAAGGTCATCAGTCCATAAGCTTAGACACTACTTAACCTAAATTATCCTAAGGATATAGACACACACACACACACCCATGCCCGAGGGAGGACTCGAACGTCCACCAGGATCAGCCACACAGTCCATGAGTGCAGCGCCCTAGACCGCTCGGCTACTAACGCGCGGCCGTCTTACACAGAGTATGGTTTTGTCGAAAAGTAAAAGCAATGAATCCAAGAACATATTCGGTTCTACTAAGTATGCGGAAATCTCACTTCAAACACGGAAAGTTTCCTCGTGGAGGGCATCATATCTGCGAAGCAGACGTACCACGCAGGGATGTGGCAAGTTTCTCGTCATTGTTCCGGAGGACGGGAGAAAGATCACATAGATCACATACATATCCCTTACGGACATTGAACTGATATAACGTTCATGTCTCATTGCTTCCATCCGATAAGAAGTTTGTCGAGAGCTCCACAGATTAAGTTGTCATTCACAGTACAGCTCATATCACACATGTACTATTTAAATACGGCTTGATGAGTTCAAAGATTTCACAATCGGTTTATTAATCCGGTTATACTAACTTCTATTCGCCACCTGACAATTTCTGTATTGCACCATTGTTTATAATTGCCAGTTCTTAAACATCAGTTTTTAACAGTCATGCTGTCTAGTCACAGTGACTGATGCCTCCAAGATAATAGATGAGTACGGAAGTAACAGTCATAGCGAAGCAACTTTTTTGTGTTCGGTAAATCAGAGTTAGAAACCTAAATTTTGCATCATGAGCCTTTTAATTGTTTTCGTTTAAGTGAACCTATCCCACATTTATAAATCTGTATTCATTTTGAAAACTATGCGGCGTCACCATTTCTGTCTAGTTCTTGAAACACTCAGCAGCTGTTCAGAAGATGTAAGCATAAAAAACAGACTTATTCATTATAAGACCGTGTAATGTACCTACAAAGAAAAAAATACATACTGATAATATAGAACGCTTGTGTTTAATTGGTTCAAATGGCTCTGAGCACTATGGGACTTAACATCGGAGGTCATCAGTCCCCTAGAACTACTTAAACCTAACTAACCTAAGGACATCACACACATCCATGCCCGAGGCGGGGTTCGAAACGAAGACCGTAGCGGTTGCGCGGTTCCACACTGAAGCGCCTAGAACCGCTCGGCTACACCGGCCGGCAGAACGCTTGTGTAAGTAAACTGTTAATGACCAACCGTAATGGAATTTGAACTGTGTTCCTGTGCTTGCATAAAATAATAATTAATTTAAAAAAGATCCTCCTTCTCCCAAGAACACAGTTTTTCTTAATTCCCTAAAAAATTTTTCACCGCAGTGGGTTTATCTGTCATTTTGAAAGAGGGACATACAAAGTTTTAATCTCTTCGTTGAAACTTCACATTTCCACCCCCCAATAACGAATAATTGGGAATCATACGATAACATAGCAACTCCATAAGTACGTCATATGTTAACATATACTGTTTCACGCAAATATCTAGCTTTTTTCAAAAATCACCTTATTTGCGACTCTTGTGAATCTGCTAGTCACACTTGTGTGTTGCAGAGTGCTCTTTCTTCAGAGTTTTGTGCTCGTTTAGTCTTTAGATTCGCTAACCTTCAGACGTTGAGTGTACAAAATTACGAAGTCGCACAGAAAAATGACTTTGACGAGCTGTAGGAGAGACATATTTCCGTATTTTGAAATAATGTTTATTCTGTTTTAGTTGTTTGTGTGCTATTTCCATTGTAAGAATAGATGATCTTGTGACTATTACTTTCAGGATATGAGTATTGCTGAAGATCCATGTAATTTGCCAGCTGAAGATGGGTGCAAACCCGAAATGCATATTGGCGTAAATAAAAAAAACGCATTAAAAAGTGGCTGGTTGCCGTATTTTTTCAGTGAAATATCATTATCCACGGCCACGGAGCTCAACAGTCCAAATAAAATGGACAAATCGTTTTTGATACACCCTGTACTTTGGTATCTTTGCAGCACGAAAGTTTCAGTCGGCTTCCAGGTGTGGTTCGAGCCAATAGCTCTCACGGTAGACATAAAGATTTTGGTAATGAGTCGCAATAATATCGATGATTTCGTCGTTTCCGTGGTTTAGTCTTTCTCCAGACAAATAAAGAAGATTTGCTGTCATTCAACTCGTGGTCGTGCGGTAGCGTTCTCTCTTCCCACGCCCGGGTTCTCGTGTTCGATTCCCGGCGGGTTCAGGGATTTTCTGTGCTTCGTGATGGCTGGGTGTTGTGTGACGTCCTTAGGTCAGTTAGCTTTAAGTAGTTCTAAGTTCTAGGGGACTCATGACCATAGTGCTCAGAGCCATTTGAACCATTTTTGAACACGTGCAAGGCAAGCTATGAAGGGCAAACTGGTAGGTCCTTTAAAGTACGTTACAAAGAACATAGCTATGCTTTCCGGCTCACTAATTTCGAAAATTCAGCTGTAGCCTCGCATATTTGGGAAACGGGACACCCCATGTTGGGAATAGATCAGGATCTCGTTATTTTACATAGACAGGACAAAGGCAAAAAGCTGGATCTACTAGAACTGCTGGAAATTCCGATACATAGCGTGGATAATCAGAACACACTGAATGAACAGCTAACTGGTGATACAAATAACTTTTTCAAACATTTCACTGGTTTAGTAACTACATTTTTAGCAATTGGCAGGATACCATCATTTCATGAGGTCCTTGGAACATGTATATGTTATCTGTTTGTATAAACATCTCTGTGACTTCCTTGTTTACTTGCGCGTGAGCTTATTCGCATTTCAGGGTCATGTTTGGCTACGTGGTGTGTGGTATCAACGAAGACGCACGGGCGGTTTACGACGACAGAGGAGAGAGCCATGTGGTTAGATGTTGAATACCATAGGCGACACCATTTTAGAGTCTTTTTTATTTTGACTACTATGTGGAGATGCACCTTGGAAGACACGGCTGCAGCAAGGGAAGTAGCCACAATGTTTTAATTTTATTATCAATTTTATTGTGCCTGGTGCATGTTCCACTGTAGCGAGTTTTAACAGGTTCTTTTACTTTATATTATTCTGATGATGGAAGCTTGACTTCCGAAACGCGTCAATCTTAGTGTTTTACACTATAAACAAGTGGTTGAGCCGATATATTTTTTAACAATGGTATAAAATGATTACAAAGGCACAACTTTAGGTAAAGCTGGTGGCAGACCTGGCTTCGTTGGTAGCATACTGCGAGAAGCAATCCGTCTGCAAAGAAGTTGTTGTTGTTGTCTTTAGTCCGAAGACTGGTTTGAAGTATCTTTCCGTACTAGTCTATCCTGCACAAACCCCTTCACCTCTGAATAACTACTGAAACTTAAACCCATTTGAAGCTTGCTCTCCTTCTTCAGTTGCTACATACCCCCTTCCCGTCCCAAGCTTCCCTCTGTCGATGAACTGACGATTTCTTGACACCTCTGATTCCTGCAAAGGAGATTTCTTAAGAAACATTTTTGGTACCTGTTCTCGAATACTTCTTAACTGTATGTGATCAATACCAAATAAAACTGACAAGGGACATTGAATGTAAGAAAAAAGGGTCAACACAAATGGTATCAGAAATAGTGAAAAAATTGAGCTGACGGATGCTTGAAAATCGACGAGGACGTCACGTGAAAGTCTACTTAAAAAATTTCAAGGATTCAATAAGGAATATCAGCTTATACTACAGCCCCTGGCGTATGACACCCGTAGGCACAGCGAAACCAAAATTCAAATAATACAGCACGACAGGTCTTTTGAGCAGTAATTCTCTCCGCCCACCGTAGCTGGATATAGCGGCAAGTAATTCAAATGTGTGATATAATAGTAATCTACAGAAGAAGGATGGACATACAGACATAGAACACCCGTCATAGTGGATAGTATTTCGCAATGGAATTAGCAATCACTTTGCTAAAGAGATTGTGAAAAGTACTCTGCATTCACCAGATTCGAATCACTTACTCGTTAATTTCCCTTGTTATATTCCTCAGCCTGAAGAAGGTAGCAACCATCAGCGTCATGATAATGTACCGTATTTTGAGGCGGCATGCAAAACTCGAAAAGTGGGAATGGCAGCAAAATGGTTCAAATGGCTCTGAACACTATGGAACTTAACGTTTGAGGTCATCAGCCCCCTATAACTTAGAACTACTTAAATCTAACCAACCTAAGGACATCACACACATCCATGCCCGAGGCAGGATTCGAACCTGCGACCGTAGTGGTCGCTCGGTAACAGACTGTAGCTCCTAGAACCGCTCGGCCGCTCTGGCCGGCAGCACGTGTTACACTGAATTTTATAGACCCTCTGCCCTCTCATATTTATCGCTTTCCTGCTGTAAATTATTTCTTAGTTTAAACTGCAGCGTATTATTGCTCTGAAAAGCGGTATCAACTTTAAAAGGTTTGAAAATGATAGCCACTTTTTCCAAAATATCACCGAAGTATGGTATTGTGACTCTCGTAATGTTATTTGCATTCGCGTGCTGTTTCTGTTGTATTAATATATTGACAACGTTTTGGTGATATCCGTCAGCTCTGGCTAGTTGTTTCACGATGTTCGGCTGTCATTCTGTCTTCTTCATTCAT